>NC_072464.1:2683779-3283779 GCF_027596085.1 Anoplopoma fimbria | reverse complement strand
ACAGTATAATACTTTATATTGTTTATATGTTGCTGTATGCCAAACAACAATGTTCTGACCGTGTTCTTGTTTGTACATCAATTTATTTTACTCACTTCCTCCCCATTTAAACTGTGTACAGCCCCACTAGCTTTCTGTAATGTATTTGAGATGTAAAATGGCCTAAAACTCACTTTATATCAATGAACTACAACGACAGCCCACATAGACAGTCCCCAACATTAACTTACACACATATTAATGTTTACTGTTGGTCCATGTTGCAGTACGCTACAAGCTAACATGCTAACGCTACAAGCTAGCAGCCTCGCCTGCATCGTGAGCAGCTTAAAATGATATTAATTAATGCTAATTTCGCTTTGAATAACTGAAATCCAGTAGTTCAAGTACTTACAAAGTATGTAGTTAGCGTGAAGCCTCACCTTTTTTCCGTGAGCTTGTTCACTTCGCTCCGCAAATCCGATGCCAAGTATCCCGACTGGTGCTACTTTCAAAGTTGTAGATGCAGTCTGAGCCTAAGTTCCTGCGCATGCATGTTCCAGCAGTAGGCACTCACTATTTTACATGAATGTACAGACAGAATGTAAACTGCTCCGTTACGATGTCCTGGGAGCATCTTGTTGACAGCACAACGTCTCTAGCTATTCATTTATGCCTTTTTATGTGAATCATTAAAAGCATTTAAATCACGCTTTCAACGACCAGTGTAATATTACTTTGGAGAAACACGTTAAAAATAAGCAATATCATCTCTCTTTCAACCTACAACTGAACAAACCATCAACATTTTTGATTTTTTAAGTGTTTTTTGACACGTTGATGTTGTAATTGCATTTTAGGTAAAAGACATGCCAAGTCTCTTAAATTGCCTCCTCGTTTTCCAGAGATCACTTGGTGCTCACTGGGAAATAAGTCAACCAGGAAACCAGGACCCAACCATCCACCCCATCTCCCCCAGAGAACGGAATTACGAGGAAATGATTGTTTTAAGAGACATGAGACGTCCTCTCACTCAGACATTTGAAAAAGACCAGAAAATGGAATGTAGAGTCACATGAAGCGACGTCTGTTTCTGATGACGGGCGGCATCGCTGATCACAGCTGATCAGCTGTCAGTCTGCTTTAACAGCTGGAGAGACTTTTGATTTTATGTCTGCACACATGATCACTGTACTAATATTAATAATGAAACACAGTAATCATCACTGTGCTAATATTAATAATGAAACAAAGTAATCATCACTGTACTAATATTAATAATGACACAAAGTCATCATCACTGCCAGAGTAGAAATGTATTTCTATCTGCAGCCTGTTACCTGTTTAACAAACTGCATTGAGTATTTATACTGTGTTCTGTGTATTTATACTGTGTTCTGTGTATTTAAACTGTGTTCTGTGTATTTATACTGTGTTCTTAGTATTTATACTATGTTCTTAGTATGTTTTTACTGTGTTCTGTGTATTTATACTGTGTTCTGTGTATTTAAACTGTGTTCTTAGTATTTATACTATGTTCTTAGTATTTATACTATGTTCTTAGTATTTTTTACTGTGTTCTGTGTCCTGCTCATAAGCGCACCGATTTCTACCGGCAAAATGGGTTTGTCTTATTTATTAATTATTAACGTCTGTATGTTTTGAAATTTGGATTGTGATGTCATTATTAAATAATCCAGAATATGATTATGTTTTCATTGGAATTAATTTATTAGGCTCAATGTTTCGGGGCAAATTGGAATTACATAACTCATCAAATCGACACTCAGGATTTATTAGCCTCATATGAATGAATGGAAATGAAGATAAATTATGTAAAAAGTGTTTCTACTGACAGACAGACAAACTCTCCAACTCTTTAACTTTAATCCATTCAGTCTGTGATCTGTCATCACTCTGGTATTAAACTCCATTGATGATAAACTATATCAGATCAGTACGATCGGCTGCAGCGTCCAATCAGATAACAGGTGAACAATGAGGGGGCGTGTCGGCCCTCACAACACTTCCTGAAAGGATGATCTCGTGCATCCTCGCTCATGGCTCCTCGGTTATCCCTCCTCGCTCCTCGATCCTCGCTCCTCGGTGCCGAAATAAGAGCTTTGGAACGGCAATATGGCGGCGCAGAACGACTTCCGGTTCAAGCGAGGATCGAGGAAACGACAAATAAGAGACTTGGCATGTACCCAATGTCTGCCCCGAATTCACCTTTGTCTAATCACCTACACCTCCCAGTGTATTTAAACCCTGCCTCTGGGCCGGTTTGTCTTAGTACCACCGTGTCTAGAGGTCCAGCGTTTTTCCTAGTGTTTCATGTTCCTGGTGTTCGTGATCTCCACCTGTTTTTACCTAATCCCTGCCACATTTGTTTGCCTGTATCGAGTGCCTACCTGTGAACCCAACCTGTTCTGATAAGTATAGACTTTTTTTCCCATACCTTTTTCTTGCTGTCTGGGTCGTGGAATTGAGTCCATTTTCTTCCTGTTACCACCCAGTCCTGCATCAATAGGTGTATATATTTGTTTTCTAATGTGTCTGGGTCCATAGATTCATTACATTACTGTTTGTGCATTTAGCAGCTCATTTATCCAAATAAAACATATATACTCAGTAGTATGTTACATATCATTCACCCATTCACACACTGATGACAGGCTACCATTAATTTCAGCTCATATCAGCTCTAACTTTGCATTCAAAACATCCAAGTCCCACCGATGCAAGCCTTCAGGCAACTTGGGGTTAAGTGTCTTGCCCAAGGAACACCTGTGAATGGAAGGTCTCTCAGCAAACATATCTGATTGAGAGAACTAACAAAGGATTGCTCTCCACAACCAAAGATTCCATCAATGGTTTTTGTGCAATGCTTATTTATCAGATATACAAATAAAACATATATAGTTTGCTGCATGCATATGAGTTTGGCTTTTTGGTTGAGTGTATTTTGTGTGTACAGTAAAGCTGCATCCCTGGTGTGTTATGTGAGAAGCAAAGTGAATCTTCTTTTCTATAAAATAATAAAGATAGAAAATGAGGTGTGTCAGTGCTCATTTGTTGCATTAAGTGTTTTCTGGGACGCTGTCACAGTCAGGGGGGGGTTTCCACTATCACGTGGCCACCACGTTCAGAAAATGTCTGCGGCCGCTCCTGGTTACCAATCATCACCGGTCATTTGGTGCGCACACCTACCGCGCTGCGCTGCGCTGCGGGACGCACACACACCGCAGACCCGTCAGACCCGTCAGACGCGGTGCCACGCTTCCCTGAAACGTCCAGAGTTGTCTCTCTCTCTCCTGGCTGGTTTGTGTCTCTCTCTCCTGGCTGGTTTGTGTCTCACTTGGATAAGGAGGACCGTCTGCGTCAAGCCGTCCCAAGATGAACCAAACCGCCACCGTATCGCATCAAGTCAAATGTCAGTCCACGAAGACCATCAAGGTAAGCTTGGCTGACGTTTACTCCTCTAAACTTATCGGTGTCTCCCTGTGACTCTGAACTTCAGGTGAGCCCCTAATGCGCATTGACGCACAGCACTTTGGAGACGGTTTTGGGGGAAATGAGTGTCAGATGAGTGTCACACCATAAACCCCTACGAGGTTACCATTTGATACCCTTTTTTTTTTAATTGAAAACCTGCTCCCTCTGGATGAATGATGGCTCAGTGCTTTGACGTCCAGCCTCACACTTGGCGCAGTGGCGAGATTTCATTCACATCACGTCGCACTCCTTATTATTATTATATTATTATTATCTGTAGGGCTGAGCAGACAGGACAGAGTCTCTCCTCTGGCCGAGGACACTCTGGAGACAATTGTGCTTGGATTGCGCATCAGTTGCTGAACTTTGCCGTGCATAGTCTCGGGAGATCACCCCCCCAAAAAAATGTTTCCCACCTGTTTTTAGAATAAAAACATATTTGCAAAGGAGGCGTGTTTTATTTGTATTCTTTTTTTGTACAGATTATGTTTGATTATAATGAGAGGACAGGTAACGCAAGAATTAGAGCTGTCGTTTTTTCTGTTCCGAGTCACGATCCGCATTGTGTCCACTCCATCTGGTGCTCACCTAAAGCCTGTGTGTGTGTGTGTGTGTGTGTGTGTGTGTGTGTGTGTGTGTGTGTGTGTGTGTGTGTGTGTGTGTGTGTGTGTGTGTGTGTGTGTGTGTGTGTGTGTGTGTGTGTGTGTGTGTGTGTGTGTGTGTGTGTGTGTGTGACACTCAACCATCAGACTCAGCAATTTATGAAGACAAGGCCTCATTTTTAGAATTTGTGGAGTTCCACTAATGATGAAAGATGGAAATGTTCAATTGGTAAATAGGATCCGTGATGCCTTTTAATTTAAGGCTGTGGCGTAGTGGAGAGCAAGGTAGTTCTCCAATCAGAGGGTCGGTGGTTCGATACCCGGCTTCGTCGATGTGTCCTTGGGCAAGACACTTAACCCCAAGTTGCTCCTGAAGGCTTGCCATCGGTGTGGACTGGATGATGCATGAATGTTAGTTAGAGTCTGATGGTGGCACCTTGCATGGTAGCCTGTCATCAGTGTGTGAATGGGTGAATGATATGTAACATACTACTGACTGTAAGTCGCTTTGGATAAAAGCGTCTGCTAAATGACTGTAATGTAATGTAAATGTGCGTGAGCAGGGAACATGTGATGTTCTCCTCTGTGCTGAGCTATGAGACATGATCGTGCTCCTGATGCTGGGTGCTCCTCCGTGACCCCCTGGGCTGAAGTCAACTTTTCATCTGTCATCTGTCTTTGTCGGGTGGATGTTCTCCATCAGGGCCATTCGCTAGACGAAGCCACAAAGCAGGAGGCTCAGAAAATATGTCCATGGCTGTCACGCTGCACTCGTTTTGGACGCAGAGCGTTTTTGTGGGAAGCATACAGTCGCACGCTTGAATGATGATATGTATTTATGTTTTTACATTGCATCAATGATATTTGATCATTGATCAAGCATCGATATCTCCATCCAGATCGATGTATCGTCACACCCCTGTACCTGAAGCGTCGTAGGATGAAGCGTGGTGATCAAATGTGATGTGAACATGCCGATGGTTATTATTAACCAGATTAAAGAAACCTGAAAACATCAGTAAAAATGCTTCATTGCTCAGGAACATTTTCACAGTGAGAGCAGTCAAAGATGAACCAGGAAGTCAGTAAACTGATAGAAAAACCAAGCTATGTGAATAAGACCCAAGCTGTAATAAACCTGCATAATCACTGAAAACTAAGCCCTAAAAAGCTATTATACATTAACATTTAAAAAAAACAAAAACATTTGATGTTTCTGAGCACTTAGCAAATATGAAAGAACAATATTTTACAGGAGCAGTTTTACAGTGATAATAAACAGCTTGAATTTACATTCCTTGAGAATATTGAGCCTCATATTCTGCTGCCTTGAGCAAAAAAAGAGGTTTTCTGACTCTGTGTGTGCTGCCCTTTTTCCCTTTCATGGCCTGTCTTTTAGGGAAAACAAACCGTCTGCTCGCTGCATTCGAAATCGACATTGTGTAAGACCTCCACAAAATTTATAACAATGGCGAGCTGACAGTCTGGCACTCTGCTGCAGCTCGGCGCAATGCACTTTGGCTCCAGCTCACAGCGATCCTGTGTGGGAAATCAGTGAATCAAGCGGGGATCATGGTCAGGATTAAGTACTTCAAAACTCCTGTGTCGCGCATAAAAAAAAGCACTAATCTCTCCGTGTCTGACCCCCCCGTCATCTGGCGCTGAGGTCTTTAACGGGTCCCTGTTATCCTCTTAAAGGCCCCCCCTCTTCATATCATGGCTGTGTCCTTGTTCCACGAGCCAAGATAAGAAATCCAATTAGGACGGGGAAGCAGATTTCTCGTGGGCCTGAGCTCCGCGGGTCTTGCTCGAGCTTAACAAGGCTGGCGTGGATGCAGCCGGAGGCTCATGCCCTCGGCGGGCTTTGGACGTGTCAGGTCCACCCACACGCAGATCGCAGATACGAACTGGGAGAAGCTGTGTCAGCGTTATGGATGTCATCATATTAGAAATTTTAGTTGCTGGTACAAATACCTGAGAAATTTCAACATTCGTGTTACCCGGTTGAAAACACAAGTTGAACAGTAAATCCCATGTACATCAACATAAATTGCTTTATTACATTTACATTCTTTTTTTTTTGTCAGGATGTTATGTTGCTGTGAAAACATCTCCTTTAAACAACTACATGTATTCAAGTTTCTTGCCAAAATTGACCTTTTACAAGATTGCCTCCCAAACTATTTTTTTTCAAAGACGGGACGCCATGACAAAACGAGTGCCCTCAGATTTTCAGAAATGTTTGCATTACCTTGGTAGGGAGATGTCGGTTCCCATGACATCTCGACTCTGCTCTTCTCCTGGTGACGGGAGGTCGTGTCAGAGAAGGTGCAATATGTCTCACGCTGAGCTGTAACATCGTGGCTTTACACCGAACGTACACAGCAGGGATCTCGACAGGAAGTTTCTCTGAAGTGTGACAGTTTGTGTTTTATGTAGATGCAAAGGACTTTCTTTTTGAAATACCAATTCTAGGATCCTGCTCCAAGACGACAAGTGAAAGTACATTTGAGCGGCGGCTGTATCTGACTCCCACTACCTTCAAGACATTTATAGTCACATCATCGCTTTTAAGGTTCTTGAGAGACAAAAAGCCGTGAGCGGAAACTTAAAGTGACATTCATTCTAAGCAGCGGGCACACCAGTGTGTATCATGAAGCCAGATGTGATGCTTGATAGAATCTCTACCCCACGGGGGAAAAAGAAAGTACAGTTTCTGCACCAGGGGCGACAAACCTAAAAGTTAGTGTCTAAAATACAGTTTGCATATTTCTGTATTTATGCTACAGATTTACAACTCATAGGCACTTGGTTTTATCAGTCACACACATTTTGGGCTGATCCCTCATCTGTATAGTGACGTGTTCCCCAGCTTCACCTAAAATAAACTGCCTGTAGCTTTTATTGGTAGACTGTTTGTTGTCTTTGTGCAGATAGTGCCCTTAACAGAGTACTCTATTGATTTAGCATTGCTCTCCTATCACACTCCATGGTCAGTTAAAAAAATTTATGAAAATTCATGCAGCAGAACCAGAGACATTATTGCATGCATTTTTGTCCCCCTGGTCATACACTTGCGCCTACATTGTTCACAATGCAACGAGACTGCAGGAAGTCAGGTCGAGTGTGTTGATAATGAAAATTACTTAATTTTTAAAGTACAAAAAAGTGTTTAAAAATGTGGTTAAACATAATTGCACCAAAAGATAGAATAAAATAATAAAAACTGTTCAAGAGAATGCAGTTCTGAAATAATGTGCTGTTTTAAAGGTGGCTGATCTCCTCTGGTAGATCGTCGAGGAGCCCTGACTCCAAAGTTGCGGTCCCCTTTGGCTATTAGCCTCGACTTAAGGACTACCAAGTACTAACAGATGGTGACTGGAGGATCTCAGGCTGCACTCAGCCTTGTATGGGGTTAGCATGTCAGATGTAGACAAAATGAGATGAAAAATTGTGGATTTGGACAGCCTTAACTGACTCAGGGATTTCCCAGGAACATGGCCATAAAAGCACCCGCTGTATCTAAAAATCACTTTCCTCTTACTATTTATACTCTCAATACTTTTATTTGAATGTAGGGATGCTGGCACAATACATAGTCATCTCAAAAGGTCCTGCAAGTGACATTGATTTCATAATTCAGTGTATTTGATTCATGATTCAATTTACTTCTCACTACTGAGTATCTGTTATACAGGAAGTAGTGACGGAGTGAAGGAGGGGTGAATTTCGACACATCCTGCCAGTCTGCGTGAGCTCCCAGACATTGGAAATCAGGATCATGCAGGAGATCCTCGTGTCCACTTCCAAAGAAAGCCATGAATGGAAGCACACAGACCCTAAATCAGCTGTTTGCAAATCAATACTTCCCGCTCCACCAGTCTTTAGACCTTTCAATGAATAAAATGTCAAAGAGGAAATGATTACATTGATTGTTTAATGGCACCAACGAGGCTCTCTGACAAGACCAGAGCAGAGGTCATCACACACACACCATGTAGCTATTTATAGCATTTCTATTATCATTCATTCATCATTCATTCATGTACCTGCGTCATCGTTATCATCATTATCAAACTTCTGAGAAGTGATCAGTGATTTAGTGTACAGCACTCAGAAGTCTTTTAAGGTTTTCTCTTCCCGAAATTTAGGTTACAGCTGAAAACTCTGTCAGCACTGTTACTGTGGTTGAGTTTCAAATTTAGCAAATTTGAAATGGGATTTAAAATAAAGAACATTAAGCCACACATATTTGAGAGGATTTTAATGTAGCATAATTAAAATAAATAGTTGAGCTTTCTAATTTGACAGATATGTCACAGATCGCTGTGTAGACTTAAAAAAACTAATTGCATTCATAAGCGGTGAAATTAGCCATCAACCTCAATGAATGAGGTGAAAGATGGGAAGTTGTGATGAATCTTTATTAATCATTCCCACATACATGCAATTCATACTTCAAAGACCACATCAGTGGATTAGTTTCACGTCATGCCATTTAGTGCTATGCTTTTTCTTGGCACATTATTATCTTGAAGACCAAATTCAATGAGATAATATTTATGAGAGCTAATTGCATCCCAGTTTATCAATATTTGTAGGTTGAGTCAATGGTGAGTCTTATCTGAAAAATCTACAGCTATATATGATTATAAATGACTTTGCTGCATTGCATGGGCTTGTCTGTCATGGAGTCCATGAAAACCCGCCTGTTCTCAAAATAGAGCTTTTTTATATTTGGTCGCTGGAGATATATTCGGAGTTGGAACACTGACGTGCTTTGATCCAGCTCAAAGTGAGCCTTACTTCAGATGAAGTACTTTGACAAGTTCTTATGTCGCGGTTGAAGTGGAAGCCACTCAGATTTTGAAAGATAAGTAATGAGGATGACATAGATCTGCAATCAAACTCTGTCTTGAGCTGGGGGGAACAAAAGAAGTCTTGGATTCAAATTACTACTGTCACGTCTACCTCTGAAGCATCAGTGAGGTCCCTAAACGGTTAAATGTGCCACTTGTCCGTCTTTAAAAGTGTTTGCCTTCAAATTGGAATCACCAAATCCCAGCAGAAGTGCCAGGTACTCAACAGATCCAGCGATGCCGGCTAGATTTCTGCTAGTTGCTCTGTATTGCGTGATATGTTTGTGTGACAGAAAATGGAAAAATACAAAACCATTAAGAATATATATAGGACAAACAGTGATAGAATATCTTGTCTGGATAAAGACAAATATTGAATTCCGAAACATCTCAGCTTTCATTTATATTTCACATTGCAACAAGGGCCTCGCTCAGATACACTTTCCCTCTGAGTATTTTTTTTTTCCTATCGCTGGCAGGGAGACCAGGATTGTTTGCTATCTCTCTGCCAGCACGCAGCAACGATAGCTCTCATCTCCGCCCTGGATGCTCAACAACTCAGCCCCAGCAGGTTATTGAACCTGCGAGGCGTTCCCCTGTTCCCAAGATCTATCACATAAACAGTCTTTAAAAACTGCTCGGGACGGGCTGGCTCTGCGAGTGATAGATTGTGGGAATCAGCCTCATAAGAATGATTGCATTGGCACACCGGTCGCTGAGTCTATAAATTACAGAGCTATATGCCAGCTGATCTCAATACATCTTCCCCTCTGAGTAGATCGCTCGTTCCCGGGCCTCGCCAAAGGAATGTGCGATAGATATACGTCGCTAATTAGTTTTGTGCTTGAGACATATCTGTCACTCATTTGCATGAGAGAGCTTCCTCTGGAGAAGGCTCATTTGTCCCAGTAAAGAAGAACGGAACGCGGTATAACCTGCCATTTGCCAAGCTATGTATGTTAGACTTGCACTCATGGGTGCTTTACCTTCCCACTTTTAAGACATAAAGAGGGCACAATACAGGTTGGTGTTGGTGTGTGAGAAAAATAAGTAATTAGACAATCACAAGGTAGATAGTGGAACATTACTGCATTTTACCAAAAGGGGCTCAAAAAACTTGACTATTAATGGTTAAAAAAAACAACCTCTCTTTTGAAAACACAATCAGGAAGATTGATGAGTTCATTCACATGCTGTTGAGTTTGTCTCGGCTTGTTTTACTCTGCTAAAGAAAGCGTGGTGGCGTCTGAGAGAGCCATGCAGGAGAAGGAGCCATTTAGATGCAATTTAGGAAGTTCATTACAACACAATGGAGGAAAGTAAAGTCTTCATACATCGCATTTACAAACGTTTTGAAGTACGGCATGTGAAAGTCACGAGAGATTATGACGGAGCCGAATGGGCTTCAGAGCTCCCTGTGCAGTGAAATTAATAAGGGTGAATGGATCACGGAGCTGGTAGAATGCACTTAATCCTGAGGTGCAGAATAAGGTAGGTAGTAGAGTCCTCGCTGTACTACAGATGATGAAAGGTTAGTAATCATCGAGACTGACAGGAGGGATGTTGTGCAACAGTTCAGCGGTCAGGGAGCATTCAGTGAATCAATTGAAAAATCTGGGTATATCTAAACAATAGTTCAGTTCTTGTTTGATGCTTTATAAAATGATCCCCAGAAAATGGACGTTATATCCCACAGGTGTTGTTTGTATTTGTTGTTGTTTGCTTTATTTTTGTCTTTCATGCAGTTTCCATATGGACGTGCTATATGTCTTTGTCTTATCAGGTTGTCCTGATTGCAGAAAAAACTACTCAGAATAATAAATAAAGGGATAGTTTGGATTTTTTATGGAAGTGGGGTTGTTGAGGTGCTTTTCCATAGACAGTGTATTAGCTACAGTAGACGGTGGTTGGCACGGCCCCAGTTTGTAGAAACAGACGGGAGTACCAGCAGGAGAGATGTGATGTACTGCTTTGGACGGGAGCAGCAGCTAAATATTTAAGACACCTAAAATAATCTATATCAGTTGAAGTGTTAGCTATATTTACAATATTTCCTTTGCTTTACCTCACTGTCAGACAGCCTTTTCCAATTGGGAATTGAAGGCGCTATCTACAGCATGCTTTCTTCAAAGCCACAGGACTCCATCGACAAAAAACTGAAATTTTACCGCAAAGGACATCGGAGTTGCTGGTCTAGTGTTATTGTGTGACTTGGATGTTTTAAAGGGTTAGTTTGGTTTCACCAATGTCACATATTAACTGAAACAAGCTAACTGATAAAGGCAGCTGTAGACCAGCAGGAAAATAGACTATTTCACAGCAATGTAGAAATTCATATTAAATGTAGTGTACAATTGGGTGAGCCTATTTTTATGTGTTTAAAATATGTTTAGCTGTCGCCCCGGTCCACAGCAGTAAATTGCTTTGCTGTAGTGCTGGTACTCCTGTCTGTTTAGTACTCCAAACTGGGATTGTGCAGACCGCTGTCTACTGTGGGTAGTACACTGACTATGGATAAGTACCTCCACTGTGAAAAAGGGTGTATCAGTTTACATTGGGCCAATGAGTGACATTATTTTGTTAACTAGCAGACAAACCGGGCTAAAAACACAACCTTCTTGAAGGAGGTAGAAGGTAGAAGGTGAGGAGGACAGCTTGGATTATGTCAGCTCAACAGCAGCTGAGGAAGACTTCGCGTCAGCTCCTGATCATTTTTCCTCGAACGTCACCGGTGTTAGAGTTTTACTGTGCTGTTATCTTTGTGGAACAGCTGGCAGACTGGATTGGAGGAGAACATTCTGAAGTGAGGGCATGGCCCAGTGAAGCCTCATGCAGAGAGGAAGGAGCAGAACCTGCAGCTTCAGCTCAACATATTTCATGTTGACACAATGGATTTCAGTGAGATTTGACACTTTTGAAAATGTGCTGCTGTAACGCTGCCACCACAAAAACTGATGGTAGTATTCCTTAGAATTTTCCATGGCTAAATATTTCAGTTATTTCAGTTATACGTATAATCCTTTTTTAAGATAAATGTAAATATAGTCATTAATATCAAGGAGTCTTTGCAGTAGATGTTAGGCATGTTAAAGAGCCACTCTTTGTTTCATTGTTTTGATGGAATTATATTAGAGGGAGAACATGGAAATAACCTGCATTATTATGAGCACATTAGCTTGCCAGCCTTGCCTCGGTTTCCATAACAAAAACAGTGAACCCCCTGATGAGTGAACAGAATTTGAATGTTTTTATTCTAATCAGCATCAGCAGACTAAAAACGAAGTGCATTTGGGGTGACTTTAACTACTGCAGGGCTTGACAGTAGGGGTTGCCAACCATTTTGAGAGATCGGCAACCAATTCTTTGCCTTCGGTTGCCATCAGTGGCAAGACTTTTTAATTTGTTAAAAATAAGGACAGCAAACAGCAAAACGTGCAGGGCTGGTGAATCTGTCTAAGCAGAATGAAGACAGACTGGAGGTCATCTCTGAAAGTACAGATGATGGACATGCTAATGTTTGGTTTCACTTGAGGGACCACCAATCCAAGACTTCAATGCTGAAGGGCCAACAGAGTCATTGTGAGAATCAGCACAAAGGTCCAGAATGACAACATTTGAAATGGAGAGAACGGATGAAAAAGCAACCAGTGACTGGCTGGATTCATCTTTGAGGGATGTGTGAAGAACATGACAACAGCTGCACTACTGGTAGTTTATACAGCAGAAACTAAAGGGTGGCAATTTAACTGATTACACTTATGATTCATATTCTGTAAAGTATATCAGATAAAACACATTTACTGTAATGAAGCTTTTATTCTTTTGTTCATTTTCATTATTAAGCCTAAATTATAACAGCATAGTATCTTTATTGCTCAAAATATAAGGTGATGAAAAATTGCAACCATATTTTCAGTTGGCCAACCAAAAACTGAAGCCTGAGCGTGGTGGCTACTTTTAAAAGTTAGCATGCAGCCCTGTACTGTGACCTCTTTTGTATGAAAGTGGATGTGTTAATTAACACAGAAGTGGATATGATTCCAGGTTTAGAGAGAGGGGGGGGGCTCAGTTGTTGCTGTTTTGCTGAAAGGCTTCTTTCCCTCTAAGGACGTCCAGTCACGTGTTTGCTGCCTTATCTAAACTCTACGGAGTATTTTAGCATCTTTGAGCCTATTTTTTTTATTTTAGGGCTCTCGACTTAATAGTATTGGTTCTTTCTCACAGCTCACATCAGCCTGTTTGACAGACACAGCAGGCAGCTGTTTTTGTGAAAATACAGCAACAGCTAGTGAACGACGCTTAGCAATTAAAAGGGTGGATATGTGGGTGAGTTTATAAGATAAAATAAGATAATCCTTTATTAGTCCCGCAGCGGGGAAATTTACAGGATTACAGCAGCATAGGTTATAGTGCAACCAAGAGAAATAAGCAATAAAAACATTAAAGAATCCACAATAACTGAAATATTATATGTACAGACAGAAAAGCTATTATAACTATAATTGCACAGTGTATTTGTATTGCACAGGTTTTTAGTGTCATGTGTCATGTGGTCTGCTGGGAGCAGAGTTGGTTGTGCAGCCTGACAGCAGCAGGAAGGAAGGACCTGCGGTACCTCTCCTTCACACACCGGGGGTGAAGCAGCCGGTGGTGAAGGAGCTGCACAGAGCTGCCAGGGTGTCCTGCATGGGGTGAGGTGTTCAGGGGTGCAAACTGAAGATATGCAATAAAAAAAATGGGGAAGGTGTCAGCTAATATTTTTTTCAAGCTTGTTTGTTTGGCGATGCCGGGTCTGTTCGAAATGGAAGACAGGTAATAGACAGGTGTATTACTAGACATGTCTTTCGGGTGAAGACATTTTCAAAAACCGTTGGTTTCGAGCGGCCTTTAAGATAGCATTTACGGAGCTGCACAGAGCTGCCAGGGTGTCCTGCATGGGGTGAGAGGTGTTGTTCATCAGGGATGACAGCTTGGCCATCATCCTCCTGTCTCCCACCACCTCCACCGTATCCAGTGGACACCCCAGCACACTATTATAGGGAAACGAACAAGTTAAATGTGGCGTTGACTTTACACTAAAACTTCCCATCAGTGAACAGGACCCTTTGGGACTTATTACATTACATTACATTACAGTCATTTAGCAGACGCTTTTATCCAAAGCGACTTACAGGAAGTATAGCAGTCATTTCATTTATCATAGTACGGTTAACACGACACCACAGCAGCATGAGCTACTCCAGCTTTCATATCCTGTATCTGTATAAGTCTATATTAGTGGCTGGTTGTAGCCAGACCACTAATATAAAGCAGGAAACCATCTGTTCAACAGCCTGCCAGCAGTCTGTCCAGCTGCTCCCTGCCTCAACAGGGTCAGGTGTTTTTAAGTTTAAAAACTAAAGTGGACATTGGCACATGGCATACATAAATAATTACACCCCTATTTGCCCCAAAGGTCTTTAGGGTCATGTTTAAAGTTTTTTTCTTTAAGAAAGAGAGGTGGAGTAAGAACCTAGGAAGTCTGCTCCGTCTTCCTCTTCTTTATCCAGTTGTCACAGTTTATCATCTATGGCCTTTTAACCTTTTTATAAGTACTCAACTTTGAATGCTCATTAATATTCCAACAAGAGGAAGGATCCTTAAATGTACAGTTTAAGCGGCGGCGTTATGTAAATATCACATCCTATTCACAATAGCCGGGTAAGCTTTCGCCTTCAAACACAGATGAAACATTTAAACGGACACCGACCTTCTATCACTTTCTCTTGTTTGTCTCCGGCAGAACAGTACGCGCACAGCTCCGCTTTCATCATAACACATAATATATACTCTGTTAGTATTCATTCAGGGATCCAGACTTACATCTTTATTAGCTAATAATAGAGAGAGGAGGCAGTGGAGAACAGGTTCAACCAGAGGAGAGAAACAGGCATTAGCATGAGTTGAAATCTTAGTCTTACTGCAGGTAACATGCCAGCGAGGCCGCAGGGCCACCTTGGCTTTTAGATGACTGTGGTTTAATTCAGAATGCTAGTGCTGGCCTAAAAGGCATGCTTTGACATTTCAATTTGCCTTTGTACTTTACTGAGCTACGTGGGGTGGAACATGCTCTTTTTTTCTTGCTTCTATCTTTCTATCCAAAAATGGAGATGGGTTAAAATCCAATACAAAGTGATTAAAAAAGATAACACTGAGACCAATCTTAAATGTCAAGTTAGCCCTTTAGGACGCAATCCCTGCACATTGATCTCATCTAGAAGATTCCACAGCATGCTGCATACATCGTAGATCAGTAGACGCCTGGGACAACTTCTAACTTCTTATTGTTTTCTCTTTTCGTTTTGTTTCATTTTCAGTGTCTCTCTCTTTACAAGAACACACCAAGCTCTGTTTTCCTGAAACTGGGCACAAATGGGAGCACAGGCTCCTTGTGTGATGTCACACGGGTGTAATGAGCTGATGTCTGTAGCTTCGGTTACCATTGATGGTTCTGCGTTCCCTGCCCTACGTAGGAACCTACATCACTGTCATGTTGGTGTTGGCAGATGACTTCTTTTTTTAGACGTCTCAAGCTTGGTTATTTCTCAAGTCAGTTTTCATTCCAAATGTTAACAACACTTCCAGAATATTAGGAGTTGGTTCTTGGAAATCAACAGCTTGGGGCGCCAATGTTACATTGGGGTGAAATCACAGCAATAGTTTCAGAAGATAAGGAAGCAAGGAGATGACATAATTAAAAGTGAGCCAGTCAAACTAGAAGCAGTGGAAAACGTGATGGACATATGGCATTTTCTGTTTCACGTATTAATGCGAGCAACATCTTAGTCCTCCTATTACTCCACACACATCTGATGTCTCCACCTGCCCGTTATCTCTAGTCTGTCCAGTGAAGCGGGAGATTCAGTGGACGCCACATTCTTACAATACAGTAGTTCATCTTTCCATGGAGGAATTATTACAGTAAGTTAGCAAGCAAACCTCAACAAATGTGTTTCTTGGCTTTGGAGAGGTCTGGGTTAGGGGTGGGGAATGAGTGCGTCCTCCAAGAAGAAGCCAACAAACAACTCGACTCTGATCGAACCCAATTTCATGCTAATAGAGGAGCCATATTTGCAGCAAGCTGATTAGCCTAAGTGTACATTGGCATAATCAGCTTTGCTCAAACGTAAAGATTTATTTTAATTATTAAGTGCCACATTCATAAGCTAGCCAGCAGTATATAAAGTATTATAATTAGCCCCACCTTTACCAGCTGCAACATTAGTGGTAAACACCACAATGCATCAATAGTCATGGCAAAGAATAATAATATATATTAATATGAAATGGGTCATAATGCAAAAATAATGCATGATGCTTATAATTATTCTAAAATCTGTTAACGGATTCATTCCATTCTCTTTTTAAGCACATTACTAATATCTTATTATTTCGTTGTATTACCAGCATGGATCTGTTTTCCATCATTGACACTTACCCACTATCCTCAGATTTTAATGCTTGGTGCAGATTGAGGACATCGCAGTGATTTTTTGGTAACTGATTTCTCCAATCACTCATGAGAACAAACTACTACATAGTGTAATCTATAGCAGGTGGATCACTGAAAGAGGACTTAAAATGTGTAAAAGCTGTAAATAGAAAAAATCTAGCTGCTTTAAATCTGTCAGGAAAGGTATTGTGCAAAACTAAGATTAATAATAATAATAATAATAATAATAATAAGCCTTTATTAGTCCCACAATGGGGAAATTACAATTCTCTGCATTTGACCCATCCCGGAGGAGCAGTGGGCTGCAATCAAGCGCCCGGGGAGCAACTTGGGGTTAGGTGTCTCGCTCAAGGACACCTCGGCATGTTGCCAGTAGAGGGGTTCTATTAAATGTATTGCTTAAAATTGGCTAGTAAATGTAACATTCAAACAGATAATTAACCTAAATTATTTGATTATCCAGCACAAAACAAAATGTATTTCTACGTTCTCAGTTTTAAACACTTTGAAACATATGGTTACATTGTAATTTAAAACAAAACAAAAAACACAACAAAAGTACCTGGTTCACGTGGGACACAAACACCAGTGTCCTTGGTGAATATTAGAAATGCATCTATACGGATACTGGTATCTGAAATTGGTCCTATACTGATCAACTAGAAGGATTGGCTATCGTGACAATGGAGCGATTGGGTATCTGTTACCATTGTTATTACTATGTATCTGCCAATACCCAGAGTCCAGGTATCGCTCTGGTATCCCTAGTGAAAGCCCTGTGTTTTTTTACCTATCCATCAACCGGAACTCCCTTTGGGGACTTCTGCAGACTCATTTTTGCAGTTTGCTGTGTGTTACACATTTCACATCGATGTTACATCTTGTTCTAACAGCAGTCAGATTTTATCCAAGCTTGTATAATGAAGTGAATCTGCTAAGTTATATTATTCATGTATCTGTGCGTTTCCGGTGATGCTTAGTGATGGTCTAAGAAACCCCTGACCTCCCACAGTTTGTCAAACTCCACAGTGGCTGGTCAAAGTAGAGCGGACGACCTGCAGCCGTAGCCGATGTGATGGTCTCCCCTCGCTCTGTGGAGCTGTGTGGGAGGCTGTCTTTCTCCGCTTCGCTCTCCACTTCAAAACAACAGACTTGATCTGTCGACAATACCCAGCATCTACTGGAAGGATGCTCTCTAAACAGAATAGAAAATGAACTGTGTCCCCAACGGTTGTTGAAACAATGAGGCTTTCTAGACACAGAAAACGCTCAGCACCAAGGACTGTTCCACCTGCAAGGACATTCTGGCACATTCTGTATTGTAATGTTTTATTATGATGTTTTATTGAGAGAGAGAGAGAGAGAGAGAGAGAGAGGGAGAGAGAGAGAGAGAGAGAGAGAGAGAGAGAGAGGCAGGTATTTATTGGTACTGCACCTTGGGATAAATGTGAGAAAACCTTGGCAATTAACAGTGGGTTTGAAATTTACTCGGCTGCCTCAGAAGCCAAGTGAAACGAGTTTTTCATCAGTAGCACATAAAACCATGGCTGATATATAAACAGGTTTTTAAATGACTGGTTTGAATGTCTTTTTTGTGTTTTTTTTGAAAACACTTTATTTATAGAATATTTTTCCATTTTAATTGTAATGCCAAATTGCATTACATAGAACCAGGAATTATTCAGAGGTTGTGTGATAGACCTGCTAGAATAAAACCTTTTAATATTAACACTTTTCAATCATTTGGTAAGAGATTAATAGAAGCCTTTTGCCAACAATTTTACCTTTGTCTCAGTTTTACAACCTGATAAGAGAGCTGGACTTTCAGTGCTTCGGGGCACCTGAATGTAGAATACATTCGAGCATCTTGCAGGGCCCCGACAGGATATTCACTGAACAAAATAGGCTGGACTGTGAAATGAATGTATTCCTCATTGCCTCCGCTGTGGCCTGTAGCTTCCAAAAGAACTCTGGGGGAGAGAGAGAGGAGTTATTGCCTGAGTGTGTCATGTGTGCTCCCCGTTTATTGTGTGCGTAAAGTGTTGTGCCGATGCCCCTGAGAAGGAAGCTGAAGCTCAGCACAGCGGAGGGGCGGGGGGGGGGGGGTCAAAACATTAATGAACGGTTGTGTGTTCCTCTCCTCACCGCTCCGGTGTTGCGACAGAGCTGCAATAATGGGAGACACACATAATGAGTCCCTGCAAAAGGAGAAGCAAACACAAACACAAACACACGCACACACACACACACACACACACACACACACACACACACACACACACACACACACACACACACACACACACACACACACTGCAGAGAAGCTGCTGTAAAATAGAGTTAGAGAAGAGAGCCGCTGGCCCCTGTTGGTTAGCAGAGGAAGTAACTGAGCTCTGGACTCGTTCAGTTGGACGGGATTCGGTTATTTTGTCCCTCGGCTTTGAACCCTCAGCCTCTCCCTCCCTGTGTTTACAGACGTTTTGGCTCAGTCACTACATCTTTTAGCTAGGCATGCTATATATTGTTATTTTCAGTTGAGGTCAATGGGGCCACTGCCATCTATTTGCATGTGAGTGGTGCTTTACGTTTGGGAAACGTAAAATCTGTTTCTAATCACATTATACATTTTGGAAAATAATTGCTGAAAACATCAAAAAAGGCTAAATGTATTTCTTTACATTTTGTTGAATCTGTTTTATGAAAAGAAAAGTCATGCTCCATTAGAAGCTGGCAGCTTCTGTTTTCTCTGTAACCATTGAAGTACACACAACAATCAGCTGGATCAATCAATGGGTGTGTACCGATCTGAATTAGTTATGGATCTGAGACGTTTTTATGAAAAACTGCATCGATCAGGTTTAAAAGGCCAAAAATCCACTGAGGGGGTCAATCCTTTCATAGCCACAT
The DNA here is from genome assembly GCF_027596085.1 of Anoplopoma fimbria. NCBI lineage: Eukaryota > Metazoa > Chordata > Actinopteri > Perciformes > Anoplopomatidae > Anoplopoma > Anoplopoma fimbria. Next base: position 3,264,445 of record NC_072464.1, on the reverse strand, counting down.
TATTTGATATTTTAATAACCTTTATACTAATACAAAAAACAACAGATTTCAAGAATTTGCTTACAATTATGTGACATGATTTTTTTGCAAAATTTTGTGTGTTTAATTAAAGATGTTGACACAAGCAAATCCTCCTGGCTAATCTTTGTGGTGCGTTCACGTTACAGAAGACATTAGACCAAACACGGCGCTTGTTCGGTTGGTTTTGAATTCAACTTCATGGTTCAGGCTTCTAAAAATAGCAACACCTTCAGGGAGGTGTTTGTTCAGTCCGACACTTTGGTCTCGTCCTCACAAACAGTGATCTGTATGAGATGTTCACTGAGCTTCAGACCTCTAGGCTCTACTGTTTTCTCTATTTTTCTCTCTGTGGCTCTCTATATGTGTTTTCTCTATAAGACTGTTGTTTATCATCACTTGAGACTGACATAAAAAAGCCAACAAACAGAGGAACTCTGTCGTGTCTATCCCACACTAGATAATCGCTGGCCTGCCACATGCTCAAACAAGAAAATTCCTCAGAAAACGTGCCAGTTCACGGTGCTATAAGATTTAATGGCGCTAGTAATCTGTAGCAGCACAAAACCCGACAGGTGATGCAATTCCTGGGCTTTTGCTTTTCTTATAATCTGGTTTAATAGGATATGAAGCTTCGGTTGTGCTTTAATCCCAGGCAGGGGGCCACAATCCTATAGCATGCTCAAAGCCCAACTTGATATGACAGGTTGCTCGCCAAATTATTTACTTGGAAAGAGATTATTTTGCTTCTCTGAAAGGTGATGTAAGTTTAGCCGAGGATTGTTTTCGCCAGGCGCTCTGCACTGGGATGCTTTGGGGGCTGACAGCCACACAACACCGCCTGTTCATTGGTATTCTGGAGCGGCTCCGCCTGTCTTGCTATACTATAGAATGCATAGACTTTGTGACAAAGTTGATGAAGCATGCATTTTCATCACAGTGCCAGGGCAGAGCTCCGACAGTGTGCGATGGAGGCTTTGAGCAGTAGTGGGGAAAAAAGAGGTCTGAGTGAAAAACACAAGTAGTGCACACACACAAGTACTATACAATGTGTTTTTTTCTCCATGTTCTAAATCAGAGTTTTTCTTCAGACTGGGGGGCACACCTCCTCAAGAGGAGCAGGAGAGGTGTATTTGATGGGCGGAGGGAGAGAGATGATTCAAAGGACGATGGGAAGGTAATTGTTGTAATTTGGCCTGCTGATCGGGTTCCCGCTTACCAACACGGTAAACGTTTGAAGCAGCAGCGGCTGTGACAAGCTGCTCGTGGAGGCCATTAAGGCACTTTAAACCAATTAGCTCCAAATTGCCACAATTTAAGTAAAAAAAAATCCTACTCCTTCTCACTAAATCTGAACACACAGAAATTATACAAGTATTCGGATTAAATGTTCATCACCATCTCCAATGCCCGTTTACTACTAAATCCATAAAAGTCCATAAATCTGCTCAGAAATCAGCAGCAAATGGCGCTCCTTATAAAACCAGAACTTGCCTTAGAACAGGGGTGTCCAAACTACGGCCCACGGGCTAACTGCGGCCCGTGGTCCATTTTTAATTGGCCCGCAACAAATTCTAAAAATATAATGGAATATGGCCCACACATGAAACTTGCACTTAAGTGTATTTTACTTCTTAGTTTTACCACTAGACAATTCCAAGCTTTCCTATCTGATGTTGATGCTGAATATGGGGACCTACTCTATCATGTGCGCTGGCTCAGTCACGGCTCCGTGCTACAGCGGTTTTATTCCCTGTGATCAGAAATTGACCAGTTTTTGAAAGAGAAAGACCGACCTCTTCATGAACTGAGTGACTCTCTATGGTTGGCTGACCTGGCATTTCTAGTTGATCTTACTGATCATCTCAACACACAGAACAAGAGCCTGTAAGGCAAAGACCAGCTTGTACCACAACTTTACGCACACATGAAAGCATTCTGTGCGAAGCTTCGTCTCTTTGAGACATAACTACGCAACTTCAATGTTGCACACTTCCCCACGCTGTCCGAAATCAAAGTTGCTTTTCCAGAGGCCAACCTTTCTGCTAAAAAGGGCAAATATGTGTCTGTCATCACATCTCTTGGGACAGAATTCAGTCAGTGCTTCCAAGATTTTTCTGTCATTGAGAAAGAAATCAAGCTGTTCTCGACTCCCTCCATGATGGATGCAGAAGAAGTGGAAGAGAGTCTGCAATTAGAACTTATCGAAATGCAGTGTGATGATTCTCTGAAGAATCAGCATCAGCTTCTCTCCCTACCCGACTTCTACCAGAGCTTTACTCTGATGCAACGCACGCAAAAAGAATGATGAGTCTGTTCGGCTCAACATACATATGTGAGCAAACATTTTCTCTGTTAACTCTGAACAAAAGCAGACTGAGAACCAAAATTACCGACAGCCATCTCTGTGATGTCCTTCGCATCTCAACAACCAAACTTACTCCTGACCTGCCAGCCATCCTTCAGTCCAAAGCGCAGCATCACTGCTCCCACTATGCGCAGCGCTGTTCCCATTATAGGTGAGTTAAAAGCCCAATTACTTAATACATTCAGTCAATTAAAGTTGATAACATTTCCTAACAAACGTTAGTTAATTTGTTAACAACCCCAATAACTTACTTGTATAACTAGCTTAAATATACCCATGCCCTCCGTGAAAAAAGTTCAGACACCCCTGCCTTAGAATCAACGTTTTTTTTTGTTTTCTTCAGTGTCAAAGTAATTCAGTGATAGCTGTCTTTACATCAATGGGCACATTTCAAACGGGTACTGCTAATAACTGATTCGACTTGCTTCGCCACTTTGCCAAAATGTAAACAATAATAGGCTAAAAACGAATTCCAGTTGGAACCCACAGCGTTACTCACTGGCCCACGGCATCCCTAATCCTCCTGATTTACATCTGCCAAAGCATTATGGGGGGTATTGTGGGGGCACAGTTATCAGGACTTCTTTTTAGGGTCCTCTCACAGGGTCACCCCTCGTAGAGTAGGTAATGAATATGCATCTGTTTATAGACTTACATTCTGATTTAGACATCATGTCTTCTAAACTGGAAGAATGAAGAGTGTGTGAAGATGACGTTTTATTTTTGACGACAGTTGTCGCGGTTCAGAAGGAGAGGAACTTCTGTGTTGTAAGCTCCTCAAGTGACCCTCTTCTTTAGTACAGAGCTACTGCACATTTAACTCCGGCACAGACACAGTGGGACTACTTTGGTGGAGGAACAATACTAATGATTAAAATAGCTGACTGCTGAGCCCGGCTCAGTAGTGGTGGCAAGCTGTGCCCCGTCTCCTACAACCGATAATCAAAGCATCAGAAGAAGGGCAAAATATAGTGATTATTCATGGCTAGTTTATGACGCTCTCTGCAATGCCTTCTTTATCTGGTCATGGTTGCTTGTCTCTCTACTGTAAATAAACCTCTGTTTGCTACAAGTGTTTCACCCTGCAAGGAACCTGCTCACACTGGAAAATATTAACAGTATTTTTCACTCCTTTTGGTACTGACCTTTTATAAGGACACGGAGCAGCTGGGAAGAACCACTCAAACATAGAAGAAAATGAAAAGAATATCTAAGTGTAGACCCTTAGTTTATGAAATTTACTCTTGTCTATTGCAACATTTGTTCCTAGTCGGTGAGTTTAAAGTGTAGAAAAGTGGGAAGCCACTATCGGCCACCTTAACTTTTCCTGCCTTTTGCACTCGCAGGGCAGAACTGTTCATGCAGCAAACTCATCAGTTTGAACGAGAGTGCAGAAATCAGGCTGTTGAATGGCAGCGATGCCAAAAAGTTTAGGGAAAAGGGAGTTTGCTCTCTTCTCGACAAGCTCGAGCCGAGTCTCGCAGGTTGTTAAGCTTTATAGACGAAAAATAAGATGGGTTGCACACTGTTAATCATGATGTGAAAATGAATTATGATCTTGAGGTCTTCATCGGGGCATAATCATGGCTCAGTTTTATAGAAAATGGAAGGGCCACTGTAGATTATTATGTTGCTTACCTTATTGCAGTTTAGCTCAAGAGATCAGTAATTTATAATGTTCAGAACAATATTTAGTGACAGACATCACATGTGCATTCCATTGATTTTTACACATGCATTTCAGCTAGTACTACTTAGCTACTACTACTATGTTGTGTGTGTTTTATAGCTCTATGAGAGCCATCAAAGGTGCACTTGATTTAAAAATTGATCCAAAGTAGAAAACCAGCCCAGTGTTGCCAACTCCTTTCCAGGGACAGTAGCTAGCAGCACTAGCTCCAGAATAATTCTCTAGTGAGAATCGGCCAAGTCGGCAACACTGACAGCCCGTCCCTTCAGGCCTCAGTCCAAAGCCACTGTCAGGATGTAAAGACAATTTCAACAAATATAACAAAAAATACCTTTGAAGTTTACAAACCCTAGTTTTAAGTCTGAGTAAATGGAGATATCCTCAGGGTTTGAAGACTACAATTAAGGACACAAAGCCTTTCTGATAAAATTGGGGAAGAGTGTTAGACAGATTTTGCATTTCCTGTTGCAAGCAAGGACAAAAGGGTCCAAAGGCTGGATGTGGGCAAAAATGGACATAATTTTAATCTGACGAGTTGCCTGTACTGCTAGAACTACAAAGGTACCCTGCATTGTGTTTCTATAGCCGGCGTTGTTACAGTTGCTCATTAGCTCTGGTGCAGACCAGTCTCATGCTCTCACAGGTCAAATTAAATTGGGTGTCAGCATATGCAGATGTGTTCACACATATGCAGACAGCACAGTCCATACAGTCACACTGTAAAAGGCTTGATATACATGGGTGCAGATGTGAATGCGCACAAGGGTTTGTTTCTAATACTTTACAGTGAATGTCTGCATGCACAAATCTGTTCTAAGTTCGTTGTTTGTCCCTTCAAACACGGACAGATGAAGTGATGTGCACCACTTGTACTGCTGAACCTAGGCTTACGAGAAAGGTCTAACTTGCAGCAAATGAAAAAGTTGAGGTTGCATTATGGGAAGTGTACAATCAAGTGTTTATAGAGCTTGACCCATATTAGGGACTAAAAAGTAGAATATCTTGGTATCCAATTTCTGTCCACAAGTAGCCTGACTTTATAGAATCAAGTTGGGATGTTAATCACTGGAGTACCCCTTTAATACAGACACCATGGGTTACTGTAGGTACATGGAAGTACCAGAACGTGTCCTATGATAGCTCTGACTGGCTGGTGACCTGCAGTACACTGCCTCTCTTCCACTGCATGCTCCACTGGGCTCCAGACCCCCTGCTCTCTGAACAGGATAAGCTCAATGGAGAATAGATGAATATTTCATCATAAAGCCATCTGAATCCCAATCCCTGAAATTTGAACAACTTTTTTTTATGTTTCCAGACACCATCTGTCTACACAGAGCTGCCAGGAAAGTTAATGATAATCTTTTTCCTCGTAGAGCGATGAATAGAGCTTAAATAAAGGTAGTTTATTTAAGTAGTTTATTAAGTACTATTAGATAAGTAAGTGATGGTAAACAGAAAGGGAAGCAAAACCATTATTATTTTCAGTCACATTGGGCAGAATTGACCTACTCATTCACACTCACATTTTGTAACAGGAGCTTAAAGTCAAAGAGAAGCCTTCTGTCACCCCTCCGCTTGCAACTTTGTGATTTATAGTTGCCATGGCTTTGACTTATTTATTTATATTCTCCAAGCTGCTGGTAAACCTAAAAGGTGACGGGGGAGGGAGGGGGGGAGAAGCGGCTTGACAAATGGTCCATGGGGAAAAAACGGACACCTGATAGGCAATTCCAACTGGTGAGAGACTGGTATTGGCCGGAAAATAAAAACGCCTAACTCAGCTTAGATAACACCTCAATCTGTCTCTTAAAGGAGTGAGAAGAATGGAGCGATAGTTCCATTAAGGGGCACGGCTGATTCTTTTCAATATCTCTCCAGAATAAGTAGGCCTCCGTGTCCCCCTTTTCTGAATGCCAATTGTGTCTGTTGTCGCTGGCGCTTGGACCGACAATACTGGGGACCAGGCAGAGACGGATTGAATGCCAATAATCGGTTTCCTCCTGGATGCGCTGATTACCAAGCGTAGAAATGTAGAGAGCACACAGAGGTGCTAATACGTGTTTTCAATGGCTCTAAGCCTGCGGTGAGACAGAAAGCAGATACATGTTTGGGACTGTATAACTGCCTGTTTCCGGTTGCTTCTGCGTCTCTGAACGCTGTTCACATAAACAGAACTGCTGCTGACATCAACTGTATCAAATATAAACATTCTCCTCCCGAGTTGTGTGCTCAGAATACCCAAGTCCTTCTTTCATTCATGGGCCCCTGTGCAATTTCCTTTTTGTGTTTAGACCTTTTTATGAGAAAAGGTGAGATTCACAAGCATAATGAGCAAGCCCTCAGCGACGGTGTTTCCTTTCAGACGTGGTAAATACACTCTACATCGGTAAGTGGAAACACCCCGCTGCACATGTACACGGTGGGAACGGCAATGTGTCAAGTCTCTAGGCTTCATTCATCACCGGGTGCAAGATCTGTTTGCGAGGAAGTTGTGCACAGGGGAATCAGCAGGCTCCTCAGTAAAAGCCTTTGTGTTGTGTGTGCAAAGCACTGGGCTCATGCATTACCTATTGCTGGCCAGCAGAAGTCAGCATTGTTCTACATAAAAGACCAGCGTTCAGGATCGGCCTGCATAGGCAGAGAGCAATAACTACAGGCTGACAGACTTTAACAGATGGTAAGTAAAATATTTGATTGTATTACCAATTCAAATCACCATCATGATATATGCAGTCCCTATTGAACAGCCCATAGGGAGTGCAAGGGTCAAATGCTGTATGTGCAAAATGAACGTGTTCTCTCAGCTCTCTTGTCCGTTAAAACTAGTTTGTGTAGAAATCTTAATTTGGATTATTCATAGTTGTATTGTATAGTATAGAATAGTATAATATAGTTCATAGAGATTATTTAGCCTTCATTGAAATTAGTAAATGAAAATAATGATCAATACAATACATCTGAATGTGTGATTTAAAAGGTAGCATAGCCACACTAAATGATTAATTATTGATTTACACCAGAGTCGGATGCTAAGATGGCAGTTTGGCCAACCGCTCTGTTATAGAATGATTATGTAACTTCTTTAACAATAAATACCATGTTCTTCCTTTTATGACTGATCAGTTAATGGATGCTAATGTTAGCTAATGCTAGCAAACTTAAGATAAATATTGCTGTTTGACTAACATGGTTGAGTCAGTTACACAGCAATATGAAGGCAGTTTGCTGATCTCTGCTATTGTACCGATAGCATTTAGCATTATCCCACCGTTGTCACAGGCTAGTTCCTGTTTAGCGGGATTGGTTTAGCTGTTCTTTTTTCCTCCACGATGATTGATTCTATTTAGTTGTTGCCTCATTTATGTGGAATCACAAACTTATTAACCATAAAGTCAGTTCATCAAAATGCATACTTTTCAATAACAGATAACAGCTAGGGAAAAAAGTGTTTAAATGTAGCTTTAGCTTAGGCTAGCTGTAGCTATCTCCCTATGACTTGACAAAGTTATCTTGCTTTAGTGGCTAGTTGGCTCCCTCTTTGAGAGGTTGGCTTTCTCAATCAAATCTCCCTCCAAACAAGAGCAAGCCACAAAGCCACTAATAAAAAATATAGCTTAAAAATACTTTCTCTGAACACAAGACAGAGGTTGAACATAAAGGCCCATCAACATTATAGGGTGAGTTTTGACTCATTCACTTTGCACTACAATTTCCCAACAGTTAGCTATAAATTGGAATGTCTATAAAAAATACAAATTGGAATGTGATAATACGGTTTTTGACATTTTTTTTTAATGAGGCTCAATGAGCCAATGATTGTAAAACAGGTTTTGCTAAAACGTTAACAGAAATAGAAGTGTTGTTTGTTGCTTATGTACATGTATGCTTATATACAGCTGTTTGGAGTCTTACATATACCTGTAGCTATCATACAGCAGCAGGATCAATATAAGTGTATCGGCACAGTGAGAGACTTAGGGGACTGTGGGTAGTTAAGCGAGTGGCACAGCAGTACTTTTTTTCCTCAAGTCTTGCTGGAGTAAAAGATATCTAATTAAAAATAAATTGGTGCCTTTTAAAGAAATTCAAAAGTCATGGCCAAAATGTACTAAATTGCACCTTTGAAAAGATAAACTCCAGTCTAAAATTCACCTGCACCAATAAAATATAAAACAGTTATCAAAGCGCAACACTGTGCCCAATTTAGCAATCATGTAAGGTACGTTTTTGTCTATTATAGAGCTGTGTATCTGTAAAGACTTTCACTGCCTTCCTGCCATATCACTGGTTATTCGTTTCACATTTCAGCAAAACACATTCTGAGGACACATGTAGATACAGAGAATTTAACGTCCTTACAGCTAAGTTGCCGGCACAAGCTGAATATAAAGTTCTGAAGACATTTGAATGTAGAGCGACGTCACAGTTTTTCTAAAATTGAAAAGAGGAAGGTGAAAGATGAGGTGTGATACTGCAGTTATGGGAGCTGTTGGGATTCAGCTCTATAGACAGCAGGAGAGAATCGAGTTCAGAACCAGACAATGTCACAGTGCACGATGAAAGACAATAGTCATGGGATCACCCTGTGGGGGTCACACCTTGAGTTCAGTATTGCTTCCAGGCCTAGCTGGAGTCCAACACACACACACAAGTGTTTCTGCCGGTGTAATCTCACACTGTCAGCGTGCGGAGGATTCATCATCAGCAGGCAGGGCTAATGAGAGGCCATGCAGCGACCCCTCCTCCTGAGTTCATCATTACTCCCACCAGTCAACGCTGCAAAATCAATGCACGATGCTGTAACGCAGCAAGATGGAGGACTTCCCCCCCGAATGTTTTCCCTCTATTTTTACACAACATAGGACACAGCAAGTGATCCGGCCCTTTCATATCACAGCGGTTGTTTGCAGTCTAGATGCAGTGGTGGTGTGATGAATGGAAATAGTTTTACTCCCCTCTGATGATCAAAGTGCAGGCATTGCCGCTTGGATATTCACAAGGCCCCCTTAGATTGCATCTCAAAGACGAGATGAAAAGGATCCATCTTAATTTACGGCTCCTCATATCTGACTGGGCTGTTGTGTGCATACAATTGACCGGTTCATAATGTTATGAATTTATATAAGGCTATCTCTCAGAATGAATACCTATCTGTAGTCCCCCGTGCTCGGATCCGCCTCTCATCTTTCACGTATCAGTGTAATCAGCGAGTACAACGCTGACATTCGGAGCCTTGACAGTGAGGCAGTGGGGACTCCTTGGCATACTAAATCTCTCAGACTATCAATACAAAACAATGCTCAGAGGCTTGTGATGCATGGATGTGCATAATTACACAACACAGGATTTTTCTCTCAGAGGCACTCTTTATGTCTAGAAAATGTCCTTCCTTTTGACATAGTTTTATCCAGGGGGCTTTAGTAAGATGTCCCCACACATTATTCATCTAAAGAATATGAATAAGGTTGGGGGTATTTTATATATTTCTTATTGTCAACAGATCTCATGAATAAAACCAAACCAAACATAAACAAGTATAATGTTTGTGTATCCAAAGTCGAAATATATATTTTTCCTCTCTGCCATAGAGCGCACACCAAATGTGGATTAATCCGCCGCTGAAAATAGTCCCGAACAAATGCCCTGTTTTCTTTGAAAGGTACCCTGTGAAGCTTTTGTCCACTTTTGGCGTTTTGTAACTTTTTTTTCAAGAATCGCCACGTATTATATATGTATATCACACACATGTATGAGGATGCACATCCATGCGCAGGACAAAATACACATTCATGCCAATGGTTTCATGCTGCTGCGCTGACCGATGGGTGTAGTAGAAACACAGCAGGGAAGGAGAAGACTACTAGCTACTACACATGGTTGTAAACAATACTAAAGCCATGTCTAAAAAATGAATACGCTTTTCAAAGGTTTTATGGGAAAGAAATTCAATACATTTGACCTCAAGGATAAAGATGTTGGTGAGAAACACTGAATGTAAATGTAACTTTGTTGGTTACAAGAAACTCTATTGGATACATCGGTCTCTTACACTTTCTTTACTTGTCTTGTTCTCGAACATTTTTCTATTTGCGGTTGCTGTAGACTTACACATTTTTCTGCTATCATTCACAGCTGATGTGAGAGCACCTGTAAACATTACTAAACCAATTAGTTTCGGTGTCATGGTGCCCTTTCACACATAGTGCAAACTGAAGTCTTTGTGTCGCTGTGATGAAACCTTCAGGCATACAACAGGATGAAAGAGAGATTCAAGTGAAAAAAGTGTGATTTAAAAAAAAAAAGAAGTCGTAATGACTTTCGTAATTACAGTAATGTCGTGTGAGAGATTGGTGACATTCTTCCCAGTGTGAGTACAAAGATAGGTATGTTGCTTTGCTGCTGGTATGCCTGTAGCTGCCGATAACACTGTTGTTCAAGGTAAAATCCGATCTCTGCCTATGTTCAGCTCAGTGCAATACATTTATCTAGACCCTAGGGAATTAATATTACATTGTTAGAATAGCTAATGGGGATTTAGAAAAACAGTACTTAAAATAAGAAGATGGTACCAAAAATCCATTGGTTCCATTTTCCAAAGACTTCTACATTAGCCTACATGAAAACAGTCTAACAATTAATTGGTGCATGGTCAGAGTGAGCCAGCAGTGTTCAGTAGAGATATACTGTATATAAAGTAAGTGAGGCATTCAAAAGCTGTATATTAAAATGACCAGGCAGTGTAAGGAGAGAGCCTTATTGATTTTTTCATCAAAGAGAAGTTTAACTGATGTTTGGAGCTTGGCAGGGGTTTGGATCAGACACCAGTGCCAGAGTTAGCTTGAAGGAGAGTGTTGATAGGCCAGTGGGATATTTATGTGTGTGGGGGACAAAAAGTCAGACTGACCTGCGGATTCAGTTTTATTCAGGGTTTACATAGCTACATTATTACATAAAATATCAGACACAAAATCATTTTACTTAATATGGTTTTTCCATTATATATCGCCATGTTTCGTTTTGACGTCCAGATGGGGTTTTCCCTCCGTCGTCTACCGTCTTTCTGATTCCATGTGAATGCAACATTAGACAGATACTGTTTACAGTCCTCATGCTATGCTAAGCTAACCGCTTTAGCTTGCGTATGATATAGTACAGAAACGGTAGTCGTACCAAGCCAATCTGTGCAATTTGAGAACGTTAAATTATGTGTGTATCGGTATATATATTTTTTTTATTTATTTATTTATGACTGAAGGATTATGTTGTGTGTCTGTAGGGATGTATGTGTTTTTTCTCTGTTATACATCTGTCTCATCAGGAGTATACGATGTTGTATACATGCTTCATTTACTGTATATGGTTGCTTCTCTCATTGCATCTGTTTGAAATTCTCATCTAGTATTATAGTAACCATCAAAGGACAGACATTGGGTGCAGCCGTGGAGGAACACATTTCTGCAGAAATGGTTACTCGTGCATAACAGAGTGAACCAATCAGGTTTGATTTGAGCAATCCGTTCAGCATCTCTATCTGACCTGTGCAGCACACTGCCTCGACAGATATGGACATTGTTATGCGGTTCATTGATAGCCTGGTCAAAGGAACCGATAATTAAATCCACTTCAGAAAGGGGAAAACAGAAGACCCATGCAGATAGCCCGTAATTCTTCTGGCTGTTCAAAGAAACAAAACTCCCCATAAAAGTTTTGAAAGTTAAGAAGAATTGCTTTAAGCCATATCCACAGGCTTGCAGCAATGTGTTTCTTATCACAGTTGGGGTGGCTGTAATCCACCATGTTGTTATTACATGCACATTGCAGCTTTAAGGGATAATTCCAATTTTTCATGATAAGATAGAGAAGCAGCTTCTTTAGCATGAGAATACAGTAGTTTGTTCCCCAGGTACATTAATGCATGTTTTGGTTCTGCAGAGACCAACACAAAAACCTTGCAGTAGCCATTTGAACTGCAAATCATTTAATTCATAGTTCAATCATTCGTACACGGAGTAGTCAACATTTAATTCATAAAGAATAAGCTTCTATGCTCAACTTAAAATTTTATTTGATCCTTCCTTCGTATATATATATATATATATATGTATATATGTATATAAATACTGAACCTAAACTGTATATCTTGTTATGGTGTGCTTCATACTGAGCCTGTGGATGCTATCAGTCGAGCTGGCTGCTACAAGCTAAAGGCTACAACAGTGCAAACAGTGCAAACAATGGCAACAGTGCTGATAGAGCTTACAGTGTTACTAAGGGGGATTCGGAGGGTGGGCGTTACACGGAAACTTTTAGTATCGTCATTTACATTACATATATTAAATTTGACCTCTGCATTTTTTAACCATCCTAAGCACATTTAGGGCCGTCAGTTGGGATGGCGTTAACAGCTGTAACTGCCGTATGAGAGCAGTGCAGAGGTGTGAGCTAATCAGCTCATAGAGAACCTTGAGACAACATAAACTTAGTTTTTTTAAATCAGTATCTTCACCTACAGCAATATCAGAAAACTTACTTCAGGATTAGTGACGTTTGTAAGCAGGCATGTTGCATTAAAAATCTTAATATACAGTGAGAAATCAGCCCCAAGTCACATAACAGCTGTGTCTTTTAACATAAACCCATCACCACAGCCTTTTACATGTCTGCAGCATTTGATTAATGAATGTCATAGTTGCCTCATACTACGATGCGGTTCGAAGCATAGGGAAATAATGCTTCAAGAAAATTAAGCAGACATCATTTTACTAAACGCACAGGAAAATAGAATTATGTATAAGCGCATTACCCTCTTAACATAAGTTCCATGTGATGGTAGTTGACAATAAAATTGCCTTCCTTCGCCAAACAACATTTCAGCCTCCAGTGCACCACAACAGAAGTTAGACTAAACGCCTAAACCACGGAGAACCTTTTGAAACCAGCACTCTCTTCATTTAATCTTCTTGCTCTCTAACCTGATTCCCCTTCATCCTCTTTACCGCCGGAGACCGGGGGAATCTAATTCTCGAGAGGTCGATGACAGAATGGGGCCCGAGGTCCTGTTAAAAGGCTCCCGTGCTTTTGCCGGTGTGGAGAGATTACTGTGTAGTTAAAGCTGAACATCAAAGGAAGAGTGTAACAGGGGATTTATTAGAGTGAGGTTACTGGAGTTGATGAGAGCTTAACAGAAAGTTATGAGTGAAGTCCGACAGCCTTTTTTGTGACCACTGATAGAAAAAGAAACAGGATTTTAACAAAACTAAATGACTATTACAAAAATTGCATCATAGGTGATACATACAAAGTTGCAAGCTTGCATGCCAATCAACAATTACATTTTTTTTCAACCCCAAATTGTTGCCTATTCAACCATTCGATGTGTCTGTGTGTCTATCGATGTCCACTCCCTGTCAGTCCTTCATACAGTGCATACTATTACATCAACCACGACGCACATAAACACACACACATACACCCTACACATAACAAGCATTGCAACAGGAATCTTGGCCAATAATATTGTTTTTACAATTTTTCTATAGTTACATAAAGCTTAAACAGTGGGCGATCATTATGGAAGACAAAAAAGACATGATTCAATGATCAGTCGATGATTGGCAAGACTTGACCAATCAGATTTGACAATGTAATGTCTTAGCCAGGGACATCCCTGCTGTAAATCATATCCCCAACATTAGTTTGAATGATTTTGAATCATAAGAGGACATGTATGATTAGTTGTCACACGTTGCATTGAACAATGACATATAAAAGTGCACATTGCCAGCCTCACTTTTGCGTCAAATTTGCATTTGAGCAAATACCACCCACTAGTGTACAATGGTGAAATAATTATTGATGATTTAAAGGGTCATTTCACCCAATTTAATTACATGAAAAACATATTCTTATGCCCCTAATAACACAGGACTGGTATTACCACAGGACCTCATGTGATTTAGTAACTACCCCCATGACTTTGTTTCGTGCGATGCATTAGCACAGGAAAATTGAAGTGTATTTCACTCAAATTCCCTGTCATCATCACAAGCTCAATATGATGGCAAGGCTCTGTCAAACATCTGCTTATAATGGAAACATTTTAAAATATGATATTTATATTCAATATGACAAATATCATTATATTCTATAGAGATATTCATGTCAATATAATACTTAGCCTCCTGAATTAGCAGACCCATTACATTTCTAAATAAAAGCATTCCAGCTATTAAGTCTTGCGCTTTGTTTAAAAGATCAGTCAAATCAAAGCAACAGAGGCCAGGACTTAGACCCCACCAGTGATGTAAATGCCATGCGTCTTTCAAACTTCACATGTTCAGGTTGTAATGCAGGCATTGCATTTAGTATGACTCTGTAGTCTTGAGGCCAAAGGTAAACCGAAACCAAATTAACCCTGATGTCGTTTTTTTCAAATTGAAGAAAGCTCTCTCCAGAGCCGCAAAAGACATTATACAAGTGTTTTCACAGCCTGAATAGTACTCCCTGTGATCTGTAAAATCACCTCTATTTGTAAAATTGTTGAAGTGCCTCTTTTATCCAGGATTTTGTCTACCTCCTGTATAAACACATTAAATGCTTCACAGGGAAGGCAAGCTAATTTTCATTTCCATTGCAAATGTGTAGGCGAACAGCAGAGCAGAGGAGAACAGCCTCAGCAGCACTACACTTCGCTGCAATTTATAGTTCATATTTCGCTGCTATTGACCCGCCTCCAGAGAGAAGACCGGCAAGGCTGCCCACAACAGCCCCCCTGCGGAATGAGCACCCCTTGCCCAGGCATGAAATTGACCTTGGCCTGCAGGCCCGGTGCTGAGATAAGCCCAAACAAGCACGATAAAAACCTGAATCCCCAGAGCACCCATGGACTGAGCGGTGAGAGAGCAACCTCGGGGCATGACGTCAGAGAGGTGTTATTATCCCCTCGAGGCGAGCAGGAAAAGACGTTCACAGGGAGTGTGAACGCAGCTCGCCCGCCCCACCTGCCCGCCCACGCTCTTGTGTGGCGTATTAAAATTCATGAGCAACGTTGGTTTGAATGCCAATGTTTATGTCGGCATTTTCTTCCTCCGCATAGGTCCTCAGGGATGAACACCGGGAGAGATTAGAGAAAGGCGGTGAAGAGAGATACGGGATCAAGAGGGGAAGAGAGTGAGAGACAGAGATATGGAGGATAGGAGGAGATAAGGGGAGAATTATTGAGGAATGGGGGGTTAAAGATAGTTGGTGGAAGTAGAAATATCAACTTTGTTGCCAGACGGAATGTTGATTTGGGACATTTTCACGAAACCCCCCGGATTACATTAAACGTTTGTAAAATATATTTTTTCTTCTAAGGTGACTGAGCATGGTGAATATGGTATGTCTGAGATTGGGGAAAGATTGTGGTCATGGTTTGGAACAAGACTGACAGGCCTTTTTCATAGGCACTTTTGGCCCTGCCGAGTCAAACCATTCCGCACTGATTTGTGCTGATTTGTGTTTGCCAATCGGACGTCTGGCAAACTACTGCCACCCCGTGACGACCCCCCCTTTCCCCCCTCAGACGAACGCATGTTGTGGGACTCAACTCATGTTTTAACAAGGCGGCAACCTCCTGTTCTGAAAAGTGAAACACGTGGAAGTGCCTTAAACCTGCATTCTTTCTAATGGCCATCAGGGGGCGACTTCTCTGGTTGAAAAAAGAAGTGTGATTGTATAGAATTTATTACCTCAGCAAACATTGTATACATGAGTTTATGGTCTCAATCTCTAGTTTCAAGTCTTCTTCAATACAGCATGATGTTCATTTAGTAATAAAGCAGGGAGTGCTTTAGGGCGGGGCTACCTTGTGATTGACATGTTGCTACTGCTTCAGAGCTGCATACAACATCTCTACGTCATTCCTCCACACAAATACGATCACGTCCGTTCACTGGTTCCAAAAATTCAAGATGGTGACGGTTAAAATGCCGAATTTAAAGCTTTAAAACTGTAGTTCCCGAATCAATGGGTTTAGGTCCACTTTTTTACAGCCTATGGTCTTAGCAGAGCTTTGTTAGCGGCCATTCTTCGATAACAACAAGTCTACTAATTCTGCAGGGAGGAAGAGTATGAGCTGAAAAAATGACGAGAGACTCTAATTGTGAAGAGTATAGGAAATGAAATGTGCTTATCAACCGTTTTTATCAGCCGCTCCTTTGACCACCAGTCACAGCCATGGTTACACACAAACACACCTTTAGGCTGGTAGCCCTGTTGTAATGGAGCCGCAAATCCCAGCGCATGTGCATGGGAGAGGGGCTTTAAGCCAAGAGTCTACAGCCATGCCGGCGGCTCTGTGAGGCTGCACTGAGACACATCAGCGCTTCTAGCCAAATGCTAACATCATCATGCTAACAAGGTCACAGTATCAATGCTAAAATGCTCACCATGTTAACAATCTTAGTTTGAATCCACCACCCCGACCTCCACACACTCTTACTGCAACACGAGTGCTGAATCAGTCAATACAGCAGTAATTGTGAGGGATGTCGGCCAGAGAAATATTCAGAGCACGGAGCAGAGGAAAGCATTGAGATGGATAAAAGGAAGAGGGTAAAGGAGCCTTAAGAGTTAGAGGTGGCATTTAGCAAAGACGCGGTAGTGACGGTGGGAGGAACTTGCTCGAGGCCGAGGAGAACAAAAACCTGGAATAGGCTTGAAGTACAAGCAGCTCAGGCAAGGCTCTGCAGCGTGAACAAACAAACAAGCCTTGAGGCAGAATAAAACATTTCCCTGGTAGAGAGAAAGAGGCTGACCAAAGCCGGCCGCTGACGGCAACTAAGACGTGTAGTGTGATGGATTGGGAGAAAGTGCAGGTGAGTGAGTGAGCTGGAAGTGAGGTGTGCAAATAAGGAGAGAGGGATGGAGTGACTGAGTGAGCAGGAGACTGACAGACTGAGGAGGCGAGGCACTGACTGAATAAGGGGAATGGGACACGGCTGACTGACACACAGAGAGAGGAAGTGGACGAGAGAGAGATTGGGTGACAGTCTTACTTAGTGAGACGCTGGGTGGAATAAGAATGGCAGGAATGTGAAGGAGCAACAGCAGAGCCTTGGAGAGACACAGGAGGGCAGTGTTGCATTGAGCACACCGTGTCCTTGACTCTGCACCGGTTTGTGATTAAGGCATGGCATGTCTTTATTGTTTACATGGTAACAGTTTGTTTTAAGCCCCTCTTCTCACTCCCCTAACGCACTATTTTAGTGGTAAGCTAATATAAGAGCATTTTAAAGCGTTATTTGTCATAATTGTAAGCCTTTTTAGTGCAATCCTCACGGCACGGGGCGGCTGTGGCACATGAGGTAGAGCGCTTGTCCCGTAACCACAAGGTTGGTGGTTCAAACCCCTCTACCGGCAACATGCCGAGGTGTCCTTGAGCGAGACACCTAACCCCAAGTTGCTCCCCGGGCGCTTCATTGCAGCCCACTGCTCCTCCGGGATGGGTTAAATGCAGAGAAATAATTTCCCCATTGTGGGACTAATAAAGGCTTAATTATTATTATATAAACAGTTTATGTTGCTTGTTGCCATCCATGTTAGTTGAGGAACAAGAACACACGGCATGTGGCGTTCTCGTGGGATTCACAGGGTCATTTATCACCAAAAGTGGTTCCTAAGCAGTGGTTCAATAGGGAGAATGCAGGTTTAAGGCACTTCAACATGGGAGCCTGCCACCTGAGCTTAGCTTATTAACCAATGAAACCTCTATCAGCCTCAGTTGTACTTTGTGATAAGTGCTACTTAGCATTAGCATGCTAAACTAAGATTTGGTAAAAAAAAAAAAGTACAGCCTCACAATTCAACTAGATTGGCTTAATACTATTATTATACACCAGTAAAAACACGTTTCATATGACAAGTTTGACAATCATTTTTGTGTTGTTATATTTGTTTACAAAAAGATTGTGTTATAAACAGTTTATTAAGTTTTTACCCCCTGCTATAATATTATATTGGTGGGGTTAATGTGAATTGTTGAACATTTAGATTTTACCTTCAATGGACTTACCATACCACTAGAGGAGAAACACATGGAAAGAGTACATTTTTTCTCTTAGGAACCTGTCAAAAAACTTTTGAGGGGCTTGTAAATATAAACTTGAGACTCCTTAACCACACCTTAGGTAGTGTAACATCTAATTTTAGCTTTCATGATACTCAGCATGATTTACCTTGAAAGGCTCACCACATTGCTTGAAAAGGACTGAATAGATTTACTGGAAGCTAAATGGTTTTGTGGAGATTGTACGGCTGGTGGAAGTAGTAGAGTCTCTGTTCTGATGACCAGCTTTCCATGCTTTAAGTTGAGTCCCTGAAGAGAGTAACTTATTTAGAAAAGCTGTGCAGTACGTTAATGGCAAAGACTTCATTTTTAAGTGATCTGTCACTTAAAATAAGTTAGAATGTCTTCATGGAATTCAAGATCCCCAAACACCTCTTCAAATGGCACTTCTATTTTCTTTGTCTTTGACATCTCCAGCAATCACAGTCTTCTTAGAGGGAACTGTGGCTTGGGTGAAAATGAGGACACAAGAACTTAAATGAGCTTTGTATAGACTGCAGCGTCTGTCTCCCTGAACTGTACATTGGTCGCCCTTAAAAGTGTCCCATCCCAATGTAAAAAAAGGTCCCGCCTATGCTGCCGTTGCAGCGTACTTGTGCCGCAGCATGGCATGTGTTACGATATGATGTCAGTAGGGGGCGCTAGGCTTACACACAGCTTTGCTCAGATAAATAGCAAACAGTATAACGCTGCATTCCATTGATATTGTACAGTGCTTGTCTATGTCTGTCGCTGGGATTGTGTGTGTTACAGTATCATACTGTTCTCTGACAGCCACTGTTGCTCTTCTCTGATTGGTGCTCACTGCTGACTGGGATTGACCGACAGAATGTCCTTGATACTGGCTATATGTGTCGTCCTGAAATCTGATGCTTCTGTGTTTTCACAGAGGGGATCCAGCTTCTCTCTGATAAGTGCTCATGATGCACACTGAAAACTCCCCTATGAACTTGTCTGCCGTCACATAGTGACGTTGCTGTCATTAGCAGCTGCGACAGCCGCGCTGGTATTGTTTTCACATGGTGAGTCTGTCCATGCGTCATCATGGAGAATTGTCGTAGTATTATAGCATGAGCTAGTTTATTTTGCCAGAAGACATTAGGATCATACAACTGATTTAATGGGTGTCTCAGTGCGATATTAATTTACAAAAATGACCACAACTTTGTTTTGACACCGTTTTGGTATATTGAACTGGTTTATGTATGGTTTATATCATTTATAAAGCAACTCCAGACAGAAGCATCCTTAATATTTTCCCTGTTTTATGTTGTGTGTGTCCATCTGGCAGCATGGATACCTTCATTCAAGGTGTAAATCTTTCTACAGACACATGGACTTAGCTCTAACTGAACTCCAAACCCCATTTGATATTAGTTTAAAGCTGCTCAATACGAAATTCATAGAATATCAAGTGCCTCCACATGGCAACGGCTGTGTTTTCGGCTAGAAACTAACGGTGCTAACAGCCTTAACAGTGCAAACAGCACAAACAGTGCAACTTGAAGTATCAAAACACTTTTATTACATTGGTAAATGGTTAACATTTTTAACATTCTAAACAGTATCCAATAGAAATGGTTCGTTCTTCACTTCCCTGCCACACAGCCTCAACGGCAGGCAGACACAGCTACCTACTGGGCCCGTCAAACCTCGTCAAGTCCCACCCTGCTCTCTTAGATCATTTATTCTGTATTTTAATGCTAATGCTTATAATTGCTATAAATAGATTTGGTCATGGCTCATAAAGACTACCTGTTAACCAGCAGTCAGTCATTGCAAGCTGCTGGCTTTTTGTGACCGCAGCTTTACTTTAAAGGGGCTACCACCCCACAGGAAAATATCTGTTGTTCATTCCGGGCTCTTGAGAACTGGAGCTTCTCATTTTGAATCATTCTGTGATCATTTTTGTGAGTGACGAGCAATAAAGAGAAGAAAAAAGAGATGCATTAATAGACTTCTCTAGGATAAATAAAGTTGTATTGAAACTTTGTCCACCACTGACCAAAATCCCAGCATTCTACTGCAGCGCTGAGATTAACAGAGATCTTATATACCTCGATACAAACTGTATGCCACAAGTTATGACCTAGACTTTATCATGTCACACAATGAACTTGTAAGACTGCTGAGATTGAACAGTATAGCGACAGGGGAGGTGGACTCTGTGTTTACATCATGACGCCTGGTGCTCAAACACAGTCACAGTTGATGGACAATGTTTTTTTCTCATGTTGAATTTTGAATGTGAAGATGTCGGCCATATTACCTGCCCAGAGATTGTTTTTTGTTGCTGCCGTTTATATTCCTCATGATACAAATTCAAAATATGCACTACAGGAATGTTCTACTGTTTTTTTTAGTTTTTTTTGTTATGTGTTTGTTGTGTTACAAATAGGCTACAACTGAATGTGGCTGTGCTTTTCTGTGTTGCATAATGACAATAAAGGATCCTTGAATCCTTGAAAATAGTCGCCTCATATTAGCCTCTGCTGAACGTTGCCTTTTAGAGTGCAGTGATGCAAGGACGGGATCAGATCATGGAGAGGAATATGGACAGGAGGAATAAATACAGTGACCATCAACTACCTCTTTGTTCATCTGTCATATAAATGCATTGGATTAAAATACATTAAAAAAAACTAACAAACCCAACTTTCAAAGGTGTTCTTGTACTGTGGGTTTAAGCCAGCTCGGGTGCTGTAATGTTTAAGTGATTCAAGTTGTATCACATAATACCTACTTCTGGGTCATGAGCCACATATTGAGAAACTTTATGAGGGCGGATGGTTCCGGCGTTGCGATTCTCTGCCACAGATTAGATGTCCTGTTTTACAGTGGTGATAATTAGAAAAAGGCTGACTTGGCACTTGTCGGCAGAACGTGGCTCTCAAGGCTGTTAAACACACAATTAATTGCCCTGATGACTGTTTGCTCCTTTCTTCCTCTCTCCTCTCTCCTGCACTTAACCTCGGTTTCTCCCCTACTTTTGTACAGCCTTTTCTCTATTCGTCTCTGTGTGATGAGGAAATGAGTCCTATTTTAAGACGGCTCACCTCAGACTCAAACATCCCGGGGTGTCTTTTTCTCTAAATCGGTCTCACAGTCATCACCTCTGAGATTCCTGTGTTAATTATATGGCCTCATCACAAACTTTGTACAGAACTGGGAAATGCTTATTCATAACTAATATGCTATTTTGTGTGGTTTTCACTAAATCCAAAGATTTCCATTTCATATCGTGAAAAAAGGAATAAACTGTGGGAACTCTGAGCTACTTTAACTACCTTGCTTCAGTTAGGAAACTTTAGCTTGGGGAGCTTTACTCACTCCTTTGGTTACTTATTACTCCTGAGAATAAAATGAATATGGCCCTAGACAGAGAAAATAGGGAGAAGCATAGAGTAACTGGAACCACTGGTGCCAGACTCCTTTGCCAGCATATTAGCGGTTAGCACGCCAGAGTAGTCCTTAGGTTGCCGGACTTCTGGAACCACATATTCTTATGGATTTCTAGGTGCCACCTTCTGATGCGACCGGGCCTTTACTCGCTCAATATTCACTATGAATCGTTTTAAGTTGCACGCTTCCACTCTGCCGTGCTTTCACGTTCTTATCTCTTTTGTCACGGCTCTCTTGTAGCAGCACACCACAGCGGTTGGTAATTAAGAGTGCAGCACTCATAGAGCCTTAAGGAGGAGGACAGCACAAAGATGAGGGACAAATCAGCCAATTTATTACTAGAAAACTGCTGTTGTGCCAACTTTAGTTTGTGGAGTGGTGTGGCCATTTTAGCTTAAGAGTGTGATCTAAAGGGGAAATGTGTCAGATGTGGCCACATTTTTTGTCCAGAACATTAGAAAAACAATCTAACTCAACAGAATTTGAAGAGGTTGTCAAGTGTTGACGTTATGTCAGAGACGTCTATGTATTGTGTAGCAGAGTTTCAGCGTACCTGAAATTGGCGTGCTAAGCAGCTAACCCCGGCCCGCCACCGGATAGTGGTATTACAAGGGCTCGTCAATTATACATCGTGTTTGATAGCTGGATTAAATTCAAAGTGACAGAAACTGAAAAACAAATGAGGTTTTTTGTCTCGTCCTCCCCACCTGCAGAAAGCTGCTTTGCGGAAAGGAGCGCAAGCACAGCTCTGGGAGACGGACGGACCTTCAGTAGCAGTTATCTTGAATTCAGCCAGAGAAAACCCCAGCACCGTGGGTCTGATTCCGGTGGATTCTTTTTTTCTAGTATTTAAGTATCGTTTTTTGAGATTATTCAACGAAACGAAATTGAGTTGTAGCCCATTTATAACACAACAAACACATGACAAACAACACAACAAAAACAGTAATACATTCCTTTAGTGCATTTTTTTATTTGCATCATAAGAATGTAAACAGCAGTAACCGTTGTCCATCAACTTTGACTGTGTTTGAGCACCAAGCATCATGATGAAAACACAGAGTCCACCTCCTCTCTTCCCACCTGAGTCCTGCTCTCTTTCCTGCTCTCCGCCCGTCAAGTGCAGCTTGATCAGTAATGAACGATGGAACCAGGTCTCTGTGATGTTGGCTCAACAGTCACCAACCTCACGCTGCTGTCATCCATCATATTTTACTGCAACAGAACATTAGACAGCCAGCAGTAGGCTGGGTGACGGAGTAGCCTCAGGTCCTATCTGGGTTAGCTTAACTTCCATTTCGGCTCTCCTTCCTCCTCTCTGGGGCAGTTTGGAGGCCCAAACCTAAACAGATGGCAAACAATAACTACGGGCTGTCATCACACGTTTATCACCACACAGATTTTAAGATACCATTGTTATTTTGACCTGCTCATGCCCTGCTGTTAGATAGTAGTTGGCTTTTTTTTTTTAAGACTGTGAATTTAGACTGTATGGACCCAGAAGTAAAGGTGAAAAGCTGACCCCCTTTTAGTTTGGAGCATGTGGCTGCTGACTTAATGTTTCAGAAATCTGACATGTGGTGCGTTTCTCTGGAAAAAGACAACCAATGCAATGTGACAGCCTTTCCAATTCGTCCCAACAGTTATGAGACCTGCGTTTCCATACTGTACCGTAGGTCTGAGCTGATCAGGTGATGGAAAGTTTCAGAAATTTGCTCCCCTAATTAAAGACACGAATAAAAGAGAGGAACACCCCAAAGGTGATGCGATTTAAATAACTCCTTTTAATAGGCAGCGGCTCGGAGGGGTACGCTGGCAATTATCACTTGTGACCCACAGCAATTATCACCTGCTCCCAGCAGACAAAAGGCAATTTTCAACTAATTGAGTGCTAAGCCACAGGAATTGTGAGAGCTTGACCTTTGGGTGGTGGTTTAGAGGAGTCACGGGCGCATATTTGAGGCCAGAAAGTCGCTTTGAAACTGCGACAATCAGCCTCACCTCGCTGACCTAAATGCTGTACTGAAAGCCTGGGGACGGAGGTTCATTCATCATAGTACAGTGTATCACATCATTTGTTTAGCCAGTCAAATTTAATGGCAATTTAAATTGCCTTTTGTTTTCATCGGCATTAGGTCAAGTGTTTGAATGTTAACTCAATCAATCGTTGACTCTCTCTGTCGCCAGAGACTCGTAATCCAGACTCCCCCTATGAATAAAAACAATATGTTGCATTCATTTATCCTAGGGAGAGGAGAGAGAAAGACACACATATTATGCATAGGAGGGTTCTCTTCTATTAAGGATGCAGCAAATGTAGTTGGAGCCATCTGCTAAAGCAAAGGCTAATTATTATGTAGCCCTGATCCAGCCTGTAGTGGTAGCTGAGTGAATCGATCCGTTTCAGGCAGTCTGACATCATCAGTGTTTTTAATTGAGGAATGTTGAAAAACAGAGATTTACTGGTGAGATAATTGAGTTCTCAGTCAATGAGTGGGTGACAAACAAACCACCTTGGGAACCTGAGAATGATCATACCTGGAAGTTCAAATAGATAAATATGTTGGTGTCAGTGTGCAGGTGTCACTCTTTTCATTAAACATTTTCCACCCCCAAACTTAACACTGGAGGAGGGCTCCCGTTCATTCCATCCCATGAGAGTTGCTCATGAAGCCAAGATGATCGTTTGCCGATTTATACAATTATTTAGATTTTCCACGATCTTCCGAGTCCATTGGCCCATTGAGCAAGTGCACTAGCATTTCCTTAACCCCGCATCCCAGCTGCTCGGTCTCAGGTTCATTCACATGAACCGCAGCTGGAATATCTGGAAAACTCTGGATAATGCATTTTGCAACTTTTAATACCTAATTATTTAGAAAAAACACCCCAATGTAAGTCTCTGTGAAATAATATTTGGGTCCATGTCACCAGGTGATGGACCTGGGGGCTTGGGTACAGCTGGCTCTCCAGTGGTAGCTAAGCAATCGTCCTGTTGCAAACAGGGAGCACTGCACTACTCAACAATAAGTCTGCCTCCACATTCAATTGCGTGTTATTATTATTTTCTTTTTTTAACAAACCTAGATGGCCAAATGGAGACTGGCTACATCTTAAACACGAACTCTGTGAGTGCTGCTCCGTTGCTGGATGCATATTGCAAAAGCACTGATGTAGGAGCATTGGTGATGCAATACAAATCTTTGAAACCTAAGATTTATTTCACCCTTCTCCCATCTAGAAATGAGACCACATCAGGTTTTCAAGGTTTTCATTGTATTTTTCATGTCGACTATAATGGAACTCCATCATGGAACAACATGTGTTTGTACTCCAATGTTCTTATTCTTTAATACCAAGGACTCATTTATCTTTTGATGTCCTCAAAGCAGGCCTACTTGAAACCAGCAGGTTCATATTGTATGATGGGCATGTCTGCCATCAGGTCGACCAGAGTACATCTGGAGATTTCTCAAATGATTCAAATGAATCCATTGTTAATGGCGTATGGCATCATTTGTTCTCCTTTTAATGCTCTTCATGTTCCTCCATCTCCGCTGTCTGCATGCCATTGTTTGTTAATGCAACCTCAGCTGGCACTTCAAGCCTCGCCATCATCAGAGTAACCTCCCCTCCACTAGGTTGTCTTTTCCCTGTTTTGTACATTGCCTCAAAGATCAATTTTTTGTATTAGATTGGACATTCACATACTAATTGTATTAGTTTGTTCCATTTATTTATTATCTGTAACCGCTAATCCTATTAAGCTGATCCCAGCTTAACTAGGGCAGAGGCATGGTTTACCATGGCCAGGTTGAGTTGCTATCACAGGGCTGACACATAGAGACGGACAACAATTCACAATTTTGCAGTCATCAATTAACATAAATAAACGTTCCAAATAAACTCAGTCATGAAACAAGGTTCCTTCTGTAAATTCAAGTACTCTCTGGATTTCCTTCATGTAGAAAAGGCTCAAAAACGTCAGCAGCCGTTGACTTAAACTGTGGAAAATAACATAATATACAACCAGAATATTTATTTGATATAATCCAAAAAATGATGACTCCTAAAACAGCATCTTTTATGAGTCACATAGTGTTTGGAGTGCAGAGGTAATTTGGGGACCATGCAGGACCATGTCACTTGGATCGGGCAAATTCCTGTAGTATCTTAGGGTACACTCTGCTGTGATAAGAGGTACCACTGTTAATATGCATGCTCTATGCTCAGCAGCACCAAAAGGTTAATAGGGTTAGTACTGATATACACTTTTAAAGACCAGCTACCAGTGCATGTAAACTCATACATACCGTGTTTGAAAGAATCCGAGCCCGTCTGAAACGGCTCATAGTATGTAATTGACAAGGGCATTCTCTGCTAGCTATGTCTTTCATTTGGCCCTCACTGAAGCCAGATGAAGGAGCTATTTCGGGCGAGCTGAGCGTGCTGAAGGTCAGCTTTGAGCCTGAGAGAAATCCATAGATACGGCCTGGTTTATGAATGAGCTGGTGATGGCCGCTTGAATCAAGGCCCCTGAAGTAAGCAGATTAAATGCAAACACATGTGAAGTCGTTCTATACTCATTTTCATTCCTGAAACCTTGTCGAGTGCAAAAAAAAAAAAAATACCAAAGCTTCTGTAAATTCTTACAGTTATTTCTTTTACTTTTTGATATTTCTCATC
The DNA here is from genome assembly GCF_027596085.1 of Anoplopoma fimbria. Lineage (NCBI taxonomy): Eukaryota > Metazoa > Chordata > Actinopteri > Perciformes > Anoplopomatidae > Anoplopoma > Anoplopoma fimbria. The sequence continues at coordinate 3,238,171 of NC_072464.1, read as the reverse complement.
CATTATGTATTAGGGCTGGACGATACAGTGTTGTGTTGATATAGAATAATTTAATAAATGTATATGCATTTAAATAAAATTACTGAGGTCAGGAAGAGATTTATTTTTCACAGAATTTTTTGTCTGCTGGTGCCTTTGAGCTATCTGATTTTTACCGATTATTCTTCCAAGGGTCATGTTAGTGCTGGGCCCAAAATTCATAACAAGGCATCATTTTTAAGCATGGACGGTATAACTGTATGTATTTTTTTCTGTTTAGTTTCTGTTTTTCCTAAAATTGCAATATACAATCTATGCTTCTGAAGGGGTAGAGCACTGGTATGGCATCTGCATGGCATCATTTCAACCATTCCTTCTGTGAGGACAATGAACATTTGGTATCACATAACAAAAGTATTAGCAACACATTTAAAACCGGATGAATAAATTATTGTTTAATATAATCTAGACATGCATTGTTGATTGTATAGAGGTATTTTAAGTTACAATAGAAAGCCTTGTGTTTTTTTACCTACAGCTGATATCTTGGTTCTTGCCAGAAAACAACCTTTCAAAGGCGATGGCCATTCAGTGCCGAGTGCAGACGTTTCTGGTCCATTGCTCACAGAAACAGCCAGCCCAATCATCTCATGCTCGGCTTGTGTGGTCTGGCTCGACTGATCGGTGATTAGGTTGTCGATTGCTGACAGGAGGACAGCGATGTTCAGAAACATCAGACCATTTCACTTTAACGCTAGGGTTATTGTTGTGGATGAAAACAGAACCCAAACGAAGAGTATGTGGGCTTTCTAGGTCGGAGTATGATCCAGCAATACATGAAACGCACTTCGCTGTGTTAGGATTGGAAAGGATGCATCAAATTATTCCATTTGCGCCATGTTTGACCTTTGCCTTCCGCTCTGAGATCCTCTAATTCGGTGGACGCTGAAGTTGTCCTTCATAGACATACGTGCACTACATATTCCCGCAGTAATCCCTTTTTTTAAATACTTCTCTACCTTGCAAACGTCCTCTTAGACTTTTCACACACAGATGGAAAAGTAAAATGAAAATAATTATGGTTTAAAAAAAAAAAATCCCAAATGTGTGCTTTATTGATTAGAATGGACGGTATTGTATGTATTGACAATACAAACAGGCTGGAGGTGTTTTTTGAGGCAGCACATTGACCTGTTATTTGTCCGCTCTGCACCGTCTCACTCTGTGTATCTATTAGTCATAAGCTCCACTAAGCTTCTCAAGGTTATGTGGAATTTCCTGCCTGGATGCTTTCCTGACATGGGCTTTAATATTGGTGGCTCCAAATGAAATATTTAACCTCACAGGTGTACTTGTTTTTAGAATACGTGAGCTACAAGCTTGCTAACCTTGAGTGGAGCTCTGCCTCCGGTATCACAGGCATCTCATCGTGTCTGTCAATCAGTGGCAGCTGACGGACAGGGCTGTATTTATTTCATTGATTAAAATCAGGGGTCCCGTCTCATTACAGCCAGTCAGACAGGTGGAGGTAGGAACAGATTTCCGTAGAAGTTCCGTAGCTAAAGGACAGAACTGGTCATTTGGCCCGTGACTCTCTAAACTACAGATGGATATTATGAAACGAGCAGTGTTAAACATGTGGTGAACTACTTGTTTAGGTTTAGGAAAAGATCATGGTTTGAGTTTAAATAGACCGTTTGTTAGTTAACTTAAGTTGGGTTTGTACGCTAAACAATACAATTTTTCAGTCCTGATAGCGATAGCTGAGCTCTGGGTATGTGCCGATACAGAGTACTGATCTGGTGCCAGCGTTGAATATTGAAGCTGTATGCCTCACTGTGTGGAAATGGATCCTTCTTTTAAGCGTGAAACAGCATCAGGCTTGACTTAAACGTCGCTTTTCTAACTGTGTAAAACAAAATGTGACAAATAAATACATATGTATGAATTTACTGTATTGTTATCTACTATGAAAGTAATAAATTATCAAGCAGCAATATCATATACCATATCAGTATTGCTGCATCCCTATTAAGTGGGCTAAGTCACGTTGGTTAAAATAAGTCAACTTTGACTTTTCATACCGGACACAAACCCTGCTCTCCTGGGTGACAGTCCTGTGTTTGTTTGACCCCCCACTTGACCTCCTCCCATTGTCACTCTTCATGCTACGTCACCTGACTTCCTTCTTTACTCCTGCCATAATTACTACGCCACTAGAAATCATCAGTCAACTTAATTCTATGAATTTGATTGAATTAAAAAACAAACAAAAAGTAATGTAATCTATAGTGTAGAACCCAAATTAACTTCCACATATGCTTCTCAGAGACTCTGTGTTGTGATTATCCTGTTAGCACAGCTGTGCTTACTAGTGTCCTAATCCATTACTATCTAATAGCTTAGTTTACTGATCAGTAGAGCATGCAATTTTGTCCATGTTTGGACAAAAACTCAAAATTCAAATAGAAAGTGACTAGCCTAGTGGTAAGTAACTCTAATTCTTGTTCACAACAGCTCTCTTATTAATGCAAAGTTTTGCAGATGCAAAAGGCTGCAAATATGTTTTTCTTCCTCCAGGGAATTATTTTTAGAATAGAATAAAATAAATGCAAATTAAAGGTAGAAATCTAGCCACTCAGTAATTGGATACATGTGGTTAATATGTTAACCATTAACACTTAAAGCCAATTAGGTGTTTAAAACTCAACTACTATTGAAATATGTGTGAATCATAATAAGTTAATACATTGTAGATAAAACAAGAAATGAATAAAACTAAATATCTTCCCCTCTCCTAATTTTTTTCTGCTCAATTTATTTTTATACTATTCCACGCACACTTCTTTCTTTCTCAGTAAAGAAATACTTTTGAAAAAGGGGTGTTTGCATAACATGTTAGTGTGGATGCCATGAAATGACTTATTGATTACACTGGTGCGAGGGCCGCGATTAAAATTCATCGGAGAGGAAAGATGCACAACGGCAGGCGCGGCTATAAAAAAAGCTTCGACCCGAACCCTTTCAGACAGCACATAAACTGTACATTGCAATCAATTGTCGTCCGTTGCTGCTCATCTGTCAGCCGCAACACACCGACATGTATAGAGCTGACAATGACGGGGATCACTGCCGAGTATGTGTGTGTACTGTATATCCACTCCTGTGTATGTGCAGTTTGGTGGGTGGGTGGATGCATGTTGTGAAATCCCTGCCATGCAGAGATAAGAACACTCTGCCTCAGCTCTGATAATGTCCAACTGATACCAATCTATGACTGCAGGCTATCACCAAGAACTTTTCATCTGGATTCAGGTGCCAGACACTGCCTATGGGAATAACAGATTCAATTGTAATATACTGTGGGCTGAGAAAGATATTTTTCATAACCTTTTATTCCTCATTATCTGTCCAACAAACGATTCCTTGACTATTCCCCTAGAACTTTTTGAGTTTTAACTCACACCAGTGCACTGATTGATAGAAGCACAAGCGTCAAACAACACAGATTATGAGAACGGTAAAAAAGTATAAGTAATAAATAGGCTCTGATTTGACTAGTTTGGGTCTAATGTGTGTGTATTGTACCCTTGAACATTAACTATCACCAAGGGAAACCCATTTGTTTCATTATTATATGTCAGAGTAACTCGAGTAGCATATAGACCGTGAAAGTCGGGATGGATGATTGGGGACTTTCAGGAGACTCCTGTTTGAGTCACATACAAAGTTTGACTTATTTTACCTTACTTTATATACGTAACGTGCATACTTACCTATCGACTTGTACGTAAGTTATGTAACAGGCATACTCATTTTACGTAACAAACCACAATGTTTCTTAAGCCTAACCAAATACTTGATGTTGGTACTTACTGATGTTGGAAGATGTAGGACTTTGAAAAGACTCTGTATGCCCTTAACATTCAGAAAGTGAATATGTCCTGTGAAGTTTATGTTTAAAAACACTCCATGTAAGGAGTGGAAATTGCTATCTCTGACACGTGTTGCAGCAAAACAGCTGTTATTTTACACCTCCAGCAGACACAGAGCAACACTAACATTTTCCTTTTTTGTGATTTTTTTGCCTCATGAAAAAAAAAAAAAACATGTGTCTTCAGCTGCTACATGCTTCGGGTTGGAGAACAAGGCAGAGCTGGAGAACCAGCCTTGGTTAGGCTTAGGTTGAGAAACACATTGTTGGGTTCTAATACCTTCATCACGTAAAGCAGAACGAAGAACAAAGCACAATCCAGACGGTTGCAGTGGACACCTCCTCAGACGAGGCCAATCAGGGACCAGGAGCTGTTAGAAGACACCTCCCACCATCAAGGACGGACTTTCTTCAATCTTCATCAATTAACATACAAATATTGAATAATATAATTAAAAAATTTAAATAATATCCAAAATATTCTATTCGATAATGACAATAATAATATTTGGCTAATGGTTACATTATCATAATATCAGGCATAATATAATATAAAGGCAGTATGTAACCACAATTCAAAAATCAAACACCAATATTCAATCATATGAAATAGGAAGAAATTAACAAAAGATATGACTGTAGAAAAACACTGACTCTACACATTAAGTAACAACTCATAGTCAAAACCTCTGGCGGACGATGTTAAGATCCAAAAAGCTTCATGTCTCTTCAGTCACAGCTCGTGGTCACCACCTCTACGTGGCGCCTTTTACCTTCTCTATACCATAAAATGGCAATGAAGAGGTGTCATGCTTTGCTTTGAAACAGGATAATCATAGTCATCTCTTTGTATTCCCCTCTTGTGTTCACTGAGGCGTGGATTCAATTTTCTGGTGGTTACACCTACATGTGATAAACCAGGAGGACAGCGCAACATGTAAACCACAGGAGTGGAGGAGCAGGTTGTCACACGTTTGATAGGAAATGGTTTGGCTGTGTGGTGATGACTGAAACTGTTGACAGGTGTCTGAATGGGTTGTGTAGGTCCATTCCTTCATGTAAAATCCACATGTCATGTGCCGAGTAGTCTCTCAGGTAGCTGGAACGTTTAAACAGCACATTCTGACTCCACAAATCCGTCAAATACTGCCTTTTAATAAGTGCTTTTAAAAAAAAAATTGAGTTGGGACAATATATAGTCATACATTAGACTGAGAACTTCCTCTTGCGCAATAGGGTTTTGGGAGGGCTGATTTAATTTCACTAGCTTTTTCCATAAAAGTGTCCGCAAAAGAGTGCCACATCCTTTTGGGACTATGAAATCAGCTTTCAAGGAGCTGGTGGCCAATAAAAGAGTGTTTTTACCTGTCTCCCTATACAAGGTTGTTGATAACACACCAGCGCCTCTCATAACCAACATGTTAAAAAATATACCTTTTCTTTGCTATAGTCCAAAGTGGGATTTCAAAATTGTTCAACAGTGTAAGAATATCCTTTAATTCGATACTGCCCTTGTAAATCAAATACTGCCTGATCAGATTCCGAGCAACATCTGATCCCAGAGTGTAAAACCTTGACAGTTAACGCATCTTTACATGATAGGATGAAAAAAAGTTGCATTGAAAAGACAAGTGCAACCCCGGCCAAAGACTTCAATGACTAATAGTGGAGCAGCCCTCTTGTCAATGCTGACTGACTTGAATCTTTTACCTGGATCTTTAAAGTGAATCTTTTACCTGGATCTTTAAAGTCCCAGTGAAACAGAAGTTTGAGCATCTTTATCTTCTGTTCTGTGACGTATTCCCTGCTGAAACAGAATATTTAGCTTACGGGTAAAACAAGGATTTAAATCAAATCCTTTGCACTTGATTGGCCCTGCTAAAAAGTGGGCAGACTTAAAATGTAGTGTGATGCTGAGCTACAGAGGAAGGTGGCTCCGCACACACGTCTCTATGCTAAAAGCTGCAGGTTGATTAATGGATGATGAATGGTGTTAGTGGTTTAACTTTTGTAATTTTCTTTGCATATAGTGGTAAAAAGGTGCGGTAATTGACCGGTCATGTAATGTAAAAGGGTCAAGAGGCATATTTTCTTAAATCTTGACAATAATATGTATGTGATTTCTGTCTTTGCTGACCTTTGGGCAACTGAGGAAGTCAGGACAGATGTTTTTTGGGCAGTTCTCCTCATTTCTGCATGTGCATATGTTTATTTACAATGCCCTCTGCAACTCCGTCCCAGATGATTATTAGTCAGTGTGCATTGATAACCAAGAGGTATTACACCCCCACACATATAGACAAACAACATCCAATAGCTAGAACACCATATATAATGATATTACCAGAGGAGACTTATGAGAGCAGTCATCCCTGTGCATCATGTTGCATGATGCATGTTTTTTCCCGCAGCAGTAGGCGATAACGTGATTCATCATTCAGCCCGCCAGTCTTTAATAAACAACGACTGTACTCACACGAAGCGAAACATATTTGCGTTCTCCTCTGAGGCTGCAGCCGTCCGCTCTGATTCCTCTCCAGTAAAAACCCAAACACAGCCACTCCAGAGCAGCAGGGATTGATCAGTCTCCATTCAGTGTATTTACTGTGCTGCAATTTGATTGTCACAGATCAATCCGTCTGCACCTCGGGCCGAGGTCGCAGCATTTGGGCATGCGACTGTATTGTGGCCAAATGGATCTGAAATTGAAATTGATCTCCTGGTTTGCCCAGGAGTAGACATTATTCATTGAATAAGAAAGTGAAGAAATACAGTGAGGGGTGAGCAGAGGTGTGCTATGCTAGTTCACTGTGTTTGCTTTATTGATGTTTTTTTTCTTCTTTTTCTCTATGCAGAGGGAAATCTGACTGGAGTTTAATGATCAGTCAAAACGGTAGAGACACAGTTGTTTTTGCCATGCAGGAGGATGATGCATGGTAATATATCAGCTCGTTGGAGGCTGGAGCTGGATTTTTACTTGACACATGGGGTTAATAGCAAACCCAGCCTTAGACACAAATAATGTAACTTTTCATTTGTAGTACTACCCGGAGCCTTCCTCGTAGCACTTATTGCACTCGTATTAGTTGCTGCACTTACTGTATTCGTATCAGTTCGCTGCACTTATTGAATTTGTATTTGTTTACTGCACTTATCCTATTCGTAGTAGTTTGTAGCACTTACTATATTCGGATTAGTCTGTTGCAATTATTGTTTTCATAGTAATTTGCCTCTGCACTATACTTTTGCTCTGGTTTATGCTTTAAGATGCTTGTATAAGAAAGGAGATGCACTTATGACTTCTGGTGACTAGTAGTTCTCTTGAATACCTATGTTGAATACACTTCCTGTAAGTCGCTTTGGATAAAAGCGTCTGCTAAATGACTGTAATGTAATGTAATGTAGTTCAGTTTGGAATTTCCCCCTTTTATAACACTTCTGCAATGCTAGATGGATGGATGTAGATGGATGTATATGTGGTAAGCAGAGGGTAGGTGGTGGAGATGGCTTTGCATCTTTCTTCACCTTTCTTAATGCTATTAACTGTCTAATCCCAATTCTTACCACAACCTTAACCATAAAACACTGATTCAGACTTTGTTGCAATAACTGCCACAGATCAGATTACCTTTAGATAGTTCCATTTTGACCATGACGCCATTTTCTATGGTCATGATTTAAGAATTACTTTCCCATACAGCAAAACTGCATTGTCTATTATGATTCCATTGGAATCTCGGAATCTCTCAGCATTACAAATACGTTTACAATCAAAGAGAACGTTTTAATGTGTCCATAATCCAGGAGAAAATACGGTTCCCTCGAAACGTAATCGAGAATGCTTTGCGTTTTGTTGACTGGGAACATCATTTTTTTTAGGAGACAGGGTTAGAAGCAGTACTCGATTTGGTTTTTGAAAAATCTGCTGTCTCCTGTGTCAGTAGGCACATTTATTTCCCCGTCTTCCTCCTAACAAGACTTGAGGCTCTACCGACAGACAGACGGAAGTCATCATTTACGTGATCTTACAGGTCTTAATCAGGTTAGGTCTCATTTTGTCCTCCAAATGATATTTGACAGGTTTTTGTCCCCAAAACCTCAAAAGTCTGTTCCAGGCCAGACTTTGACATTGGGAAAGGTAGGAAACAAATACATTACTATTTCTGTTGCTATGTAGTAAAATATGAATACTTTAAATTGATGTTCCTATTATAGCCTGTATAGGATTTGAAGCAAAAAAATGGAAATAAAGGCAAAGGGAAGAACATCAACTTTTGTTTACTTAAAAAAAAAAAAAAGAAATAATTCAGCAGCTCATGTCAGAGAAGCAGAAGAAAAACCAGGTGAGTGAACATCCCTGGTGATCAGTAAACTCTGTAATACCAGTAGCATTCTAAGCCAGAGAAAAGAGTGAGGATAAGGCCTGAGAGAGGCAAAGTTCGACCCCAAAATCATTACCTTCACTGCTATCATGCCCCCGCTCTCCCCGCACACAACCAAACTATCTCTGTCAAATACATACAGAACACAATCAGGTACAAGCTTGACCCATGAGCCAGAGGTTCACATAAAATAACAAAGGGCACCCAAACACAGACACTCACATGCACAGGTGAGATTCCCTTCAGGTGAAAACTAACAACCACCTTGCAGTATAAACATCATGGTACACCGTGTTGCATCTTCTGTTGTGTCTGTTGCATAGACTGCAAACATGTTTTTACACTCACACGGCAGGGTGCAGTGGTTTAGCGTGCCGACAGTTAATGCAGTGCATTAAGCTTTGGCCCTGTGGAAAGAGGCAGTCCTTTACACCCTGTCTTTATAAGCTCGAGTCAGACAGAGGTAGTAATTAAGGGATCCATTTTTAACACAAGTGCTTCACTGTGCAGCAAGAGGAGGACATTGTCCCCCCCCCCCTGCCTCATGCATTAACAATGAGAGCCATCTCACTGATAGGGAAGGAATGGGTGGCACTCTGAAGAAGGAAATATCCGACCCATTTCCGTCGCAGTGAACTTTTCTCTCTGTGCTTACAAACTGATTCTATAGGATGTAAATGCAACTTTTTAGGAGTGTGTTCTAGAGCAAAACATTTATAATGGAACATTTGTTTTAACCTACATGCTGCGCTATAATGATACGTTTGTTTGTATGTTCCAATATACCCATCCCTGGAGCTGGGGAGCTGCTACAGCCGCTAACTGCAGGTCAATCAGCGCGCCCGCCCTGCTCCCAGCAAACTAGTTTCCTAGAAGCGGGGAGTGAGGCAGATGGGGGGGCTAGCCAGCTAATTCTTCTTTCATTTGCAGTCTGATAAACATTAAATTCCTCAAATTCAGTGCCCCATATCGCTACTACTGCCAGTCATAAGGAGCATTAATGAAAAAGTTTTGCAAAAGTTTTGCGACGAAATTCAAAAGTATTCATCTTTTTTTCTACTCTATCTATTTATCTTCTCCCCCATTAGGGGCCCTGTAATATTCTGTATTCTTTCAGGATTACTATTGAAACAAATTCTATCGGAAAAAGGTGAAATCCAACTAGTCTAACTATAATCTAACTGGCCGATTTGATCATTCATTTTAAGAAAAAGTTAAAAACAAATTCACACTTAGACATGATTCATTCAAATGAATTCCAACACATCGCATATAGCACATTACTTGAGTCTGAAATACAGGGAGTTATGAGTCACAAAATGTAGCCAGCGATGTCATCGGTTGTCATGGAGAGTGTGTTACCCTGTGGTGTCATACAACAGCACTCTGTCAACATTGTACATTTTAGTTCATTAGACTTCAAATATTTAATTTTTTACCACATATGAACTAGAGTTCAAATTTTTTATACAAAGTGACCACCCCATCCAGTACAAAGAAGCTTATTTATAGTCATTCACTAATTTATATTTATAATGTGCTTAGTAAGATTGAGATGTTGTTGTTGTTGCTGTAAATCACAGCATAAATTAGTTATAGTAGTAACTCCACCTTGACCAGCTAACACTAAAATGCCATCTACATGGGAATTCTTTGGTGTTAATAACCCAATAAAAGGTTGTGTTCTAAAACAATCTTGATGCTGCCACTCTGCTAAATGAGTACTTTTACTCTGCATAATATGCTGGGTTAGTGAAGGATCTGAATACTTCTACCACCAAACAAACGAAAATGAAGTTCTTCCCATTTCTCAGAGTAAGAGTTTCAATTAATTTCCACCTGCTTTCTAATCATCTATTTCATTATTATATTTGATGACATCATAAAAAAAACCCTTCTCAGTGAAATTATGTCCGTTTGTGAGGCAAATGGATCAAACGTAAAGGACCCGTCCTCTCATTGCTGGACTGTACCGTGTGTCCCAGTGTGCTTGCCTTTCTCCCGTTGGTCGCTCGGTAATTTCACCGTGATGAATAGTGTCTCCTTGGCACAATACGAGACATGTCCTTTGCTCTAATAGGGAGGTCTCCCGTGGTGAATGCCACCGGTGATGATGGACTGTCTCTGCTCCAAACCACTTGCCATCCATCCGCATCCTGTAATGTGGTTTTGGCTAAGTGTCCCTCTGCATATCTGTTATGCTGCCAAGTAACGGTGCAGCAAAGGGGATGAAGCAGAGGCTAGCTGTAATCTTTCTATCTTCTATCCTAATATCATACTGTAAATGTGTAGGAAAGATGCTATGCACATATAGGCATATTGGACAAATATATAGAGGACATACAGTACAGAATCCCATCACAACGTTACCCAGGCAGCATGATGCTCAATAACACTGCAGTTAGGGCATTAGGAGGTTCCGGCAGTGCAATGAACTAGAGCACCACTACTGCACAGAATCCAGTGTAACCACACAGCACAGCAAAGCCACCGACTGGCTGCCTGGACCCAAAAATAACCACGGGACACAGACGGCGGTCCTACGGGGGCTAATAATGGCTCTGTCCCTGCACCCCACAGCTTAAAATATAACGTTTGTGTCTGGGCTTGTATCGGCCAAACAACGGCGTGCCATTATCGCTGCTTCCAGAGTGGCAGCGAGGCGGGGACATTTAGCAGGGTGTCAAACTCGCTGGAGTCCTCCATCAAACAGCCGCGACCAGAATAAAGGCTCTGTCAGAAATATTGACAGCTGTAATATTTCACCTGTCCCTGGAAGCCATTCCATCAGCCAGAACGCAGACGCAGGGAAATATTTCTTCTCTTCAGCCCCCCCCCCGCCCTTTGTATGAATATATATTAATATTTTTAGGGGTTATTTCCTACACAGTTGTTGTCATTGTTATCGGGTAATTTGGAGAAAGTTAGGAGAGCAATCTTATTTTATGCTCCTATTGAGGACATTTGGAGCGAGGTCGATTTAGCACGGAATAGATATTCATTTTTATTCATCACACCGGCTCTGACAAAGTATTTTTAAATTTGGCCGTTTGTCTCAGTAGTGCAGTTATGAAGGGCACAACTACATTTTCTAATCAATGCAAGTACGTTGTATGTTCACATCAGGCGGCAACCTCCGGTTCTGCTGCGTTAAACCAATGCAGAGGTGTCTTAAAACTTGCATTCTCTCTACTGACCATCAGGGGGCGACTCCTCTGGTTGTATAGAAGTCTATGAGAAAATGACTACTTCTCACTTCTTGATTTATTACCTCAGTAAACATTGTAAACATGAGTTTATGGTCTCAATATCTAGTTTCAAGTCTTCTTCAATACAGCATGATGTTCATTTAGTAAATGATGCTCCATTTAGAGTCAAATAGACCATAAAGCAGGGTATGCTTTGGGGGGGTGGGGGTACCTTGTGATTTTCAGGTTGCTACCAGATTTGTATACGACGTCTCTACGTCACTCCTCTCCTTTTAAAATATGGTAACTTACGTTCATTGGTATTCAACTTAGTCCCTCCGCTTCAGGTTGTAGCCAGACATTTTCTCAATATATATGGAATTGTCCATTTTTCATGATTACATAGTTGCAGCTCAGCGCACATCAAAGCCACCGGCTAAAAGCTGAAGACCTAAGTACACAATATTGCCTCTGTGTGAATCAATACTAATACATGCAACATGCATGCAACCAATCTGTCGGTGCTCTGTCAGTAGAGCTTCATGGATCCATCTGCCATCAAAGTGCGATATAGACTGAAACCATGATCCATCATTTAACACTGTCATGCTGATGGCAGACGATTAAAGACCTGACACTGGTTGAGGCGACCAGGGGAATACTGTAACTTATTCATATGCCACTTCTCTTTTGCATTTGTATAGAGCCTATCAACAACAAGGCGATTCAAAAAGCTTTAAAAAGATAATGAAACCTAATGAAAAGAGACATTAAAAGGCAGCCTGTGGATTTATTTTGACTACCTTTAGTGCTATAGAGCAATGTTTTAACATGTCGGCCTCCCATCCACAGGCACAGAAACACAGTTGGTGGTGGTAAGGGGCAGAAGACTGCTAGCAAGAAAATAGATAATTATCAATGCAGAATACAAATATTCAGTGAAATTTTCCAACAAATGTCTGACAACGAAGGATATGCACTCAAAATGTTTAATAGACCTCAAGGATACGAAAAAACGTGTAAAGGCTCAATAACAACAGAGGAGATGAGGCAAACTTAGCCAACAGGGATCAGGCCAGAGAGCAGGAGTCCAAAACTCAGGCAGGCTGGAAAACACTAAGGCTGTAGACCTGGTTTCCTCATTGATTTCTTTCCCGAACGTTTTGATGATCTAGACATTTCCAACCTCACTTGAAAGCTACTTCATTCTTTTTACAGCAGCTAGAAAAGAAATGACAGAGGGACTGTGCCTTTCTAGGAAACAAGCAGTAAATTCCCCAAAGAGTTGCTCAGACGAGTATCCATGTAGTCAGCTGTCACGCCTGGACAGATGGGGTATGTGTTTTCTGGTTACTTTCTCAATGACTCGCCCGTTACGTGATCGGCTACCGTAGCGTGACATCAAGCTACATTTCTCTAAAAGTAGATTCTGTTTAAAGCGGACCGTAGACCAGGACTATGTTTTCGCTGCATTGACGGATCTGGTGTGAGTGCAGCCTGAAGCAGAAGCAAAATAGACAATCCGTTGGGGAATGAATGGTAGTGGGCTGACATGCTACTGGGCTGATGGGGAGTTGGGAACAGGTTGGTGTGTAAAGGGGCAGGTGATGGGGAATGGTGGGAACAACACATGGGCCCTAGAATCCGTCTCCTTTACCCCCCCTGGTTACTGCAGGGTAGGAGGGAGTGGAAGGATATGAAATGACTGGAAAAGTTTGTACATGACGCAGGGGAAAAAAGCAGACGAGGAAAAAGCAGAGCATGATCATTGGTGCAAGCCTTACGTTAGGTTCTGAAGTGAATGCATTTATGCCCCGAACATGGACTTGACTTCTTCACCTTATACGGTGTAGTTCCTCTGCAGAGGGATGATTACAGCAACACATCATGTACTCTTTAAACGTGCATATGGCCTAGGAGAATACAACATGATTGCTTGGAAGTTTAAGCTCCTGTAGGAAATGTCTTCCATATTAACATTATGCAGTGATCATAAACAAAGGGGTTGGACACGTCAATCTCATGAGTTTTAACAGGGAGCTACCCAGGTGTCTATTCCTATTTTTAACTTTCTTGGTGTCTTCACACTGTTGTCCCCATAAGTTTTGAGCATACAGTATTTTATTTATTTATTATTATTGTTATTGGTGAAGCTATGTGACAAAAAAAAATACATATAGTGACATAAAAATGGAAAAAAAGACACAAAGACAATAACATAAACCAGTTACAATGACCTAGTTAATGAAATAATAAGAGACCAGGAGTATAGATTACAATTAGATTGGGTTATGTAAGGTTTGTGTGTGTGTGTGTGTGTGTGTGTGTGTGTGTGTGTGTGTGTGTGTGTGTGTGTGTGTGTGTGTGTGTGTGTGTGTGTGTGTGTGTGTGTGTGTGTGTGTGTGTGTGTGTGTGTGTGTGTGTGTGTGTGTGTGTGTGTGTGTGTGTGTGGCAGAAAGACAAAAGATGTAATGGGATTGTTGCAGTGGTATAAGAACTAAAGCCAAAGGTGCTTAGATAAACAGATTCATTTTGGAAAGAAAAGAATGTAAACTTTATTGATATCGTCACATACACTCATACACAGCACAACAAGAGACATTTTGCCTCTGCATTTAAGGAGACATGGACACTTCAACATGTGGACAGGAGGAGCTGGGAATCAAACCAGCAACCTTGTGCAACCTTTTGACAACCTGTAAAAAACTAAACAATGCATCCCTTGTACTTCAACATACACTGTATTACTGTTTGTATTCTATTACCTGCAATGTTGTAGAAAAAACAGTATATCACGTTTTCAGATGCAGATATTAAGATATCAAACATATGATCACTTCATAAACTATGATTCATTGTAATAGATTAAACCTCTACAACCTATGTGAAACAACTTAAAACCAGCTACCACACACTGCTTTCATGTATTGGGTCAATATCAAAGATCTGATGGTATAAAAATATAACAGTGGCAGAGGTCTTTCTGCATATTGGCTACTTTTACTTTTAGATACTTTAAGTTCTTTGTAATCTGCATATTTCCAATACCTCTGTTGATCTTAAGTGGTGACGAGAGAGTTTTTGTTTCATGTATAGATTCATGATTTTGCCACTGTGGCGCCCTCAGTGTTTTTTAACGCATGTGAGTATTAACCCTGTTAACTTGCCTTGAAAAAATGTGAACCTCTCCTTTAAAAAACACACTGGCGATTTGATAGTTCACCTTGTAACACTGTCTGACTCACGGTGGACAGTTTAAAACACGATGCAGCGGGACAAGAGGCATCACCTCTGTTATTCCACACACTCCTGGTGCCTGTATTACCCACAATGCAACTCGGCCGCTAACAGTTTGGTCGGACATTGTCACTTGAGGAAATGAATCAGACTTTGCACAGCTCCCAGTGGAGAGACCGAATAGCCTACTTTCTACTACTTCTTCCAGATATGCAGAAGTTGGAGTTTCCCTTAAAGATATCAAGCATTACTCTCCTGTTCCTACAAACACTATAAATAAAGATATATCCTGGGGATACATGGATAAAGTGCTGCTGTGGTTACAAAAAGGATGTTGATAGAAATAGGATCCAGGTAATTATTAGTCATAACGGTCTTTATTTTAATCCTTATTAGAGGCTTTTAATCTCGCTTCCTCCCACCAGCCCACCACACCACACACACACACACACACACACACACACACACACACACACACACACACACACACACACACACACACACACACACACACACACATATGGAGGACTGCTGTTAATCAGCACCTTTCATCCATCAGACCAGCAGCCTGTCAGAGTATTACTGCTCTACCTCCGGCTGCCTGTACTAATTAAAAAGCCTCAGTAATTGAAGTTTCTATTTTTCACCTGAGCTCTTCATATGTTGGCGCTGGCGTGAGTCAAAGGGTAAAGTAAGATGACACGCGGTTGTCCCAGTTTGCTACACCGTTGTTTCAAAGAGTGTGCGACACAGTAATGAGGTTGGGAGGACTTCAATGCACTGTTGGTTGATACACGGAGGAAAAGCTTATTTGCAGCTGTCGTCCTGTTTTCTCTGACACAATGAGAGAGGCGGAGTGGAGTGGCGTGCTGTGAATGTCTGTGTACTACCTTGTCTGTAGACATCACGGCACTGCGTAACATCTGAGCCTGTTTACTCACGTTGGGCCTCATTCATAAATAGTGCACAAACATAGAGATGTGCTTAAAATGTGCACGCGGACGTTTTACGCACAAATCCGGGATTCATTAATATTTCCTTATCTGAATTTGTTTTTGACCACTTAAAAATAATTTAGACCTGCCGCAGAACATGCATACTCACAACAAATGATGCAGGCCTGCTGTATCAATGTTAACACACACCTTTTAACTAAATGCATCTCATATTAAACTGCATTCATTAAAACAGGCTATTATATATTTAAAACTTTTGATTTAGATTTACTATATATATATATAACCGTTTGTTAACTAATACTTGGCAAAATGTTTGAAATCCTCATCAATTTGTGTCATCATGTAAATATATTACATGTTCCAGGCCTCTATTTAGGTTTTTTGAATAAAGCTTTGAATGTCTGTCGCCATATTTTATGAGGCCATCACATATAAAAAACAACAACAACAACAATGATTTGATGTTATTGTGGTTATACTGTATAAATGCAATTCATGGTGCTTAAACAAAAACCCTAGCTAGTTAGAGATATAAGCATTCTAGTGTTATTTTAGTGATTTTTTTTGTTCCGCTTGTTTCATAGAAAACAAAATAGAAATCTTTCCGAGAAACGACCTGTTGTTTAGCAGAAGAAGACAAACTTATCTGCAATATACATAGTTCATTAAATGTGTGAAATCCTACACTGCTTTTGACAAAGTCTCAACAATCCCTCACTCTGCATGCTCAGTATGTACGCGTGTGGTCAGTACATAACTGAGTCGCCCTTGTTTGTCTTTGTCTTTCCATATAGGCTCATTGGCTAAAATGTCAAGAGCATCAGTCTCCTGAGATAGCAAAGCCATGCTGCAATGTGTTCATGGCAAGGGCACCTTTATCGGGATTTGTATTCTGCATTCAAAGAGATTGGCCATGGACAAATGACATCATTGCGACATTTTTGTCCTCTCCTGCTTTTCTACCAACATCGTCTCAGGCATCAGCCATTCAAATTCAGCTAATTGAGTCTTCACCAGACTTTTTATTTAAGTATACATTTCAATTTCGAAAAAGTTTTGTGAAAAATGTTGCATTTTAAAATATGCAGAAAAGGACAAGACCTTAAAAATGGTGAGAATTGTTGTTTTGCATTTGATTTCATATTGAATGAAAATGAATCGGGTAAGTGGAAATGGAATGTTGCATTTTGCATGTTAATAATACCAGGGTGGTTTATGCTTATTTTCTAAAACTAGTCAATATGATCCATCCAAACCAGACACATGTTTGTTACGTCTGATTGCATCTGTATAAAAATGTTGACCTTAAAATCTAGCAGCTTTGAGACTAAAGTATTAAAGACTCTTTACATCTGTAAAATGTGCCTCTTGACCTTCAACATCAGTATTTATACTATATATTTTACCCTCCTTTCCACCCCTTTTTCTTTTGTACCTGTTTCATTATTATGCGCACCGTAATGTAGCACTGAAGGGACACAATCGACCTTCGGACTTGTACTGAATGTCCTCGGCTCAGGAGTGTCTCCAGTTGTGAAAATCACTTCAAACTGCATCATAAACTCCACCTGTCTAGTGCTGCACCACTGTTTATAAGGTTGTAGAAAATAAAACCGTGGTGGCTGGTTCAGGAGGCCTGGGAGATTAATTATTGTCATTTTCTGCTGAGAGGTAGAGGAGCAAATGGTAATTTCACCAATATTAATGCCATGTTTCAAATTGACAAACAAATAAAGCTGGCAAAGTAGCCTCAGCTAAATTATATTCACAAATGAAATACGATGTTGGCAATTGGAACGGTTTCAACTTCGGCCTTCAGAACATCACAGTTATACAGATTCTTTACAGAACAACTTAATATGCAAGGAATAGTAGGTATACCAAGTAGCCAAAATTGTCTGGCCGTTCAGTGTCCAAATCAAGCTAGCCTCCGTTGCTATATCAAGAATCAGCCTAAGAGCGTTACTCCAATTTCAGGTGCTAATGCTAGCTCTTTTAACAAACATGTGCTTCGCAAGGTGTTTAACACGAGAACCAAAAGGGGTCGCTGTACACCTAAAACCGCCACAGAAAAATGTACCCACCATTAGAATGCATTGAGGTTCATTTATTTATCACTCTATAACACAGGGTTGTGTAACGAAATGCTATAGTTGTAGTCCCTGGCCGTTTCTCAATACCAAGTATGGTCAAGTGTGGACTTGCAAACTTGCAAGTTCAGACTTGGATAGTTCGACTCGGGAGTACAAACTCCCGAGGACGGGAGGACGCAGTACGGTCATTTTGCAATTGGAACAGCAGCGAACTTGATGACGTCACCAACGTCACGACGTCACCAACTCAGCTCGTCGGTCCCGCCTACTCCGGTTATCTTCAGTCATATATATTGACAATAAAACGAAATATGATATAAAACACAACCCTGCCTTTTTTCGTTTTCATTTAGAAAATATTAAAATATTAATATGTATATATTTTGTGTTACATCTGCAACCACAACCACAGAGACACCGGAGCCAGCGGCACATCTGGAGAGGCCTAGCCGAGATCAGGCTGCTGTCAGCGGGCTGCATGAGCACCACCGCCCGGTCTCCTCTCTGGTCCTCTCTATCTATATATCTCCTCTGGTCCTCATATCTCTATATATATATCTATCTATCTAGATATATATAACGTCGGCGACAAACGTTTTTTCAAACAGGCTCTATCTGGATAAATTGACCGCATATTTTAAGTCTTAACAACTACATTCTCGCTTAAAAAAATGTTAAAACTAAATTCCGTTACACAACAACAGCAGTATTTAGACAATGATAACTGACAGTTGTGAGCCGTCTCCGCCACTGTCGTCTCTTGTTTGCTGGTGAAATGCATTCTGGGATACTTGGCTGTCCAAAGTCCACACAAGTCTCCTCCGATGCATCCCCGATATAATGGGCGGAGCAAGGACACTTCCGGGTATTTGGACCGTACTTGGCTGAATGCGAACTTGTGTATTGGAACAGTACTTGGGCCGCGCTAGATGACGTTTCACAAGTTCAGGAGGACACAAGTACAGAGAAGTTCACTGATTGAGAAACGGCCCCTTTGTTCTACTCACAACAGCAGTTGAACAACAGTCACAATCAACACAGGACATGTCGCTCAGTCCTGAAACGAGACCTTGAGTGAAAATCAGACTCTTCTCCTCCACTCACTGCATTGAGCCCGTCTAATGCCTGATTGTGCCTTCATGAATCTCATTCGGGTGTCCACAGTGAAGGTAAGCCCATGGCTTATGAAGCAGCACTATAATGCACAGTAGACAAAAGGTGTTGCCATGGCAACACAGAATGTTTATCTAAATACTTATAGCACCTATCTTTTAAGGTACATTTTATCTGCTGGTGTTTGTAGGTGTAAATGGTCATTTTTTTTAAATCTGGCTTTGTCTTGACAATTTTTAACAAAAAGTGGTGCTACATCACACATATAGTAAAAGTCACAGACTGGGGGAATATTTAATTGAATCAAAGTTACATACAATCAAAATACAGCTGTTTGTAAATTGACCTGTTAGCGGTTTTATTGTTTAAATGTGTGTTTAAATATGCATTATTTCCAAGCCAAAATTCACCATGATTGATCCCAAATGTATATAGCCCTGGGCTGTATTGTCACTGGACTAAATCCAAAACACACAGGTGCTGTATGATGTGCATCAAGACAGACCCCTATTATTTTCTATATAAACCTGCATTCAGTGTCGGCACGGCGCATAGAACATGCCATTTTCCTATTTTCCAGCGTCGATGGCCCAGACGAGAATCACTGCCCCTCCCTCAGTACCAACTATAACTGCCTTGGCTTGTCATACTACTCCTCTGTGGTCTTTTACCCATTATAAAAAAGGCAAGAGAAACTCGAAGGTAAGGGATAAAAACATGTTGGTCTTTATGACCGCCAATCTTTACAAGGCATCCCCTGGCAACCTAATGGAGTTGAGGTAGAATTTTTAAGGTGAGGAATAAATCTAAAACATTACTGGTATGAGTAATATGTCATTCAAGTAAAGTTTTTGGGTTTCAGTGCCTCAGTGTGTTTGTACTATGCTGTTTGTCCACATTGTATCACTGTTCATGTGGAGGAGGTGGTTTAAGGCTAAAACCTACAGTACAATTTTTACCGAGCTTTAAGAACAACATTTAACCTGCAGGCAACTACTCAGTGGAACAATATCGATGTAATTAATGCTTTACAATTAGACAATAGAACACTCTGCAGCAGTTCAAGTTCCTAAAACTACAGTGCTCTATCAACCCCTTCTCACACTCAACTCATCAAATACCGAGGCTGGTCAGCGCCCATTGGTGTCTGATAATGAGTCTACAAAGGGCTTTTAACTATCTCCAATGTAAACCCATCCACGTCATTATAAAATGCTAAGATTAACTGACATAGTACAACAAGTGAGAAGGACTGCTTGTGGTCGATGGGCCAAACAAACACAGGACTTTCACCCAGGAGACGGAAGTAAATGTTGACTTATTTTGTTAAGTCAGTCGTTAGATACGTGAGTCATTAGTATCATTAGTCCCACGAGTCTCATGAGTCACTCAGTCAAGTTAACGCAAACCACGCTCTTTTCCTAATCCTAGCTAAATAATTCTGTTGCCTATATCTAACTTCCTGTGCAGACGGAAGTTTATTTTGAAAAGACACAACCAAAAATGTAAACAGTCACTGACACGTCCAATACCTACACTTAAAGGGGTACATACAGTGTCATCATTTGAAGCTCAATTGCAGTTTTCTACAAGTTTGGTGTGAGAATGTGTTATATGTTTCGACTCACCCTCGTCCCTCCAACCTTTGTTTGACCAAGGTTAAGCAGCACACTGTGTCACATAGATGAGTAACTGGTTATCACTGAACAGTGTTATTGTGTCACCCATTAATCCTCCTTTAATCCTGCTGATTTCATAATGAACCATATATTGTCCTCTGCCTCTATACGTGTGCCCTTGGACACACACACAGAGATACTCGTTTTTCTCCCTTGTCGGGCCCGTACATTTTTTCCCCCCAAACTGTTTCCAGTGTTTCAACACCTCTGTAAAAATCCAGAAAAAACCTTATCAAGAATATCCCTTCAATTTAACAAAATTCTAAACTTTTGTCCCCATGTCAGTGTTTTAGTCATGTGTTTCTAGCATTCAGAACTTGTGAGGTCCACTTTCAGAAACACACATGTCTAGTTTTCATATCTTCACAAAGCACAATGTTACGATCTGGAGTCATTAATGGTTTCCATGGGCAGTAACATAGCTTTCATATAATGACCTCCCGCTCAACGCTTCCTAACCCATGGAGACTTTTTCTAAACCAATGAGCTCTTAAAACACTAACACACACACACACACACACACACACACACACACACACACACACACACACACACACACACACAGACAGACAGACAGACAGACAGACAGACAGACAGACAGACAGACAGACAGACACACACACACACACACAGACACACACACAGACACACACACACACACACACACACACAGACACGCACACAGTACACTTTCAAGCACAGAGTCTGATCATGGCAGAAAAACCCTCGGGCCTAATAACACAGTATAGTATAGCAGGAAAACACAGTAGCTGTGCCTAATGTTCCTGTTCCTGCACACAGCTTGTGAGAAGTGTGAAGTGAGGACGGAGAGGACAGAGAGGACAGTGAGGCGGAGGGACAAACAGAGGTGGTTGGGTGTTTCTAAGGTTTACGGAGGCACAACAGCTCTGGCAGTCCATGCACGAGTCCGTAACCCTGCACAGTAACTGTGTGCTGTCTGATGGGCTGAACAAACACCGCCGATCACGCCAACGAGTACACTTTACCTACCTAAGCTCTGCAACAGTCAAGCGTCTAATAAACACGACACAAACAGGTATTGTGAACCTTAGCAGCACACTTTAACTGTGCATTTTCAGTTCACCAATGAGATGCATCAGCCTGCAGACAAATACATATTTACTTGGAGTGGCTGACAGAAACCCGAGGAGGAACACTTGCTGCGTCATCTTAAAGTAGTGTGTCGTATTATTCAGCAGGACTGCATGAAAAATGAAAGCGATGTGCAGTTGGGAAACAGTCAAGAAAAACTGAACCGTTAAACAATCTGTATTGCAAGTGTTCACTTAACTGTGAGTGCAAAAAAAAGGCTTTGGTCATAATTGAATAAATCAACAAATGAGCTGAATTGAAAAATACATTGTGGTGTACAGTATGACATTTGTCTTTTCAGATGTGTTTTCTCTTGCGATTCTTGCGATTTTCCTGAATAAGGTTGAAAGTCACCATGAAACACCAAACATAATGAGGTTATCTAGATGGCTTGAGTTTCTGTAGCTGCTCCAGTATCTCATACATGCACTCAGGGTTTCATTGTGCACCGTGCTTCACCTCTGTGTGACTGAAGCTTGGCTGAAGCCTTTAGTGGATTCTGGTTAAAACATGCGAGTATGCATTTTTGAGCCAGCAGTCGTTAGATCTCCAGAGAGATCTAACAACTGCTGGCCCAAAGAACAAGCAGCCATTGTTGTTTGGTGGTGCATCCGCCTGAAAATCCAATGCTCTGCTTGCCAAACCACATATTTACAAGTCACTGTTTATGTGAAGTTGAAATAATCCTCAAACTAATTTCCAAGGTGGAGCAGCCCCATCTCCTAAGAATAACATTCCCACACTACGAAACTTTACCGTGAATTACATTTTGAGGCCCCTGTATATTTTGTCGTGGATTACGTTTGCTTTTTTTTCAATCTCTCGAACCAAGTCATGTACCGGTGAGGTCAGAGAGCAGATGATACATTCTTTGTCTTCACAGGTCATTAGATTCCAACACACACACACACACACACACACACACACACACACACACACACACACACACACACACACACACACACACACACACACACACACACACACACAGGGTCGGCAGCTATCAGTTTCCCAACCATGAATGAGGAATGAGCATTGTGGCCCTCACCTTGAACACATCCAACCCACCGCCTCCAATTCTTTTCTTTACCGCCTCTGAAGTATTTATCAAATGTCATGCAGCCAAAAGACCCTTTCCTGCTGTAGAGTGTTCTCAGAATGGGACGTTAGGGTGCAACAGTGAGGCAGGCGGCTCTAACCTGGATGGACGAGCACCCAGGACACGGCTAGCAATTTAGATTTCATTGCGATAGTGGCACAGGTAAAGCAGAAGGGCGAGAGGCAGTTTGTGAGTAAGATGGTGGGGAGCTGTGATGGATCACCAGGGAAGATGTTGCAAGGTGGTGAGGAGGAAGGCCTACAAGAGGAGATGGTTGTAGATAATAATGGACAGGACAAGAATAAAAACGCTGTGAAAAATAATACAGGTGAGAGGGTTTGTGGTGAGTTTAGAGTAATCTCCGCTAAAAAGTTAGAGAGTATCAATGGATTAATGCTGATGAAAATGGATGGGGAGGAGAGGGCTGGAGATGTTCATGAAATGGGGTTATGGTGAAGATGACCATCAGAGAGAAGACTGTGTTCACTGTCTGAGTTTACGTCCTTCTAACATAATAATAACAGCCTCTTTTTTTTTTACTATTTCTATTTTTTTGTTATCTATGGCCTGTGAAGGAGCTTAAAAAGTGTTGCAGTGGGGTAAGAATATAATTTCCTTCATATAAAGCTGAAAACTGGTCAAAGCATATTAATATTCCAAAATGGGTATTTAATAAGCAATGCAAAATAAGCCAAGCGAACAGTGAGCAGCATACATTGCAATCCCATTAAAACTTTGCCACATCTTAGTTCTCTCCTCTGATCTGTCAAGCTGCAAACCCTCAGCCTACTCCCCGAAGTATTTCCTTTTTTCAGATGCTAAAGGTCTCGACGTCATCTTCTGCAGCTAGCCGTTAATTAGATGTTTCTAAGCTGTCCACTCTTCCGCAGCCTTATCAGCCAAATTGTTTTATTAATGAGATTCAACTTTTTATATGATTTAGTCTTGACATATTTAATCCTTTTTGATGTTTTTTTGTTGTTGTTGTATTTGCTTGAACATGAGCTAATTGTGAATTAAGTTGCTTTCTTAAGCGCAGTGTGATAAAACAAAAATATTTACCACAACTTAGTTGTTCCTTAAATTGATTTAATTTGGGTTATATTGTTTCAGGCAATAACTAAATATTAAAACTTGTAATCTTCTTGCTAACAAAGCTTTCTATCGCCCCAAAAAACTGTTTATTTAAACTTGATCAACATGCTTTCTGAACTTAGGTTTAAGGATACAATTAAAAAGGGACAAAATAAGCCATAATATTGTTACTTGTATTGTAATTGTTGGCTAAGTGAAAATTATTTGCAATGTTATTTTAATGTGCAGTAAAAACACATATATATTTAAAGTTATAATCCTCAGCCAAGTTTTATTTTGCTATCTGAGATAAGTGTAATGAAAGTTAGAGAGGTGACGTAGCGTGGCGCTTTGAGGTGCTTCCTTGTCCAGTGTGAGCCCAGCCCAGCCCAGGGCTAAACCTATACAATATAGAATGGTAGTTGTGTATTGCAACTCCTGATTCTGATTCTAGCCCTCTGAGCTGTGGACCCCTCTGGCTCCACCTATTCCAGCTGAAGAAATGCCGGTTAAAACTGGTAGCAGAACAATGGCGCCACGCTGTTAAATAGTGCAAGGGCAGATGTAAGAGAGAGCCGTGCAGATCACTAAGGTGCGCAAAAAAGATCTTCGAGACTGTGCTTTTGTGCGGAGATTTACCCAATAGCCACAGCTCTAAGAGGGCTAAGCTTTTACTCAATACATAACCTATCCAGAGCCTGACCGACACATTCAGAAGCCACAGCAGCTCAGCTCTGCTACATGTCTACACTGCACTGACATGTCATGCTACTGGCAGTTTTCTGTACTGTTTGTATTGTTACAGCCTTTTGTAAAAAGGTGTTGTTTACCTTCATGACATGTTGGAGGTGTGCTGGTGTCACAGTGAGAGCATGTAGCCTGCAGCCCTGATCTAACAGTTCACAGTGGCAGTTTCCTCCTCTAGCGTTCCTCCCTTCCAATATTTAAATATCATTCACTGATAAAAAAACTGTAAATTACATTTTGTGTAGCTGATGATCCGTGTGATTGGATCGGTCAAACAAACACATGACTATCACTGGAGAGAGCTGTCCATGTCCCGTGTGAAACAAAGTCAAGGTTGACTTTTTGACCGTATTTTTGTTTTATGTCAGTTATGTAGCAAACCCATTAATAAGTAGCAAACATAGGTCCTTTGTTTTTTACATACCAAACATACTGATTGACCCAAGCGACAATCTTTTTCTCAGCCCAACCAAGTACTTTTGTTTTGTATTTAAACCTAAAAACTAAGTAAACAAGCACAAACATACATTATTGCATGTAACAAACGGAAATTGACATGCTGTCCGTGACACGCTGTCCCTGACTGTTCTAAAACTGACCTAGAGCGTCATAGTTTGAAGCATAGGGCCACTGACCAAGTTGGGAGTGAGATGTGTTGGCAACTGTGGTGGAAAAAATCTAGCTATCCTATCTGTTAATGTCCCGAAATGAGTCTCAATGTCTCACTGCTGGTCAATAAGCTTAAACTCTCTTTAAAGCTCTGTCAAGCTGAGGGGAGCTGCAGATTAAGGTGATAATCCTATGTAGGTCCATCCCTTTTCACCGTGGCTCAGTATCATAAATAATGATGGACAGTTTAACTATGGACAGAGCCAGCTAGCAGTTTCCAGTCTCTGTGCTAAGCTAACCGTAGCTTCACATTAACCATACACTATTTTTAAGTATACCTGCATGTAATATAAAGGGAAGTCATGGGAAATCTTTTGAAAAAAAAAAAATTCACAGAAATGCACTGTACAAACAAACATCACCAGAGAGTGTAAAACTCTCAACTGAGGCTGAAGTGCAATTGCAATGCATGATTTTGTATGTTTCCTCGACAATATGGCGTTATGTGGTGTTATGACAATAACAATGTTCAAAGAACTGAACCTCTCAGGTAACACAAGAGGCTTGGAGGAACGTTTGTGCTTTCTCGCGAACTGAATTTGGGTGATTTTATGTTGTTTCCTCTCAAGAGGCAATTTGGGGACTTGATGGCATCGGGCGCTCTGATTGCACGATTTTGCTAGTTTTTTGGGCTGGATGCCATTAGGCTGTGTGCAAACAGCAACACTTACTACTGTAATTGTGAACCATAGGAGTGTAGTGGTGATTTAGAAGTAATTTGTCACTTCAGGAGAGCAGCAACAATATGCCAATCAATTCAATTCAATTCAATTCAGTTTATTTTGTATAGCCCAGAATCACAAATTACAAATTTGCCTCAGAGGGCTTTACAATCTGTGCACATGCGACATCCTCTGTCCTTCCCTCACATCGGCACAGGAAAAACTCCCCTAAAAAACCCCTTTAACAGGGAGAAAAAAGGAATAATAATAATTAAGCCTTTATTAGTTCCACAATGGGGAAATTCGGTTCTCTGCATTTGACCCATCCCGGAGGAGCAGTGGGCTGCAATGAAGCGCCCGGGGAGCAATTTTGGGGTTAGGTGTCTCGCTCAAGGACACCTCGGCATGTTGCCTGTAGAGGGGTTCGAACCACCGACCTTGTGGTTGTGGGTCAAGCGCTCTACCTCATGTGCCACAGCCGCCCCAACCTCTGGGAGAACGACAGAGGAGGGATCCTTCTCCCAGGATGGACAGAATGCAATAGATGTCATGTGTACAGAATGAACAGCATAACAGAGATACAACACATTCAATGTATATGACATAAATGATTCATATAATAAGACTACTTATAATAACAGCAGCAATTATTACAGTAGAATTATAATTATGAAAATAGGGATAGTAATGTGATTAATAATAATAATGGAAGTAGCAGTGGGTGTCAGTCGGCTCACAGCAGGAGGCACGACTACGGTCCAGGTACCACAACGATTCATGGAAACCTGCAAAGCGAGAAAGCAAAAAGGGCTTCAGGGTGGAAGTAAAGCTAAAATGCTTAATGGTACAGGTAATAGTAATAGTAATGTGACTAGTAATAATAATAATGGTGGTAGCAGTCGGTGTCAGCAGGGCCGTAGCAGGATGCACGTCCACGGTCCAGGTACAGCCACGATTTATAGAAGCCTGCGAAGCGAGAAAGCACAAAGACTCCAGGGTACAAGCAAGTCAATGAGCGTAATAGTACAGGCAATAATAATAGTAATCTGACTAATAATGAGTTTTCACAAGCAAATATGATTACTTTCAAATCTGAAGGGGCTGACTGGTTCCCTGGCTGGATCCAAGTTTAAATTGTATTCTTTATCCTGACGGTTAGTCAACATTTATTTCTCATTTATGCTGTGATGCTCAAAACGCAACGGCTGTCAGAACTTCGGACGCTTGCCAAAGTCTGCATGCATCCGTTCCTTCGACGCGAGCCCTCATTGCTCTTGACTGAGAACGACCTGATTGAAGGCGAATGGATCAATAATACAATCTTTCAGCACCTCTTTTCCACACTCCTCTTTGCATCCAGATAGACCTTTGTGGGGGGGAGAGATGATAGCATCTAACATGTGGCTAACAATCCTGACTCTGTGGAGAGACTGCTGCAGCTCTGGCCTGCAGTCAACTGAATGGCCATCCATCAGGACAGGTTATTTTCTTCACATCAGCTATGTTGTTTTCCTCCCACACAGTACTGAGAGAGAGAGAGAGAGAGAGAGAGAGAGAGAATCGGCCTTGTAGCATGCAGTCTCTTTGTCTCTCCTTGCCTCCCTGCTCTTCATTTGTTCTTTCTGTCTTCCGCTTTGTTTTCCTCCTGTCCCTTTGCTCTCCTTTTTCTGTCAAATCACTAAAAAGCTTGAACGTGATTCCCCTCAGTTCTTCCTTAATCCTCCTGTCATCTGCTGCATTTTTGTTTTTGACATAAATGCCTGAATACAGTGGCGTGCAGTGTTGATTTCATACAACAAACCTCTCTCCTCCTGCCAAAGCAATTTTAATATTTGTTCAAAGAAACATTTTTGTTTGATTTATTATTTACATGATTTAAATGATTTATTATTTACAAAAACATACAAAATGAAGTGATGCAGAGTATACACATCTCTCTGCTCTCCGGTGCTTAGGCAAAAAGGCATAAACCATTTCATAGGGAAAAGTTGCCGGCACACTAAGTAGATGGTCCCAAAAAGACAATTTATTAAGTTCCATGACGTTTACACACAAGCGTTTCATTGTTTGTTTCACACGTTTCAGCCCCAATGTGAATCATAGGTTAATTAATTACATCTATATATGCACATTGAGTTATTAACAACAAAAAACATATAGTAGGAGCCTAAAAGGACTAAGTATACGGTTAGACTGTGGTTTGTATTACTGCCCCATGTGGCCAACCGTGGCATTAAATTGTTAATAAATTGGCATCCGTTGATGGTGTTATTGTCTTGTTACCACCAGCTGTGGACAGCGCATGTAGCTTAAGGACACCAATATCCAAAATATTTTTTCAACGGGTTTATATAGGTTAAGTTACTTGTTAATTTAACAAAGCAAAAAGTTTATGTTATCCTGTTTTCTTTGTGTTGCCGTGGCATATCCTTTATTGTACTGTAGTTTAACAGACACACATTCACACAAACACGCTACCCATCTATTCATCAATGGGCTTCATTTACCTGACTACCGCTGGACAACAAACTGTGAGTAACTTGAATGGACCTAACTATCTGGTGAAACATTGTTGAGCATGTTTCTTGGCGATATAAATATGGCTAAAGGGAAATAAAGAAGAAAGCCATCACACATACATCGACCCCATATCAGTCAATGTGGTGCTATCAAAGGCTCAATAGTGCAACGTGTTATGCTGAAATCATAATGACTTTTGGATACTTTTAGGTAGTAATTTGTTTTTGACCTTATACATGATTTATGCAGAATTCAAGGAATTTTAAAATTTAAAATTTTACAAATTTAAAGAGTTAGTTGGTTCTTGATACTAAGTATTGTTTACAATTGTTGTAGTCCTCCGTCTGAGGTAGAAAAGTGGGATTCATTTTTGTTTAGCATTTTTTTTGCATACTTACACAGTAAGTAATGATAAGTGAATGAGTGTTTAATGAATCTTGATTTAAGAAGACACTATTGTGATAGACTAACATTTTTGCTTTGACATCATTTACATGTGGTTTCCAGCATAATTCATTATCCATAATTATTTCCAAAAATAATTCACTTTTGATTTGAACCTTATATATTACACATTTGCTTTGTAAATGAGGTTATACAATTACAGATGCTGATGAATTTGGTCTTGCTTTAATTCAGAGGTAGTCTGATAAAATAAATGTGTTTTTATCCACTAATGTTTTTTTCCATTGCATTCAAGGTTTTCAAAGTAGATTTGTAAAATAAAAATAATGTAACACTTCTGGAAACATTACATATATATATATTTTACGTGCAAATCAATAATGTACTTAACGGTGAGCCATGAGGATCCCGCAAGTTTCTTTGCTATTGATATTGTTTGTCTTAGCATATAACCTACTTTGCATTTAGATAATGAACCCCTAGTGCCATATCTCCTCTTGTCTTTTAATCATTAAGCCATGATCAATAAAATCTAATTATTTTTGTGGCACAAATTCAAATACAGTAAATACCAGCACTGTAAATTCACCAAGTCATATTAGAGTTTATTCCTCCACAAGCTCTATTGATGCCAGTAAAGCAGCCAATCCATTCATCGTCAGCCTCTTAAACTGCTCCTGAGTCATTCCACTGGCTCAGGCTGAAATGTCAACTGAATTAGAGCCATTGTACCTGTAAGCTTCCTGAGCGGGAGGATCTCAGGAGTGAGGAAAGAGATGGAATTGAAGAAAGAGATGAGGCATAAATTCATTGGAAAGAACCCGGTGACCTTGAATAAATGAGCTCATACTAAAATTCACATTACGGTGTGGACTGCTATTCCCTCTGAAGGGTCTGGTGGAGGGCTGCTGCTGCTGCTGCTGTAGCAGTCTGGCCCACTTAAGGGCCACTGGTGATTTTCTATCTGGGCTATCATTGATCCCAAGGCAGTTGCAAGCTAATGTTTCAGCTAGCATGGGTGTAGTTTAAAGTTAGCTGTGTCTGGAAACACAGATCTCCACTGATCTCATCTGCAGTCTCTCTCTCCATTATCCCCAAGTGGAAAAAGTTTGCTTCTTTAAATCCATTTTGAGAAGAACATGCACACTACTGTTAGCTCAAACTTCTAACTCCTCAGAGGATTGTATGTGGAGGATTGTTCATATGACTATGGTTGTAAAAAAGCATATTTTTTGTTTTAGGAGCCTTCAATAGAGTGTTGAATTTTGTGTTAGCTGTGTGCACATTTGTTTATGCCATTTTGATTCTATTCACATTGACTGACACTGAACCTTTACTGAGATTGTGTCAGATGAGTTTTGGGAAATGCTTTCATTACTTTTTTCTCATATTTTATGTTTGGTAATGTATTATTATTACAAACCAGGTGATGGCACATTCCAAATACCAACAAAATGTTATTAGTGGTTACTGTTGGCCGACTTGACCTGTGAGTCTGATGGAGTCAACCCGTGGAAAACAGGAAAAACCTTGAATTGATCCGTTCTATGGGCTTGAGGTGCAAAGAAAATGGAGCAAATATTTGCAGGACGGTAGCATAATTTGACAATACCTTATGATTTACATTTGGTATTACCCTGCAACTTATTCTAGATATCTTGAAATGGTAAAATGCAAGAGAATGCTAAATGTAATTGTGGAATGCACTGGGATCAGCCAGACCACAACCTGTGATCGGATCACAGCCAGGTGTAAATGTACAGTTGACAGAAAGGTCTGCCCAACAGAAGTTCAAAGGTCACCTAACTCTGTCTCTTCCTTTGATCTCAAAATACAAAAAGCTCAAAAGACATGTAATTCAAACAACAGAATTGCCATCTCTGTCTAATGTGCATGCTCAGCTCACATTACAATAAAGTATGATTATCAGATGTAGATGCAAAGACATGTGACCAGATGTCATTATCCAGGAAACAATTCCGGGGTCGGGGGTCATAGGTCAGGGTTTCTCAGACCCAGGTCATGTGAGCTAAAGGAATGGAGAAGTCAGCAAAGATAAGATGTCATCCACATTTACTTCTCATTAACTACCCAACAGTTTGCCATCCACACTCCATGATTATATCACATTTGAAAATCTACATCTTCCTGCATTCACATAAAGTTGTTACTTGTATGTTAAGTGGGTAAACAAAATTGAACAGGCTCATTTGAAACAAATATTAATTTACTTCTATGCTGATAATTGGTGTTTCAATCCACCAATCATAATCCTCTCAGCCTTCCTGCTAACCATAGACTGTGTATAAGAAGTTAGAAATAATAATAGAATCTACCGAAATAAATACTCATATATATCATTTTTATTACACAGTAGTTTATTCTGTACCACCAGGGTAGTTGTGACATCGAGGCTAAACCTGATCTCATGGGAAGGCGTATGAATGATAACATATGCTATTGTTATTTTAAGCTACATTTTTACCTTGAAATGGCTTAAACTTAGTTAGGTTTAAGAAAAAGATCATGGCTAGGATCAAAATCAGTACGTAAACGAAGTAAAACATAAACTTTGCAACATAAGTACAGAAAATATATAAATTCAACACTTTGGAACAAGAACACTGGTCTCCTAGATGAAAGTTCTGTGTTTGTTTGACCCATTCACCCCCACTCCATCCCACCATTAGTAGTCTTTATCAATTTTTTTTACTTTGTCACGTAATATGCATTAACAATTGCAGTCAAAAGCAGGAATAGCGTTGTTATTTCAAGCTAAATGACTTAATAGTCCTATCTTTCATATGCCATTTGGTGAGACCGGGCTGCTTGTTTTATCTTCTCTTCGTTTTAAACACTGACCTTGCTCTTGGACATATCTGTAATTTTGCAGCATTCCGTTGCACTTTATTGCAGGGCTTTTTTTCTTTTTAATGCTCTCCTTTGAGCTCCACATTTCTCTTCCCCTCTCATTCTTTCTCTCATCTCATTTCAACATTTCCTGACTCTCAACAATCAGCGGAATCAGATTTGTTGCGCTCCGATGAACAGTCTAGGTCCTGGCTTTAAAGAGTGGGATAGTCCAGAGCCTTTGTGTACTTATCTGGAAGTTTGTGAGACTATTGATGCAACAAGTCTTAAGATCAATCATTTTTATGTTTATATTTTTCCCAGTGAATGTTCATGTTGTATATGACAGCAAATGCATGTACTATTTCATCCTCAGCATACTGGTGTCTTTGTTCCTCCTGAGGCTGCACCTCTATTTGTTACAGATGCCTCTGTAGATATTCATATATTTCCTGTTTATACTTTGCTTCCATAGACAATATGCACAAGTCATAAATGAGGGATATTTCCATTGATTTTCTATTTTTGAAAAAAACAAATAACATGTTTCCAAATCAGTCATCGTCACAGGAATTATTTTCACCGTCAATGTTAAGATCCAAAAGCCATCCCATCATGCTATGGCATTTAAACGAATCAGGTGTTACCTAATCAACCCATAGCCCGTCAGAATGGCTTTAATGAAACATCCTTATGTTCCGCATAACTCGTGTCAGTGATTAGGACGGCTTTACGCGGAGCATGCTGCCTCGGCTTCTCCACGGCGGATATGAAACGCTGCACCCAATGTCAGAGAATGCCTCAGGGCTTTCACGGCCTTTTACTCCGCAGCCAAGCTCCGCCTGCCTCTGTTGATCCACGATGCACGGAATGCAGAAACAAGCTTTTGAGAAGCGAGAATGCTGAGAGCTTCAGCCTGCCTTTGATCAGAGAGGAGGCCCCCCCCCACCACCACCACCACCACCACCACCTTTTCTGTGCAAAGACCCTGAGGCTGTATTGATTTTGAATAATGCTTTGTGTCTCCTCTAGCTGCATACATGCATAATTTGTCTTCATTATGTGTCGGGCAGAGGCACGTCTGTGTGTTTTCGCTTATATTCCGGAGCGGGTTTGTTTTTAGAGGAGACGGTTGGGAAGAAAGAGAGAAAATAGAGCAAATAGGGAAATGTACGTGATCGTTGTTGCATAATCTTTGTTTTGACTACTTGTTTCCATTATCCATGCTTGCCTATGTGTTTAGATTATTCATGTAATATATATTTCACAATAGAGATAATACACAGGAACATTATTTTTATTTAAAAAAAAGTCAGAGATGAAACGTGCTCCTGCTGGGTTCATATTGTTGGCTCACATTGGGAAATATATAGTTTTATAGGTTTCACGTGGCATTTTTTTTATTTGACTGCATATTTCTTTGAAGCACAAGGCTGGCATCAGTCTATACTTTTCTTCCTGTTCTGCTATTCTTCAACTCCCCTCAAAGCTCAATGGTTCCTACAAAAGACTAACTCTTTCCAAATATACTGTATATTTTGGAGTTGTTTCTTAAAGCTCCTTGATGCTTTAAGGCTCAGTTGTTTCCTAAAACAGCTGGGCACTGTTGTTTCTCAGACAAACAGGAGGAACTGGTGTTTTGGTCGGGGACTACTTTCAGCTGTCGATTAATCCACGTTTGGCGCTCTGAGACCTCACTGCAGAAACTTCTCGAGTCTGAAATCCAATCCTATCTCGAGTTAGGAATTCAGCTTGTTGTTTGGTCTGTATTGCATTGATAGTGAAGATGGTGAACAACATAAACTCTGATATATAATGATTGAAAGGCTACTTACACTGTATGATGACATTTTAAATATCTTGGATCATGTATTAGTGTGTATATATAAATAAGACTGTCGAGACGATTCTTTTTGAATTTGATGGACGTGCTACATCCGACATGATTACTGCCTCTAACTACTCATGGCTACAATTGAACAGGTGTCTTGTTTTGTCCATTAAAGTGCGTTGACTAGTCAGGGACTTCTATGAGAGCTATGGAATTTATGGCTCTTGAGTAGACTTGTAAATTCCAATCAGAGACACAGGCAGTCTCATGTACACTCTAAACATAGATACAGGCCGGACAGGACGAGTGCCCATGGAAGAATCAAATTTACAGTTATAGGAAGAAACTCTGCAATTAGTTGAGGCATTGTTTTCTATAACGGAAGGATTTTTCCAATCTTTCAAACTTAAGTTAAGATAGGTCAAGCCATTTAGATATTTTTCTGTAATGAGGCCCCTGGTGAGTAGTTTGGACCGGACGATGTGGGATTAAATCAGAATAAATGCAGTGTGTGTTCATGGTAATGAGGGAACATGTAATCCAGTGCAACAGTGGGGCTCATTGCTGTGTTTTGGAAATCAACTAAACGTATGACACAGATGAAGAAGATACATCAGGCATTGATACACACATAGCACTTGTTAGTTGGATACATTTATAGCTGGGTTGTCTCTTTTCATTGGATCTGGGACAATAGGAAACGTACAACTGGTCTGACTTGTCTAAGTTCTACAGGGCTAATGTGTTCAACGTCTGTACTGTATGTCCGTTGAGACTCATCAGACCGCTCTTACAAATAAGTCCTAGCACCTACATCAACCTGCTGGAGGCTTTAACCAGCTGAGGATGTAAGATGAGGCTGAGCCTTTCTCCTCACTGTTAAACATTCTGCTGAAGCACTACAACTCGGTGTAACAGTTTATTGTTATAATAGACCGTGAAATGTTGGCCCTTATTGATTTCTGTAGAAAATCTCTAGCTTTTCTTTAATTATTATGATATTACACAGCAAAAAGAGTTCAATACTTTTTAATCTCGGAACCCATCAGCTATCAGTCTGAAGACGATTTTGAGTCTGAGGGCAAAGGTCAATATTCAAGGGGTTCCAGTGTTGCCAAGACTTCCTCTTCATTTGCGCCCGACATTGTTTTACTGTCCAATTATCTACTTGAGACAAAAGAATGGAGTTGGAATTAATGAGATGATAGCTGCATGGTTTGCTTATTTAATCATTTGCA
Organism: Anoplopoma fimbria; assembly: GCF_027596085.1. Classification (NCBI taxonomy): domain Eukaryota; kingdom Metazoa; phylum Chordata; class Actinopteri; order Perciformes; family Anoplopomatidae; genus Anoplopoma; species Anoplopoma fimbria. The sequence continues at coordinate 3,203,399 of NC_072464.1, read as the reverse complement.
AATATGTGTTTGTAGAGAGTAAGTGCTCTTTGACCAGTGTCTGGCTCTGTTTCTGTTTATAATGTTGATTGCACAAAGTTGTTTCTGAAACCTCTTATATGGACAAACATGATTGTGGATGAAAAATAAAAGATATATACAAAATAAACAAATGAATAAATAAATAAACGAATGAATAAATAAATAACCTTAATTTGCTTAACACCTTTCATACAAGAAGTGCAGCACATTTTACAATAAAGGAAGATAGACATAGTATGAAACAAAAAACTTCAATGGAGGTAATTTGAGATTCATTAAACTTAAACTCTGAGCGTTTGAAACTGACAGTAGAAGCAAAGATGTTTAGGTCTTTATTCTTTCTGAAAACACTCAGCTTCGGGAGAAAGAACAGCTTGTGTCTGACTTTGACAGCATGGAATTGAAAGCGCTGTAGAAGAATTAAACCCGGAGCCCTAAATCATCACGCTTTATTTGAATGTGTAGCTGGTATGCCTGGTGTGTAGCCGGCTGCAATGACGCAACGATAATACAAGTAGTTAATACAATACACTGTAAATTGGGAAAAATCTGCTGAAAGTAACCCACACAGTTCTTTATGAAAACTGTATTCTAACTCTGACTCCGAGATTGGGTAGTGAACTTCTCATTGTCATGTGCCCATCAGCCGGCTTCTGACTGAACTGCATCCGCCCTTCCTCTCACTCCCTCATTAAGAAGTCGTTCAGCTCATCCGACACACTCCTCCCCGGTATTAACAAGCACAGTGGGACGACGCCACAGTAATACATGAATTCTAAAGAGTGCAAAATGAATGACGTGGCAATGTCGGCAGCAGGGTGCCTCGCTGCATCAGGTTCACTCAGTGAATGTGTGTTTGCTGGTTTGATCCCGTCACGTTTCCCTGCAAAGCTTTAGGCTTTCTGCAGCTCATTGTGATGCATTCAGCCCTCAGTCAGTCAACACGCATTTATCCTGTCTAATGATTTAATTACAGCTATTACTTTGATGCACAGTCAGAGATTGGAACACCTATTAGACAATTAAAGATGTTTAAGTTATTACGGGTTGTTCTCTAGATAACGCTGACTTGTACTTTACTTTTAGAACGCAAAGGGTTGGTAGCACTTTCTATGACGTCCATGTCTATAACACATTATACAGCTTCTTAAAATGTGTTATTATCTGCTTATATGGCTGTGTAATTAAAGTTATAAGCACTCATACATATTTATAATGCTTGACGCCACTATTTATAACACATTATCATTATTATATCATAATCATTTATAATTGTTTACTTTTTTTCTGCAACGATCATTGTGTATTATAATTGCCATAGTTGCAGGACATTATAATCTTATAATACGTTATAATCACAGTTATAATGCGTTATAATCAGAGCGTCAATGCATTATAATGTGCAATAAGTTACTCTGTTGTCATTGTTTGCCTAAAGTGAAGTTTTACAACATTTTGTGTGTTGTTGCATATTTTTGCAGTTTTCTTTCACTTTACTTAAAGGCAACAATGATCACTTAGAGTAACTTATAATAACCTAATAATGAATCATTAAACACATGCTGTATTACAACCATGGGTATTATAATATATTATGATCCATGCACAAAAACAAAAATGTTATCATTAATTATATACTTGACCTTATTAGTCATAATAGAATGCTTTATATTGTGTTGTGATTATTATTATAAACATTATGAATATTAACAAGTGTTTGTAACTTTAACAGCACAGTGCTTTAAGTAGTTTACAACACATTTAAAGTATGTTTATAATGCATTATAGACCCAGCTGTCATAGAGAGTGCTACTCAGAGGGAGTGCTGTTTTTTTCCCGTAGAGCAGTAATATACTTGGAATTGTGAAATATTTTGCAGAATTATCTCACTTAGCTCACACTCGTCATTATGGGAGGGGCTTCTTCTGGTCATGTGGTGTATCTGATGTTTACACATCCCGGGGCAGTTTGCTTGAAAAAGACAAATTGCTGGTCAAATCGACCATTTTTCATGTCAGTATTCAAGGCAATCCTCATATTGGTGCAGATATGCAAATAGCGAGTAAACTTTAAAACAGAGTGCGGTCTCTGTGCGGTCCAAGTAATGGATTGATAAATAGGTGTTGCTCAGAAAAACTTTCAGGTTGGTTTACTTTTGTAATAATCATCTGTGTAAGGTGCTAAAACCCCTCTATCAACATTTCACATTAAAGCTCTCTACAGATCAGAGAAAGGGACCAATCACACATTATGACTTTAGTGTTCGCGATTTTGCTTTGTACCCAGAAAAATTACACTTTATAATAAACATTAACAATAGTGAATTCATAGTTTAATCCACCTTGAGTTAAGAGTTATTCTACTTTTCACAAACAATGAAATGATAATGAATCATGTTTACCTCTTATTAGTTATTAATTCAATTCAATTCAGTTTATTTTGTATAGCCCAGAATCACAAATTACAAATTTGCCTCAGAGGGCTTTACAATCTGTGCACATGCGACATCCTCTGTCCTTCCCTCACATCGGCACAGGAAAAACTCCCCTAAAAAACCCTTTAACAGGGAGAAAAAAGGAAGAAACCTCTGGGAGAACGACAGAGGAGGGATCCTTCTCCCAGGATGGACAGAATGCAATAGATGTCATGTGTACAGAATGAACAGCATAACAGAGATACAACACATTCAATGTATATGACATAAATGATTCATATAATAAGACTACTTATAATAACAGCAGCAATTATTACAGTAGAATTATAATTATGAAAATAGGGATAGTAATGTGATTAATAATAATAATCGAAGTAGCAGTGGGTGTCAGTCGGCTCACAGCAGGAGGCACGACTACGGTCCAGGTACCACAACGATTCATGGAAACCTGCAGAGCGAGAAAGCAAAAAGGGCTTCAGGGTGGAAGTAAAGCTAAAATGCTTAATGGTACAGGTAATAGTAATAGTAATGTGACTAGTAATAATAATGGTGGTAGCAGTCGGTGTCAGCAGGGCCGTAGCAGGATGCACGACCACGGTCCAGGTACAGCCACGATTTATAGAAGCCTGCGAAGCGAGAAAGCACAAAGACTCCAGGGTACAAGCAAGTCAATAAGCGTAATAGTACAGGCAATAATAATAGTAATCTGACTAATAATGATAGTGGTAGTAGTAGTGGGTGTCAGCAGGGCCTCAGTAGGTGGCACGATGACAGTCCAAATATAACCCCGATTCCTGGGAACCTGCGAGGCGAGAAAGCACAAGAACTCCGGGGAAGAAGCAAAATCGGTAATGTGCATAAATAGGAGATTAATACATAAAGATGGAGTGAGAGAAGAGGAGAGAGGAGCTCAGCGTATCCTAGGTAGTCCCCCGGCTGTCTAGGCATATAGCAGCATATCTAGGGGCTGGACCAAGGCGAACCTGAACCAGCCCTAACTATAAGCGCTATCAAAAAGGAAGGTCTTAAGCCTGCTCTTGAAAGTGGTGAGTGTGTCTGCCCCCGGACTGAAACTGGAACCTGGTTCCACAGAAGAGGAGCCTGATAACTGAAGGCTCTGGCTCCCATCCTACTTTTATATACTCTAGGAACCACAAGTAACCCTGCATTGATTGAGCGCAGCTTTCTAGTTGGGTAATATGGAACTATAAGTTCCTTAAGATAAGACGGTGCCTGGCCAGTTAGAGCTTTGTAGGTAAGTAAAATAATTTTAAATTCTATTCTTGATTTAACAGGGAGCCAGTGCAGAGAAGCTAATACTGGAGTAATATGATCTCTTTTCTTAGTTTTTGTTAGAACACGTGCTGCAGCATTCTGGATCAACTGTAAAGATCTAAGAGACCTATTAGAGCAGCCTGATAATAAGGAGTTACAGTAATCTAGTCTAGAGGTAACAAATGCATGAACTAGTTTTTCTGCATCGCTTTGAGACAGGATTTGCCTGATTTTCGCAATGTTACGTAAATGAAATTAAGCATTTGTTAATGATTATGATTTGTAAAGCTATAATAAATAGATAATAACATCACATAGATAGCTGGACCGGATATTTATTAAACTTTGGTAATAGTTAATAATTGGTTTATAAACCATCTATAAACAATATCTGTATGGCTTTATAAAATCTCAACTGCTGATTATGAGCATTCGTTAAATGGTTTATTAATACTTTGAAAAGCATTTATAAACATTATTAAGATAGATAGTTAATACTTACACAAAGACTTGTATATGTAAAATGTTAGATTTATTAAAAAATAAACTGTTATAAATACTTAAATTGTGTAATCAGAATGTAATTGCTATATCTTATCAGCTATGAGTTCATCTTATATTTCACAAACTAATGATAGAACAACATAAATAATTGGATTACAAATAATTATTTAACAAGATTAATTATCATTTCAATATTTAACAGTAAATTAACTCTTTACTGAAGTTTAATTAACCATGAATTTACCATTTATTAATGATGGTTATTATAAACTGTTAGCATAGTCAGACTACCTACCAATGTAAAGTTCCAATGTCATTATTTACTGTCATGACCCCAGTTAGAAGTCACAGTGCGATGTGCTGAGTGTTGCGGTGCTCCGGTTAAGCCACACAACGTTTTGGTCATGAAACTTTCATGGGCGGCCCGGCCGTGTGGAGTTCCTGGATGTCTGCACTAAATTGCCCCAGGGTCATAAATAGTTTATCCACAGCGGACACCTCAGCAGAACACCTCCCCGGGGCTCTCTCACTCCCACTCTGTCTCCCCAGCTCTCTCCCACCATCACCCCCCTCTCTCCCTGTCTCTCTACCCCCACATGCTCTGTCTCTGGCACTACTCACTGTCTCTACCTTAAATTTCACACCTCACCTTAGCAATTATATTATATCACACTCTCATGTAGAGTCACTGCACGGGCAGAGGTGCAGCATGTTTAGCTATTAACCCCAAAAAATGCCAATGAAGATTCTTACTTGACTATTTATTAAAGAAAAAAACCCACATCAAACCTATATCTTTTAAAGCATTGTCTTTGATCTTGCCTGCTTGAATTTAACGCCGCCACCTTTATTCTCACAGCGTCATGCATGGGTTGCTTTTGAAGCGGGACACCGAGAGCTGTATTCGCTCAAAGATCCTCAGCAGACCTTAAACAAGCTGGAGAAAGAGCACATCTCGAGGAGAGCCAGATATTTTTCTCAGAGAAATAACAGATCCTGCAGCAATCCTCCTGCAATCACTGTGGCTGTAACTCGGCTGTATAAGTAGACACGGATCCAGCTGTGAATGTGCAGTAAGTCATCAATCGGGAATGGTCTGAAAATACAGATTGTCCCGACTCACTTTAATGTCCCCCAGAAAACTGGTATTTTTTGTCTTGTTTTTTATTTCTGTGTGCATTCTGAAGGTTGAAATGGTGACGGTTTGCTTAACGCTTTAGATTACAGCCTGCAAGATACTGTGTAATTACTCAGTGGTGACAGGGTGACAAGAAAATACTTATTGGGTAGTAAAAGTAAGAGCAAGGGAAGAAGAAAAGGTGAATCAACAGTGTTGGTATTGAAGTGAGTTATTTAGATTATAATTGATTTTAAATGGATGATATATTAACAAGAATATCTTTGGGAAATTCATTAGTACTCATTAGTGCAGTTTTAAAGGTGCTAAATTCCCAATACAGAGCATAGCTATTATCCAGGGATCTCCTCCGTTGCCAAGTTGGGAGCTGTGTTGTCTTGGAGCGTGTGCTAACAGCGACAACAGTGCAACCAACAGCAATAGTGCCGACAGAGCTTGTGGTGGTGGTGGTGGGGGGGGGCTACGCTTCAGCGCTTTTCAGTTTTATCCCATTTTCAATAAACAAACAATAAATAACTACATTTGTATACGCACATTTACAAGACCAAGATAAACATCAAATAAGAGTAAATTCAAATTAAGTAAATAGACACAGAAAACACATGAATAATAATGTTCAAAATACACACAACAATATACAAACTAACAAAAAGACGGGGTCTAGCTAAGGGTTAGGAGAAGCGTTTTATTTCTCTATATGGTTCTTACTACAATGTCGTCATAACAATCTGAGGCTGTCAGCACCAAAAACAAGAGCTTTTAGTGGACGTACATGGATGGTGAGGGGTCGCACCAAACGATTGCATTACAGCTGGTTTATTGTCTGCCGGCTGTAGCCTTCTCCCGCAATACTGGGGTTTGAAAAATAGCAAATATACCCTTTAATACCATTACTCAATATCACCTGTAGAAAACGTGCCTTTATAGAAGTAGTACAGTTCCTCAAAACTAAATGACACATTTGTATAAAGCCGACTAACATCATGATGCGCATTGACATATTGTAGTCGCACCATGAGCGGAAGCACTGAATGTCCATAACAGTCCAACCATAACCGTTCATGGGCAGATAGAGCCCACCGTTCTGAAGGTGCTTATGGAGGCTAACCAATGTAGAAACAACCTTTGCCTTTAGATGAAAACAATCCACTAAAGGGTATCAGATGGATTCATCATCCTAGCAGATCCAATGTGTGTAGCGCTCCCTCTTCCAAATGGGCAAACACCATTAGTCTCTCCAAAAGTGGTGCACACGAGCAAAGGTTAAGAGGAATTTATGCTAATGTGAGCTCTGCTAATGGCACTCGACACACCCACAAAGAATGAAACTGATTCTTTTATTGCTTTTCACCTCAACTTCAAACACTTTCATTGACCTTCAATGACGACCGCTGGGTATTGTTTGCACATCTGTTACCCACTATGTTTACTGTATAATAAATTCACGTCTTTGACATTCTGAAGGTTCAACAGGTCAAACACAAGATGTCAATATTTGAGCGTCGGTGTTTTGGGTAAGAGGGATGTTTCGTCTCCCCTCGGTGCTAGTATGAAGGTCTTTCGCTGGCAGTTCTCCCAATTCCTTGAAATATTTGACTGTAGATTTACTCTGTTTTGTCACTCTGTGTTGGATCCAAGCTCTGCTTCTGAAGAGCAAATGCCCACTTTCATTTTTTTATTGGTTATCGACATAAAGGCTGGGCTACCAGGAGAGCAACGGCCCAAAGGTCCAAAAGGGGCCAAAAAAGTCTACGGTTCATTTCATTCAGTCAGTTGGTTCTTTGTAGTGGATTTTGCACCACTGAAAGACAATATCTAAAGTAATTACTGCATCATCAGCTCAGTTTGGCTTCCTGTTTTGCAGATTAGCCCCGTGTCAAAATATGGTTATTAGAATAAATCATTATGATTGAAGTAATGCTGATTATACTACCAGCCTGGTCTCTTTCAAAAGGCGTCAAATACTGCCGTTTTGCCTCTGTTTGCCTCCGCACTAAGGCATCTTTTAGTGTCTTTTAAGTAATTCAAATGTAAATCCATCCACATCATAATGAGAAACTATGCCGAAACTTCGTCAAGTCACTGTCAGCTCTTTCTTGGCCGTTTGAATGTATTTACCGTAGGCCGATTCTACGCTAAATGTAAATTATAAGTAATCGTAGAAAAGGAACTTTTGTTTTCTCCTGATAACGAGGTAATTATCTCGTTATCTCAAGATAACAAGGCTTGTTTTCTTGAGTTAACGACATAATTAACTTGTCATCTCTGTCTACCATGATTGTTTACAGGCTCAAGTTGATCCATACAAATCATGATAACATCATTAAACTTCTAGATTTGTGCTCTTAGTTTGAAAGTATTGTTGGCAATATTGGACCCAACATCAAATTTTTTGATTTCCCGCCGTTGCAGGTCTATCCGACCATGACCGACATAACAACAGAAGTTACAATAAAATCTAAAGGTACTACAAGTTAAAGCAGTACATTGTATTTAGTACCACTGATACATAGACTCCAAACATCGGAGCACAAGTAGAACAAATACATCTGAGATCAGAACTACTTCTGTTAGAGAAGAGCAGCTGTACTAACTAAATCATGGGGCCCTGAATGATTCTCATAACGATGCAGCTGCAGTAGCGGCGCTGAGTGTTGCCCGTAGGCCAGTTTGGACCGACTAACTTCTCAAAGTGGGATTGATCACCCTTGTCTACAGAATGGAGCACACGGATCGATTTGTGCCTTTATTATAATACGAGCAGGGCTGGTTTTTCAACACATTCTACTCTGCTGCTGTTTACTGTGAACTCCTCTCTGTAACTGTACAGATGAGAGGAATGTGAGTTCAGGAGCTTCCAAACAAAGAATGAGGGGTCACGGGGTGATATTGGAGGATCAATGTCCACTTCTCCAGTAGGGTTTCAGAGACTTTATGTTGGTGGATACAGTGTTATTTACACTGTCTAACTTTCCAGGAATCCACAGAACTGAGAAAAACACATTTTGTTATACTTAGCTTGCTTATATATTTATCAGTTATGAGTTTTTTGAGTTAGTCATATAGGCTGAAATCAAACTGTAATTTGCTACAGATGTGGGTAAATGCTTGAAGAGGATCTGGAGGATCCAGTGAGGTTCAGTTAGTATTACTGGGATATGATGCACTGCTGTTCACCGCCTCATCAGTGTTCAATATAGCAACAGTCTGAGCGTTAGTTATTACGCCTCCCAATCCCTAATAAGCTTAGTGGTTCAGAGTCAAAAGTCAAATGCAGATATAAGATATCGATCCTTGCCTGGCAGAGACATTAGAGACAGCAGACTTCATATCCTCCCGTTCTGTTTGTGTGCTGATAAAGCGGCTTCCAGCAGACAGGACTGCCTTCTCATAAGCCCGGCGGTGAGTCTCATACAGCGGGTTCACAGGTGTCACTTCACCGTTAAGTACTTCAAAAGGACCGACGCAGTTGCATCTCCGGGCCCAACGTATCTAACGGAATCCTTCCTCATTGACCGTTGAAGCTTCGGGCTCCTGTATGATGAAAAAAAACAGAACAACAGGATTGTCAGTATGAGAGAAAGCAGCCGGCTTATTAAGAACACGGTGCCTGGTCGAAAAGAGGTAGGCGTTGTGTTGTGTGTGTGTGTGTGTGTGTGTGTGTGTGTGTGTGTGTGTGTGTGTGTGTGTGTGTGTGTGTGTGTGTGTGTGTGTGTGTGTGTGTGTGTGTGTGTGTGCCCACGCAATGGAATGGAGATGAGCGTTCAGCGTGCTCCAGCTTGCATCACAGCTCCAGCCCGGGGGCTCGTGGACGGGCCGTGATTTCACCAGACATTAACAAAACTGTCACAGCGCGTCAAAGGACAGTCTGCAAACCCCCCACCCCCCTCACTCACCATCACCATCACCATCACAAGACCACTTGAACACCCCCTCCTCTTCTTCCTCTCTGGGCAATACCCCCCCCCCACCACCATCCTCCAGCACCACTGACAGAGAGAGTTGTCTTGCTTGCCCACCGCTTCCTTCCTCACCCAGCCGTGTGAGAGAAGTGGAGAGAGAGAGAGAGAGAGAGAGAGAGAGAGAGGGGTGGTGAGATGTGAGAACACTTCGTCTCTCTCTCTCTCTCTCTCTCTCTCGGTTCTCTCTCACCCCCTTTTTTCTCCCCCCCCTGATGTGAACGCACGTTGGCTTCTCTCGTCAGACGCTCGCGTCCAAGACCTCGCAGATATTTTATTCGTGACGGATCCCTCCCCCTCCCTCCTCCCCTCCTCCATCCTCCTCCCCTCCATCCTCACTCGCTCCCACTCCTGTTTAAGATTCCGCAGTTGACAAGACGGCGCTCTGCTCGCCGCTTGCCTCCGCATCCTCCTCCTCCTCCTCTTCCTCCTCTTCTGACTTTTTTTGGTTCCTCGCAGAAAAACGGGATTCTTGCGTGTTTTGTTCACAGGATTCAAGGAAGTTTTTTTTTTTACAATGACGGCCACCAAGGAGCAGCCGAAGCAGAGGCAGAACCCGCCGCCGCAGGAGGATGAGGTGGGCTGTGTGGTTTGCATGTTGTCCCCTCCACTCTGTCCGGCACGTTAGACTCTGAATAGCACCGAGGACAGGCGGCTGACAGGCGGTACCGGATACCGCATGCATGAAGAGAGACACAGCATCTAGTTGGTCCTGCTAGTGCCGGCACATGAAGGAGTCAGTGAGGTGTGGGTGGTGGTGTGGGTGTAGTCAGCTGCCCTCGACACCTTGAGAGAGGACAGGAGGTGGAACATGTGACTTTGCATCCAACAGAATAGGAGAAATAAAGGACACTGTGTTCGCTGAGTCTGCCTCCGATCCAGGCACCTTGAAACGCTCCCGTTACACTGTAGGGGTTCAATGTTCCGGTTCTTTTGGCACCTTTACACACAGGTGGCTTTATTACCCCCCCTAAGGGTTTAAGGGGAATTAGATCAGATCCGTCGTGCGCATCTTGACAATCGTGCGCTTGTGTTTTGTGCCAAACCGCGCAGTCCTCCATCACCATCATCAATTATTGATTTCCACTTCTCCAAAACGTCCTCAGTGTCCCCCCCCCCCACTCCTCCTATAACTGGTCCTGTGAAGGTGTTTCACTGTGTGAGAGACTGACAGATATATATCCCTGGTCAGCTCTTAATTGAATTGAGGACCTGTAGCCCGATTACTCCCAAGAAAAATGAAAATAGGATAGCTCACTCAGGCCCTTTAACAGTCATGTTGATGATGTGTGAGCCGACTTAATTAGTGATGATACTGTACTACTGTGTGCTGGCAGCTGTGAGGAGCTGCTAATGGAGCCTGCTGCTGCTGCTGTTGTTGTTGTGGACATCATGATTGTTTTGTTGCCTCTTGTTTTTGTGTGTTTGTGTATTCAATAACCAATTGTGTCGAATGCGAAACAGCTGCCTGACCCCAAGAAGACATTATGTTTGAAGAGTCAGTTACAAAAAAATCATGCCAATTTCGAATAATTCAAGATGACAAAGTCAGATGATTGAGGGACTAAAAATGGCCTCGGTAAATGTTGGATAACTCCATGTTGGAGCGGTCAGGCGAAGTTATTGCGTAAGATTCGTGCAGCAGGCCGGTGTCAGGTCTGCAAGCATCGGGGGTGAGAGCAGCGCCATACGGCAGAGCCACAGCTATTACAGTCCCAGGGCTGTGTCAACCCACATCCTCTCCCACAGGCTCTGAACAGGGTCACTGTGCATCAAAGTTGCATGACGGTGCTGAGGGGGAATTATAAAAGACGGGAACACTGAGGGATCTTTAGATGATAGGTGGAGGAGATAACTGAGCCTTTAGTGTCTGAATGGACAGTTGAGTCCTTTGTTGATGATGATGCCTTTTTTTTTAGTTTGTGGTTCAGTCAGTGTAGCAAGAAAAGGTGATCTTGCTGAACTTAAAACATTGATGGTGAACTGTAAGGAACAGAATCCGTAACCCTGCAGCTCCATGGTTTCTAGTATTTCTGTCTGGGTAGATAACTCACCGACTGGTGCTCGGTTTCACAACGGCACCAGTGTTCATTGGAGCTCCCAGAAAAATACAGGATGGGTCAACATCTTTTTATAACTCTTTCAATATGACAATATTTATTTATTTTTCAGATTATTGTCTTTGTTCTGCATTATCTGGACATCCCTTTTTACAGGAGATTTAAATATCGATTTATTCAATTTGAATTTTTTAGGATAAACCAATTTGAAAATTGATGGATATGTGATATTTGCATTTAAGATGTATGACTTGATTTGGTTAGTCAAGAAAGATTCTGAGACAAACCGATCTTAATTTAATTCTGAGGGTTTTAATTATGACAGCTCATAAAAAAAAGGAGCAATCCGACATATTGGAGAAATGTGTGATGTTTTTGGTAGAACTGGCAGCAACTATATGCTCTTGCTTCCGGGCGCAAGCTTCCGCTTATGACATGTGTAGTGTCTTTTTGAAGTAAACTTGAAACTCGGGTTTAATTCATTTTTAGGTTGACTCGCACAACAAATCTATACGGTTAGATTTGTGAAACAAAAGTACTTGGGTAGGTTTAGGAAAATATCCTGCTTTGGGTTAAGATAAGCTTAAGGTTAAGTTTGTTATGTGAAATACAGGACATGAACAGCGGTCTCCTGGGAGAAAGTGTGTGTTTGTTTGACTGTCTCATACAGACAAGTCGGAATTTGACGACACGGGAGTGAGAGTGGGTTTGTTCACAGGTGGTCCAGTAGTGCTACTGCATGTGTGGGAAAGTTGAAATCAAGACCAAACTGGTTGGCGTTTCAGTTGCATTGTGGGTAAAGACCAGGTTTTGACAAGGAAGGGAGAATTGACACCATATACCAATACCATACCTCTGGTTCTGCTGCATAGATCGCTTGGGTTGCCTCAACGACATGTTGGAAGGGGTCACAATTAAGCAGAAGAGCTCATAAGAACCAGAGCCATTGATATGTCGGCTCACGAACACATACAGCCATTGGTAAATCACTGTAATGACTCAATCATATGCCATTCATAAGGCCTAGTAGCATCACGGTGGCGCAGCGGTTAGCAGTGCTGTCGGCTCACAGTCCGAAGGGCCTGTGTTTGAGTTCACCGCATGGTTCTGTGTTCAAAATGTCTCCTCATGTCTGCGTGGGTTGTCAGGTGTCTTCCCACAGTCCAAAGATAGGGCAGGTGAGGTGGATTGGAAAGTCTAACTGGTTTTCTGTCTAGTGTTTATGTGTCAGCCCTGTGATGGACCTGTCCAGTCGACACACCACTGTCAACCCTGATAGTGATAAAAAGCCTTAGAAATAGGTTGGAGATGATTGTTGATGTGGTAACTGTGAGCACTGGAGCATTCTTGGCAGAGAGACTGTACAGTGTGGCCGATCCCTCTTTACTTTTACTGAAGGAAAAACCTGAGAACAAGCCGACTCGTTTGACATTGGCTGTTCTCGCGCTGCGTTACCGCCTCCTGTAACGGCAGACATAATGCCAGCTGAGTGAGGGGTCGACCTCTCTGCGTGACCCAGTGGACCGGCCCCGGCGCTATGCAGTCGGCGAGGGGGGACACACTCACCGCCCTCCCTCGCTTTGTTAATGGAGCTGTTGTGTTGCCTGTGCTCGGGGACAAAAGGCAAAGCGTTAGGAGAAATGGATGCCTACCTTATTGTGAGTAAGAGGAGCGCTTTCACACGCTGTGATCCTCTGGCCCGCAAAGCTGTAATTCACACTAATGGAGAAAATGTCCAGGACATTGCTGCTGCTGCTGCTGCTGCTGTTTCATGGTGGCCTCAGAGAGAGAGAGAGGCAGAAATGGAGGAGCAGGGGAAGGACAGGGAAGAAGAGAAAGAAAGTCTGGAGATGGAGATAGATGAGGAGAAAAAGGAGGATGATAATTAAGAGAAAGAAATACAGAGGAGAGACGCTAAAGAGGGGAAATGTGGGAAAGCAGGAATGTATAAAGGTGTTAATGACCAATTTATTTAAAGAGGATCAGGAGAGAGGGGATGATCATGGGGAGGAAGAGGTGTTAAGGTGAAGATGGGTTCGCTATGAATGTTATCAGCCCATTAAATGGCCATTTTCAGGTTTTATCACTAACCTTATAACGCTTCATGTGGGACAAAATGAGCAAACTGCAGCCATGTGCATGTTTAAATACGGTCACTGTTATAAACAACGGTCTCCTGAGTGAAAGTCCTGTTTGTTTTACCCATCCATCCACCCCGACCTCGTCCCTTCGCAGACTTTCTCAGTCTTTATACTAGGTCACATGACTTCCTTTGCTTCCGTCATGGTTATTATGGTATTAAATGATTAACCTCCCTGCGTAACCCCGTCTCCCACAAAATTACGTTCCCATACAGCCCAATTGCATTCTGCATTATGTTCGGTTTCTTTTTTAGTGGATTACGGTTGCAGTTTTTAACAGTTTTAAACCGAGTGGTTAATGTTGTAAATTGAAACCAAACCAAACACAAACGCAACAAAACTACTTGGTTAGGTTAAGTAGCTTAAAGTGACTACATTCGTTACATTATTTGAGCTACGGACATAAACTTAAATCAGTGAATGTTGATTTATGGTTTTATATGGGACTCTAACAGATGTTTCCTATATGAAAGTACTGTTTTGGTTCGACCCACCCTCCACTCCGTTCACCTTCCCATGCACATCATCATAAATGTATTTGTGGTACGTCAAAATACAAGGTAATCCACATAATATTTTACCCTCGAAATGTAATTCACAATGCAGTTTCATAGAATAGGTACATATTTTCCAGGAGACAGGGCTGCCCTAAGGTGAACCAGTTTTCCAATAGATGATAAAGGCCTTCTGAGCCAACTAGGAGATAGAGTTTAGGACCATACCACATCAAATCTGTGCTCCTGATGAGATCTTATAACTGCCATTTTATCAGCTGATAACATTTGAAGCTGGTGGTCATATTGAGATGGGAGTGTGAAGTACTGCAAGTCTTAGATACATACATTTTGTATTAACCAAAATTACAATCTTTACCTAACTTAGTCATTTAGTTGCCTAACCTTAACCCTAGTTTATTTGACATGACCTTAATATTTACCTTAAGATTAAGGTAAAGTAAAATCTGATTATTTTACCCTACAAAAAAGTTAAATTATCTAGTTACATTTCTAAAGAACAAACATCGACCATAGTCCTTGAAAAGTCCTAAATTCATGATCAATAAATATATCCTCCTACTTCACAAAGAAAATCCATTCTCAGTGTACAGAATATGCATTGTAGGCTTGAAGTTTCCACATCTCACTTGTGTAAATTGTATATTGAACCATGATTGACTTCCAAGTTGGTTGCGATGTCACAAATGGTATTTAACATGCACGTGTTAAACCAAGATCCATGTTGAGCAAAGAGAAAGGTGCCTCCTCACCAGATGGATGTGAAAACAGCCTTATTGAGTCAAAGTCTGCACAGTAAAGGTCATAACATCTAAGGGAAGCACAAGACAAGTAACAATAAGCAAACCCATTTTTTTAAGTGCAGGGAGACTTTTTGTTTTTTAAGAAAAGATTGGTTGTCAGAAAATAGTAAAATAATGATCATTTTGTGTTCCTGATGAGGACAGATTTCCAGACTGGCATGTTAAATGCTGATTGTTTCTTTTCTTTCTTTGTGTTCAGTTCAGTGCCACTTTGCAGGAATTATTTCAGAGGAGGGAAAGAAAGAAAGGGAAAAAGCTGCTGTAAATACTGTAGCAGCCGATTCGAATGCTTAGTGGGAATGTGGTAAAAGGTCATCCGAATGAATGTTCAGCCCACGTCTGCGCTCACCTCTCTCTGAATACTGAGGTTTAGTTCAGAGAGAAGCACATTGAGAAAATATCACAAATGTGCTTACACAATTGAGAGGTACACCAATAATTTATTTGTGCTTACTAGGGATATAGGAAATGGGTTTTGCTTTCCCCTTTATGGTTTGATTTTGATTGGGTTACTTGTTTTTCTCAGTCTCAGATTTAATCCAGCAGTAAGAACTACTTCTCTCAAAGATACCTGGCAGACAGTTGTTGGAGCCGGGGACATTGCTCCTTTTACACATTGACTTTTCTGTCCAAAATGTCCCAGCCAGAGTGGTGATTCACACTTGCGACCTTCGTGTCATAAGCTCTCCCTATCCTGAGGCGAGTGGTGCCCCGAATTAACCGACGCTGACACATGTTCTTTACTCAAAAGGATTAAAAGGCAATTACAAAGTTTGAGTCACCAGCTGTGGCACAGACAGGGGACAGACTGCAGTCAAACCTGAGATAGCAGGAATAAAGAAGAAGGAACAGTCAGACCGTGTGTGAATGTGTGTGTGACCCACATGGGTACCTAAATCCACTAAGATGTGATGGGTTCTGGAGTAACCGACATAGACTGCATATAAGAAGTGGACGTATGGCATCACCCATTGTTTGTGGATTGCGGTTTTGAAGCCTTGAGTTCGACATTTTGTCAGTCGCCATATTGTTTTTGTTGCAAAACGAAAGACAAAGTTCTAAGATGGAAACATACAACTCCCAGCCTGGACGATGCTGTGGTAGTGACCTGTCAATGACAAAGTAGCCCCGCCCTAAAGCATACCCTGCTTTATGGTCTGTTTGACTCTAAATGGAGCATCATTTACTAAATGAACATCATGCTGTATTGAAGAAGACTTGAAACTAGAGATTGAGACCATAAACTCATGTTTACAATGTTTACTGAGGGAATAAATCAAGAGAGAAGTAGAGTCATTTTCTCATAGACTTCTATACAATCAGACTTCTTTTTGCGAACAGAGGAGTCGCTTCCTGATTGCCATTTAGAGGAATACAAGCTTAAGGCACTTTGGAAATTTTAATAGAAAGGGATCTTTTCAGACCTGGAGATGGAAGGCTGGTACCCACCTTCTTTGAGGGAAATCTTTTATATTTGGAGTTAGCTAATGGTGTCTTTTTGAGATATGCCGATTGCTTGGACTCAAAAAACGCTCTTCCAAATAACTGCACACTGTATCCTCTGCTTCCTTGAGTCCTGAGCAACACACCTGCCTAGCGTGAAGGTGTTTGGATGAGCAGTTGTTGAGAACATGACGAGTAAATATGTCCATAGATCTGCGGTCTGATGCGCTACTAATTCATACGTCCCCTACATCTCAAGAGCTCAAACTCAACATTGCACTTCTTTAGGTCCTCAGAAATACATCTACTAAGTGTTAAGACGTATGGATTGACAGTTAAAAAATATATATATATATTTTCTAAAGACAGACATAGAGACAGAGACTCCTTCCATTAAAACTATTTGTTTTCTCTGTGTTCATGTGTTTTTTTCCCCAAACTGGCTTCAAAAATATTACATTTTTATTTTCCATGTTGCTTCAGGCAACCTTCTACAGCAATACTATCAGCTCTATATAGGATGCCATACATTTGCCCTGACTGCTTAACTGAAATTCTAATGCTGGGTATATGGACATTTTCAGCTCACAGTTAACCAGATAATTGTCTCATGAACAACAGCAGGAATGGAAGGAAGAATTACAACAAATGTCCAGAGAGATACACACGAAACATGTTCCTTTCTTATGTATTCTTTGCTACAAAGCACACATAGCTGGTAAACATGAGCTTTGTGTTCAGTTTACTGTCGTTCTTTTTGAGCTTTTTCAACATTTGCCTCATGATGCAGTCTAGAGCCACAGCTATATAACGTTTCCTTTGGCAGATGGATGTTTGTACAGCCAGACTAGGACTTTGGTGGCCCTAAACAAGATTTATATCTCTCTCCCTCTCTCTCTCTCTCTTTTGTGGATTGAGTCATAAGGCTTATGTTTATATTTATTGTCTCCATTGTAATGTTTGATGCTGGAGAATTTTAATCCATTGTTAGTAGACATATTTATGTTACCATTCCTAAGTAAATAAATACAATTAAATAAAGGAAAAAAATAAAGGAAAATGATGATAACATTAACATTTTTGATCCTAGCCTTCTGAATAATCTCAATGTGAAATGTGATATTATCATTTTAACAAAGATCCATGGATATTGATGCAACGGAGAGTTTTTTTTACTACTCTTCACTATAACTCAGACTGTTAACTGTAACTGAATGCTGTGATATAAAACATTTATACATTTGTAAATTATACTGAGGTGGTCCTCATTTTTCATGAATGTTGAATGAGTTTTTACTTCAAAACACTATTTAAATTCATATAGAATGTTACAAAGAACATAAACCTTCCTAAAAAATGTAAATAGTAATACAAATAATGATCAAAATTCATATGACTGAGGTGCTCCATGCTATACAGGCAGATACATGGATAATGCCTTGGCTCACAGTGCTATATGAGGTATCCCCTGAGGTTATGTCTCAGCCAGTTGAATTATTATAGGTATTATAGGTGGCCACAAACAGTCAGAGCTCCCACCATCCAACCAGTGCAAGTCAGTCAGACATGACTAAGACAGCTGCTGACCCCCCCCCCCTTTTTTAGTAATATAATGACATGTTTAATTCTGCATACTTTATGCCACTGGCACAGTTCCTCCCCAATATGGAAATACAGAGATATATATTTTCAGTTTATTCCATTAATATCATCTTATTAATATTGACATGGTGGCCCCTGCCAGGCTTTTACTCATCACTAGTTCATCAGCTCAGCTCAGATGAAGTGCAGGAGTGTTTCTGGCAAACACGGTTTTCTGCACTTCTAGGACTTATAGTAAGCACTGAGAGCAGGCAGATCGATTTCTCTCCCCGGGGGTAGATGATCAAAGGCTCATCTGGAAGGGCAGTGATATTGATAGCACTCCACAGATAGATGGACCACCACATTTATTTACACTGTGAAAATAATAAGACCGGTAAAAAAACGGCAAAAAGTTTCCAGACAGATACCTTCAAGATTACAGCAAATAACTGTTCCAAAAAATCGGATGGAATAAACAGAGCAGGTTCTGCAATCAAATTAAAAAAATATCATTATATTATGGTTAATAAATGGTCATTAAAGTATGGGGAAAAGTAGATGTACTTAAATAATCACTGATATCTGGGAACATCATAAAACATGTAAGACAAGCAAGTTTAAAACCAACAAACTAGATAATCTGGGGTTTCCAAACCTATTTGGTAGTGAATGTAAAAGAATATAAAATTAAAGATCAACTGCATGCTTCAACCTTGACCAACCAAAAGTAGATATTACCGACATTTCCTATATGCTCACTTTGGTTCAGTTTCTATGGCTAAACTGTTGGGTTATTTATTGCCACAAAGAGAAGGAAGGCATTCTCAAAGTATGTGGCTGTGTTTGTATCTGCAGAGACCTTACACCTCTGTCAGTATTTTATTATTTTGTTTGGGATGTTTCTGGCCGTCACATCCAAGTGGAAGCCACGAAAATGGCGGACAAAGCGCAGAAAAAACGCAAATACAGCGAGGCAAAACGGCAAGCAGACAAAGCTTGTTAAATATTCCAAACAAAAGTGAATCTGGGGTTGGCTTTTACTCGCTGGTGAACACCCTAACCCTCATTGTGCCGGGGGAGGAGGGCCAAACTTTGAGCCAACGTTATGGTTACAAACAGCAACCGACAAATCCTACTTATTGTGCCTTTAAAAAAGTCTGATAGTTTGACTGCTTGCATTCTTTTTGCCAAATCAAGCTTTGACATTTCTTTGCTATTATTACCAACAACTCATAAGAAAAATGTATTTGCACTTAATCTCAACCGTCAATCACATGCATCAAACTATTTCCGTCATGTGCGAGGCTATATCTATGGCAGCAACTTAGTAAAAATCTGAAATAGTTTGCACTGGCATCTTAACAATGTCCATTTTTATGTGTCTTATTGCCCTACACAACGTTGTGCTTCTGGCCTAGCTGTGTGTGTTTGTGTGTGTGTGTGTGTGTGTGTGTGTGTGTGTGTGTGTGTGTGTGTGTGTGTGTGTGTGTGTGTGTGTGTGTGTGTGTGTGTGTGTGTGTGTGTGTGTGTGTGTGTGTGTGTGTATGTGTCTGTGTGTGAAGTATACTACTGGACTTTGACTGTCACCATGGTACCAACACAATTAATAAGTACAGGACTAATTCTATGTGAAAGTCTTCAACTTCTTCTCTCTTTTCTGTCTCCTGTTAACATCTCACCTTGAAAATCATATTCTGCTACAGCTGAGGCTGCCATTGTGTCAATACACTGTAGAATGAATTCAAACAAGAACAAAGGTCCAAGGCACTCTTCTCTCACTACCAAAGAGCACTTTTATTACCCTAGGCTGAACTTCCAAGCACTCTGGAGCTTTTCTCTTATGATATATATTGTATTGTAGAGAGTCAAATGTTGGTTTTGAATATAATCTTTCTCTACCTTGACACAAGGCTTTCTGCCTGTTGGTGTTGGTGCGTTCTAACGGAACAGTGTGTGTTTTTACACTTCAAGTCTATTTCCTATTTTTTTTATGCAAACTAATATGATTGTGTGTTAGGCTCGCAAAGGCCGGTTTGACCTACACTCAGTACTGTGCCTAAACACATCCTGTGTAGACACCAACGGTAATATCAAATTACAAACTGCTGAAGAGGTCAAAACTCAACAGCCAGTGAACTATAAGGCTTCGGCATTCATTCATTATCCGTAACTGCTTATCCTGTTAAGGGTCATGGGGGGCCGGATCCTGGGGCTGTCATTGGGCGAAGGCGGGGTTCAGACTATCACAGGACTGACACATAGAGACAGATAACCATTCACACTCACATCCACACCAAGGGGCAATTTAGAGTCTTCAATTAACCTAAGCTGCATGTCTTTGGACTGTGGGAGGAAGCCGGAGAACCCGGAGAGAACCCACGCTGGCACGGGGAGAACATGCAAACTCCACACAGAAGGACGTCTAGTCCAGGAAGTGAACCCGGGCCCCTCTTGCTGTGAGGAGACAGTGCTAGCATTCACAAACTTATTTCCTGCTGTTATGATATTGGCTTACGATTATGAAAACAAGATAATCCACATCAAATGATTTAGTGCCACAGTCCATTTAGCAATGACACTCACATTTCCTCTTATGCTATAAATCCATTTAGAAAATGATCTGTTTCATTCCGAAAAGTCAGCTTTTTAAAAACCAACATAGCTCAGTTAAAAATGTTGAACTGAGCCATTATGCCCTTTAAAGCGGTGCACTGTTGCCCCACTCTGTGAGTCAGGGACAGCCACTAGATGTGGGAGGATATATTGGCCCTCGCCAGGGTAATTTTGCCATGTGGTGCACAGCAACCTGCTCTAGGTCTGCTTGGAAAGGCCCGGGGTGAAGGTGGCGCTCCTGTGCCTAGAATAAATAAGGTGGCTATATCTCTGCAGCTCTGTGCGAGCTCCTCAAACCAGGTCTGTGGCTCCGTGGGAAGCTCTAAGCAACATTTTCTGCAGAAGTAGGCATTACAGCACCCCTCGCCCAGGCCACCGCTCATGGTGCCCGCTGTGCCCTCTCTCCCTGCACAAAGAGATGGCTTGGCGATGACAGTGACCCACCTGACCAGTCTTGAAACACAGACCCCACCTTGTTTAACATGCTTTGTGGGTGTGACATTTTTTGGCCGTGTCCTCATTCGTGTTTACTAGAGCACAAATTTGTATACAAGAACACAAAATTCTTTGTAAATCTAGTCTCTTCATTTTGCTCTCACTTTGCACCAGATTGATGCATTTAACTTACATTACAAACATTACATTTTTGAAGTTATGATGTTTTCAAAGACAGTGAATAATCTTGTTAAATGATAGTGACCTCAATATTGACCAAAATAATCGGAATTATGATTTTGTTCATGATCTAGCAGTCCTGGTGGGACACATAAATCCAAACTCTAAATCATAAACTGCCCAAACAAGTCATTTTAGTAAAGGTCATATACAGTGTATATAAACAGTGACATCCTGGGCATCAGACGAGAAAACGCTCTAATGGGTCGTTTTGGAAGGCGATGAAGAACAATCTATCTTGTTATTTAGTATATAAAACGTGTTGTCAAAACTCGAACTGGGTCGGGTCCACTCAAAGGTTTCCCTCGTTAACCAGCCTCCCTCCGTTTCTACCTCTCCATCCCCACTAATGCCCTCTCAACTAGCAATTTTATAGCTCAGTGCCCGCTAAATCCTCCAGTGTCACTCTATAGGTGTAAAAAACCACACAGCTCCACTTTTCGACCACACACAGAGAGACAATTTCCTGTCTTCACACAGATGCATTTAGCCCCATGTCGATGAGCCTCTGTTGCTGTTGCTGTGCTGATGTCAGGTTCTCCTTTCAGTTTTTATTTCTCTAGATAAATGAGATCTGTTTTTGAATTGGGAGGAAGTGGTTACAATCTTATCCACCGCCTGGAGTGTAATTTGCCAGGAATGTAGTCAACTGTGTCTAATTGCGTTCAAATCAGAGATTCGACTGCAGGGGACGGACAAAGGCTATTGCGCCCACCATGTAAAGGATATAATATCACATTTAAATGTGCAGAGAAAAGTCAAAGTAGAGGCTGATTAATGGGATTTATTTTATTGCCCTGTGCCCCTCACATACGGTAGGTGGTTTGATCTTAAATGCATTCACTATAATGGTCTAATACAGATAAATAAATCTCATAAAATCCTCTATAGGCCATTGTTTGTTTAATAAAAGCAGGCATTACACCCTTTTTGAGCATCAGTAAATTCAATGAGGCTAGCATTGGAATAAGTAAATCTTAATACAAGAAAGAATATTAAAATATCTTTTGGCAACATTTGGACAATGTAAAATTGCAAGCCAGCCAGTGGGAAGCATACACGAGGACTAACATGGATGTGCGGCCGTACCGGCTATGTGTTGTTTGCTGCTATATTAATGCTCTGGATTTCAAATTTAACACCTTTTTAGGAAAATGTATGATCTTGTAGGATATCAAAAGGTGCCACACAGTGGTACTATGTGTACTGTGTTTCCACTATCCACTGCTATTTGAAATGAAAAAATACCGTTCTAGGCATTTGAATTCAAATAAACATTTCAAACCGATTACAGAATGATCCGTTTCATTTACATCACATTTGCATCATTTCTGCCACATGCTTATCCCATAAAGAATATAGTTATAGAATAATGTGAACTGCTATGACAGACACTTAAACAAGCAACATTTACATCACAAGACATAAAAGCTCCACTTGTGTTGAATATGTAAAGTATCAATGGTCCTATCACCTGTATCTTATGTAAATAACCTACAGCATGGGAATAAAGTCATTGTTTTTGTTGACAGCTCGAAGCACAGCGTCATTGGTTTTGTAATTTTTCGAGGAAATGGAATATCACTAGCATTGTATTTATTGGCATACACTACACATATATTGTATGTATAAAGTAAAAGGCACAGCTGCGCCTCATACTGAGTAGTCTAACTTATCACTTACATTCTTCCACTAGAAAGCCACTTGATTTAATTATACCTCACATGATAGTCTCAACAAGTTATAGGAAGTGAAAGTGTGAGCCAGTTACAATTAATTACAAAGGTTATGGAGGGGCTAATTTTTCAGCTGTAGCTTAACAACCGTAATAAGAGTTGGCAAAACAAATTAATAAAGAATCTGGCTCACCACGGCCTCTTAAAAAACACACTACATGTGTGAATTACGTGCCACAACCATGGGAACAATATACATACTGCCAGCGCAAGAAACAAATTAAGTTTAGGCAATAAACACAAGACTTTTGTCCAGGAGATAGTTTTGCAAAACTATAAGTAAAGATGACATTATGTCACGAGAGCCGTCATTGACCCTATGTCTCGTGAATTGTTTGTCCCTTGCTAGCCTTGAGTCTTTATTTTGATGATATCTTGTTGACGTTAGAGGGCTACGTCCAGTGTCATAGGTTGAAGCGTTGTACCAATGGCCGCGCAGGTCTTTTTTTACGCATTGGTGTTAGACAGTGTTGTGTCAGCCGTTTACATATTTCCATGAGATCAGAGAGTTCCGGCTAAGCAGGCTCTCCTAAAGCTAGCGTTAGCCTAAGCAGCTTTGGCGAGCTAACAGTGTAGTCCGTGAAACCTTTCTTTTAAAACACAGGCGTGCTAGCTGTTATCACTTTAAATATGGCACCTTTAAATGCCTTAATTATTTGAATAGTATTTAATAATGTCAAGTACACCTATAATGTAATAACTAAAGCCAACCTATTCTGACTGACTGGTTTAAAAAATAAATAGATGACCTCAACATCAAGCAACTGCAAATACAGGCCTGTAATTTATAGAGAGAAACCCAATTTAAATAAATAATACACAGTAAGATACTTTTCCAACTAAAGTACCATTTGTATACGGTGAATAGTGCACTCAGGTCACTTTTTGTTAAAGTCGGGGATTGTTGGCCTGACACACTGAATGCTTGGCGTCTCTTTTTTCTGCCACAGCCCGTATAGCAAGCGCACCTTTCCAGACTATTGACAAGAATCAAATATCTAGACTTTTTTTAAGCCTTTAGAAGAAAATCAATGGCGAGTTTGAATTGCCTGAGCTGAATGGGCTTAATTCTGCTTCGACCATTTTGCTCTCTGTATTTTTAACTCTTTTTATTTTTGAAGGTCGGTTTTACTTCTACTGCTTCTCGCCCTTATTTCACTGGCATTGGATTAACACGGGCAAAGGCTGCGTCTGCTCAGGACCCCCCTTAGTGATGGTCGGGAGTTATTGTTTAATATGAAGAGATACCTTTTCACATCACTTTTTAATATGACTGTTACATTCATATCCCAAAGGAAAACATGCAAGTTCAGTTTATCTAATAGAGCAGAGTGTATTTCTTCCATCCTCAAACAAGAGGGAATAATTTAAGTGAGAAGTAGGGTCATTTCCTCGTAGACTTCTATACAATCTGACTTCTTATTGCAACCAGAGGAGTCGCCCCCTGATGGTCAGTAGAGAGAATGCAAGTTTTAAGACACTTCCGCGTTGGCTTCACTCGGAAGAACCGGAGGTATAACAGACAAATCCTAATCAAATCAACGTAGCAGGATGGACAGAGCCAAGAAAACTTTGTTGCCCCATGTTTCCACTTTGAGGGTTGTTAAAGGCTAACTTCTTTATAAACTAAACCAAAATAAGCCGCAGGCTCACTGAGGTTGAGGAGCATTAGGGACCAAACGCGCCAGTGGAGTTGCGCAAAGCATGGCGTAGAAACACTAGAAAAGAGAGGATTCCTGAACCGAACGCTTCGTATTTCAATTGGTAAAAACAGGGTTCATGTCACAAACTTTACGGCCCCATAGACGTGTTTTGTCGCCATGACTAACAACATCACCATTTTATTCTGCCCTTGTCTTTTGCCCCTTGACCAC
The DNA here is from genome assembly GCF_027596085.1 of Anoplopoma fimbria. NCBI lineage: Eukaryota > Metazoa > Chordata > Actinopteri > Perciformes > Anoplopomatidae > Anoplopoma > Anoplopoma fimbria. The sequence goes on along the minus strand of NC_072464.1, from coordinate 3,178,624 downwards.
TGCAATCAGTTCAATGTCTGTTCCACTTCACTGTATCTATGGGGCTGCACTTCATTCCAAATGACAGGAGAGGATGGCCACTAGAAGACATCATTGCAACATTTCAGCCTGAAATATTGTCAAATAAAAAAAAAAGTTTTGAATACTTTTGTTTTATAAATTACAGGCCTTATGTAAGATTGCCTTACCACTACTTTATTCTAATCCTACCACTTTTCCCTTGAGAGTTCAATAATATAAATTAAATCTGTGTCGCAAAATACCTTTTTTGAGCACCGTCCCTGGTTTCCCAGAGACAAATGTTGTGTTTATGTTGCTCCTGCATTCTAATGTCAGCGTTCATATTAATATACAGTAATACCATTGCAACGCTGTGCGTGTCAACAACCTAGTTTATCTGAAACCAATATGGCAGGGACAGTGACTAATTGAGAATTATCCCACATGGACCAAAGGCCACTGGCAGTGTCCTTCAGGGCAAGGCTGATAATGCTAAATACAATACACTGACAACATGTAGCTAAGCCTGCCGTTTCCTATTAGCCCGTGGATCAATTTCAGATGTTAAGCCTCACGACCCCAGCGTGGCTTTTGTTGTGGCTGTCAATGATTCACGAGGCAGAGAGAAATGGAATTTCATGGGTAAACAAAAATAAGCCAGTACAGATGGCATTATTTTTTTTCTCCCTCTCCAACCCTTCTGCCATTGTTCAAATGGCTTCGGCTTCTGCCGAAATGCTGCTTGTCATTTGTCACACTCTCTCCAAGGTCAGAGTCCAGGCGACAACTCTATAAATAGCCAGACTCTTCCGACAGCAGGCTCGTTGCATGTACGCCTGAGCACACACACGCTTGCAGAGAAAGCCGGTGGGGAATAAGCTTATTAGCCGGAGTTTGATGAAGATGGCAGGGGTCTTAATCAAACATCTCAAAGGCAGCATTAGCATTCTAATTTTACAAAATGTCTTATCATTCTCGGCCTCTCCCTCTGAGAAAATTAGCCAGCAATGAGTATAATAAGTACATGGGAGTGTGTAGGGGATGAGTAGGCGCTGAGAGACATTATAAATATGCCATATTTTTAACATTAGAATGACAGACGTCTATGTCTGTACATGCCTTAATGACTGTGTTTTAATAACCACCATTTATAAATGGTTAATTGATAGGCAATTAAACTTTAGTTCATTGTTAAATTGCTGTTAAAAACAAAATGAAAATATAATGAATCATGTTTCATAATTATTAGTATTATCTTATCATTAGTTTGGTTGAATGAAATAATCAGTTCCTAGATTATATATTGTATCGTAGCTGATGAAGAGACGATAGAAGTCACATTCTGATAGACATTAAATGGTTAATGGTATTTATTTTATATAGCCCAAAATCACAAATTACAAATTTGCCTCAGAGGACTTTACAAACTGTACACATGCGACATCCTCTGTCCTGGAACCCGGAACTTGTATGGCACTCAAAGCGCTTCATCAACCTGGACTGGAGGAGCCAGTGATCGGACCGCATATCATCTGATTGAAGGACAACCTGCTCTACCCTCTGAGCCACAGTCACCCCTAACAGTTTATCACAAGTATTATAATGCACCTTTAATAACAGAATCACAATACAATGCCAAATGCAGACTGATCATACAAAAAATACAATACAGCATAAGTAATATTAAGATACTGTAAGGTACATTTTCAGTCAGTGTAATCAAGCAGGAATCAGCCCCGGTCTCCTCAGTCATGTTTCTCTCTGCTCTCATTGTAGGCTTCCTGTATTAATGTGAGTCGTTTGTATTTTTCCTTATGGAGTTGTTTTCTCTCTGTTTCAAAGGCAAACCTTGCCATTTCAAAGACACATGATGTGATTATAGACAATGGCCTCTGATAGCACACGACTAAGCCATATGATTGCCGAGGGACTGCTTTGCGGCAATCTGGGGAGGTTTTCTTCCATCGCCTGCTTTACTGATTTAAATGCCTTCCAGAACATGTTATGGTATAACCTCACAACGAATGACACACTGTTAACTGAAATTGTGGAGATAAAAAATTGCATGATTTGTGTTATGTACATGATACTTACAGAAGAAGATCATTTTACTAGTCAGTGCAAATACCACTCTTGGTGTGAAGACAGTTGAAGCGTGTCCTCTGAGTAACCCTGATTGCGCCATCATCACTGTTCACTCAGCTATGCCCCTAACAACGAATGTGTCCCATTATTTTCTGTGGTCTACTTGACCTGATGAATAATTAATTGTATTGATTGAGTATGATGGCATTTGTTCCAGAGAGAGCCAGGTAGAATTACAGCAGGAGTCAGTTTAATTAAACGAGGATTCTAATGGTTGTCTGGGGTTGAATGAATAAATAATACCTGTTGGGAGGCAAGGGTTTTCCATTTCATTTATACATTTTTACACATTCAGGCATCTAGTATGTACTGTTGTTCAGTACACTCAGAAGAAGTACTTGTAACCCACAGTGCACAGGCGGCGAGAGGGCCTGAGCACCTACGACCCCCAAAAAACATTTTAGGGTTTCATGACTCAATTCTGCAGCACAAAGTTTGTGTTGTAATATTGCTGTTTTTATGAATGTACTACTGTATAGCAGTGGCGTTAATGCCTTGGATTTATGTTCACTTGATGAATGCCTTTGTACTAAATCATTTCGATGGTAAACTTTTTATGACAAATCCCTGTAATTATGTAGTTTGTGTGTGTGTGTAGGTTTTCACTGTATATTTCCAAAGGTTTGTCTTCGGCGTGTGGGTGGGGCATTGATTAGCCACCGGCAGGAAACATAATTAGGCACCTATGCCTCCGTGTAGTCAAGTCCAAGTCAGTGCGGACACCATCTGCAGGGACGGGAAAAAAAGCTTTACTGGGAATCAGTGGTGTGTGAGCGCTTCTGTATATATAACAATAACAGGATGAAAACATATAGAAAGGTGATTTGTGTGATTAACTTCATGAAAAGGGAGAAAAAAGACATTTACTCTGAACATAAAAGCCACAGAAACCAAAGTACATGCTCCTGATCGTTTTATACCAACATGACAAAACGCTAGTCAGCTGTCCTTTTAAATTGAGAAGTGATTGAACAGAATAAAATGAGAAATATAGGCTACAGGCTTGTTTGCTCTCTTGCTGGGAGTGTGCAAACCATTTTATCTCTTGTGTTGTCACTCTGATGCAGGGCCTGATTAGCCTAGCTTAGCACAGAATAGTCTTAGGTGCATTATCTTGCTAGCCAGAAAGCTTAAATTAACATGCCTTTGAAAAACCCCTGTATCGTCACTATTGCATATTGTATCCCGTTAGAGGGCAAGCTAAAAAAGCTACAGTAAGCAGAACCAAGCTTACTGTAGTCTGCTTGGTTCTGCTCAGAATTACAAAAAAAGCCTAGCTGGATCAAGACAGTAAATAGCTCCAATGCATAAGCTAGCTGAAGTTACCTGAAAGCAACTTTAACGGAGCTACTGGTGCTAACATAGTCTGTACTGAACACAGAGAGATAACAGACAACAAAAGTGTGCCATTTTGGTTCCGGCTACGGCACCTCCATGTTGTTGTATGCTATAGCGTACATTTTTAATATGTCCGTAAATTGGCTGATTTGCATTCCGTTTTAAAGTACTCATGACACAAACAATAGTTAAAAAAATATATTGATGAGTGAATTAATCACACGAAAAAAAACACCCCTGGTGCGTAAAAGCCTTTACTCTGACATTTTGATCTGACATTTAGTCATATGCAATCATGGAATCTTAAGCACCTTGGCAAAGACTTTTACAGCATATAGTAGTTATACAGTCCAATACCTGTGAGACTCCCTGTGGTATTGACTATGGTTAAGAGAGGTAGAGGAGAATGGGTGGATAAGGGAAATGGCCTTTGTCCTCGTAATTTTGCTTTCAGCCAAAGAAAAATCTAGGCGCATGCTTTCTAGTCGTTACTGGCCAGCATGTCAGGAATTATTCTATAACTGTGAGTGTCCCTCTGTAGGGCATACTTGCACCGTTTATGTGAAGTAAATGAATAGATTTTGAAAGCAAATGAATAGCTATGAGAAAAACAAAATGCTTTTAGGGAAGTGATTAGAGTTATAGTGCATGACTCAGTTGTTTGCGTTAGGTTGCGTGTCGCCAAATGTGTAGTAGAGATGAAACATATCATGTTTTCTTTCTATAGAAATATTGATCTGCTTAATTACAGCAAGTGGAAGGTCCAGTGTGCAGATTTGCTCTTCCTCTGAAACAAGGTCTGCACCGCTTACCAGCTCAATTTCGTAAAAGAGCTCATGAAGCGGCGTCTTGGTAGACAAAGGATTACAGCACGTGCCATGTGATTGTAATTTGACGGGACCTTTGTTGCATTTTAATGCCCCTCTCTCTCTCTCTCCCCACAATTCTACTCTGTCCTCGGCATAAATGCCTTAAAAATTAAGCTTTCCAAAAAAAAGAATATAGCTCTCCAAGGCCTCAGTTTGTCCTCTAGTGATCTAGGGATGAAATATAGACATGCATTTACTTGTGATGAGAGATAAATGATCTTGATAAAGGATTGATGTCTCATTTCTGCTGGTAGGTTTGTCAGATTTATAATGATGGTAATGGAGAAAATTAGCGGGTCAAAATTCAAATTCTTCTAATTGAGTTAATAGACTAAGGCTGATGATTCAAATGTGGCCAAATAGGAAAAAATGAGATAGAAAGAAAGTGAAAGACAAAGGGAGGAAGAATCTCATGCATGGAGACGCAAAGGCAATTTAGAGTTGCTGTCAGTTTTCAAGGACACGTCAGCTTTTTGTGGTGTTAATGAAATGAACAGCATCCCAAGTCCTGATTATAGAGCGGTCTTATGAGTCCTACGGGGGCTGTGAATAACGTAACATTGCATATACGTACTGTGTGTCTGCCATTATGGTGACTGTAAAAGCCAATGTACTCTAATGCTTCATGTCCCACCGTTATTCAGTACAACAAAGTTAGTAGAAAATTTGCACTAAACAGCCAAAGTTCTTTTACTTCACAGTCTGTGGGGGAAAAAAACTCAATGATAATCATTGAGTTTTCAATCATAATTGCCTCATTAGTCAGTATGCGTGACATTTCTAGTCTATCGGATGAAAAAGTGAGCTACAATGCTTTTAAACCACCAAGTGCTTAGAAAATGGATTTCAGAGAATTGTGAGATGGATGCAAAACCCAGCTCTAATTGGCAATCATTTTGTTCTGCCTCCCCTCCAGCCAATCAAGATGCAGTAGTGGGTTGGTGGTCAGTGATCACTGTATTTTACCAACAGGGTTTTGTGGGTAATTGAGGGCAGGAGGAGCTACCGTGAGGAGAAATGTATAGGGAGGGAGGGCTTAACGCATCTTATCAGAGGCAGTAGATGTGGTGGAAGACCCCATTTAAGGCCCTCTAATACCAGGACTCAGAGATGGAGTTGCAAGCGAAAGCTTTCACAAACTCTCCTGGATAGCTATTTCACTGTAGATAATATCACACTCAGTGTACTCTGCGGTCACTCAGATTGCTCGAGCCAAATCTTTCTGCAGCCAGTTTGACAGAGGGAGCCCTTGAATGCAAATTGCTGCTGTATTCCTGACCTGCCAAACAAATCTGTCTGAGGGTTAAAACAGCATCAGTTCTATTAGAACGACCCCGGCACGCAAGACTTGTCCCGATGGAACAGATGTTTTGCGCTCTTCTCCAGACTCGCTTAGGCAAGAGTTTGATTGAAGGATTGTTCATCCGATCACCTGCCAACTTTTTTTTTTTTAATCAAGTTAGGTGTTCTTCACAGATACCGCAATGTTGCATCTCCATGCTTCTACAGTGGTCCAGAGTGGACAAACTAAACACTGGCTCTAGAGAGCCGTATTTTTACATTACTTGAAGGCCACCGTAGCAGTTCTCTGGTGCTTGTGAAACTGCAGTAGAGTGAGCTGCCAAGTGCAAAACCGCGTCGCCGCCGGTCCCTGTCTTGACATTGTTGCTACTGAAGTTGCATCAACTGAGTCTTTCGGCAGCCAGTTTGACAGACTGAGCCCTGAAATGCAAATGGCTGCTGTATTCTTTACCTGCCAATCTCGGAAAGCCTGTGATCGCTTGGCCTCAGCAGAAAGTATGAGTTTTCTTCAGGTCAGAATGCGTGACTCAGAGGATAGGTTGGCCGAGCAATGATTAAACCATGCAAATACTAAGCACCCAAGCACTGATACAGCGAGTTTCATATTTCCAGCTTACGGTATGGCTCATGCAAAGCCCTTCATAGCAAATCCTTCACCATGCGGGGAATAGAATTGAAAATACAAAACCTCAATGTGACCCTTGTTAATAGGTATTTTGAGCAGCACCACTGTGTGCTACAGTTGTGTGCAATATGTCATCTTCAGGATGGACCTGCGTTGCCGTGCCTCTCAGTGATTTAGCATTTATATTCACCTCTGAACAAATATCTAGCTTTTTACATTCCATTTTTGCATCAACAATCCAGTTGGTAAATATCAAAACTGTTAAACTTTAACATTTGTAGTCAAGCCTCTGTCAGCTGGGGAAGTCTTTGTATTTTTCCGCTGTTCCACTCTCACCACCATTTCTCTGGTTCTGCAGGACCTGGGCGGGGGGAGTCCTCCTCAGAGGAACTGGAAAGGGATTGCCATCGCTCTTCTGGTCATCTTGGTGGTCTGCTCCCTAATCACCATGTCTGTAATCCTCCTCACACCAGGTAACACTCAGCCGTGATTGAGCCCTGCTGTCTCAGAGGTTCCTGTGATTTGCTCAGGTTCAAGAGTCCCTGTTTAACATGGGGTTTTTACGTGCTCCAGTGGCCGTTGTTGCTGCACCTTCCAGGACACCCCCCCTGGAAGGTGCAGTGATTTTTTGAAAATCACTAGAAATAACATGCAATGTCATACAATGCAAAAGTAACTAAGCTGCATTTATTTCTTAAAAGGTGCACTAAGGTATTACTAGCCACATGATACAGAGAAATAGGAGGGAGCATTTCACCTTTACTACCGTTCCATATTATCTCATTTACAGTCATCAAGCAGGGCAAGAAATTTTAAGTAAACGGCTGAATCTAGGAGAATAATTATAATAGTTAAAATTTCCATATGTGGCGCCGGGCTAAAGTTTACGTGCATTTTGATAGTTTGTTGAATTAATTAAATCCAAATTGGTAGGAACGAGAAAACAACCCACACCGTGGCCTCGTGCTCCCACTGACAGGTGACTGCTTTGCTGGGAGGGCAGCAAGCGGCGGCTCCAGGGAGTGGAGCTGTGGCTGTAATAGCTCGGAAAACCCCCGCACCGGGAGTCACATCGGGCCGGTGGCGCAATGGATGTCTGAGACGGGGCAGCCCCCAGAATCATACCCAATGTGCTCGGGTTTGCACTGGCTGAATTGAACTGCTAAAGGAAGGTCCGTCCACATCCCAAACCTTCGGCTAGCTTTTCTCTTGGCCAAGAAGCCTCCTGGCGACCGGGAGGATGAGGCGTTTTCACACATTGCACCTTTAACAATGGATCAAATAAAGTGTGTGATGTGAAAGCTGTTGCTGCACAGAAAATTATTACTCAACTCTGCCCTTCACTTTAGCTCAACCAAGTGTTTTTGCTTACTTTAGATTATTGTTTTAGGGTTTTAGGGTTTTAGGGTCAGAGTATGTTCTTATCATCTTGTTAAGCTTGTTCAGCTGCTACCAAGTGACCCCAAAAAATCAATGCAGATTAAAATATTTCATATTGCTCTAAAATTCTAAACATGTTTAAAATTCGTGTTTGTTAAATGCGGATGGATGAACAGATTATCCTTCACCTGAAGAGAGCATCAATATGGTTGAGTCCTCCTCCAAAACCCTCCAGAGGTCGAGTTTGGTAGAATGCAGAAGATGACAGACTTGCTCAACACAGTAAATGAACAGTGGTGGATTTTCTCCACCACTTCTCTCCCCTGCTGACGTCTGTCTGGATTTATATGAACGATGAATTAAAGGATTATGTGTTGTGTGAAATTAGCTTTTACCACTGAGGAACCCACAGAGAATCTCCATCAGATCTGTACAAAGCATTTTGGCTTCTCTCAGCTCACTGTTTGGGTTGTATGGACCCTCAGTTTAACTCTTCGGTTCAGTCTCATCAATGCTGTTTCTATCTGTTTTGGGTGAAAAACCTTTGATTATCCCACTCTACTTGACCAGCACCAAACAACAGAGCATAAAATGCTTTATGGCGGGGCTAACTTGTGATTGACAGGTCACTACCAGAGCCGTATATGGTGTCTCTACATCACACCTCTGCAGTCCAAATAAGGTCACTTCCATTTACTGGTTGCAAAAAGCCAAGATGGCAACTGCCATAATCCAAGATGGTGACGGCAAAAAGTGGTAAACTTGAGGCTTTAATAACGGCAGTCTTCAAACCAATTTGTGACGTCACTTGGGTACATCCACTTCTTATATACAGTCTATAAGTACAACTGAACTGTGACTAAGACATTTTTAAGTGACCAAAATGTTACAATTAACTATCATGGACTGAAAACACACTGTGGAAGGGTTAAAGTTGTTAGACGAAAACATTGACAACTCTCAGCCAGAGGAGTCGCCCCCTGATGGCCATTAGAAAGAATGCAAGTTTAAGGCACTTCTGCGTTGGCTTCATTTTTCAGCCACGGAGGTTGCTGCATGGCTGTGCTGAATGTAACCCCACCACTCTAAACTGTTTTCAGACCTGCGAGACCTCCTCAGACCACGAACCTCTATATCACACAGCAGCATAATCCCTATTATTCTTTGACTACTTTAATACTATAATACACTGCATACCTGCTTCCAAAATTATCAAAGAAAAGTCCCAATGTTTCACAGATGAAAGACCATCACAATCCACCGCCCATGCAGTGCACCCTCCCCTGGTGTATTCCACGGTTGGTTAGACTTTCATTGCCTCCATAAACAAACATGCTGTGTGGAGTTATCAAGGAAAGCCAATGTGGCTGACATTCAAAATGACTTGGCCCTGCTATTCCGCTCACAATCAGCAGCTGTCCTATTCAGTTGGAGTTTCAATTGGCACATTCTCTTCCTGCTAAAGGAATAACATTTCATAATTAAAAATGAAACACTTCCATGAGCAACATTGGAATTATTTAAGGATTTTCTAGCCCACTTATGGTCATATTATTGAACATGTGAAATGCCCTGCTCTGAAAAGAATATTTTTCTGTTTGCATATTTTTCATTCCCATGGATGTCTTTGTGTGTGTACGTACCTTCATGTAAATCTGGATTAATAAACGATCATCTGTTTAACATGAAAACTATGTAGCCACAGAGAATAGTTGATTTATATTTTAGTTTTGTGCAGGTTGCATGAGTAAATTTATATTTGTACTTAGTCAGAAGTCCATTTAATCTAAACCTTAAAGCTACATTAATCAGAATTCGGCCACTAGGGGGCAGACTTATTTAAGTTAAGTTAGTCTTCACCAATGCTTGACAAAAATGTCCTTAGCTTGCGATATGTTTAATGGGAGATGCTAGCTAGTTGTTAACTTTTTATGCTGTCACAGGTGGGTCCAAAAGAGCTTATTTGACGAACAGCTGTCTGCTTGATATAAAAATGGATCAGTACACATACATGCAGGAAGTTAAACTTAAACAAAAAGCTAAAAAGAAGTCAGTTGCTGTGTACAACTGCAAAGTTGGGCGATGTTTCTCTGTGGGTTTGTTACAATAAGTGACCCCTGTCACATTATTTGATTTATTGTTTCCACATAAATATTGATTAATATAGCTTTAAGCCAAGCTGGTGAGAGAGGCAACGATGGAAAGGATCCAGAATGCCGAAGAACAGAGCACACAAGAACAGCTCAGTGATTTCTTGCAATAGTGAAGATGCATGAGTTAACAAGCAAAGGTGGTTGATGATCTACAGGCGAACGGGAAAAAGGTTCAGTCGAGCAGGCAGCTGTTGACCGGTTCCAGGTCGTCTGTAATGACAAAGAAAGATGTCCCTGTGGGACTAAATTCAGGGGGGCTGGACTGTTCAGTTTTAAAGTGTTTTAAGTGTAATCTCAATTCCAAATTTGTTAAAATAATTACATCCCGGCCACTGGAACAGCCTTTGTTGATAGGGAGAAGAAAACAGGATTTTTCAATGCATTACACCTCCTGTGTAATGGTGGTGTCGTTAATTGTAAACAAGGCTCACAAAATGATCTTCATGCCCGAGAGTTTGTGCCAGTGTTCTGATACAACTACCGTTATTAGTTTTAAAATGTAAATGTATTTAGGATTGTTTACAATCTGGCTACTAAAAGAATGAATATAAAAAATGATATGAACTTAAAGTATATTTTCCGGTTTTAAATACATGTTTGTTTTTCCTGTTGATGAACTATGTAACGATCTCTCGAAACCACCTCAAACATGTATTTGGCATTTTGCATCTGACATACATGTAAGTGTCTTTTTAATTGCAAAAACAATCAACCAATTATATATATATTGGACTCTATTATTTATATTTCAAGGTAAAAATATATCGACGTGAAAATGTGTTTTAATTTGTCATTTTCTGCATCACTTGTCTCACTAACTGCATCTGCACTACCTGTGTTTTTAAAAAGTATCTGACTCAAGACTGATTTCAAACATTGTGCATGCTAGAAAACAAATTGATCTGCCATATATATCAAATGTTTGACTGGATAGATCATTATGCCTATGTGGTACTCATATCTTACATGAAATGTTAAGCAACTTAACAATACATGGCTTGTTCTTGCAGCTGACAGCCAAGCTGGAAGCAACACCAAACTGGCCGTGGAGGATCTGTTCAAACCTGAGTTCAAGGTCCATGACCCTGAGGCCAAATGGATCAATGGTGAGTAATCCACCACATTCACTGTAACCTGCTGGAATCCAGAGTGGTCCTGTTGATTCCTTGAGCCACAGATGGAAATGAGTGGGGCACCGAAACGGAAGAAAACACAGGATGTATTTTTATTCATATGGCCATTGGCCTGGAGGAGATTTTATATGAAGGCATTTGGTTCTAATGAGGCTTCATTGTTTCCTCATGGCAAATAAAGCTGCCATCGGCATGTTCCATGGAATGACAAGATCAGCACACATGTGGCATAGTCGTTATTATGGTTGAGTTATACAACGGCTTGAGTGACAGCCTGATAAACTGACTACATTACCCGTCCCGTTCTTCATATTGCTCTTCATACAAAACACACCTTGACAAGTAGTTGACATGAACGACATCTCGGGGTGTTCGAGTGTTCTGTGCAAAAGCAAACAACAGCAGAGGGATGACATGTCTCTCTGCTGCCTCTCCTGCTTTGCAATTGAGGCTCGCTTCAACAGCAAGCCGACAGTTCAGCCTTAAACAGGGCTGGCATGTTTCACCCTGGCTTTGCGTTGCGTGTAGTTATGCAAATTCAGACGTTGGGATTAATTTCCCCTTGCCTTATTTACATCGTATTGATTCCCTTATTTGCCAGAAGGGGATCATATGTTAAGCCTGGAAGGCTTTGGGCTGGAAATAAACCACATCAAGTGAAGTGCAGGAGAATCTGATTATGGCTGGCCGAGGGGGAGGGAGAAGATAACGATACCTCCGAGGGAAAAGGCTGGACAGGATTGTGGCGTTCCTGCATCGCTCTCCGTCTGGCTCCTTTCCTCGGGATTAGTCTGCTTGTTTGGCTTCCCTCTCGTTGCCCATCGACTGTGTGCCTCTCCCTCCACACCCGCGGGCAAGGGCAAGAGGCGAGGCCTTTCCGTCCATCAATATTTCATTCCGGGTGACATTTTTTCCACTATCTTTTTGCAGCTCCATCTCATTCCCCGAGCTGACCTCAGGCTAGACAGAGGGAGCGCCGATGTTGTGCGATGAGGCGGTCAGAAAAGTCAGCTTTATAGGGTGGTGTGTGGATGGATGGGGCAAAATAGACCCCAGACAAATGGGAGAAGATAACGGACAGACAGGCGAGAGAGGAAAGATTGATCTCGAGGATTTGGAGCAAAGATTAGATTTTTCAGAGGCTTTGGAGGTTTGGGCTTGAAAGTCTTTCATCTCTGTCTCCATTAAAGATAATCTGAACGGGTATATTGTGTAATCCAATGAGTAGTCAACTACAAATGGGGTGCAGCAGCATTAAGTTTATTTAGTAAGCTACACAGAAAGATTTAAACAAATCATACCTTAGGTGAATTCAAAGTAATTCATAGTAAAATCAGATATGCAGCACCCCAATATACTGTACATTTAAAATTGAATCGGCCTCCTAAAATCAAATAGTACTTTAAAGTACTTTTTTGCTTGGTTCACACCAAATGAACCAACTCCTGGTAAGAAAGCGTCCACAGAACATATAAGTATACATATCTGGGGCCTTAAATTCATACTTCAGTTAAATGAGCGCCAATATAAAGTTTCAGATGAATGGGTCGCCACAATCTGACATTAGTCAAATGGACTGCATCATTACATTTGCTGCTAAGTGCACTGTGATCCATCAGGCACATCTCAATCTCTTTGGTAATTGAGCCACTCTTTCACAGGACATTGTCTCTTTGAAATGCCTCACCTCTTCAACACGGTGATGATGATGAGGACTATAGACCCCCAATTACCCGTAGTTTGGACTGGTTGATTAGCATCTGCTGATTGGACCATGCATCATTAAATCAATCACACCACAGATGCTGTTACATTATGAAAAGTACTTTGTTTCACACAAATGTGCATGTTTACTATCATTCTGAAATGCACTGCAGTGTTGTCTGACATTTCTGCAGTGTTACATGAAATTCATTGTCATTCTGATGTGGGTATGGCTGTTATTGATGAAGATTTGTGCAGAGATTATAGTGAGACATCTGGTTAATGCCGGGGACATGTGCAAGAAATGACATGCAGCGTCTTCTCCAGCTGTTGTGAGTCATGTGTGTGTGTGTGTGTGTGTGTGTGTGTGTTGTGTGTGTGTTTTTTTCACACCGATGCACGTGATTGAGAAAGTGACATTCAGCCACCGCTGCCGCCACCGCACGTGACACAGTGAGCGTCACTTTCCATTTTTATGGTCACCGACTCCCCGTGCAGGCTGGTCATTGACAATCTGCTGAGAGAAGGGCATCATATTGTGTTCACATTCACTCCAGTTGGCTCACTTAAGCCTTCAGAGCCAGAAACAGTTCCCTCAATAGACAGTTGGGGATGTGGAGTAACATTTTTAGCTTTTTTGAACCGCTGCCTTTTAATCTATGTACTACTAAGACATTTATTTCAAACATAGGCTAACCAGTGAAACATTACCCCGCTGCTAAAATAGCCAATGAAGCTTTAGATTAGTGTTATATGAAGTGTTATACGTTAAAACGTATGGCACACCAACCTGTTCTTAGTACCAATGCATCAATTACCGATACATGGTCAGTGGCCCTCAGAGTCTTGATACAGATGCACATAGACACCCTTTAGTGTCTGTAGGAGACGCAGCGGGATTGCAACTTACAAAGTAAACCCATCCATGTCATTATTACAAGCTTAGAATAATTGCCAGGGTGTCGAACAAACAAAGGACTTTCACACAGGAGGCCACGTTAGTCCTTAGTCACATGACTCGTTAGTATCATTAGTCATGTGACACGTTAGTATTGTTTGTCATGGCAACCACTATCTTTTCCTAACCCTAACTATGTCGTTTTGTTACTTAAACCTTATTCCTCTGAGGATTGAGGTTTATTTTGAAAGGAGACTATGCATGCAAAGAGTGCAATCTGACACAACTTCCAAACCTGGAGTTCAAAGTGAGTTGGACATACAGCATTTCCTACTGTTGAAGCCTGAAGGTGCATTCAGACTGGGCATAGATTGAATTTCAGAGGTAGTGCATGTAAGTCCATGCAGAGGTGAGCAAATACAAATTGAAGCAAAGACCAGTATAAAATATTTCAACTTGAGCTAAAAAACATGTTTTAACTCTCCTGTGGCTGCATGACTCAACTTCATAAATGTATGGAGCAGAGAGGAAAAGATGGAAGGAACTTGGAGGGATGAAAATGGTAGGAGGTTAAGTTCTAAGATCAGTCAGAGGTGAGCTGGTGAACAGGAACATTCCACAAACATGCAGTCAGTGCTAACATTGCTAGCTTGCTACAGCTAGCTGATGTACAGCTCACTGCAAATAAAACACAAGTTTATGAACACTGTCACAACACAGTTCCACCATCACAATGTCTCGCATGAATAGTAACAATTGTCCAGACAAAACTGGACACTATATGGATGTATCCTCCCTTTCACTGGAATAGTTAACCTGTTACATCTCTCCAGAATGGGCAGACAGAAAGAAATTTGAGTGCAGAGAGCCTTCTGGAAATATTCTAATATTAGAATGTGGACTTGATACTAACTTTATATCTATCTCAAACCAGAGATGGTGGCAAAAAGTTGAAGAAACAGTGACTTTTCATAGTGTGTTATTTTTTCACATCTCATTGCAATAGCCTGTTTAAAGTGATCATAAAACAAATAGCTAATCAATGATGATACTTATGCTAATAGATAAACTAGTAATGATACTGTACATGCTTTGTATTCCTTAGTTAACAACCATGCAGTGTTCTCTGTGGACCGGATGGCATGAAGATGATAGAATTACAACCAGAGGAGGTTTGAGACTTGGACTCCAGCTCAAAGACTTCGGACTAGATTTGGACTCTAGTTCAAAGACTTGAGACTTGACTTGGAATCCAGCTCAAAGACTTGAAACTTGACTTGGACTTGCAAATATGACTTGTGAGCATCTCTATCTCAAATTGCGTGACCCATACATTACAGCCAGAGGATTTTTTGTCCCAAACTACTAACATTGTGTATTTCAACACGTGGACAAGAGAAGCTACCGATTGAACTACCTATCCCATAGTTATTGGCAAATCTGCCCAACCAGCTGAGCGATGTTCAACCAAACTTTGGGATTTGA
Source organism: Anoplopoma fimbria (assembly GCF_027596085.1). Classification (NCBI taxonomy): domain Eukaryota; kingdom Metazoa; phylum Chordata; class Actinopteri; order Perciformes; family Anoplopomatidae; genus Anoplopoma; species Anoplopoma fimbria. Next base: position 3,163,592 of record NC_072464.1, on the reverse strand, counting down.
ATCCCATTTCCTACATTTCTACATTGCCATAGTTGCCTTTTGTTTTATTGTGTTTTGAACGGTGGTGTAATATAAATAGGCACATTTACTAGACCGCTATACTTACAAATTAGAAGCAAATATTGTACTTTTTACTCTAATGCATTTGTCAGATGGCTTTGATTATATTTCAGATTGGCCTATGGTTTTCCTTTATGTGTCCAGAAAGTTCTCCAACTTCTCAAGCTAAATAAACTATTTAGGCTAAAATGTGTCATTGCAAAGCTAAAAACAGAGCTGTATTTCTGAGTTCATGGAAAGTTGACTCATTAGAGATATGTGGTCCCCATAGGTTGCTACAGACGGCGCTACTAACATATGATGGAACTGTATAGATTCCATGGTAAATGGACTTGCATTTATATTATGCCTTTCTCGTCTGACTAAACGCAAAACCCTTTACTACATGTCAACATTAACCCATTCACACACACATTCATAGACTGGCAGAGGCTGCAATACGAAGTGCCACCTGCTCATCAGATTCTAATCCTTCATTCACAAACACTCACACACTGATGGCTCAGTCTTTAGGAGCAGTTTAGGGTTCAGTGTCTTGGCCAAGGACACTTTGACATGCAGACAGGAGGATCAGGGGATCAAACAGCCCCTCTTGCAATTAGCGGACGACCCATTCTGCCTCCCACAGTCTCCCCTTCTTATCAGCAAACTCAACTTTTCATCCCCTCTCCAAAGAAAGACATTAACTTTAACTGCAGCTGTTAGTGTTTCATTTTTGAGAACTGCTTGGTCCTTTCAAGGGCGCATGCGTAGAGCGTGTATGCGTCCACAGCTGGTTCACAGATGGTCCACAGATGGTCCACAGAACCAGGTAGACAGGCTGTCTGTCTCCACTACTCTTCAATGGCAGGAGTATATTGGACAGCTGGCCAAACTTTGGCTAAAGAATTAATACAAATTTTGTCCCCCCGGTCTTTAGCCTCCACTCCAAATTGTGTTTTGCTTATTGTTACTTCACATGGATTTTGAACCTTCACTGTGCAGAGTGTTGTACGTGTTTGACAATAAATTCCGGTTTTACTCATTAATTTGTTGGAGAGTTGGAGAGTTTCACAGTGCTGGCATTAAATCCCAGTGTAACATCATGTGTAAGGAGGAGAATGCTTATTTGGAAGCCGATCACGGCTCAATATCCGGCTAACCAAAAACGTATGTTTAAACTGGAGTCCTCCAGTTCTGAGAATTCGTTTTTAAGTGAAGCAGGAGAATATTTGCATATTTCAACCTGTTTTGATTTTGGACTGGGTAATTGAACTTTTCTTGTAGAAAAAGTATTTTTGAGCATCTGAAATCTAAATTGTCCCTCCAGTTCACATTGATCCTTAATATTTAGTAGATATATCCATTTCTCAAAATATTCTTGACTGTATGTCTGCTTTATGTTGTTGTTTGGATTTAATAATTCATTCATTCCTTAACGCTTGTCCTACTTTAGGCACAAATAAAAAACTTAATTATGAAGAAAATTATAAAGATCTTTTTATTTAAGAGGGTATATCACTTTTACGACGAGATTGAAACAAGCATAGTTTTAAAAGATTAGGTCAGACTGTGCACATGAATATGCAGCTGTGCTTGTGCCTCATACTGATCACTGCTCACCTCAATAAATGGTCCGTACTACAGTTTTCTCTGTACATCCATTATTGAGCTGTCAATACTGTTTACCGCGAACACATTACCACTCCGCTTCACCCAGTTATTGGTCAGCTTCATGGCCTCTCAATTCTCTTCGCTACTGCATTCAATTATTTATTTTTTAAGACCTGAAAAGCAGGCTTGTTGCTGACGGATTGATAAATCCCTGCTTGGCTGTATAATTTAACTGAGCACCGAGCAGCTCCCGGCAATAAACACATGTAATTATGTGAAAATTAAACTAGGTGCTGCTGAAAAGATTTGCTACTTAAATTAAGTGTTTGAGGGAATGCAGTGCATTAGTTTGGCAGATTTCATTTTCTGTAGTTGATGGAACAAATACAGTATCTCCCTACATTATCAGTCTTAATAGCTCTTTTAATGAAATGTGCTCTGCATTGCTAATAATTGTGAAGCTATGTACATTCAAATATTTGTTTTGTACCAGACGGCAACCTCCAGTTCTCAAAAAGAAGTGCTTTAAACTTGTATTCTCTCAAATGGCAATCAGGGGGCAACTCCCCTTGATGCATTGATTTATTCCCTCAGTAAACATGTAAACATGAGTCTATGGTCTCAATCTTAAATTTCAAATCTTCTTCAATACAGCATGATGTTCATTAGAGGCAAAAAGACCATCAAGCAGGGTCTGCTTTACGGCGGGGCTACCTTGTGATTGACAGGTTGCTACTATGGCGTTGTCTGGTCTGGGAGTTGTATATGTTTTTGTCTTAGAGCGTTAACCCATTCATAGCGTGTTTTCACTTCATGACAGTTAATTGTATCATTTTGGTCGCCAGAAAATGTCTTTGATTCAGTGTTCGGTTTTACCTAATACCACTCTTTCACTTCTGGTTGCATTAAAACGAAGATGGTGACGGCAGAAATGCTGAACCGTAGGCTTCAATATCGCAGTCCACAAACCAATAGACGACGTCACCATGGCTACATCTACTTCTTATATATAGTCCTTTCTTTTCTTACCTGTACTCTTTCAAAGTTAAGCTTTAATGACTTTATTCTTCCCATGCGTACTTGCTTATTCTTCCCTTACAGCTCAATTTCTCACATGTTTGAATGTAATATCTATCTGATAACACCTCAGAATATTTCAAGATACGTTTAGTAAATGTACACGTAAAGCTGAGCCCCCGTTCTCCTTATTCATGATGGCTTTGCAGGCCATATTATTAACAGGTGAAATGTCAGAGTGGATAATGATGCTTGGAGGTGTAGATGCATTAATGGGAGGTGACACCTGCTGAAGGAGACTCGTATCTTCGGTCAAGTGCCTTGCGTCCTTGACGATGATGAATGCTTTCCTGCTCTGGCCTAATTAATGGCATAGGCCGACTAATGCTGGTTCAGCTAATGAGAAATACAGATTTTCATCCAACACATCATCTGCTTCACTCCCCCACTCAGTGCGTCATCCCTGCTCATACTCTGTCCTATCTGAGTACACAGACAGTGTCTTTCTAATGTGCAAGTCTTCTACAAATCCAGGTTAACGCTGTGGGAGTAAATGTTTTTTAAAAAGACTGTGTCATCAAAACTGTTTTAATATTTCATATTTGTGTACATCAAACATTATTAGTTTGTAAGTTTTCTTCATCATTTTTGGCGAGTATGGGACTTTGATTATAAAGAAATAAGTGTTAAAGAAGGGTATAGGTTTGGTTTTAGAAGTAAGGGGTTCAGGGTATGTTGCAGGCTTTGAGCTTCAGCAAATTGTGATGGAAATGTATCACTCTTCTCTGAAATTTTAAACCAATATGACAATTTGATTAATTTAGAAAACAATTGGCAGATGAAGCAATAACGAAAACAAGTTGAATGGCAGCCCTCAAACCTCTGTTTTTTTCCCCTAAAAACATGCGAAGGAGGACAAGTTCCAACCAACCTCACCAGTCACAGGTGAGGGAGACCTTTATTTGGCCTGACAGGGCACAACAGTCCACCAAAACCTCCATACGGTTCACAAAGCATTTGCAGTGAACTCATGATAATAACCAATTTGATCCCATCCCTATATGGACTTTGATAAAAATCATATTTCTGTTGAACCTGGGAATTCATGTGTCTACTACAAAAAAAAAGATCCATTGGCATTGTTTCCATGGTGCTGGCACTGTTATCACGTCAAGGTCATTCACATATTCCTGTGAGCTAAGGTAGTAAGAACTAAAGGCAATGTAAAAACATAAATCAACATTTTCATCATCTCAGTCCTTTTCTTTGGATTGCGTAACGCTGTGCGGTGCCAATATAGTTTTTTTTAGGGCATGTGAAGGAGACGTGTTCTCTACCCTCAGTGGAAAGTACACCCTTGAACTTTACTGTGCAGGTCTGCTGCAGCACAGGAAATGAGAGCAATCTTTCTGAAGCTCATCTGTATCGCCACTGGAGACGCAGCATATGACGTCGTCATGATCTCTGCTACCGATGTTCCCCTGGGGTGAGCCACTTACCTTGGCACTGACACATCCCATTACTCTCACTGTGGGGCAGTATTTGGTGAATCATTGTTTCCCTTCCACACCTTTTATTCTGAAGCAAAGATTTGGCATGCAGTGTGAAGCTCTCGGGCCAGACTGCCAATGAACGGGCTTCGACCCAAGCTGCAGTTTGGTGGTGTGTGGATGCACTGACACACACCAACTAAAGCTGTATGCCGGTGGGTATCTAACGGGTGTATGGACAGATAGTGTGCACATGGAGCTAATCTCTTTCTGTCGTTATGTGTATCTTGAGGTTTGGCGGGTGTATTGCTGTGGATCCGATGAGTGTCGAAGTTGCAATTTTGGACATGCTACATGTTCAATATTTGACGAACAAGCGGTATCGCTCTGTGCAGCTGTGAGGCTCTGCGGGTTGGGCATTTCGTCCAGCCAAATCCCCAAACGGGCACTGACCATGGCCACTTCACAGCGCATTACCTGGATAGTGGCACGTTATGGGATCAAATTGCGTTCTGGTACCACAGAAACAATACCAATGGAAAGCCACTTTGGTTACTTTGTCATGGTGCACACGCAATTAAACATTGGAGCTAGTGAGGTAGTATAAACAGTAAGAAAGGCTGCTTATGGTTGGTGGATGGGTCAAACAAGCACAGGACTTTCAACCACGTGACCGGTGTTCGTGTCCCAAAGTGTTTTTGGTTTATTGTTGTTGGGTTGTAAGTTAAGTGAGGTGTTTACTTATTTTTTTAGTTTAGATACCATTTGAAAGCCCAACCATGTTGTTTTCCCAAACCTAACTCAAGGGGCTGATCTTGACATAGACAAATATGTCTTTGCAAAAAAGGTCAGGCAAAATGGCGCGGCGTGCCCTTCGAAGGGTGCTGTGTCCGCAACTGATTGTATGTGATTAAAGGAGAATTGAATAACGCACTCGCTTCCTCACTCGCTTGTTCGCTCACTGTAGCCTACATCAAACTCTCACAACATGAGATATGAATTCCCCTTTTCCTCTTACATACTCTGTAGCTCTCTCACAGCCCAACAGCTAATTAGCAACTGGCTAGCTAGCCCTACCGCGTCAAAACAGGAAGTCAGTGTAAAAGTAGTGAAGCTCGCCTCTTACTTGATTTGATTGTGTGTCATTGATGAGCGTGCGACTTTTCACCTGATGCTGAAAAGTCGATAACATTTACATTTTTATGCGTCTAAAAAACACTAGAAAATGTGGCGTGCATAGGATAACATAGGAAAACAGTAGTTTTTGGATAGACGCTATCTGGTGATGTGTGAGATCGGGCCTTATTTAACGTTAAATTGTTAATTTTAACACATTGCGTGCCACAACCTCTTAATGTGTTGTTATTGTTAAGAGCTCCTGGGTATTTTTATGTATTTCTGCAAGATCATGTTGTGTTCCAGTTCATGGTCTGGTTTTCAAACAGACTTGTTTTCTTCACTGGATGACAGATCACTCTGCCGGTTAGCTTGTCTTTTTTTTTTTTTTTTTTTTTTCGTGTTGAGCCATTAACCCACCTTGAGTTTCTTTAATTTTCCCTAATTGGCTACATGATCACGTCAATTAATCTCTATTCCCCTGCCACTCAGCGTGGTGGCAAAAGGAAACGAAAGATCAGCCACGTTGCTGTCAGCAGCCAATGATCTGCAGAGTGGTTTGCTACATACAAATCGCTAGCAAGGGAAACGAGGTCTTGGAAAAAAAGAAATTGCATTCTTTTTCAGAATGCTTTTCCACTTGCATGCCTCTGCACCATCATTCTCAGGGGTTAATTAGGAATTGCATGCTCTGGTGCCTCCCATTAATTAACATTAGAGACTTCCCAAGCTGTGCTGGGAACTGCCGTTGAAGCATCAGTGCAGGAAAGACTGTGCGTGTGTTGGTCTCCACTGGCATTCAAATGCGTGTAGCACACACAGGACTGTTAGAGCGTGAAGGTTGTTAATGGCTGCATGCTCCTGCTCGGCAGCTTCTGAGCTAAAAGCAGCCTGACAGCTGTGAGTTCCTCTCATGGACAAAATATTCTGGTTGGGGAAATCGTCCTCATTTGTTTTTTTCGGCCTCCGTTAGCCTTCCGTATGGCACACTCTTCTCCATCTTCCGTTAAGCTCCTGTTAGCGCATCCTACTTTTGAGGCTCCTGACCATTAGCATCGGTCAGAGCAGTGAGGGACGCTGATTAAAATGGATGGACGACCCTGCTCTCCACTGGAGCAGGGTCGTCCTCCAATCAGAGGATCGGCGGTTCAATCCCTGGCTCCGGCAGTCCATGTCGATGTGTCCTTGGGCAAGACACTTAACCCCAAATTGCTCCTGCAGGCTGTTCCTGCGGTGTATGTATGTGTATGAATGTTAGTTAGGGTCCTGATGGTCAGGTGGCACCTTGCATGGTAGCTCCTGTCATCAGTGTATGAATGGGTGTGAATGGGTGAATGATTAGTAATGTAAAAGCGCTTTGAGTGGTCGGAAGACTAGAAAAGCGCTATACAAGTACAGTCCATTTACCATTGTTCTTTCTGTGCCCTTGCTCATTGTGTGGGTTTTTTTCAACAGAAACTGTGGGGGCAAAACCTAACCTGTTGTTCATTGGGTCAATACAGTAATTAAATACATAATAGCCTTTCCACAGGTGCAGTGTTTCATATTTATTGGATATTTAGTTATTTTCCTCTATTTCCAAAAATCACACAAACAGCCAATATCATACCAACAGTGATGCAGTGTTGAACTTGCAACTAAAACATTAATAAAAAGTTGTTCACTGTAATGAAAGCAATATGTTTGAACCAGCAAACACATTTTGTTTTTTGGGATATGAACAAAATGCCTTTAAATCCATTCTGTTTGAAGAAATTTTGTATGAAGGTCTATAACGCATTATAAACATTCACTCGACATTATTATGTATTTCTAAGGTTTTAAAGAACTGTATGTATTATCATGCATGACAACTGAAAAAAGGTTGATAAAGTAATAAAAGTGGTGGACATAATTTAATACAAGTTCAGCATTCATAATGCCTCTATGACAAAATATTACAGTGTGTGAAAGAAGAATGCGAAGCCTGGGTTAAACAGCGTATTATAACTACTATAAATTTACCCTGCTAAAAGACACATAGAGAACTTCTTGGACGAACAGTTTATACATTCGAAAATTTTCTGAAATTGAATCATCTCTTATATTCCTGTGTATTAGATAATAGTTACTTCAAACATTACTTGGGAGCTTATCACAGGTATCTGTGGGAGGCCAGTAGTGCAGACACTCCACAGGAAGAGGATATGATGAAAGAAAGATGATCTCCAGGGAAGGTACTTCTCCTTCTTTTGAACAACAGCAGTCCATTACTTTAAGTAGTGATAACCACTAATAAGCTAATAAGGTCTATCCTATCAAAACAATACCTAGGAACGGACTATGAGGTCAGGCATGAACACAGCCGTTAGCGTGTCGTTTAAGCTTTATCATCTGCATTGTAACATTTCATAACCCAATCACGAAAAAAAAAAAGGTGGACAAATGGCCTCTAAAATAAAAAATCATGATGGTGCCTGGATGTCAGGTAGACATCGTGTCGCAGTGCAAGACGTTAATGCTGGGGGAAAAATAGGGCAGATAGTGTAAAACACTGATGCATTAAGTGTAGAAATGTACTGTCTGTCAGGGTCTCTGCAGAGAGATCTTCTTGTCCTTTGTGTGTGTGAGAGACAGAGGGAGAGCATGACAGCTGAAAAAGTTGTTCTCCTTCATTGATTTCCAACTAACAGAAAACGGTAGCATCAGTGTCAATCAGCGACACCAGTCCTAACACTGGGAGGAGAGGCACACTCCCAAGACTCCCTTTAACATTGTTGTTTTCTGTTGAACCGTCATGATGAACTGCAGCAGGGACAGCTGACAGGGACACAAACAGGCAGCTAAAGGCCTTCTTTTTTATTTATACATTTTTTTGTTGAACAGTTGTTTTTTTGTCATGAGTGCTTTCATACAGAACGCATATATTACGCAGCAAAACAGCAGAGTTATTTTTGTTTCTGAAAAAGGTCAACATGTCGGAAGATTTTGCAACGCGACTAAATGCAACAACTAATCACATTCTGCGTAATGGACATGTTCAATACGTGCTCTACGGTGTAAAACAACATGGAGACTCTGTAGTCTGAAACAGGTCAGCAAACTTTATTACTCCTTTCAAACTAGACAAGGAAGGCGAAGACAGGATCCAATCCTTCTGTTCCTACTTGTCACAATAAAAACCCTGTTTACCAGAGGGAACAGTTATTCACTCAGAGCTTTTTGCTTAAAGGATTTACAAAAGTTCAAATCAATAAAACCCTAGTTGGTCCTCTGCCAATCTGAACTAATCTATTCAAACTTTTTATTGAAAGAGTACTGCAACTGTTCCAAATGTGCATCACTGCCAGTATGAATTGTATTGATGCGAAATATTAAAAAGCTAGTATTTCACCATTTTTTTGTGTTGTTCATTCGTCACGCCCCCCGTGTGTAAAGACATGTTCAAAACTACTGTGACAGTGGTTCAGTAGACAGCCAAATATTTATGAATGAAAGATAATCTGTAGGGTTCTACTGAATGTGAATTTCCCTCATTTTCATTTCAAAAATACATGCCAGCTTTTCCTAGATTTTTTGATTTATCTGCATTAGTTCTAAGTAGGCCACGGCTTTATCTCCCCAGGTTCGTTAATAAATCAATAGAAGATATATATATATATATATATATATATATATATATTATATATATTATATATCCTTCTAAAGGAGAATATAAGAAAAAGACCTGTGTTTTAACTTCCCTTCCAAACCTGTGTTGCCACAAGAGACAGTCAGCTTCCTGGATGACTGAGAAGTGAATAACAACAGGAACGACTGAGATCCAAACACACTCTGATATGATGTGGCTCTGCTAGCTGCTGGGACCCGCCAGCTAACAGTTAGGTGCAGTTTTTATATGTGGGGTGAGGCTACCCCCCCCCCTTATATTACATTTGATTGGCAAAAAAATGTGTATATGGCACATAGTCAATACAAATATTGTAAAAGTGAAGCAGTATAAGAGTAATAATTATAATAATTTATTATTAATGTTAATTTTGGAGAGACGCTATCTAGTGGCCTTGTACCAAGAGATTAATGAACTAACACCCCGAAAATGGACTAGAACTTTGTGATTGTATTGTTTTATTTTGGTTCAGTGACTTTTGATATGAGGCACCAAGTCATCATTAAATACCGCCTGAGGGTGTTGTATTCATGTTTGGTACACTTTGTCTTGGACAAATACTATATTTTATGTTTGAGTCCTTTGTATTGATGCAAAATACAGTTATTTATTTTCCTAGTACAGTAACATTTCTGGACAGGTATTCCCTCTTATAGTTTAGTTTTTCTTTCTCATATTGTCCAACAATTATGTTGATGTCTCTCTTCTTTTGTTTGTTTTATCTTTGGACATATTGATGCAGCATCCCATATTTATATTAAAGGCCCATGTTGTCACCTGATATCGTTAGACCTCTGCTGATGTTGGAGGTGGGTGGTGGGGCTGTGTTGAGAATGACATGAGGCCACCATGCTGTATATCCAATCAGCTAGGATAATTAGAGTAACCTGTGTGGGTGTTCTGTGGGAGTGCAGGGCCTTTACTATTGAAGCATTGTAAAAACACATATTTACAATGAGACATAGTTCTGACCCAAATACGCTGCGTTGCTGTGATAATAAGATAGGGTGTTTCTAACCTGATGACGAGCCGTTGTAATTGTTAAAGGCCATTCGGTTGGAATCTAACAAAGGAGGGTATTGATTGGCTCGCGCCTGCCTGCCGAGGGAAGACAGTGATATATTGGATGAAGAAGAAGAGCTGGCAGATCTCAGAGACATGCCTACAGAGGGTTAAAAACCCCAAATCACAATCCATTCACACAGAGTACATTTTATATGAGGAAAAAAGGAGGATTTCTGACCCATTGCAGCAGCTATAGGGCTTCAAAGCTCTGAGTATTTATTGTACTGTACACACTGTTCTGCCTCACCGCATCCAAACAGTTCTAAAATTAGTCATTTTAAGGTTGAATGGCAGAACTTTAAATACCTCAGTTTTTCTCAAAAGACTATTTATTTTTTCCGCTGACTGTGGTATGGCTTTGTGCCTCCAGGTTTTGCTATCTGGTAGGATAGTTGAGGCTATAGTTGAACATGTCATAGCATTTTGCTTGAGGGTGGAGAAACGTCTTGGGTTTATTTTGAATCCCATCCAACAAAAACTAAATAAAGAGAAAGGAGGCTTTAAAATTGCAGGTGCAACACAAATGAAAGCGAAATACAGTTTGCATCCAAATGATTTGGCCGGGAATAAATTACACTCGGATGAATAAAACTGTCTCAAAAACACACGCACTGTTTTCCTTTCCAGACTGTGTCTGCTGAATAGATGATGAAGATCCAGTTAAAACAACATAAACCACAGTGAGCACTGTTTGGTTAGGAGGAGAAAGACATTCCAGAATTACATAAAAATTCCTACAGTTATTCATTTGGAATGTACAGTAGTAGTGGCTCTGACATGTATTAGTGTACAATGTATACTACAATACATCACCCATAGTTTGTCATTTCATATCACATGTACATATGTTATGCTCCAGAATAATACAAACATATCTTGTAAAGTATATCATAGCATTGTGCGGTACAGTATAGAGTACCAAAGTACAGTATAGAGCTGATTCATGCATTGTAAAATTACTAAGTTACTACAAAAAAAAATTGTGCTGTTTTCGGTGGTCACTGTTGACAAAAGCAGTTGTTTTTCCAAGCAGCAGAGGCTCTTTAGAGACCCTCTCATTTTACTGCAGCAGGGTCTGACAGTCTAAGTCCTGGTTCTGGTTCTCCCGTGCCTCCCTTCGCTCCAGCGGGCCCAGGAATACGACCTGGCTCTCCTGCAGAGTGGTGTTGGCTCCCAGCAGACCTTTTTACCCGGACACTGAGCTCTCCTCATCCCGTCTGGAGCACCGACTACAGCTCGAAGGCTGCAGTGAGGCTGAATCTGCTGTCCACCCTGGGCTGGTTGCTGCTGGAGGACCCACTAGAGTCTGAGCAAAGACTGTATATAAGTACTGGACATAGCCACTGTGACGCCACCCATTGCTTTGTGGATTTACTAAATGAACATCATGCTGGAATGAAGAAGACTTGAAACTAGAGATTGAGTCCATAAAATAATGTTTACAATGTTTATTGAGGTAATAAATCAAGAGAGTAGTAGAGTCATTTTCTCATAGACTTCCATACAATCTGACTTCTTTTTCAACGGGAGGAGTCGCCCCCTGACGGTCAGTAGAGGGAATGCAAGTTTTAAGACACTTCCGCATCGGCTTCACTCAGCAGAACCGGAGGTAGCACGATGACAGGCATTAGGAATACCGAAATAGAAAAAGTAAATCCTCTCAGTCGTGGTCTTGTTTACTTATGTAGGTAATAAAGAGGCATCATTCGTAAATGTAATTCTTAACCAGCTTTATAACTGGTGAAGAATTTCTTCTAGTAATTTAAAGTATGAAAATTTTGTTTATAAATTAATATTTATATTATTCATCAAGTAAAAGGTCATGATATAAATGTATATATATTATATAAATTATATATTTTATCTTAGAGACAAGCAATTTGAAGATATACTTTACTAGCAGACCCCTGTTGGCTTGTTTACGACCTGTTTGATCATCCAATCGGATTATTTGACCCCTTGGGACTCTGTTATGGTGATGTCGCTAAGTTCCCAAGTCTCAGCCATTAACACTGTGAGGGCAAGAAATAACGGCCAAAACTGAAAAAACGAGACCCAAGCCGAAGCAGTCCAGAAATCCTTTAAAGCTCGACGAACTGTCAGAATAAACCTCAGAGCTGCAGGTATACTGTTCTGTCAATGACATTCTGTGTCTACTGTGGACTTGCTCTCTCATTCTGCGGCCGACAACCTGAGGCGGGAATAGTCCATAATGGCCGTCATCACAATGACAACAGCTCTTAAACCTCTCAACCCACACTCGTTTTACACAAACTTGAGGTGTCTGTAAATTTACTTTTTTATTTCCTCCTGCCCTATCGCGTACTGTTTGCGCTGCATCACCATGGAGACTATTAATGTAACCTTTTGAGCTGTCACTTTTGATAGAGAGGAATATGTTTGTGAGAAGCAGCCTTTGGCGGTGTTTTTGTTGGATTTCTTTTTAACAGCAAAGACATAAACATTAAAAGTTATTATTCTCGCACGCTCCTGAAGCAGCACACATCTATATCTACAGATTTTTTAAACATATATTTATTGGTTTTATACATTTAACACAATTTACATACATAAATGACCCTTCCCCCAACCTGAACATATGGCAGTATATAAAATAACAATAAATAATACAAATATCACTTGGAATAAATAATTAATTATAAGTTAAAACATAAATTCAAGAAGGACCAATATTACTAATTTAGTTGAAATAAATGAAAATAATGTAAATAAAATACAGTCACAAACATGGAGCAGAGTACAGCACACATTCCTCACATCAGATTAGTAACATTTCCAATGCCTCTTCAATGTCACCATTTTTAACAAATTCCAAAAACATCTCCCAGATATTGTAAAACTGAGAAGCTTTCTTCCTAACTATATACGTTAGTTTCTCAAGAGCCAAACCTGATGTTAAGTTCTTCAACCAGTGGCCTAGAGAGGGGCAACGAACATTCTTCCAACACAGAGCGACTGAGCGCCTGGCCTGTAGTAGACATAGGTCAACCATTTTTCTTTCTCCATTAGAAAGAGAACAATTGACTGGATACATGCTTAATATACAGAGCGTAGGACTTAGAGGTATTGGAGAAGAGGTCATTTGAGAAATATATTGTATCACCGATCTCCAAAATCTTTGAATCTCCTCACATTCCAAGTACCTTGATGAATATTGCACTTATAGCATTGGTCAGGAATATTAGGATCAAATTTGTTTAACTTCACAGGGGTGATGTACGTTCTCATTATCCAATTATATTGTATTAATTTCAGTCGTGTGTTAATGGTTTGTGTATGTACCTTTGAACATATTATACCCCAATCTTCCACTAAAATGTCCTCTTGTCGTTATGGTTTTCCACCAATATATTATAAAATTGAGTAACCAGCCCTTTGTTTTTGTAGAAAATATCTCCAGTGTGGACATTGGATGTTGTTGCACTGAATTCTTTAAGCATTTCAGAATAAAACTTCTAAGTTGTAAATACTTAAAGAAATGTTTCTGTGGTACGTCATAATTGGCTTTCAGCTCGTCCTTATAGAGATCTAGTAGTTTAACTATGCCCTTGCTTAACCATGCTTGAAACCCCATGTCATTCTTAGCCGGGCTAAAGTGTTCATTGCCCCAAATAGGTGAAAAACAGGACAACACTGGGATATCTCCCAGATATTTATGCACTTCATGCCAGACAACAATGGTGTTTTTCACAAAGGGATTAACTGTGTTTTTTCTTAGTTTCTTAAGGGGAGCAGAGTATAAAAAGCGATCCAGCATCAAACCCTTTGAAGACAACAATTCAATTTGTAACCAGGGCTGAGCATCCACTTTAGAAAACCAGAACATTGCAGCCCTCAATTGTGCAGACCAGTAGTACCACTGTAAATGTGGTAGTTGTAACCCTCCCCTATCATAAGGCAAATATAAAAGAGAGAGTCTAAGTCTTGGCTTCCTGTTGTTCCAAATAAAGTTTGAAAGCACCTTTCTTACTTTTTACTCTTACTTAAAATGAAGGTGGAGGAACTAATGGGATTGATTGAAAAATGTATAAAAATGTTGGCAATATATTCATCTTAATTATATTTATTCTTCCCAGTATAGATAGAGGCAATGTTGTCCATCTATGGACATCTTCTGACAGGTTAGCTAGCATGGGCTCATAGTTTGTTGCACTAAGGGTGTTTATCTTTGGTGTTATTTTAATACCCAGATAATTAAAGCCGTCTATAGCATTTACAAATGGGTGGGATATTGTTGGTTTTCCTATCTCTTGTTCATTTAGAAACATAATAGAAGATTTATTTCCCCGCTGCGGGACTAATAAAGGATTATCTTATCTTATCTTTGTTCACCTTAAAACCAGAGAAGCTACCAAACTGGCTGATCAACTTTAAGAGGGATGGTACTGATTTTACAAGATCTGATAAAAACACAATGGTATAATCTGCAAACAATGCTATATGATGCTCCAGATCCCCTGTCTTAATACCACACATTCTCCTCACATTGTGGAACCCCTGACGATTTTTAACAAAGCCATTTTGGTCTGTGTGTATCATGGGAGGTAGGGCGCTCTCAAGTCTCATAGCCAAGGCTTTAGCAATGATCTTTGCGTCAGAGTTCAAAAGGGAGATTGGTCTGGGGGAGCCACATTCTGTTGGCGCTTTACCTAGCTTTAAAATAAGCGTGATCAAGGCACTTCGTAGCGAAGGGGGAAGGTAACCCTGTTCAAAGGATTCTGCATACATATCTAACAATGGGGCTATTCATTTTTCTTTAAATAATTTGTAAATGTCTATTGGGAGCCCATCGGGGCCTGGCGCCTTACCGCCTTTCATGTTAAGAATGGCGTTAGAAACATCCTCTAACTCTCTGATTTTTGAGTCCAACTCGTTCATTTTCTGTTTGAATTTATTAAATTTGGAACTAGTGAAACTAATCATTTGCCCTCTAATATATGCTTTAAAATAACCTGATGGCCGCAGATGTTTGGTCCGTATTTATTGCAAAGTAAATGTCTATATGCTCCCCCACAACTTTTATGAAATCAGAATCCTGTAACCATTAAGGGTGTAAGCGCCAACTAGAGGAACCTTTGGTTACTTGTGAATCGTTATAAAATAGTGAGGTGGGGGCGTGATCTGATAAAACAATGCTATCATATATGCAGTTAGTTATATTGGGTAGTAGAGAAGTAGAGATTAAAAAAGAATCTATGCGAGAGTAGGTTTTAAATGATGAGGAGTAACATGAGTATTCCATTTTATTGGGGTTTTGAATCCTCCAAGGGTCGCAGAGGTTCAGATCTTGTATGAACTGTTGTATTTTCTTTCTACTTTGAGAATGAGAGGTGTCCAACCCAGATGAACGATCAAGCCTTGGGTCAAAAGTGCAGTAAAAATCACCTGTCATCAATACTTTACCTAAAAGGGAGGCAATCAGTAAAAATAAGTTCTCAGAAAATGAGGGATTGTCATCATTTGGTCCATAGATATTAACCAAATGAATGTCCTCTCTCAAAAGAGTGCCCTGTACCACCAAATATCTACCAGCTGTATCAAAGATAGTATTATTCACTTGAAATGGCACAGACTTGTGAATTAACACCATAACCCCTCTAGTGTGAGAGGAGAAACAGGATGCCAGTACCTGGCCTGGCCATCTCCTTCGCACCTTCAGTAAGTCCTCTCTAAGTAGATGAGTCTCTTGGATAAAAGCAATAGATGAATCAAGCTGCTTAAGCCTAGTAATAACCTGTTTCAACTTAGTCATTTTAACCATCCCCCTTACATTCCAAGATGTGAATTTGAGATTTTTGTTTGTAGTAATCTTAATGTTAAACCAGATTGTACAGATATTGTCTGCTCTATATTGTAGCAAACCTGTTGCTTCGTTGTGGGAATTACAGTGTGCCATTGTGCAAAGTTATATTGTAAAAAACACAGACATACATGAAAAAAAAAGAAATTCTGCCATAAACAAATCCCCTTAGCCATCAACACGAACAGGACAGCCTCACGTACCCTCCCCCCCTCCCCTTTACATTGGGATGTAGTTAAGTGCACAAACTGATCCAGTGCAAGCAAGGGAGCAGTTAAACCAAACTAAGCTGTCGGTGTGCTAAAAATAAACAACATCAAAAAGAGACTTCTGTGTCTCCTGGCAAAAAAAAAAAAAAAAAAAAAAAAAAAAAGACTAGTTTTCACGGCCGAACATTTATGAAGTATCCAAAGTATCCTCTCTTACAGTGTAAGTCTAGCGGTGCTCCAAAGACAAGCGACAGCTACTTACAGGAAGTAAGTTGGGTGAACTTTCCTTTAAGTAGTGAAAACTATAATTCTTAACCTTGGTAGAAATCAGAACACGCCAACATAGGAGTTATTTGGAATAGTCGTTATGGGTCATGTAGGAAAGAAAGCACATTGAATTGAAATTTCCACCTGTACCATCTAACAAAAGTGTGATAAATAAAGCACATTAATTTAACAAAAATGGGGGTAAGTCAAAGTGAGCCATGTAATCCTCAGATATTGAAAACCAAGATGACATCCTACAGTGTGTTCATACAGTGAATTGCATGCTCTGTGCTCTTTGTGAAATCTTCCCAAAAAAGAAAAAATCTGTTAACTGTATATGATGACTCAACTCTGTCACAGTAAAATTAATATAAGACAGATGAGCTTTGACAACACCCAATAAAGGTTTCACATTCAATTATGAAAAGGTTTCATAACTATTTTTTGATATGAAAAGGTTTAATATTCATTTATGAAACTGTGATGGGTTCATTATCCAGCTCAGGCAATATTCTAATTTGTGGAAGTCCATACAAAAAAAGCAGCAGCTTCTGCTTTCGTTTGAAGGAAAAAGGTAATCAAATGCGCAGCAAGCAAGACAGATGTTGAGACGTCCTATTCATTGTTGCTGTGAATCAAATAATAGAAAGAAAATGTCCAATGTTCTCAAGAAATGTCGTTGGAAAGGGACAAAGTTCCACTTAGCATGGCTGAAGCAGTTGTGTCCTGTTGCAGTGTAATCGAAGTTGAGATCCACTTTGCACACAAGCCTTGGTGCCGCTGCCCCCCCCCGGGTCGTAAGGGCCAATGCATTATGGAGTGACATTCATATCCCATCTATAACCTGCAGCACGGTGCAATAGGGCTGTGACATTTCACTTCATTAAGTCCTCAGTTCATTTGATGTACCGTCTCAGATACAGGGCCGGTGTGAAAGGACAACGCCTGACGATGAATTAAACATAGCGGGTTTATATATAGACTTCTTTGGACAAAGGAGGCAGTATAGTTTCCCATCCCCCAACCCTCTCACATCCTCTGACACCATCGCCTGACTGACGGCTGATGGCGACCTATTTTAAATCCAATAATATATTGATGCAACTAACAACTGTTGTGTGATGTGTGGACATGCAATTTCAGCTGCTGTATCCCCATTGTTGTCCAGAAACACATCGGTAAGCCACACTGCTACACTGGCTAATGTGTTCCTTTGCCATCAGCATACATACTGCTGTTTATTTTGACTCAATCCCACACATGCTGCTTTAAATACTGCTGCACTAAACGTGTATCAATCCACAACTGAAAGTAGACCCCGACAAATGCACATTTTTCTCCCCAATTAGTACTGTTCTGCAAAAGCTAAAGTTCCCAGGTGTTTTAGGAAATAACTTGTGCAAAAAAAAAAATCTATTTATTTGTAACCAGTAGTTAAAGATTTACATCTTCAGAAAGAACCGCTTGTATTGGGAACGTGGCTGAGTGCAACAGCTAATATGACAAAATTAATATTTTGAAATGATATACTGTTTTTTCTTGGGATTTGTTGAAAGTAATACAAATATATCATAACATCAGCCTTATCTTTTCAACATGCAGATGTGTTTTTTTTGCTCTGTTTCTGGTCTCCACCAGCCACCGAAAAACATGTCCGGCTCTTTAGCTGCTAATAGCTCCACTTTGTCTGAAACTAGATGCTAAATGTGTCTGTGGGCAGTTTGATGCTGAGCACCAGGCGTACAGTGTGTTTATATACCCTTGTTTGTTAAAATCAACTGCCTGCTGCGTATGGAAAAGATTGATGAAACCGCTTAGACTGAACCAACAGTAAGGAGCAAAACATGAGCTGAGAGACAATAAAACACTCTGCAGAGTTGGTTTATAATTCTTTTTGAGCCCATTCACATTACACACTTTCATCTGATTCATGTCCAATTTTAATATGAAAATAAAGATTAGTGCAGCTTTAAAAATGTGAGCTACTACAATTTGTTCAAATGTGATATGAAATCTGTTGTAGTATATTATCGAGTGTAGAAGCACCTTAAATAGCTGTATTTATTTATCTTTGTGCATGGTGACAAGTGTGGAATAGCATTTAGCAGTAATAGTTGGTGTGTTTAATGTTCCAGTGGCAACCATAGGGCTAACTGGCATATTGGATTGCAAAATAATGTGTGTCCTATATTACTAATGAAATGAATGGGGCCCTTGATTAACACATTCAGTAATGTGCTCAGTGTCAGTGACACTTGCTTAGCAATACAAATCACATGTGGATGGTATCGGGCTTGCGTGTAGAGCAGTTGATGAAGATAAATGAATAAGTGGAATCAATGAACTGCATTTACCATGGTCCGTATTTCAGAAAGCTTTAAAACACATTCAGAAGCCCCTTTCCCACTGGACAAAGAAAACACTAACAGCCACTAACATGTGACTTCTGCCTTCAGCAGAAAAGGTTAAAAGGTAGAAAACATGACACCTGGGTGGACACCCTAAATTTCCCCATATTTCCAGCATTTTCTTTGCTATGTTGGCCACAAATTTTGTCCGAAAAAACCAAACAGGAAGGAATACTCATCTAGTGGCAATGGGAAACTCTATCACCTCTTTTCAGCTGGGTTGTCCAGCGTTTAAAAAACCTCCATTTTCGCCAATTTGTGTGGAAAAAGGGTAAAAGTCATTATTTACCATATAGTACGTGTCAGAAACCTTTAAGCGCCTCTCAGCCACTTAAGCAAATAAAAGGTAGTGCTTGCTACAAGACACAGCGGATACCAATTAAAGTGAGTCTGTGAAGCATGCCAGTGCCACCTGTCCATCTCCAGAAAGTGGTTGTTGCATTCCTCGTGTACAATTTAAGTAGAAAAATACACGGAACCAGCGCTCATACCACCTCCAGTCATCCACTTTGCAGACCATTCTTTTCTCCATTGCACTGAAATAGAAAAGTAGCTGCAGAGAAACATGCAGGACATATTTGTGAGGTTACATACAGTATGTAGAGCTTGTCTTATTCGTAGAACTGCTCAGTTAGAATTATTTTGATCTCAAGAAGGATGAATAGGTTACATGATGATGAAAGCAATACCACATGTTGACATAACGGGCGGCTGTGGCACATGAGGTAGAGCGCTTGTCCCGTAACCACAAGGTTGGTGGTTCAAACCCCTCTACCGGCAACATGCCAAGGTGTCCTTGAGCAAGACACCTAACCCCAAGTTGCTCCCCGGGCGCTTCATTGCAGCCCACTGCTCCTCCGGGATGGGTTAAATGCAGAGAAATAATTTCCCCATTGTGGGACTAATAAAGGATTGATTATTATTATTATTATTATTATTATAATGTTAACAAAACAAACAGTAGAGACAGCTGGGTCTGAATTAAACTTAATCTTTGTCTGTCTTATGAAGTATACACAAGGCGCACGGAAAAGCAGTGCTGCTGTGCACTCAACAGTCTGAAATGATTTATTAAATTTTTCGGATTAAGATTTCTAATTGTGGAGTGTTGATTATTATTTGGATGAAATTAAGTTGGAAGCGGAAGACAAGTTACTATTGCAATTATCACTGGAATCAATTTAGAAAGGATATATTTGAATGAGTTTCTACAATGTAGGCATGAAGTGAAACCTCACAGGTTTCCACGGTTGCAGACTCATGGACATATTTCATTGTTACTGGTATAATTATGTTTTACATTGTGTTTTCCAATGATTTCCCAGTGTACACCATTCTAATGTTGTAACATATAGCAAGAGCAATAGGAGTAAAGCTTACATATGCATCTCCATTAATTGACACATTTAATCATTTTTAATGATTTATTATAAGCTTCTTAGAGCTAGTGTTCAGAAGTAAAATGGGTCATAATTCATCTCTTATATCTATTTTATATTACATCTTCTTTAAACAACTCTATTTATTGAGGTGTCTTTCCAAAAACTACATTTTACAAGAAATCATCTCAACATATCATATTAATGTTAGAATTTACCTCTGCCAAAAATACTCTGTATGCTAGCAATTAGCTGCTAACGTTACTAGCTCTCCTCCTTCTGATTTCAACATGGATTTGTTGTTCATAATATAACATTTTCAAGGACCAGTGACTAGAAAGCATTAATGCTAATGTACCAATAGAATAGTTGTACTGAATATAGTCCAATAACGATCAACAGTAAAACTTTATTTCATACTATGAAAGTTAAACTATGTCATTTATCAACTTTACTTGACAACTTGACTCAAACAATGCAAGTGTCAAGTCAATGATATCATTTCTGTTAATCCAGCTGTTAATCACATTCACACCTGACAAATAAAGACAGACAACCATTCATGCTCACATTCACACCTACGGGCAATTTAGAATCATCAATTAACCTAAGCTGTATGTCTTTGGACTGTGTGACGAAGCTGGAGAACCCGGAGAGAACCCACGCTGCCACAGGGAGAACATGCAAACTGCACACAGAAGGGCCGTCCAGCCCAGGAATCGAATCCGGGCCCCTCTGTGAGGTGACAGTGCTAACCACAACACGTTCAGCCTCTTATGTTGATGCAGCTTGGGAAATATTTAGTGCGACTCATTAGCTAACAGTTAAGTCACAGTCAATGTCATTATGTTCAAATACTTTGCTGTTGGCATTTAGTATAAATCATTTTTTGGTATACAAGATGTAACGGAATTTAGAGAGTTCCAGTGAGGTGACCTGGTGATAAAAGACCTTGAGGTAATGGAAATGTCCCCGTTGGAGCCACAGGGGTAAGGTGCAGGTTGGAGGCAGAACTGCTGACTCCACGGAACAATTCAGCATCCAGGTGCAGGCTCCTTTGAAGAGGACTCTGCCGCTTCCCTGAGGTGGAGCAGTTACATTATTCTCAAGAGAAGTGTGTCTGATGCTCAGATGCTTTTGTTGCTGACAATGTTTTAGAGGAGGGTGACGGTGAGGAAGAGGAGAACAATGTGATTAGAAGGACATGCAAAGCTATAGGAGAACTGATAATAAAAAATACATTCCAAACATTGTTCTCTTTCTCTCACACACACACAAAATAATTTCATATTTAATAAGCAAACATACCCAGAGCAGTAGTGTGGCCTTATCTAAATGGAAAGCATCTCTTTCTCAGCTTGAATGTCCAGTGGTGTTAGAAATGTGGTGGGGCTGGAGTCAGAAGAGTAGGCTCTTAAAAAAACGGCGGTCAGCCTTCTTTGCACACCCATAAATAATCTGCAGTTCTGATGAAAATGAAGCGTGTCATTGTTAGTGTGCTGCACGGGCTGGAGGAAGTAAAATGAGCCGAGATTAAATGTTTTAGCGTATTAGCCATAATGGACAGGGCTAATTAATCCCTGCATGGAAACCAACACAGTGTAAGAGTGTTGTAGTCATTTTCCCATTTTTTTTTTCACGCACATTGTGAGTATCACTGATGCAGCACTGAACTGTGTTAATACTGGGAAATTCAAACCTACTGGCACACGGCCTCAACAAGTCAATTAGGATGATTCAGGATGGCTTGTTAAATAAGGCTCAGTAATTAATTAAATCTCTTTATTGACGATGTCTAAAAGGTTTGCCTTGCAGAGTAGGTGTGGCGCTCATCTATCTCCTAATCTTCTAATCTAATCAGAGAATGTTACTCGTTAATCTCTCTGGTGGGAGGAAAAAAGAAATCGAGTCAAAGGCTAGAGGGTGTGCTCTAATGTTAGACACTTGTCTGCTCTGTGGGCGATGGGTGGCAGGTAATTGGACACAGCTTGTGTTGAGCCATTGTCGGTGATCTCTGCTGATACACACATGAGAGGTGTAAAAACTCTGAGTGGCATCGTGCTGTGATGTAGTACTACACACTTTGTAGACGGACCAATCATCAAACAAGTATGCAACGTGCAGAGGATGCGACAGAGAAACACATTTTTCAAGCAAATAGTTCAAGGATACTAAAATGTCTGGTTCCTCACTGCATCTGAAGAATTGTTAAGGTTGTCATGGAATTCTAGATGTTCAAATATTTACTCTTCTGAGCATGTTAATGGTGCAAAAAATTAGATTGGGAGAATTTTTCTTGCCTCTCAATGGCTCTCAACCATAGACTGTATATAAGAAGTGGATGTAGTCACCATGACGTCACTCATTGGTTTGTGAACCGCCATTTTGAAGAGTTGAGTACCGCGATTTTGCCGTCGCCATCTTGGATTACGGCCGTCGCCATGTTGTTTTTACGCAACCAATGAACAGAAGTTACCATATTTGGAATGCAGCTGAGTGACGTAGAGGCACCGTATACGTCTCTGGTAGCAGAAGCAACCTGTCAATCACAGTAAGCCTGTACTAAAGCATACCCTGCTTTATGGTCTATTTGACTCTAAATTGACCATCATTTACTAAATGAACATCATGTCAGGTGTCAGGTGCCCACTGAAGAGCTCCTCCAAGAATTACATACCCTGAAGGGCTGTTAGCATTTGCCCCACCAACAGGAACGCTGAAGTGAGATAAGCCGGCCCATGTTCAAACGCAAGCCTATGTGCTAACGTCACTGGGTAAGCCTTCATTCTAACGTTGCTGGGTTAGCCTTTGTGCTACCGGTTTAGCCTTGGTGAAACATTACAGGGTTAGCCTTTGTGCTACTGGGTTAGCCTTTGTTCTATTGGGTTAGTCTTTGTGCTACCGGATAAGCTCCAAGAACAGCGGCTCTCACTCGTTTTTTGGCTCAATGGGTACTCCCTCATGAACAAGTTTACTTCTGGACTTCACTGTCGGAACTTTTGTCAGTGTTTTCTTTTTCTGTTACAAGCTGTTGTGTTTTGTGTTGTCTATTGTTTACACGGCTAACAGAGTTTTAAAAATGGCGGCTGCCGGAGCTACCTTGGCTCTTATGAACTACCAATCACCGTACACTCCTGTTAGTCATGGTTCCTCTTGTGCGGGAAGAGTACCTACTCTGAAGTAGGAGCAAAAAGTGTCCCTAAAAATGACGCTCCAGGGAACACGTCTTGCATTGAAGACATGATAAAAAGGGTGTTCTTAGAACCATGGAAATATGAACCATAAAAAGTTAATCTGGTCTGAAAACGCCTGAAAACGTGAGTGCTACAAGTTTGTGTCGTTAGCATCTGTGAGCAGCGGCCATTAGCTGCCAGCAAGATCACGTTTTTGTTTACCTTTGTTTGATCTGGTCTGTTTGTTACTGTCTCTAACCTAACCTCTAAGTGTCGTTCTGAATTTGCATGTCCCATTCAACTATCACATTAAAAATCTTAAAGATTACAATAAGCTACACTTTGTGTACTATAACACAAAATAATCTGCCAACACCAGCAGTCCTCTTTCAAACTCTCACTCATGTTACCACTGTTGTCTTCCAGAAGTCACCTCTCACAAGATTTCAGAACGAAACTTCTCCTTGAGCTAGACACACAATAAAAAAAGTTGGGAACAATTACGAGGTGCAGAAAAACGCCATATATCTCTATAGGGTTCTACCTTTATGATGTCATGTTTTCATTGCAGTTAATTAAGTATCTGCAGTCTGAAGCGTTCTCGCTCAATAATAGACCAATTAAAATAATTATTTTCCCCATTAGTCAAATAAAAAAAATATTTAGAGCTTACCGGCCCATGTTGTCTTAAAACATGATTAAAAGTTAAAGTTCTTGATCTTGAAAAAATTAGGTCGGCAAAACAATCTCACCATTTAGTAGTTGATATGGAACTTTTGAACATACACTAAAGAATGTGTTTCAGATTTCACACACACTCTATTTTAAACATTTATTTGTTAAAGTCAATACATCATCGCTCATACTAATATAGATTCTAGAGCCAGCTAGTGCTTGTTTCCTACGTGTGAATACATTTTGTATTCAAGTTGTTGCAGGTTTGTGTTTGAGCAGTGACTCCGTCCTGATAGTTCCAAGGTCTTCTGGAAGTACTGGTCCAGAGCAGGGACTTTTTTAAGGTCAGGAACTAAATTTAGTCACGGTTTTGTGCGGGGAGAACACATGTTAAGTTCCTGAGTTCCTCAAGGGACCCTGGGTTCCTGGAAGATTCTAGTAGAAGTGGGCTATTTCAGAATCTACAAACCAGGACAGTGTTTATGAAGTACAGTATTTTTTCAGGCCATTATCATCACTGAATTAAAAACACATTACACTTTAAAGATGTACACATATAAAAATGTTACACTATTTATTCACTTTGTACATCTGTCTACAAAATCAAAGGTAAAACATAAACTAGAAATTTAAGTCATTAATGAAGGTAAAGATTCCATCACCTCGGTATTTGTTATTGTTGGGCAGCCTGGTCTTACTCCCAGGGCATCAAATACCAACGGTTGGGCAGTGGCCCTTGGCAGCTTGATACCAATCGCAAGGCACACGCTAATGACTGTATGTGACGCTCCAGGCTTTCACTTAGGCCGCTGTTTGTGAACTAAAAGTAAACACTGAAACATTTTGTTACGTTTATGTTTTTAGTCACCTGACTTTTTTAGTCACATCACAATGGCCTTTAGTCAGTCAAATTAACCTCAAAGACGATCGTTTCCCAAATCTAACCAAGAAGTTGAGTTGCATCACCAATCCACCTGTGAAAGAAGAACTTTATTTTCAAAGGACACTATGCTATACACTATAAAGAAGTGTATATTGACAGGCCATCATGACCCATTCAAAACCAATGCTAGATGGACCAGTAACCGGTGCCTTGATCTCCGATGCCAATGGGCATCGAGGATTTGAGAGTGAGAATGTGCCGTTACCGCAACCGTTTCAAAACTTTAACCACCTTTTACAATGTTCACCTACTCCATTTCACAAAGTTGACCATGTCTTACAACGCGCAAACCTTCTGCCTAAAGATGCTATGCAAATGGTGCCAGAGGCTTATGCCCAAGTGGCAAAACGTGAAAAGTAATGTTGCGATCACATTGTGTAGGGGATTCGACAACTTTTGCTCTTGACTGATTTAAGGCAAAACTGTTTTCTGGTGTGTGTGTAACAGCCACATCGGTGTGTTGAACAAAATGTCCAAATAAATATTCAGAGGCAAGGCCACAGTTGACTAGTTCCCCATTTGGATGCGCTAACAGCAACAACACACCCTCTTCTTAAAATTGTGAGCGTGTTCCCGAAGCATTGGACCTCATTTACAGCTATTGCACTGAGGGGTTGTTGTATTTGTAATGTTTATGTGTCATGCAGCTCTGAATGTGTCATTAATCAGCTTTTGAGTCTTTCGCCCTAAGGGTTTATTTATTCCACCAGTAATAGTAGCAATCTCTGCAGATTATGAATCATTCTCCTACCAAGTGATGAGATAAGATTCATATCTTTTGGCATCTATCTATATCCACAGTGGTCTAATCCAGTATAAATCTATGGCTTTGATCATTGCTGTTATGGATTGTATGATGTATGTGAATTATGAAGAAATAAATGAAGAATTTGATGATATATTAATGCTATAGTTAGAAGTCTAATTGCGCTGATGGTTCAACGCCTGGTTGTATTATGGTACAATATGTGCCCAACAAAGGGCCGTCAATATATCTATCACTCTGCCTGTGCTGGAAGTGCTGAAAAAAGTAATTCTGCTTTGTTTTTCATCAACAAGAAAAATAAAGTGTCCGAGACCACAGATGGCGTTTTGAATGAATCCCTTTAGCACTAGCAGTGGCTGGCACTGAGTCCTGACACCCCAGCACATGCTACCATATTTTACTGTCATCCTCTGCACAACCAAGCACGTGTGTTCTATCTTTATCAAGTTGGCTTTGAGCATGACCAGCTGTGACATTTGGTGGAACCGTAGGGACTGCCGACACAGCATTCGAGCATTACGCAACCTTCTCTAAATAATTCAGTGTGTGCTATGCATATTACATTGTGCCCAGAGTTCCCACTTGTCCTCAGACTCTGCACTCCATTGGCTTTCAGTTAAAGCTAAAATTCACTCCTCACTGTTTTCAAACCCTCCCCAACCTCCCTCTAGACTGCAGCCAGTAGCTGTACCTGTGTAGCAAAGTCTCTGAGTAATGAGTGTACATGCAATGCATGACATATTGTGTTGAATGAAAACATGTGGTTTGAGTTGCAGCTGTTCATATTTGGTATCTAATGGGAGTGTATATGTTTGTTATTTCCATGTTTCCAGTGTACAATGCAGGAATAATAGCACAAAACAGAATTTGCGCCACTTTTGGAAAGTAATAAAAACAGTAATTTGTACAGAACTTTGTCCAGGGGCAAGGTTCAAACGTTCAGCTCTTGTGCCACATCAAATCTATTTATTTGCACATCGGAAGCTTCCATTGAGGTTCTTGAAGAAGGCTTTGAATGTTGTCGAATTTGATGTAGGCATCTACCTATAAAAAATGGAGAAAAAAAGTATTTTTTGTTATCGTGGCTATATAAATGTAATTTATGGATCCGTTAGATTGCTGCTTAACCGCCCTGCCACAGTTAAAATATTTATTTTTTAAAAGCTAAACATCACAAAGGCTAAACTTCAAAAATACGGACTGAAGCAGCATATTTTGTTAGATAAAAACAACAGTAATGTTTTGAAATTATCTTTTTTCAATACCTTTTTACTTTTTGACTTGGAAGTGATCACAAGAGTCGGAAACAATCCTATGAAGCGGCCCCCACCTGAATCAAATTTTACAATTAGTATATTAATGATTTTAATATTAGTGTTGCACAAAAAAAACAGCTGCGTATCATTCAAAGGTTGAAGCTGTCTTGTTCTAGACTCTTTAGTACAACCTATTTGCAGTGAAATCTGGGTAGATTGTTTTTTTTCGAACCAAAAAATATGGCTGACCAAGCATCCATGTCATACCCCTCAGCTCTGTTCACCCCAGCAGAAAACAGTTGTGGAATCGGCTCCAGATGACATTGATCCAAGTCCTGTGCTAAGAAATGTGAGCTATAAATATTGTATCCCTTATACATGGCCAAAGTATGGGTTGGTTGGTGACAATCAAACACTTCCCCTCCCATATGTGATTCTTTATTATCTAATTTCAAAACCATGATCAGTAATATGCTCCCACTTTTCTGGGAGGGCTTTCAAGCAGGTTTTTGGAACCTCGCTGCAGAGATATAAATAACAATAAACATATTTGACAATTCCACACCTCACAATTTACGTCAAATGAAAGCATTGTGCCAATCAAGGACGTAGCACACCCTTTAAGGTGCCTGGCAGAAAGTTAGAGTTCAGGGTGGGGATGGTTGTGGTTATGGAGCATCATTTGTGATGCAGGAGATTGGAGTTTGTGTCTTTTCTATAAACCTTTACCAGAATCTCTAACCATGTGAATTAGTTGTTTTACCGTAACTGTACCTCAGTTAAATTTAACCATACCATTGTTGCCATGCTAAGATATTGTATAAAGTAAGAATTTGATCATTGAACGTAATATAGTTGTTTTTTTTGCATCAAAAAGGCTACGAAGTAATCGACCAAAAACCCCCCATTGTCTTGAGTGTTTTAGTACATGTCCATTTGATTTCTACTGTGCCATTATCATTTCCTCACATGATTATAAATGACCCACCATTAAGAAATGTGACACATAATTACCGGCTGCTAAAGTTAGTACTGAATGCTGTTTCTCCTTACTGCTGCCCCCAGTCAGTGGGCAGATTTCATATTTTATTTCCTGACAGTTATTAGTGGGCAGCAGAGTCTGGAGCTGGACAGTTAGAACCTAAATAAATCTCAAAGGTTTTCAAAGGAAAATTACAATGTGTGTCGTGGATCACTGAGTACAAATCGTTGAAGGGGGACATCATTATCCCAGCCTCATTTATATCTTCAAGGAGTTCTGTGTATTGCTGTTTACCGATTGCAAGGGAATAAATACTCTCCTGTCAGAGAATTACAAGGATTATTAGTATATGCAGTTGACAATCTGGGTGAAATGGTGTTTTATTTTCTAAGGCACACATTTCATTTATTCGCCTGTTAGTATTCTGATGACGTGCTGTGGGGTACTGAGTTAGTAGCAATCATTCTGTGGAATTTTTGGTTGAAAGCATAGCAACCCTTTCTGTGGATGTGATAGCCGGCTGGACTTGGTAACATTTCTCCCTGATCTTCAATGAACACAATGTTGGCGGCTGCATCTTCTAAGGAAGAGTAACTAAAGCATTCCTACAGCTTTATGCTGGCTCACTCACGGTGCGTTAAGACAGAAAGCAAAGGGATATGTCACCTTACTTCATTTGCGCAAATCTTACAGCTTTGTAGTTCATGTGGGGACAAATGACACAACACACCGGGAGTCTGAACGCACCAAAGCACAGTTTAACCTCCTCTTTCACGTGTTAAATGACTGTGGAAAGACTGTTTTTATATCGGGTCCTATCCCCACTCTTGGTCATGGACCTGAGGGCTTTAGCAGACTCCTCAGTCTCCATACCTGGCTACAATCCACCTGCAGGATCCAAAGCATAAGTTAACCTGTTCTGGGATCATGCCTTTACGTTTAAAAGACACGGGATCCATCCCAACAAGAGGGGCAGCCACATGCTTTCGGCCAATCTGCAGCATACGGTGCAGCAGTCGTCCACATGACTGCTACCATTCCACACCAACATCCGGCAAACGGATCCCCCTTCTTCCTCTTCCTCTTCGTCACAATCGCAGCACACGGAATCACATAAGAGCTCCCCAACAGGTCCCTCATCGCAGCTACTGCCAACAGGATGGAGACTCTCATTACCACCATCATCTCCTGTGAAAGACCCTCTGCAGCACAAGAACATAATTCAAATACCCCTGCAACCTTTGCTACCTCATGCTCATGATCAGATCCCTAAATAATAAGTCGTTCTTAGCTCTGGATTTTATTAATTTCAGTTGCTGTTATCTACAGAAACAATTTTAAATGCAATACCATTCTACATAGCTCTTTCACTTAATTTGAACATCTTGGTTTTATAGTGAACTCTAAGTATCCAGTGATCATTTTAATAATCTACAGACCACCCAGGCCGAATACTGTTTTTATCCAAGAGTTTGCGGAGTTACTTTCCCATGTGACATCAAAGTACGACAAAATTCTTATCTTAGGTGATTTTAACATACAGTACATGTCTGCTGCCCTTCACAGACCTTCGTCACAGATTTTTTGGATACCCTGGAATCTTTTAACCTCACGCAGGGTATACAGGAGCCCACACACTCAAAGGGTCACACCCTAGACCTGGTCATTTACAGTGGTCTCTGCCCTGACAACTTTGAGACAAAGGATATCTGTGTGTCTGATCACAAAGCGGTTTTATTTAATGTGGTTTTACTACATCCTCTAACAGTTACTGACAGCTCACCTGTCCGCCGCCGGGTTTTTAACTCTGTCTGCTAGCAAGTTTTCTGAGCTTTTTACTACTGCTTCTTTAACTGCTTTTAATCCTCATCTTCATTTAGAGGACCTGGTCTCCCTTTTTAATCACACCTGCCAGAATGTCCTGGACTCTGTTGCCCCCATGAAAACCAAAAGGTTGAATACAACAACCCAGCCATGGCTAAACGAGGTCACCAAAGACTTAAAGAGAGACTGCAGGAGTAAGGAACGAAAATGGAAAAAAACAGGCCTACATGTATTTTAGGAAATTTGGAAAGATGCGATGAAGTACTATCAAGTGGCAGATAAAGAAGCAAGAACTTCTTTCTTCTCTAATTTAATTACAGCAAACCACTCAAATCCAAGACTTTTATTTCAAATAATTGACTCAATGGTCACCCCCCCCCCCCCTGTCATTTCACTGATGCCTCACAAGAGCTGTGTGAGCAGTTTTAAAATTTCTTTGCAAACAGAGTACAGGACATTAGGCAACAAATTTCTCCCCAGACCATGTTTTACATGTTAGTAGGGATATTCTGAGTTATTTTAGCAGTTTTAATCCTGTATCACTTTCCTCTTTAGCAGAAATCATATCCTGTATGAAATCAACCACGTGCAGCCTTGATTTTATACCAACTAAATTTCTCAAAGAGGTTATTGACACAGTCAGGCCCAGTATTTTATTGATCATTAATAGCTCGTTAGCAACAGGAACTATTCCATCCAGTCTTAAACATGCTGAGGTCCAACCACTTTTAAAGAAACCAAATCTTGATCCCTCGGTTCTTAACAATTTCAGGCCTATTTCTAAACTTTCGTTTTTATCAAAAGTTTTAGAGAAAGTTGTTTCAACCCAACTTCTAGCTTTTGTGTGTCTTAATGATGTGTTTGAGAAGTTTCAGTCAGGTTTTAGAGCTTTACACAGTACAGAAACCGCCCTCCTCAAGGTATCCAATGACCTCTTTTTAGCAGCTGACAGGGGGGAGAGCTCGATTTTAATCCTTTTGGACCTAAGTGCAGCCTTTGACACGGTAGACCATGCCATTTTAATCAACTGTCTTAAGAACTGGGTTGGCATCAAGGACTCTGCACTTAGTTGGTTTTAATCTTGCCTCACTGACAGAACCCACTCGGTCACCATAGGTAATTACTCATCTTCTACTTCTAACATTACCTGTGGTGTACCGCAAGGGACTATTTTAGGTCCAATTTAATTTTCCATATACATGCTCCCCCTAGGTCAAATCATCAAACGTCATAATGTCTCTTTTCATTGCTACGCAGACGACACACAGATATATCTTCCACTGAAACCCGACGACCCAAGAAGCCTAGCTGCTATTATAGGCTGTCTTAAGGATATCAACTGTTGGATGGCACAAAACTTTCTTCAACTAAATAATTCGAAATCTGAGATCATTTTATTTCGTCCCCCAAACCTGGAAAAAATCATACATACATTTGTCTTTTCAAGACTGGACTACTGTAACTCCCTCCTCTCTGGCATTAACCACAAGTCACTCTCTCGCCTCCAACTGGTTCAGAACTCCGCAGCTAGGCTTCTTACTGGTTGTAACAGACGACATCACATCACCCCAATCCTGGCTTCTCTTCACTGGCTCCCTGTTCGTTTTAGAATTGATTTTAAGATTTTGCTGATCACTTTTAAAGCACGTCTGGGTCTGGCCCCGACATACATAGGAGAAATGTTGACCCCGTATGAGCCAGCTTGCAGCCTTAGATCCTCAGGTGGGGCCCTTCTGGCTGTTCCAAAGTCAAGACTGAAAACCAAAGGCGACCGTGCTTTCGCCATAAGGGCCCCTCGGCTTTGGAACGACCTGCCGGAGGAGATAAGGCTTGCAGAATCAGTAATCTCTTTTAAATCACTTCTTAAAACACATTTTTACAGAATGGCTTTCATGTGATGTCGTTTCATTTTCATTTGGTCTTAGTATTTTATCTTATATTCGTTTACTATATTTTACCTATTTCACTTGATTTTATTTATTTTGTTCGTTTATTTGATTGTCACTTGTTATTTCATTTTGTTTCTTTGTTTAGTTTTATCCTAACAATTGTTCTTAATGTTTCTTCTTTTGCACTGTTTTGCTGGCTTGTCTGTCGAAGCACTTTGTAAACCTTGTTTTTAAAAGCTGCTATATAAATAAACTTATTATTATTATTATTATTATTATTATTATTATTATTATTATTATTATTATTATTATTATTATTATTATTATTATGTTGGAAGTATAAAGACTAGACTAACCAAGACTGCTTCAAGCATTTTGTTTTGAATTTGAATGAAGTTGCAAGTGGCAAGATTAAATTACTGGTGTTTCAAGTTTGGTGGTATAAAGGCATCTAACTTGGTGAATGAAGGCGTACTTCAACCGAACTAGAGTTTTTGATAGTTGGAACATTGGAAAGAACTAATTAGGGCAGTTTTGATAAGTTTTATCTTGTTTCTGTCGAGTTTGAATCAAGTGCGCTTTACAATCGTTAAGGTAAAATTGCTGTTTTTCAGTGGAGTCCTGTGGCTTTGAGGAGACCATATTAATTGTATCTTTTGTACATTAACAAGTTTGTTAATTATAATAATTGCAAAAACCACTTGATTTTATTTATTTTGTAATAAGCCTTCATATTTGATTGATTGATTTGTGTATATTGTTTTGAGTTAGGCAAAATCAATATTCCAACTAGAAATTGTAATGTACTGAATTATTCTTATTAAGTAAAAGACAGCAAAAAAAAAAACACGTCCAATTTCTACAAAGAAGTCTTTCCTCGCTTCTGTATGATCCAACATGGAAGAACCCGTCCCACCAAGGAAGCATCCTTGACTTTTAGAAACACCCACAGCCTTGATCCCATAACATGTTAATCATATCTATGGCTAAAATGAGTGAAGATAACATATAAAGATATTGATGTTATGATCTTAAATTTAGCTGTAAGGAGCCTTACATCAGGAAATATTGTATTTACCTGCCTAAAATGAACACCCACAAAAGCTGCAGTGTTACAGTGACCATTACTCCACAGAAGTTGCAGAGTTAAGCTTGGCAGTAGAAAAGGCGAAGGCATTTCATTATTCATCAGGTTGCAGACATGGGACATTACTTATACATTAGAGTCTTAGCTTGTTCTTTTTCAGCTACGAACATTTCATTATTTAAGGAGACAAGTGCAGAGCAGTACAGAGACCTATGGTGATGTTTTAAAGATCACAGGAATAGGTTCCTTTTTATCAGGTCTAAATATTAATTTCTTTATCATGCATTGATTTAAGGTTTAACACCACTGAGCATCAAAATGAAATATTTTGATGCTTTAAAAATGACCTCATCGGTGACACATATATTTGGACACATATATTTGGCAGGTTCTGCCTGTGTTAGTTTTCTAGGCAATATAGTTTTTATTTTATCAGTGGGCTATTTCAAGCAATTGCAAACTCTGCACATAAGAGAATTGTTCAAGGCTCCATAGTCCATCAAATTGTGTTGCGATCCGGCCATTCAAAACAACCAGTACATTCCATTAAGACTGCAGTTAACACCAGTCTTAAATTACTTTATTGTTCCCTCTTTTGTTTTCTTATATCATTAGTTTACTATTTCTTATTTTATGAGACAGTGAAAATGATAATTCAGCTCACACATTTGATAACAGCAGGAGGAGGAACTTTGTGGACCATTGTTGAAGAAAGGGAAGTCAATTCCTCAGGGTGCAGAGAGCCATCCAAACACATCGTCGGCAGCTGTTTGGGATTAACCAGAGGCGTTCAGTAGAGACAGCTGTGCTTACTTGGAAAGCTATTCATTACTATATGAGTCCCGGTGGCATTGGATAACCTCAAAGACCCAGACATGACCCTTGCACAGACACACACACATACTTTCCTAGATTACCAACAGTGGTTCACCTAACTACTCATACATACTGGGGACCTTCTGGTCATCAGAGGGTTTTACACAGATTTTAGCATGATTCAAAGCATGACCATCAAGGGACCTCCAAAATATCCCCTTTGGGTGAATTTGTAACGACACACACTGTTGGGTTGGAATATAACTGCACACACACAAACACACACACACACACTGCATTTTCTTTGTGCACTACCAGCAAGACCAGCAGACATACCGATAGATACAATACATGTCTGTCCAACTGTTTCCATGGACATTTTCAGAAGATGTGATGAAGGCTTGTAGGAACAGATTTTTCAAGAACTCGTTGATGTCGAGTTACCTGCTTCTGTTTGTGCCATACAGACAAAATATTCATGCCTGGCTGCCACTAATCGACTCGACTCCACCAGAAATCCCCCCAAAATATTAGAAAGAACAGGTGTTGGGCTCTATATAGCCAAATAGTTCCCCCAATTATCCTTGTATCACTACTGTGGCTGGTAAATATATATCATGGTGCAACTGGACATGGACCACAGAATGAATCAGAACAAGGGGGAGGAGCACTATTTCCTGTTCAAAAAAGTATTGCATCAGTCTGCCAGGCCATGCCCCCCAGCTGAGCTTCAAATATTCTTATGCACTCAGTAGATATTTCACGAAGCCATCTGACAGTGCCAATGTAATAGTGGGGTGAGTGCAGATCGGATTAAAAGGTTGACTGTGTTATAGTTGGTGGCAAACTGTACTGATGTACAGCGCACATTAACCAATCTCAGTCCTGCTCATCACCACCAAATGTTCATTCATCTACATTATTTCAACTCTTTAAACAACATTGTTTGTTTACATAATGCAACTGTTTTAATGAAAATACCTGTATTCTAAATGTTGGAGGATTTTTTTTTTTCACAGTCTCATTTTTCATGTAGTAATTTTGATGCACTGCATCACACAAATACATGCAACACAAAATACAGCGGCATTGCCACTACTGGAAACCAGGAAAATAGCATGTATTTGCCCAATGAGAATATGTCTCACTGTGGTAGAGAATAGTAACTAAAAATTAATGAAGGAAGGGGGAGGGATGGAAAGCCTGATATGGAAGAATGCACTATTTTTATGCTGTTATGTGTTTCATTGGGGACATTTTGCTCCATCTGTGTTTCTGTTTTCAGTCAGCATGTTGAGCATTCAAATAGTTCAATCAGTGTGAGAGGGACACATTTGCTTTGTCAAAGCTTAGTAGTTTCTGTATTTTAACCTGTGTTCACATGTATGTGTACATCTGCATGCATACATTTCAGATGTTGAGTATTTATGCATGCTATTAGCTTTGTTTTAGCTTTGCGCTTTGTATTGCCTCATCCTGCTCCCTCAGCTTTTGTTATCTGCCAGTTTTGTTGTTATTAAAGCTCCCCATTGGTTCATGTTTTACCTGGCTGCCTGGTGTCTAGCATTTGGGTCCACCTTCTGAACTGAAACCAGAACAAGTTGCGTTGACACAAATTTATTATGGAAAATCCCTTAAACCACTATCTCGTCCAAGCAATGCAGCTCTGTAGGAAAAAAAAAATCCCTGGCGGTGCCACACTGTGCTGTTTCCGTCAACAGATGAAAAATGTAGGCCTTCCCTTTGTGTTCGCCTGGCAATGAAATCTCACTTTTGATTCTCACAGTTAATCACGTCAAATTACAGCTACACAAACTTGAGCCTGTTGGGCTGTCTTCTGCATTGTTACTGTTATTACATTTGAGGGAAGGATGAGGCTTAGAAAGCATTTGTTTTAGGTGGCATCTTCGCAGTTCCGAATAGAGTGGGGATGGCTGCTGGTTTTTCGCTTTGACGTTTTTCTCTCTAATGTCTTTTCCCGGACAGCTTTCCAAATTCAATTTCCTTCATACTGATGTTTTTTTTCTTTGTTCCCTATGTTTCTATTCACAGACTCTGAAGTCATCTACAGAAACAGTGATGGCCACGTAATCAAGTTTAACATCCTTACAAACGAAACAGAGATTGTCCTGACAAACACAACATTTGTAAGTAGAGTAGTTTGTCGTACTGTTTATTAAATTATGAGGATGTATCATGACATAAATGTTATAACAATGATTGACATTGCAAACAGTAAAGCCATCTCTGTCTTTATTTCTAGATTAATTTCAACGTGGCCAAGTATTCCGTTTCCCCTGATCTGAAATATGTGCTCTTCGCTTATGATGTGAAACAGGTATGTTTCTTCATCTTCATCCCTCTCATAGTGAGACTTTCCACTCATTCCTGCTCATAGTACATTACATTACAGTCATTTAGCAGACGCTTTTATCCAAAGCGACTTACAATCAGTAGTATATTACATATCATTCACCCATTCACACACTGATGACAGATTCTAACTAACATTCATGCAACATCCAGTCCACACCGATGGCAAGCCTTCGGGAGCAATTTGGGGTTAAGTGTCTTGCCCAAGGACTTGCTCTCCACTACGCCACAGCTGCCCCATAGTATAGGGAAGATATAATAGATGCCCTTACACAGATGACCAGACGATTCACAACAAATCTCCTCAGCTTCAGGTTTTTCATGTAGTTTATTTCTCATTCTGGGTTTCTGAGTAACACCATTGCTGCACCATTGTGATACAAACCAGACTGACTTACATCAACATACGGAGGTTTCTTTTTTGTGTCTTAAACTGCACAAATCACAAAATTATATATATTATATATAATATTCAAAGATGGAAATGGTATGTTTGTTTTCTGGTTCCACTAACCCTAACAACCGTGCACATTGTGCATTTCTGCAAGTGTGCTTTGGGGTTGATATGAAATATATTAAGGATACTTATTTTTCATTAGGAAATGTGTCCGCGAGTGCAGAAACGTACAATGGCAAAGAAAAATGTGGGCAACTGTTATTGAAACAGTTTATATGTCAAATGTTGCCTGTTGAATTACAGTTATCTCTAATATTATCTAATATAGTTTTGGCACTTATGTAACACATCTGGCATAATAATAATAATAATTAAGCCTTTATTAGTCCCACAATGGGGAAATTATGTCTCTGCATTTGACCCACCCCAGAGGAGCAGTGGGCTGCAATGAAGCGCCCGGGGAGCAACTTGGGGTTAGGTGTCTTGCTCAGGGACACCTCGGCATGTTGCCGGTAGAGGGGTTTGAACCACCGACCTTGTGGTTACGGGACAAGCGCTCTACCTCATGTGGCACAGCCGCCCCAAACATGCGGTGTCTGGTATATCTTGAGGAAACAACAGGATTTTCACAAAAGCTAACATTGATATAAGGTAGAGGGTTTCTGTGCTTGTTACTTATCCGGTTATATCTGCACATTCAGTGTTATTCAGAAATACAGTTTCTTTCCATAAACCCAGTCTTTCATTTATTCAATGAAATGGATTCAATGCATTTAAGTATGCTCTTATTTTGAAAATGCTGTATCCCATTTCCGCACAAGCTCGAGTCTAATAGTATTCTAATAACCTTTAAAACATTGTATCAGTTAAAGTAATAGTAAGTAAATCATGTATCAGCCCACTACTCAACCAGGTTTTAGTAATCTGAAAAGGAATCCACAGCCCCTTATGGGGGAAGCAAGTGTGATATTTGAGACCAAGCAGACCATTTGTTTTCGAGGAGGTATACTGTACGGTCTTGACATGTTGAGATGTGGTATCAAAAGCAGCCCAGCCGACTTTCTATCTCTCTTGTCACTCTCAAATTTAATTTTACTGAGTTGTAACAAGTGACATTCCAGGGTTATATCGACAAACCCAATCTGAAAAAAATTCAGTGTTGAATAAGCATCTACACCATAGTCCTGTAGTGCTTGATACATTTTGACGAGGGTGCAGCGGGGTAAGCTTGAACCATAATTACCAGCTTTCCATCAGAAAAGAGTGTTTGCTAAATGAGATATGGAAATTGGACCCTCCACTCTGGAAGGGATTTACTGTGAGGATTAGTGACAAGGCGATTGGTCGGAACTGATTTGCATAGTTTGTATGAAGGTTTAGACTTACAATTTGCAACAATGTGGCCAATAGCCCCAAGCCCAGTACATTTTGATCAGAAGGTAATGTTAAAGGAAGAATATTTATTGTTCTATATCTAATCTAGTTTCATAGGATTTTTCTGTTTTGGAAGCTATAGTGATTGACATAAGCATTAAAAACTTTTAATTTACCTTGCAGGAGGAGATATTGAGGACAAATCAGTTTAGCTGTAAGATGAAAAGAGTGAGCTTCAACCAGAGAAGGAGATTTGAGACTTGACTGGAGAGACTTTCTTGTCAATTTGGACTCTACTATGTGGACGTTGACTTGAGACTGGAATGCAAAAAATTCAGGAGACTTGACTTGGTAACTCAAAAATATTGGAACAAGACTTGGATAGTCTACAGTCATGCATGGGGCTTTGTGAGGCAAACCAGATGTCATCAACTTGTCAAGTACCAAAGCTTATTCAGTGCTTCTCATCACTGATACTGAGGCACAGAGGCACCTTTTAGCCTCTGTAGGAAACGTTGGGGCTTTCAACTTACTCGCGTGTAAACCCATCTCCACGTCTTTATTAGATAGTAAAAGCAACTGATGCAGTTCAAATGGTGATAAGGGCTGAGTAGGGCCGGTGGGAGGAGAGGATGGAAAGGTTAAACAAACACAGGACTTTCACCCAGGAGACCGTTGTTGCTTTGTGAAATCAAGTTCATGTTGAGTTTTGTACTATAGTTGTGTGTGACTCCCAGACGGGTCTAAGAAAGTGTTGGTACAGAGCTGTTTTAAGCTAAATGTTAACATAGGCAACATGCTCACCATGACAATGTTAACATGCTGATGTCAAGCAGGTGTAATTTTTCAACATGTTCACCATCTTAGCTTGACATTCTAGCATGCAAACTGTGTTGCTTTAGACCTGATGATGGTGCTGGAGAAAAAGTCATGGGTGTACAGTACCAACTTCCATGTCAACCCATCCAATTGTAGTAGTAGTTTGTAGCACTTATTGTATTCGTATTAGTCTGTTGCAACTATTGTTTTCGTAGTAATTTGCCTCTGCACTATACTTTTGCTCTGGTTTATGCTTTAAGATGCTTGTTTAAGAAAGGAGATGCACTTATGACTTCTGGTGACTAGTAGTTCTCTTGAATACCTATGTTGAATACACTTCCTGTAAGTCGCTTTGGATAAAAGCGTCTGCTAAATGACTGTAATGTAATGTAATTGTTGTTGACACATTTACCTTAAAACCATAAATGTCAACCTCATGGTGGCACTAGTGAGAAACTTAGGGGATCAACAAAGTCTTCAGGATTCATTGTCAGGTAACAATGAGTGTCTTTACCAAATGTTGAGCCAATTCATCCAGTAAATGTTGAGAGATTTTACAGGATACTAAACATTAACCTGCTAGTGGTGTTAGAGAAAAAGTCAGGGGATCACCAAAGTTGTCAGGGTGGACTTACTAACCGACAGACTGTCATTGTCATCCCTAGAGCCATGCCAGGAGCAGGGCTAAATAACTGTGCTTTAAAGTCAAACTGCCGTAAATAATTTATCTCATCGAGGGGATGCCAAATACACATTGGTATATACGGCTGCTGGTGCCAGAATAAATGGAGAAACTCGCATAAAATATAGATGAGGGAAATTAGCCTTTCATTTTAAGACTAATTAGCCTATACACATGAGTGTGTTTATAGTTTCCTACCTTCATATCCAGCATAGACTATTTTCCAAATGATTCTGACACATGGATTAATATTTTTGAGCTAATTTCTGCTTTTAGTTATTAGAGAGTGTTCTTGTTCTTGTAAAATATATGAAGGGACATTTTGTCTGCCGTAATCAAAGTCTGATATAAATGTATATCCTTCTATAAATATCTATCATTCTTACCTTTCAAATTGAAGCAATGTGTTTTGGTAATTGGTTTAGTTATTTTTTTTCAGTACAGCTGTACAGTAATCATTGAAGGTTTGGACATACATATGAGATGAGGCTGAGTGTGTACTGCTTAATAGTTTGCTCTGTTTATTCATTAGTTGTTTTCATGTAAAAACAAAGAGGTGGAACTATTTGAAACTAAATTTAATCAACCACACTGTAAAGTTATTATTTATATAAGAGAAACCAGAGTTGGTATATTTTATTTGTTAGTTTATTTATATACTTATAAAGCCATTTCATGTCTACTGCATACTGTTATCAGGCACATTTAAAACAGAATAAGTGCTTAAGCGATGATAAGAAGTAGGAAAGTAGGGTCAGCTGGGACACTTTGAAACAAAGTTAACTTCCATTACTCACAGGCTACTTGAACAGTAATGACAAATATCTAGTTTTTAGAGCACTTCCCAAACATGAAAGGTGCAATTTTGTAAAATGAACAGATCCATTTACCAATTACGGTTGGGACAGTGGATCTGGAAACCCCTTTAAAAAAAAAAAAAAATGCAGTCTGAATTTGAACACCTTATTTTTGCAATATCACTTGTTCACACAATTCTTTGAGTAAAAGAAAACATTGTGATATTATATTTTCAGAAATAACGGAGATATCGAATTTGGCTGTTTTCCGATTCGTAATTTCAGTGACACCCATCAGCTTAATGTGGTTTGTTTAATTTTGCGAAAAAAATAACTGTAGAAAATGACTTACAATTACTTATTGCAACTTCTGTTAAAAATAGTTTAATAAAAAAAACAATTTCCATGGTTAATAACTCAGCTAAGCAGTCCAAATCTTTTAATAGGCTTTGTTTTGTTATTTCGTAACAAGCTATGAAGAAGACTGTCACAACCGTCCCAGAAAGAGCAGACAAGCTTTGGACCTTGTGTGCTATCCACCAACAAACAATCAGAAAGCTAACACAAGCATTAACTGATGGGCCAGAATATAAGCTTTGTATGCTTGTATGTAATTTCTATGTAGCATTACTTAAAGCAATTTGATGGACAAAAATTAACAAAAGCGCCAGAAATTGACTTGCACGGCACGTTGCAGATTTTAAACGGAACAAAATGTGAGGGAAAGTCAAAAGGACTCAACTTTGCGGTTGAAAGTGAAGAGGTTATGGCTGAGTATGAGCATGGTTAATGACATAGGACCAATCAGGGAATCGTTGAGATGAAAACTCACCAGTGATCATTGGGCATTTTTGCATCATTTACTTTTTGACTCAACTTCCAAAACATTGTTTCCATTATTTTATTATGATTTATTTTGGCCTTTTGCTATTATAATTTGCATGCCAATTGATTGCCAATTTAAAGCCCTGACCCCGGAGTTGGACCTGATCCCAAAGACTAAAAGCTCTTGTCTTCAGCAGCATAAAACTTCCATTGTTCTTTCTATATGTATCTGTGAATATCTTTGTTTCCCACCTGGGAGCAAGGCGGTGTGAAACAAACCAACAACCCTGACCTCAACACCTGTGTGATGAAGAGCAATAACAGCTGTTCTTCTTGGAAAAATAAATTACTTTTCTAATAGGTTCATCTCCGGTGCACTGAATGAAATAAAACATTCATTTACATTTTAGCGCCTCGGTGGAGATGTGACAGTGTGTGTTTGTTTGTTCTGGATCAGACATTACAGTATGTTTTGTTATATTTTGAACAAGTTATGAAGAAAGAACGGCGCATAATGTTCTGGATGCATCACCCCAAAATAATCTGTTATCAACAGAAATAATAGCATTGCCTTGCTCTTTAACTTTTTAAAGATATAGCTTAATTGTTCTGATGCACAGCCAAACCCTCACTATATATATGACATAACAATACAGTGTGGGGAACGCTGTACAAGATGAAGAGACAGGCTCAGCTGACGCAGTGGTTGAGCTAGAATCATCTGGTGGGCAGTAGTCCTGATGAATCTCTCAGGCCTCAGGTAACAAGAACAACAGACATCAGTCAGCAGGAGACGGAGACAGAGAGCAGATCATCGCCTCTTTTGTGGCTGCATCTTGCAATGTCACATCTGTTTTTGTCTACCATAAAACATAAATATAGACAAAGAAAAACAATGAACGGCAGTTGTTTTTGTAAATAGAACGCCTAATGACATTTCAAAAGAAAAGCAGATCAGATGGAAAAGAGATCTTAGAAGAATAAAGCAGGTGTTATTTTATATTCTCAGTATTGAAATTGCGTGAAAATACCAACAACCAACTTTTTGATTATACCCAATTTGGCATTCAGTCCCATTTCTGTCAGTTCCCTAATGAAGACTTGGATCTATAAAATACATAGTCTTATTTTTAGAAAGGTTTGGCCAAGCAGTTTTTAGAAAATTTCATTCAAACAGGAGTAAATAGTGAATTTATTGGAGACTATTTTCAGCCATAGATTAATACACATTCTGCGCTCTATTTGCAGCCGCACAATGGTGTAACTGGGATTGACCCGGTCCATAAGGACAGTTTAAACTTTAAGGTTAGGGGTTCACAAAAACAAATCTAGAGGACATGTAATGTGTACAACAGAGGATTTGTTTTCACAAAAATGTGTAATCATAATACCAGCAGATGCGTTTTCATATCCTTACTTTTAGGCAAAGTGTCCATATACCGCCTGCGTCTTTTTTCAATTGGTATATGGCTGCCGAGAGAAAAAGCGCCCATCCACCGTCTTTCTTTCATTCTTTGACTTTGCTATGCTCCCACTCAGAGTGCTTCTGGTTGAAAATTTCTTTCATAAATATTTTTCAAAAAGGCGCCGATATCATCACCGTAGAAGAAGCACTTCCCAGTGCCCTTGCAATGTTTTTCTGACAAAAAAACTATATGTACAGTATGTGATGGAATATTGCCATATAACCATAGAAACTGCTAAACCCGACAGTAAACCAGATCCAGTTTCCCATTGGTGTTCTCCAGAGATGAGCCTTGCAGACTAGTTGATAGACCTACAGTTCTACCATGTCACAATGCATTGTGCAAATATTGTGTTCTTACAAAAGCAGCAGAAAGGACTCAAAGAGTCGATCGATTAAACACTTGCTCACAATGGCACAGCCCCACATATGTGTTAATGGAGGTGAATATGGTGCCGGCAACCAGCCTTGCTGCCAATTTGTCCCAACCATTATAAAAGATAAAAACTGCTGATAGGACACATCGACCTGCAAAAAAGGTTAATTATTGCGCTCTGTTTACAAATTAAGATCCATTAAAGTTTTATATTTGTGTGATGTCCTGATATAAAGTATATGGTCAGAGCAGTGAGAGTGGAGACACCCTGGGAGCCAGAAAAACTTTTTGGGCTCATGTGCTTAGTGAGACATTTTTTGTTTAAGTGAATGGAAGCCATCTCCAGCATCCAGTTCCATAATGAATCCATGGACTGCCCCAAGGCCCTGCTGACCCAACGGGTGCGTGTCAAAGTCTGTCAGAGTGAATCACAGAGGTACTGGACTAGACCTTGAATGGCATTGGGGTAGCAGCAGGGAGCGCATATACAATCATATACCAGGCTTTTTGAATACAAAAACATTACTACTCTCTTAGGCTACATCGACAATACTACGTTTCCATTTTAAAATGCTTATCTTTTGCTATGTTTAAACTGCAACACTACTCCAGAGTTTAAGAGCACCGAAAACGAAGGAGTTTAGAACCGCTACCTAAGGCAGGTAAATTTGAAAACTCTGGGGTTACCTCTTAGTGTGGACAGGCGGAAACAGAGAAGTTTGAAAACGATGAC
The DNA here is from genome assembly GCF_027596085.1 of Anoplopoma fimbria. NCBI lineage: Eukaryota > Metazoa > Chordata > Actinopteri > Perciformes > Anoplopomatidae > Anoplopoma > Anoplopoma fimbria. The sequence goes on along the minus strand of NC_072464.1, from coordinate 3,120,266 downwards.
CTAGAAACCAGCGTTCGCTACTTGATTGGGTCTTAGCAGTAATAACGTGTCCTCCCCTGATTCATTACGCCCCTATCACATGACCCTTTTCCAGAACAAAACAAAAAGCCAGTTCTACCAATGATTTGTTTCAACATGGATAATGGATTACAAGCATTACTGGCCTTGTTGTCTTTTAAATTCTATCTCAGACCTATGGAGCAGACGTTTGAAGTCACGGTTTGGGGCTTTGAGGAGGGCAACACACACAAAACGGAGGACTTTCCATTTTTTTTAATAATATTTTTGTTCTGCACAACTATTTTGAAGTTCACAAAGAAACTGTAAACGAACAAAAGCCTAAATGCTCTCCAGTACGACAAGGACTTCAGCCATCCAGCAGAGCTACGAACGAAACTGTGTTGACCACATGTATTGACCCATAATCTAGTCATCTTTGATTTGTTAGTGTTCATTTTAAAGTAAAGTTGATATGTGTTTGAGAGGGATAGAGCAAGACCTGCAGCCTTGTAACTAAGTTTGAAAAATGAAAATTCAAAAAATCTCCAAGAGATTTGTCTGTTTGAGTTTATAGAGGAAGATTTCAGAGGAAGATATTAAGTATCGAGCATGACCTTTTATATCTACAGAGTACTATAATACTCTGTCATATTTTCTGTAACTAAGCAACCAATTTACTTCCTGTTTTGTTCAAGTAGTGTAGTTTGTTTGTTATTTAGAGTACAGCTAATCGACATTTCTGATGACACGGTTGAGTAGCGAGATGTTCATGCTGTCTGTTAAATTTATGGAGCCTCAGTAAAGCTTGTGTGGACGCTGCTGACAGCGGGGAAAACTGTGTGTATCTTATTTATGACAAAGGCTTAAGCCTTAGAAATACAAATGAAGGCTAAATGTGCTGAACGTTTAATCCCACCGGAGCAAAACGAGAGATTGACAAAAGCCTCCTGGCTGTAGACCATTTGGTGAAAACTGGCAAATGCAAAGATTCACAGCCTAGATGCTATACGAATAATTAGTTGTCCTATTTCTATTTCGCCAAAATATTTAATCTCTTTACCCTGTAATATAAATAATGCATGTAAGGTTTGGTTTAATCAGCTCAAAGCACTTGGTTAAGATAAGGGAATCATCATGGTTTTGGGCAAATATGGAAAAAAGTAATTGCTGCTTGAAATAGATTTTTATACATAGATACATATAAACTTCATTAAAATGTGATTGTATGTCAATGTTGTTTCTGCTGCCCCCAAGTGGCCAACGAATCAGTTTCTGCAAGTTTAATTTAATGCTTGAACGGCCTACACCAATCAACAAATGGAATGTATGCAGTCTGGTATGCTTTGTTCCTGTTGTTAGTAAATGCATTGTCAATTAAGTTTGAAGGAAAACCTATTTTCTCCCAGATTATGTTTTTTGAAATATCACAAATACGTCTCTAATCATAGTCCACATACGGTTGGTGGATGGTCAATTAAACACAGTGCTTTCACCGAGGAGACTGTTGTCTGTGTCCAATGTGAAACCACATGTAACGAACATACTTATTTAAGCCAAACCATGTTTTACTAAACATAACAAAGTAGTTTGGTTGCGTTTGTGTTTGGTTTCAATTTACGATAACCACTTGGTTACAACTGCACTGTTATCCAAGATAAAATACATTTTAATTGAAATATAATTTAGAACACAGTTTAGTTGTATGGGAACGTACTTTTGCAGGACACAGGGTTGGATGCAGGACATGAACCCAAAGACCTCTGGTATACGGATCTCACACTTTCTGGACTGGTGAGGATGTTGGCATTGACAGTATGGTAAAGTGGTGTTGCATTATACTGCAGTGTTCTATAGCTGTGATCCAAAGCCATTACTGTCTCTAATGGGTGTGCAAGTATGCAAATTAAATTAATTTTATCATCTACAACATATGTGCCAAACGCACAAGCCCTCATCAAACCCTCTTATTTACACTGCACACGGCACTCAGTTTTTGATTAGAAATCTGTACATCTTCTTTGCTATTGTGTATTGTGCTTGTGCACAAGTCGTAATATGCATGAGGTAAGCTAAATGTTGAACATATTAAAATGAATCCTTCTGCAATTCAGGTGCCAAAGCCTATTCCCACATGGTGTGTCACAGGATGTGGTGTAGCATTTGAATCTATTATGCTTTGCTTAATTTAAAAAAGCATACTATTTGCATTTATTTTGGCCATGATTGCTTTTTTTGTGATATGCCTTTTTTTCAGAGCTGAAACGGGGCTTTAATGTGGGTTCATTGTAACTCCCGGCTTTGATCTATGAATTCTACCACGGAGTCTGTGCTCTCAGTTAATCGCAACCTGTAATAAATGATGAAAGGAATAACAAAGGGACCTGGCTCTGCTCTCAAAATGGGTAAACGAGTCTCCCGTTAATCACACACTCTGATCCTGTGAAGGCTTTGAACTTACGTTGCTCTTTATACCACAGTCTTTCAGAAGTGTCTGTACACGAGCTGGTTATATAGATCTGCTCTGAAGCAAGTGTAGGTGTCTTCTGCTACAAGGTGTGAGGAGAAAGCTCTTTTAGCGTCACCTATCTGTCGGATTACACACGGTTATCTGATGACATCTGTATCTAGGAGTGATTAAGCTTGATAAAAGCTCATAATCTCTGGGATTCCTGTTTGCCACAGCAGACAACAGGCCTGTGTTTTGTTTTTTTTAGCCTTCAAACCTTGTAAGTCTGTACTTGTCATCACAAATCCCTGCAGCCTTGTGACTTTTTCATTCATTATATGTCATCTTATTGCATCTATGTGGACCAGTGGTTTCAGTCCGATGCAACTGCATTGGAATCTGGTGGGAGACATTTGATAGATGTTCTCTCTCTCTGTTATTATACATGCGTTCTGTTTCTTTTTTTTACTGTAGCTAACATAGGGAAGCTTATTAGCTTCAAGCTATGAAGGCACAGATGTGTGTGGGTTTGATGCTGATTCAGAGTGACAGCCGCCATTGTTTGCATATCAAGGGCTTAACTGGATTGTGTGCTTCGCATTTTGTTCTGTATTTTACAAGATACATGCATTTTATAAGATTTCAGATTTTGTCAGCGAGCAAGTTAAAAAGCCATTTCCCTGCAACTTTGTATTGACAGAGTATGGAATAATGGAGTCGTTTTTAAAATAATTTGTCCCGTATTCGTATGAGATGAGTTCGTATTCCAGTGTCCCACCTCAAGCTTAATTGCTGATGAAAGAACAAATGGGCTACATGGTAAAATCGTGAGTCGCAGATGTAGTGCTGAAAACAAAAGGGAAAAGAGGAGGCAGAAGCTGTCTCGGCTGAGCCTGCCTGCTATTAGAGAAAGGAACAAATGTCCCACTGATGTATCATTTTATGGTGGAAGAACAGCACCTGCGTCTCTGCATTCTGTTTGTCTCTAACTACATGTGAAATGAGTCTGTTGAATGGTGGCGGCTGCAGTGAATGGTGACACCCGACTGTTATACATCAACATTTCTCTAGTCATTCCAACACAATACAAACAGAACGCATTTGTGATTTCATAGTTAAGGTACAACACCTGTGTACTGTCTCTTAAAGCCCCAGGGTGCTGAAGGACATGTTAAATGTACTCTGACTATAAATGCATGCAGAGTATTATTACATTACATTACATTACAGCAGACGCTTTTATCCAAAGCGATTACAATCAGTAGTATATTACATATCATTCACCCATTCACACACTGATGACAGGCTACCATCAAGGTGCCACCATCAGACTCTAACTAACATTCATGCAACATCCAGTCCACACCGATGGCAAGCCTTCAGGAGCAACTTGGGGTTAAGTGTCTTGCCCAAGGACACATCTGCCGAAGCCGGGTATCGAACCACCGACCCTCTGATTGGAGAACTACCTTGCTCTCCACTACGCCACAGCCGGCACATTATGAAACATTGACTACAAACAAGGAATCTCTGTCTACCTCTGTGTGTGTGTGTCATTCACATATCTCTAAAGCTGCTCATCTGATCTATTTCTCACTTTGCGGGTGTATTGCTGGTGACGCAATGACATGCAGTGTCGAAGTTGGTGCAATATGGACATGTGACACTTTCAATATTAAGAAACTTTCAGAAACAAGTCATGTGGTGCGGGGCTTCAGGACTCTGTGGTCTGAATCCGGCATCATTCCGGAGCTAGCCTTTACACGCCCGTGCTCATTGACTGCAAAACTCTTTTGCTGCTGGACGCTAAATACCTTAATGTCACTACTGACTGCTTCTTCACTTCCCTGGAGTCAATGAAAGGTGTGCTGTTCTGGATACCATGGTTAATAACTGCATTGTCAATTAAGTTTAAAGTTTAGAAAAACAATTTTCTCCCTGATTACCACTGTTTTTTAAGTACCACAAATACGTCTCTATTAATAGTCCACGGATGGTTTGTGGATTGTCAAATAAACACAGGACTTTCACCCAGGAGACCGTTTTCTGTGCCCTGTGTGAAACCAAAACAGAACATTGATGTATTTTATCGTAACAAACATACTTATGTAAGCCAAACCATGTTTTTACTAAACATTACCAAGTAGTATATAATAATTTTATAGTTTGTCTTTGTAGCCTCTGGGCTTACAAGGTTTGTTAACGATGTGTCTGACAGTCTGAATGTTTGTGTTTCTCTATTATTATTATTATTATTATTATTATTATTATTATTATTATTATTATTATTATTATTATTATTATTATTATTATTATTCTATTGGGTACAGTTTTATTATAACCGTTACAACCTTAGGCGAGAGCTACAAAATTTTGAGTTGGAATAATCAATAGCTTTCCTTTTAGATCACTGGAACCAATTCTTGTTTTTTTTTAATAAAAATGCAAGTCAAAACCAGGCAAGAAGTGTCTCAAATGTCTTATTTAATTATACTTCTTAGACCAATCTTTAGTGGTTTATTTTGTTTGTCCCTTAGTTCATTTTTTTTTTTCAAACTCAGAGCAGAGGGTAAAGCATGGTTCAGCATATTAAACTGTGCCATGATGATCTTGGAGTACAACCCTGGACCAAGGAATGACGATGAAATAGTTCCTCAAGTTATTTCAGAAGCAGACTAATGGTGTGTTTTTCTACAAAGTCTCTAAAGGGGCCAGTTACAATGGGAAGCTAGTGCAGTGTCACAAATATAAAGGAGCAAAAGTTCAAAGCCCAAAGCTTCATACCTGTAAGTGTACCTGAAGGCAACATTGCCATGGAAACTTGCTGGTTTCAGTGAGCGATACAGTGTCAGCTGCACATATAGTCCAAAGCTTCGTTATTCTCTGCCATTTGGCAGGACATGTTTTTCACTCTCCTATCTGGGGAACTACTCCCACCAGGCTATCGATTTGCTCTTGATACCAGGCAGTTGGGGGGGGGGGGGGAGTGTCAGCTACACTTCCTCCCAAGACACCTTTTAAGATGTTGCACTTTCATGTCATAGAATGACATCTCTTGGGAGACTACGTACTGTCAAGCTCTCGTCTGCAGTGAGCTGAAGGGAACGAAGAGATTGGGGTTGTGGTCTAGAAAACATTCTTCTAATAAACTATTAGAAGAATTCTTCCAAATGTTCTTAACTTGTCCTTTTAAACACAATCCCAAAGGAGAGAAAGAGGTAAAGATGAGGATAGATGAAGTAGAAGTTACAGTGATGTATGATGAACCTCAAGGGATCAGTATAAATGCTAACGCATTAATCAATGTTTAAGTGTTAAAATCGTGTTGGAGGTATAATGGTGAGCACAGTACTCACAGAATATGGATAGGAATACCAGGAACATGCTTAACCCTTGAGGAAAGACGCTTAAAAGTGAGCCTTTTTGACAATATATGAGAGAAATAATTAAAAAAAAGTAAGCTAGTGCTAAATACCAATAACAACATGACATCCATCAATCAATCTGCAACTTTTAGCGACGAAGGAGATGTGTGTGTATCGTGCCTATCATGCTACTTTCCTAAGCCCGCCCAATTTTTAGTGGTCCAATCTAATGAAAGGATTTGATTTTACTCCGCTCAAATGTTCTGTTTCACTGAGGAGTATGTCACAGTACAGAAGCTAAAGACGCTCGAAATTCCATCTCACTGGGACTTTATCAAGATACTAAACCAGAGACTGAGACTGGTTGTCATATTGTGGTTGTCAATATGTGCATACCAATATCAACTTTATAATATTAATAACATTTATCAGTATCGGCACCCAATGCCTTTTGGTTTCGGGACATTATATCCCTCCTCACAGCCACTGTTCATATTCAAAAGTGGTCACAATCATCGAAGGCGGCTACAAAAGGTCACCGTGCCCATGTAAGCCCTACACCTCATCTAATGCTGGATTGCCCAAAAGTTCATATGAGGGCTCATTTGCGGCCTTTTGAGTTTTGTTTTTCAATTTTATGGCAGAAAATTATGAAGTTTCAGCATGTCAGAGTTTGAGAAATGTGTGTGAGCACTTTGTGGAATCAATTTTTTCTCCCAGGCACAGTTCCACACAACAACACAAAATATATTGGTAATTACAACCGCAAATTTGTATTGAGCATACTCAACCCCTGCGTCAACTGCAGCACATTCAGTATGTGCTGAGAAGTTACACTCTGCAAAGAGTCGATACGAGTCACTTGGAGCTCAGTGAATCTTCTTCTCTCTAAACAGTAATCTACTTTCCCCACGCAAGAGTCTGTAATATTGATATTCCAGCTTATTGTTACGGGCCGTTCATGGTTGCTTACACTGGAATCCACAGCCTCATTGTAGTCTTTGTTTAATGTATTTATAACTGCCATAAGCCTCATTAACATCTCTTTGGTTTCTTAATTTAGTCATTTGTAGTAAAAACATAATAATAAACTCAGTTCTCTGTAGGGGGTAGATAACATTTACACTGGAACATAAACCTAGTATCAAACGTAATATTTCACATGTAAGGGGAGTGCAGCATACTGTAGTTACTAATATAACTCCTGACAAACATATCTGTTTCTTTAGCTTCTAAATGCGGTACAATATATATATGTTAGCTGCTTGGTGATATATATATATATATGTGTGTGTGTGTGTGTGTGTGTGTGTCGTTCATCTCAAAATGACATAAATTATGCAGTTTTAAAACATGACAGTTCTATTTAATGTCTTCAAACTTCATACTGTGGCAGCTTTAAACATGTGAATGTGTTATTGCGAAATGGTCATAGTTTTAAACACCTGGTTAACCTAATTTAAGTACTCGATAAGGTTTAGGAAAAAAATGATGTTGTACATATATGTATTTACATAAGTATGTGATGTATTAATTGTGTTACAAACGTGACGTGGTTAAGAAGTAACGTAGTTAGGTACTTAACTTAAAATAACGTAACTTAGAATAACTTGTTTACTTTGGTTTGACACAGGAAAATAACAGTGATTTCCTGTGTTTGTTTGATTCATCCATCCTCCCCAGCCAGCTCCGTACTCGGAGTGTATTGCTCAAAAACATACGTCATCTGACTTCAAAATCCCTGCGACCACTAGTGGTTGCTGCCTAAAAGCCTTAAAGGCTTGTCAAATAAAGTGATAACTCATCTGACTAAAGTGATTGCCTTGATTGCTCATGTTTTTCGCCTGTTGGGTAAATGAAATCATAAATATAAGGATCCACTAATGATGTGTCTGCCTCTCAACGATATCTGTTCAGGTTCATCCCACACAGTGATGGCCATCTGTTTCTTCATTAGCTTATGTGATGAACAATTAGCACGCTGCAGGCTTAAGATGAGCAAAACATGGCTTAAGTGACAAAGCCACCAGTCAACGCACTTATATATGAACTACAATAGTACCTTAAGGAGTTGCCCGATTTAACAAATGCAAATGCAGCTACTCAAACAATATTTAAATTATTAACATGGATAGTACAAAGCCTTTGATCTCTGTGGGCTCCCAGTTTAACCACAACAATGGTCCTTTCTTTGCTGTTGTTATTTCCACCATGATGCATTTAAATGCAGGTATCAATAAGTATCAGTGGTGTATATTGAAAGGAATGTGCTGGTATTTTTCCCTTGGGTTTAACCCCTTATTGCCTGAATTTATTTACAATTATATAAACAAATATTTGTGTTTTTGCTGTCATGCAGATGCTAAATTAAGTGGAGATTGTTAATTTCAATATATCACATACAATAGATATAAATTGCTGCACGGTGGTGTAGTGGTTAGCACTGTCGCCTCACAGCAAGAGGGGCCCGGGTTCAATTCCCGGGCTAGACAACCTTCTGTGTGGAGTTTGCATGTTCTCCCTGTGTCAGCGTGGGTTCTCTCCGGGTTCTCCGGCTTCCTCCCACAGTCCAAAGACATGCAGCTTAGGTGCATTGATGACTCTGAAATTGCCCGTAGGTGTGGATGTGAGTGTGAGTGGTTGTTTGTCTCTATATGTCAGCCCTGTGATAGGCTGGAGACCTGTCCAGGGTGTACCCTGCCTTCGCCCATTGACAGCTGGGATCGGCTCCAGCACCCCGCGACCCTTAACTGGATAAGCGGTTACGGAAGATGGATGGATGGATGGATAGATATAAATTTTGGTATGAGGCAAATTAGCGACATTAGGCATAATTCGGCTGCATTAAGACCGGAAACGGTTTGAAGCGAATTCGCAACAATAGTCTACAAGGGGTTAAACCTCTTTCTTGCACATTTATCCGGCATTGTGGAAAATAAATGTCATAAGGCATGTGATAAGCTCTGTCTGTGAGATGGACAGCAGGAAGTCCAGTCATGTCCTGGGGAGGCAGCATCAGGCTGCCAGCAGACACAATACACAAAAAAAGAAATAAAAAGGCTTCTGTAACGTCCTAAATTAACTCAACACCTGCGGCTGACCCCCCTCAAGGTGTACCAGGGAGCACTAAAAGCTCTCATTTGTGCCATTGGGGTGGGCAATACTTCTTGGGGTAACAGCCTCAGTAAAATGAAAAGGTGCTGATAGCTGTTTCCCCCGGACCGGTCTCTGTTCCTGTTTGGTAGGCTACACATGTCTCACTAGGGCAGTTAAGTCTTGAGAGCACACTCAGAGGATGTGCCACCTTTCTCGTTCAATGGCACTGAAGTGATGAACTGTCAAGATTTGTCATGGATACAGTTTCAGCCAAAACTTTCACACATAAATGATAGATATCCCAACAGCAAATGTCCTGCTCTGGATTAAAGTTGCCGGCCTGCGTTCGTACCTGGTTTGTACACTTACTGTGTGGAGAACAATCATTTGCCAAAGTCATCAGAGTCAGATCAACTTCTGCCTACGCTCACCCTCATGTTTGCTTGTTATCGCTGTTTTAGCCCCGCTCATTCATCAATCTGTGGCCCTATCACTGTTTATGTCTTCTCCTGCTCAATCCAAGATCTTCATGCATATTTCACAGTAATTAAAGTGTGCCCAACTTTATTGAAAAGGGCTTTTGTTCCATGGACAAGGCCCCTTGGTGCTCTCTAAAAAACACATCACATATCTCCACTCACTCCTCATCCTCTCCAACAGTAACATCAATTTACACTAGCAGTTTCACTAACATGGTCATTTTGGCCGTTTCTCATTCCAATTTGCTGCTCCAAGCTACTGGATTTGAGTAACAAAAGGAGCTAAAACTCTGCACCCTCATTCCGTTACCCTCATTACAAAACCATAGTCTTTGATCACTGCACCTGCTTCTGAATTAAATTCTACGGGAACACTGTTTTTTTATATATTGCACATATTGTGATGTAATTTTTGTAGATTGTTTGAGATGTATCTATGTTATATTTCGTCTTGTATCGACTTGCCTTATGTTGCTGCCTCTTTGGGCCGGTCGTCATTTAAATGAGACCTGGGTCTAAATACAGAATAGAAGGATGAGAATAAATGACACTATTGTGAGTCCCACTTTGGAGTAACAGTATAACATGAGAATGCTCCTGTAAAGAAAGAAATAAGAGTTTGGTATGGAAGAACTTGTCTGATCCGCACAGACGTCCCAGTATCCCTTGGAATTATGTTTCTGTAACTCACCAATAAAGAGATAATTTGGACGTTTTGAAGTGGTAGTTGTGTGAGCTACTTCATAGTCAGTGTGTTACCTGCAATAGATATAGTTTAGAGAAACAGCACTGGAGCAAACCAGATAGTAGAAAAAGAGAACATTGTCATTGAATGTACACATTCTACTCATGGCTACTCTTCAGTTACTTTAATGATAGACACATAATTATGCCCCAGTTTACCCCATTGTCCATCCAGTGTATCTCAAGTTTTTACATCAGCGGTACAACATCTTCTCGTGTAATATATTCCCCTGCTTTGTGTCTGGGCTGAATACATGAGTGTCATCACCTCCTGATGAAATGCAAAAATATGGCCCGTTTCTGTGCCCCATCACCAGCCATGGTCAGAGGTCTATTATCATGTCAGCTACAGCTTCTCCAGTGTGTGTGTGTGTGTGTGTGTGTGTGTGTGTGTGTGTGCTGCTTTACATGCACCCCGCTGTCACTTTGAATGGCTCTCTCTCTCTCTCCCCGTCTCCCTCTCTCTCTCTCTCTCCCTCTCTTTTTCTCTCCGTCTCTGCCAGTCTTTCAGCACAGAGGCACTATCCGATGATGGGTTTCTCAGATGGAATTAAAATGTCTCGTCCCACAGCTGTCACCCATGCAAATTGCATTGTCTACAGATTCTATTGCTGAGAAAAGCCAGCAGTCTGTTTTTTGTCTGATGCCTTCTTCCTTCTCCTTATTTTTTTTTGACATGATGTCATTATCCGTGACACCGCTGCTTCTCTCATTAATGTGTTCAGACAGTCATCTTTTCATCTCTCTGCCTTTCTTTGTTTTGCTGCAGGTTTACCGCCACTCCTACATGGCCTCCTACAGTATCTACAACATTCACACGCGGTAAGTGGAAAAAAAGAAACATTTTCATCAGCGAGACAACAAGGGTTGCAAAAACTGTACAACACATATACTATCAGTAAAAGCTAAGTGCAATGAAGTATGGTGTTCACATGTTGCAACTTGCAAGAAAAAAAGCAGTTCTAGCTGACCTACAGGATGCACCTGCATGCACGGGGGACACATATTGGATCGATGTTTTAAACATTCATTTGTGGGATGAATTTGTTTCTGAATGGTACGGATTGTAACAATATCTATACTATATGGCAGGGTTTTCAAAGTATCACACTATGGGCCAGTCCTAAAAACAAACTGAGACAACTGTGACTTCCCCAACATACAATTTAGTAAATGGAAACCATTCTGAGACTCGTGCTTAATAAGCCATTAGCAGTTTCCTTTTTTAATGTACATCAATGTAACTTTTACTGGATTACTCAGACTACTGAGATTCTGAATAAAACATGATGATTCTCAGGCAAGATCTTCAGTTGTAGGGAGTGTTTTACTTACTATGATTTTGAAAGTTGATGTATGGACATTTATTTTCAATGCACATTACAGTTTGAAAATGTCTTCTTTGGGGAAGTGCCCTCAGTTAGTGCTATTTTGAAAATTGATTACGAAGATAATGGCGGTTAATTTGCTGTAAACCTAATGCATTTTCACATAATGTGACCATAGTGTATGTGACTGCAACGTTTTGGATCATACGGCTTGTGCACTTCAGCAATGTTAAAGAAATGCATGTACAGTTATGACTACCAGTAGATGAGCCTACAGTCGGTAGTTTCCTGCTGAATTTCAGGTTGATCTTCAGAACATCGTGTCAAAAATTGCTGTCAAAAGCGCTGATCCCAGACAAGCTGAGATTCAGACATCCTGCCGGTCCCGTCAGTCGCGGTGACGGGCAGGATTCCCACTACTAATCAGAGAGGATTAAAACTTTGTTTGGCTGATGGGATTTGCCTTTTCAAACACAACTGTTATTTTATAAAGCTTTGTGATAGATTCCTCAGATATTGTGCCACCGTGGGGCATCACTCCATCATGTTCTTTTTATCTTGGTCATCTGCCTGCTGCCATCAGACTCTGGGTCTGTCGCCAACTTGGGCAGATTTGAATTTGCAGCCTCATTGTTTTTTTGGACCAAGAGTAACTGACACAGCGTGTGCTATATCACAGGGAAAACTGGCACAAATTTTCTTTTTATATACTTAGTAGCATTTTTATATACTTAGTAGCTTCAACCAACTTTATTTTAATATAAGGTCTTAGCTAGTATTAGAAGGCCTTGCTGTGTTTATATAACAGGTCATAGTTGTATGTGTATTTCAAGGCTGCAACTACCTTTTGTCGTTATAGATTATTCTGCCAATTATTAATTCATTAATCTTTTGGTCTATAAAACATCAGATAACAGTTTTTTCTGTCTAACAGTCAAAAACTGAAACATAATCAATTTATTAGGATGTAAGATGTCAATTCTCACATTTCAGAACTTTTTGATTTTTGCTTAGAAAAAACATTAGATGTTTATGATGTCATGCTTGTTGTCTTTTCTTTTAGGGAGGTCTGGGAGCTGGACCCTCCTGAGGTGGTGAACTCGGTTCTGCAGTATGCCGCCTGGGGAGTGCAAGGCCAACAACTGGTGAGAACACACCAGTTATTTGTGTCTGATATTTGCTAAAGCTTGCAATAAGTAATTACAAGAAATGGTTTCAAGGTAACTGTGCCTCGTTTTTTACTTCAAAAACAACCTAGTGGTCGGAAAACCACGGATTCGTTGAATGTTGATGCTTTCTGAATTGAAAATATTTTTTCTTTAATACGTTTCATCCAAGGCTTGTATCTCGCTTGAAAACGCACAATGTCACCTTGTGAAATGATGAGGTTAGGGTTAGGCAACAAAACTGCTTGGTTAATGGTGCTCAATAGGAACTCATAGCATATTAATGACTGAGGGATAGCCTACACACGGCACTCAACATGTCTACTGCAGCACCGGCTGCTCGCAGCTAACAACGCTAACTGTGCTAACACTGCAAATGATGGTATCAGTGCTGGCAGAGCGAACAGTGAATACCTGATTTGGGTGGGCGCTACAATACCTCTAGAGAGTCAGCGGTCCAGAAGGCGTGATCAGCTGTAACCGCTGTATGAGTGCAGTGCTGAGCGGGGTGGAGTTAGCTGGTGGGGCACGCTCACATGCACTAAAAATGAACTCTCAGCCGGCTCGCCTATATGAAGAAAGTTCAGAAAAGTTAAAATTACAACACACACACACTACATTACATTACAGTCATTTACACACGCTTTTACACGACACAGTCAGTAGTACACACATATCACACACACACACAGGCTACCATCAAGGTGCACATCACTCAACAACATTCACACATCCAGTTCACACCGGAGGGTGACTTTATGCTGTCCTCAGGAAGATTTTACACCACGATATCTTTACATTGATAATAGTTGTTTGCTGCGATATTAATGCTCTGATTAACATCCTCAGGAAGATTTTACACCACGATATCTTTACATTGATAATAGTTGTTTGCTGCGATATTAATGGATTAACATAAAAAGATCATGGTTTGTGTTAAAATACTAATGTAACAATGTGACACTGACTCTTACATCCACATTCATAGCATCTGTTTTTGCAGAAATGGACAAGGCCAACATTTATTCCTGGCCGATGGGCTGGCAATTACCAACCATATAATGACAACACATTGAATCAGCAGTAAGCACACATGCGGTTGCTTTCCTTTCATTATGTAATTAAAGTGTCCAGGACAGAAAATCGTTTGTTCATAAAGTAGCCTTCAGCTCCAGCATATTTATTGCGGGTCTTATCTAACATCCGAATTTCTACAGAATAATACAAATAAAACCAGCAAGGCCGTGTTAATGTGCATTTGAACTGCGAGGACACGCACAAAATGGTTTTAGTGCCACGCGCTTGTGATTCAGAATTCCCCGCTCTACTCATAATATACCTCCATTTTTGTGGGAACTTAATTAGATGCAAATTTTCTCCCATCATACCTTTTTTCTGTTTATTTATCTACACCAGACAGATGGGGAGGCTTTTTCGTTGACAGCAAAAAAAATGCAAAAGCACAGAAGAGCAGCTTTGTCCATATTTGCAAATTCCAGCGTGTAATATTTGAGCATAAATCAAACACGACTCCATTAGGAAGTCATTATGGTGATAAGGAGGTGGAGCTGTTAGACAGATGTGAAGGCTCAGCTCTCGAGTAGCATTAGCAGCATCATTAGCCAGAAGCGCGTCTTTAGAAACAATGATATAACGTGTGTGTTTTGTCAGAGTCTGTAAGTGAGCCTCCTAGCAATTCTTTTGGAATTTTGTGTATTGTCATTAGGATGCGTCCATACATCCAGTTTTCTAATTAGGTGTTGTGTTAATATCTTTGATCATTTGTGAATGCATATCAGGGGGTCTGACACTGTGGGCCCCCAGATAAGATCGAGACAAATACAGCCCCCAGTGCAAACAGGAAGTATAGTGTTGCCATGGATTCAGGGAGTACCAATGTGTGCTACAACTCGAGCCCCCTTCTTTAGCCAATATTTGTTGACTTTGGCAAATAGACTCGTTAAAAGTATGCAGAATTGGCTAATAACAGTTCCTGTTTGCAATTTCACCATAGATGTGCAGACCGTTATCACTGTATGACTTTTACACTGGTGAAAACTGAAAAACAACATGATTCTCGGGCAAGTTCTGGAGTTATAAGGATAAGGATTTTCTTCTATGATTTTGTAAGCAGATATATGGATGTTTTGTTGTTACGGGGTCACTTGTATCAGATATATCAGAGAGTGTAAGCTACACTTAATCCTAAAATATATTTTTCATGTATATGTGTTCAAACTTGACTTGAATAAGACCGAGTAGAAGTGCCATTGTTTTACTTGTTATGTGGCCATCATGGCCGGGCTAAAGGTTTTAGGTAAGGGTTTACTGAATTGCCTTTCCTGGGGAAAGCGTGTGTTACTTTTTCAGTTTCAGTTTAACAACTGTTTTGACTGAAAGCAATGTCATCAATGATCTCACTGTGTTTGTGGGATTGAATATAAAAACATCATTATATCACCCCAGGCCCAGATTTCTGAAACTCTTCTATAATTTGATCAAACCTGCAGCAAGACAACCTCAAATGTCTGATTATACTCTCTCCATAGTTGGAGTAGTTGGAGTGATGATAGTAGTAATGATGTGTGTATTTTAAACAATAGTTGTTCATCCAGTGTTAAAGTTGTGAAGCCTTACATCTGTAACTTTTGCAGCCATGCAGCAGTGCTCCTGTTTCTCACCGGCCCATTCTTTACCATGTGATTTAATTGGTGGCTGTGTGCTTCCTCTCCACAGATATACATATTTGAAAATAACATCTACTACCAATCAGATGTCAAGAGCAACTCCCTCCGGCTGACATCCTCAGGGAAGGAGGGGATCGTCTTCAATGGGATCGCTGACTGGCTCTATGAAGGTACATGTCACCTTTGCATACAGTCTAAGGACAAAACTAGCTGTAAAGGGCAGTCAAGACCTTTTTTCTGGTAAGTGTTTGATGAATTGACAGAATCTCAACAAACAGAAACTTAATGTCGATAAAGAGACGTGTGGGTAAACGGCATTTCCACTGTGCTACACTGATGATAATATCTGACTTCATTTTCAAAGTGTTGGCAGACTGTCTCATTAAACTGTAAATGTTGAGAAACATTACCTTATAAAAGGCAGTGATTAAATATTCATAATGTTTGTTCTCATGCAGAAATCTCCCCACCTGTGTGAGGAGTGGTTTTATGTGCTTTAAGTAAACAAACGCTACATGCACTTAGCCACTCTTGCCGATCTCTCCTGAGAAAATAATATTATGTAAATCTAATAAAAAGGCAGGCGACCGCACTGACTTTACCATCTCTTCTTGTTTACCTTCTTACTCTTAATGATATTTTTTAACTTTAATAATGTAGCAATCAGCGATGAATGACCCCCAAATTAGAACTTCATTTAATACCTCTTTTGTCATTTTAGCATTTTTGTTTCCCCTTCTGTCTTCCGTTTGTTGAAGAGCGTTTTTTTGTATACCTATTAAGGAGTACATAAGACTGGATTTTCTATCAAATGACAACAAGAAAACATTTAAACATTTATTATCTCTTGAAATCAATGGGATATATAAACAGTGACCTACTTTATTACCAAAGTGACACAGATCAGTCATCAGCTGAATGTTGTTGACATGTTAAAGATGTTGTTGAAGTCATACCAAAAGATTTACATTAATACAAATAGTCTTTGTTATCACAACATTCAAAATGTTAACACAGATGAATAATTATTTGATGGAGTTTAATGTTTTTAGTGCAATTAATCGACTTTATTGTATAACATTTTAACCTGAGCTCATCTACAATTCAACCTCAGTGCTAGGGTTAGGTAATAATTAATAACAAATGTTATGTGGATAACAGATGTATAAATATTCACATGGAGTAAAGTATTTGGTCCTAATGTCAGCATACAGTGTACACAGCTGAAGTATGTTGTGATTTAAAGCTGCTGAAAGTAGAGGTTCCAACTTCTGCGCCCTCCAGTGGTGGTTACAAAAAATGCTATAATCACGTCAAAATTCTGCACATAATTAGTTTAGCTAGTTAGCTTTGGTCATACACATAGGAAACAGGTCCTCTTAACGGAGTCCACCATGTTGCACCGCCATGTTTCTACAGTAGCCCAGAACAGACAAACCACAGAGAGTATTTTTTACATTTTTACGTTGAAGTGGCAGCTTAAAATTCGGTGGCGCTAAAGTACCCGAAGGCCACCGGAGGTTCTCCTAAGCACTTGGAAAGTAAATGTCGAGGTATTCAGTTGGCTGCAATCTGCAACCTCAAGGCTGGATGCCACAAAACTCCTTCATACCGTGTCTTTATGCACCTATTGAAAGATCATATGTTGAGCCGTTTTGTGTTTCATGACGATAATACTCTTTCGGATCCTTAAATGTCAAGATCGAATTTGATGCAACAATGCAGCTCATGATGTGTTTTCTCCTAAACAGAGGAGATCCTTCAGACCCACGTGGCCCACTGGTGGTCACCTGACGGAGAGAGGTTGGCCTTCCTGGTCCTCAATGACAGCCTGGTGCCCAACATGGCTCTGCCTCGCTTTACTGGCATGACATACCCCAAAGGAAAGCAATACCCATACCCCAAGGTAAACATTATTTAGAAGACACACATGTCACAATATCACTGCACAGTTACATGACCGTTAGCAATGACTCCAGTAAATGTGACTAAACATATCTTTTGCCACCTATTTAAGACATACTGTTGTTTGCTAAATTTTCAAGAATGTGATGAGAATATTGATATCATTCTATTCCGTACGTACTAGGCGTCAAAGGTCAATGTGTCACAAAACACATTTTTGACCATACCCAAGAATATATATGTGCCAATTAAGACTAATTTCACACATGTTGAGGTGGTGCCATTTTGGACAATTAGAAGTCTATGGGAAAATGACTCTACATCTCACTTGATTTATTCCCTCAGTAATCATTGTAAACATTAGTTTCTGGTCTCAATCTCTAGTTTAAGTATTCTTCAATACAGCATGATGTTCATTTAGTAAACGATGGTCCATTTAGAGTCAAATAGACCATGAAGCAGGGTATGTTTAAGGGCGGGGCTACCTTGTGATTGACAGGTCACTAGCATGGTGTTGTCCTATCTGGGAGTTTTCCGCATTTTCATCTTAGAACTAACCCTTTCAGTGTGTTTTCACTTTATTAGAGTTAATTATAACCTTTGGCTGCTTTCCCATCAAGGACGTATGTCCCAAAAAGTTGAATTTTGTTTATTACATGTATTTGTCAGGGACATGTACAAAAAGGACTAATGTCATACAAAGAAGAGAGATGTAATGTGCCAGATTATGCTCCTTTTTGCATCTGCAGACTGTATCTAGGCAGACACAAACGTTATTTTGATGAAATTGTGCTCTTGATCCTTTCTAAGTTAACTATACAGGCCTGTTAAGGTATTTTAAAATGTCTTTCACTATTTTTGTCTCCTCAGTTGTCTTTCTATAAAATATATTCATAGAACAATTCAAAAGCAATTACCCCTGAAGAAGGCCAGTATGAAATATTATTTATGGGAACACAGGCTATTGCACTAACTGCAATATTTGTGATTCAAGTGGATTCACTCTCTTATTCCCTGAATTGTAACACTTTCATATCTCAGTTTTACATTTTTAGGCCAGTTTGATAACAGCGAGCCCAAAAGAAAACAGGTTGTGTCTCCCAGAGTCTGTGCCTCTATCCACCAGTGATCCGTCATACAGGGAGACTGTCCACTGTCAAAGAGAAGGGAACCGTCTTCCCCCACTGACAGCAGCCTTGCTTGAACAGAAGCCACGCACTGTAGTGATCACACACATATAACACACAAAGTAGTTGGCCAGCTACAATAGCTTTGCCCATCTTTGATTGAAAGCGACGCCTGTTGTTTTCTGTAGACCTTTCTATCGGGTCTTATTTTGAGGAAAACACAGGAAATCAGAGTATGATTTGTTGCAGGTATAGTGAAATAGAAAAATGCAAATGCTGCAAGTGAAGTGTTTTTTTCTAATGCATCTTATGTTTATGTGTGCTGTTCAAGTCTTCACACAATACTCCGAACAGTTCCTGCATAACTACACGTGCATGGTCGTCTAACTGGATGTGCATTTTAAAGAGTTTTTTAAAGGGATGTTCTCATTGAATTATTCATTCCAAATCACAAAGCACTTTATAAGTCACGCTTGCCATTTTGGAAAGTGCTGCGTGGAGAGTTTGATGATGTGAGGCTTTCATCTAAAGTCTGGACTGTTGGTTTTGCATACAGGCTGGCCAACCCAACCCAGTGGTGAAGCTCTACGTAGTCAACCTCTACGGGCCGACGCACACGCTGGAGCTCATGCCTCCAGAGACGCTCAAGCTACGGTAAGGGGAGCTGCTTTCTTTTTGTCGAGAACTTTTGCAACAGCCGCAGTCGCTGCTGGAAAGAGGAGGTGTTTGACATTTTTCTCACGTGATCAATTTTGCTCACTAGACACTCTGCATCTATAATTAGGGGAAAGCACTGCAGCTTACAGTGCCCCTGCATTGCAGTTACAGTAACTTGTACTTTGTGTGGGGAAACAACTAAAGGACAAACCCTGACCAACAAATGCCAGCCTGCATGGGTCTATTATTTTATTATTTCACAATGCATGCAGCTGCATTTGTCATTCCAACATATTTTAGAAACTTCACGTTAACCATCGGGTTTTATGAGACTGCATCACTGAATGTATGTTAAAAAGAATGTAATGTATTACATCTGACACATCTTGAAACACCATTTGTGTAGTAGGGTTTTAAGGACCGGGCTGCTGGGAAATTGGTTCAATCCCCAACTCACTTTCATCCGCAGGAATGTTACCTCACTCCCGACTCAAATACTGATGCTTGGTCAGTGGCCCTAGGCCTCTGATACCCACTTACTGCAGCACCTTTTAGCATGAGGGCATTCCACTAACTCCAATGTTAACCCATGCTTGTCATTAGTAGATGGTCAGAGCAACAGAGGATGTATAAAGAGTGACAAAGTGTGAGGGTGGTGGGTGGGAATGTCGGATGGGTTTAAAAAAAACATAGGACTTTCACTCAGGAGACCTTTGTGTCCTGTGAGAAAAACAAAGTCAACGTCTACATATTAAATTTAGTATATTACCTAGTTACGTGATGTGATTTTATTAATGCCAGATACATGACGAACCAGAATCCCTATAAAAAAAATGTTTTTTTATAGGGAACATTATGTGACCATGGTGAAGTGGATCAGCAAGACCAAGACCTCGGTCAGGTGGTTGAACCGGGCCCAGAACATCTCCATCCTGACTGTGTGTGACACCACCACTGGAGCCTGTGTCACGGTGTGTATCTGTTTGTGAACGTGTGTCTGTGTGTAAAAGAAAAAGAGAAAAGGAAGTGTGTCCTTGGGTAGAAAAGAAAACTTTGCGTTTACGTTGGCAAAGTAATCATCTAATCTGGGAATCTATTGCCTTAAGAAAGGCTTAGAATGCAACGTAATGCCCCACATTTGCTTCATGTCAAACTTGAGCTGAGTGCTCTTTGCAGGGTTGATTATTGTTCAAGCCTAGTAACAGTTCTTGATTCATTATATCTATTTGATTTCCAAGGTAACACTGTACATATCGGGCTACTTTGTGGTGCTTCTGCCTCCTATGAATAAAAATAAATAATAAGGTAATAAGTAAAGAACGATGAGCTGCTTTCTGATAGGACCGGAGCCATGAGATCCTGCTCCTCTCCAAGAGACCAGTGTTCGTTCCACAGCACTTTTTTAGTTGGTTTTTTTTCACGAGCGCTCGTCATTTCAAATCATTTTCCTCACTGAGTGGTTGCCATCTGCTATGTGGCTGTGAGTTCAAGAGGATCTAAGTGAGAAGAGCAGCATCTGTTATTTGTGTTGGACAGAAAGTACAAGTGTACAAGATACTAAGTCTTGTTTTGAGTAGTAATGCTAGCATCAATAGGATTGACTTGTCCATCACAACCTGGGAACATCAACACTCTCCTTAGTACTGTAGTATTTGCATCTCTGCTGCTGTTTGCCTCTTTTGTTTGGACAAGTCACAAAATGAACAATTTGTGACAATTATCACTGAGACTGTCTTGTGTTTAAACATGCAGATAAGTAATTATAAGGGGAAAATAAAAAGGAAGTGCCTTGAGAAATGAGTTGGTGGCGATTAAAAATTATTCCGAAGTAGTTTATGAATAATGCACTGTTCTTATAAATCATGGCATGTTTCTCTTACATGATAAAACAATAGGTGCTGGTCGAGTCAGTGATTCTAATCATTAACACACTTGACAATTTTGCTATTACCTCCCCTCAGTCCTCTAAGCTGTCAGTTATGTGTGTACGCTGGAAGAGTCCTGAGAACACAATGCCAGGGAGGAATAAACAGAACATTGGAGAGACAATAGAAAGAGTTCGAGGGTTTTTGTGACTGACCAGCTCTAACATATTCCAAAGCTACAGTCCATCTTTAACTAACCGAGAGTTGTCCAAAGTCACTAACACCCTTGGTTACGAGGAGATGTGGATGAACTCCACTGGTGCCACTTTGTGGAAAGACCTAACTGTTAAACTGATCATTATTTGAAGAAAACCTCAGCAGTGAACTCATCCATGTCCTCTCCATACTTGGACGTCACAGAGCAGTGTTAAACCGGCAGTTGAACTGTTGGACTCGCTCTCCAGCTCTGCTTTTTCCTGATTTGGTGTGATTTGCACAAACAAATATGCCTCCCAGCCAAGAGGCAGCTTAGCTCAGGCTTGGACCCGACACCCCGGCCTCCTCTGCCAAAACTTTGGCTCCCGGGTCATGCATGTATTGGTTGAAAACGATGGCTCGGACTGGGAACGGCGTCCCGGGTGGCGTGTTCAAATAAACTACAAAATAACATGAGGTCCATTATACGACGGATGATTCTGTCTGGAAAATATGCCACTGACGTGTTATTCCAAAAAAGTTTGTAAAAAGGAATTTGATTAAACTGCATCTGCGTCTATTGTCCACTATTTAAAAACCTCTATGTGCCAAGCAGAAGCGTAAGTCAAGACCCGGAGAGGAAGGCTGTAAGGAGGGGAGGATTTTGATGATCTGGGTGAATTAAGTGCAGACTGACATTTTGCTCTTTTTTTACATCTATTTTTCAGAGACATGAAGAAAGCTCCGAGCTCTGGCTTTCCAAGCAGGTAAAGTGCTCTACGTTCTGTCTATCGTGGTTGGTACTTCATATTTTTTGAAAGCATGTGCTCCACTGCTATAATTTCACTCAATGTCATTCATTCCTATCTCAGTATCTTTCAAATTATACCACAAACCTCATCCATTTCCTACCTCATGTCTGCACACTAGGCCCTAGTCATCCTCCCAAATCCCTCACCCGATGACTCAAACACAGGTTGAGTGGCGGCAATGAAGCACTCAGTGTCGGGCCCCTCGAATTATTCTCTTCAGCAGGCAGAGACTCTGGAAGCAGGGACCCGCCACTTCATTATCACCTGTAGGATTTAGGAGCAAAGAATAGAGCCTTCCTCGGAGATAATGAAGTGCTTTAGGGGGATTAGGACAAGTTGAAAATCAAAGCAGCTGCAATTTAAATCAGTGTTTCAATTCGGTTGGTGTAGTTCATCCGTGAAATGTGCAAAATTGCAGCATACAGTGATCTTTTTAGAGTGTTTTCACTGTAAGAAAAAACGTTCAAATAACCTTTTCTAGTCAAAATGGACTTCATAAAAGGATGACTTCACTGTAGATTAAATTAATCATCAACCTCTTTGCCTGTGTAGTAATGTCAACAGAGCCATGAACATTTAATAACCTTGGCATCTAATAAAATCCAGGTTAAAACATGGCACTGTAATATTAGTTCCATTTAGATAGGGCTCTATGTATGTATTTCTTTTCCAAAGAGAGTGCGGTCTAGTGTAGGCTTTAGTTTTGACCTTTTTTCTTTAGCTTTGCTCGTGAAGCAGAGAGACGGAGGCAGAGGAGAGAACATTCCTGGCAGGATGCGGATCATACAGCCCTGCAGCCGTACATGTTTGGCTGTAGCGCCGGGAGATTTAACCACTTGTGAATCTTGGCACGCGGAGCTGCTTGTCTTTGTTTCGGTGGTTAATCTGCAAGATGCTCATTTACGGACTGTGAAGTTGTGTCGGTGCAGAGGGAGGGCCTTTGCTTAACAGATTATTTACGTAAGATTTTCTTGAAAGCCAAAGTCTTATCCTGGGTAAACTCTCTCCATTTGAGACAGAATGTGTTTGTTTCTCTGAGTGAGATATTTTTTCAGTGTGGGGGTCACACATTTAAATTGAATGTAAACCACTTTGTCAAGCATGGCCTCGATGCACAGTATGTATATGTGCTAATTTAAGTATTTAATCAGTGTATCGAAAAATGTCCAGAGCTATGATTTTTTTGTTGGCCAAGATTAGTTGTGTTAAAAGTATTCATAGGTTTACTTGAGAAAAAGTAGCGATACCACAACAAAAAGGATCTTCAAGTAAAAGTCCTACATTCAAAATGTTATTTAAGTAAAAGTATGTGAGTGTTATCAATGGAATTTACTTAAAACATAAAAAGGGAAAATACTCATTATCTCTGCAGGTTAGCCCCTGTAACTGATATAATAAATATTAGCAGATTATTGGTATAGGTTTATTATTGTCTAACCAGCTTGTATCTGCTCCAGGTGGAGCTAATCTAAGTGGTTTGTTTATATTGAGATAATTTAATTTAAAGCAGCATATCATCTATATGCTCATTATAGGTTATCAAAATCTCAAGGATGCTCAATATGGAATTCAGAGCGTATCCATTGCCTCTACGCGGCTCTCAACATGTTCACAGCTAACAATGCTAACGGTACTTACAGACAAATTACGGGCAACACTGCTGACGGAGCTAGCAGTGTTAACCAGACAGTAGGACTCACAAGAGTTGAAATAAAATAATGATCAAAATTGATGCACCAGACATCGAGACCTCCTGACTTCTAGTACCTAATATGACTAAAGCTCCTAAAAATCTGGATCCTAAATTTCCCATAATGCAACTTTACTGTTTTTTTGTTTAACCCTCACTGCCTTGTAATAGTCTGTCAAACCTCATACCAACAGTTTGTAACACAATCTTTGTGATAAACTACAACTCCCAAAAACCCAATCCCAGATTACCCTGATGACATCACTATGGCATCATTATACAGTTATTTCACAGGCTGAGCCGTCCTCCCCATGATGACTAAATGGATGTTGATGTGTAAAATCAGTGCAGTACAGCTGTAGAGTTTCAGGGTAGTGGTAAATGGTGCACTTTTGTCTCTGCTGATCATACTAACTACATAATTCCCTTCCTGTAAAAGGCTTCACCCACAATTAGAGCAATCTGGACAATAGCAAAATAGACATTTATTCATACTTTCTTTCTGAAAAAGTGGTTTGACTGTAGAGGTCATTTGCACGTCATGTCCTCATTTTAATGCACTTTTTCATGCTGTTGATGTCAGTTGTAAAGAAAGAAAGCCTCTGAAACAGTGTACTAATGACGATTCATGTCTTTTTACAACCAAAAAACGAAATTACAAATGTTTCAAAAATCGGGTTCTTGTTAAGAAAAAGCGCAATACAAGCTCAGTCCCTTTACCATTCACCATTTACCAGGCCTTAAATAGGACTGTGTTGTTTTGTTGACCAAGCTGATTGATGATGTGTCCTTGGGCAAGACACTTAACCCCAAAAGACTTGGGCGGCTGTGGCTCAGTGGAGAGCAGGGTCGTCCCCCAATCAGAGGATCGGCGGTTTGATCCCTGGCTCCGGCAGTCCATGTCGATGTGTCCTTGGGCAAGACACTTAACCCCAAAATTGCTCCCGCAGGCTGTTCCTGCGGTGTATGTATGTGTATGAATGTTAGTTAGGGTCCTGATGGTCAGGTGGCACCTTGCATGGTAGCTCCTGTCATCAGTGTATGAATGGGTGTGAATGGGTGAATGATTAGTAATGTAAAAGCGCTTTGAGTGGTCGGAAGACTAGAAAAGCGCTATACAAGTACAGTCCATTTACCATTTACCATGTGTCTTTGCTTTCTGCAGAACCAAGAACCGGTGTTCTCCAAAGATGGCAGCAGATTCTTCCTGACTGTCCCAGTCAAACAAGGAGGACGTGGAGAGTTTCATCACATCGCCATGTTCACCACACAGGTGAAGGCCCAGTTTAAAGTCACTTCATCTTAAGTCGATGCAGCGTATAGGCCACAGTTTTTACGACCAAAGGATGGATGTTGTTTGTTTCCACAGCTTTAATAGAGCTCTTAAATGTAATGTGCAGCCAAGGGGATAGTCTCAAAAAGTTTAATCCAAAATTGAGGAAATTACTCACAGCAGCCCTTTTTGTCATGCTGCTGTTGAGCTGTTAATTGAAATGTTGCCATAAATCACAAACTTCTTGCAAGTGATTGATGATACTTTCCTACCAAACAGCATAGGCCCAATAAAGAGAGCATGTTCTAATCAACAAAGACACTAAAACGTCCCCATCCGTATCCGAAAAAAAGTTGCATGTTGGATTTTAGTAATGTTAGTAGAGGTGAACAGGGATATTTAAACGAGTTTTCAGACCTACCACCTCTATGGTTAAGGTTTTGGCTGAGGTTATGGTTTGGTCAGGGTGAAAGGTTAAGGTTAGATTGTGGTCAAGACAAGCTGGGGTGTTAACTGGGGTCTCCAGTGTCAAAGTCACACTGTGTTCATCCATCCATTCAGTAAAGATTTTATAATAGTATATAACTTTAGTTAACCAGGAGAAGTACCTCTCTTAGGTTACAAATCAATGGGAGATACGTAGCATTAGCACATAGAACACAAAATATAGAGGTTTCAAACAACAGACAACAACCAATATTTTAATATTAGTTACTCTTTTTTTGAGTGTCTCTTGAGGACAGTTTTGCATGCCTTACCATCCACCAGCCTCTTTCCTAAAGGTGTGTTCAGGCTGTATGCAAGTCTTTTTCCCCTGGTTTGTCCAGTCTGGTGTGGAGCGTGTTTGTAAGTCTTCTTGCGGCACATCTATTTATTCAAAAACCCTCTGGACAAAAAAACAGCAAAAACAGAAAAGCAAACATTTTCAACTCAATCTGGTTCTCCTGTTCTGACTTTGTATCTTTTTGCAATCATCCACTCTGTATGAGGTCAATTCATATCTATGACTCCCTTTACACGTTGCAATAAAATGTGTCTTCTCTATCTTGTTATGATTTAACCTGGTTACATTTACACCTGGTGTTAATGTGCTTCTCCAGTGGGATCCGATGAGAGTGAATTCCTGATTCCCATTAGCCATGGCTGTTCTCCACCATTTGCTTAGCCAACATTAAATAGCTCAGCTGCGATATTAATTGCTAAGTTTTGCTTGTAAACTTTCGTTGGACCAAATTGAAAGCAAACTCATCTTGACTCGACCCACGAGAGACTCGACTATACATTTTTTAACAAGCCTTCTTGCTGCTTACTTGCTAGTACTTTTGCTCGCTAACTTGCTAATGGCCACTTCCTTCATATTTTGCCACATCGGCAGCATTCTGCGTAGTATCTTCAAGCTTCTCGTGTGGTTAATGTTTTGAAACGGTCATGGTTAACTTCATGACATAAAGTTAACCGTGTGAAATGTTGCCGACTAGACTTACGCAACTAAACAGCTAAGTTAGGGTTAGGAAGAACATCATGGTTTGGCTTGAACTAAGTACACTCATAACATAATGCAAGCAACAGACCCAACGTTATGTCACTCAGTGATACAACACCCCATGACATAACGTCAGTATTGAGCTCTTAATACTACCCGTTGTTCTCCAAGGCTTGCCATCGGTGTCCTTGGAAGACTGGATGATGGTGTGGACTGGATGATGAATGTTAGTTAGAGTCTGATGGTGGCACTCTGAGCATCTAATAATGATGCTGATGTGGTTACATTGGAATTAGTTAAAAGCCTGGTGCATTTTTATACAGAGGCTAAAGGGTGCCTTGGATCATCGGTATCACAATGTTAAGGGCTTCTACCCATGCCTCGGTATTTCACACCCTGGCTCACTCCAATTCCCTTCAGATACCAACTCGAGGCTGCACCCACGTTGTTCTATGTGGATTAAAAAAATCCATTTGCATTTACACTTGCGTTCAAAGTGGTCACAATGCTTCCCTGACTGCCTCAGGAGGTGGTTTTGCGGTTCCGATCACAGTCCGTCATAAATTAGTTTTGTGTGCATTTACACCTGTGCTTTCATATGGTTTAGGCACAATCCGATTGCAATCTGATTACCCAAAATACATTCTAATGCAAGGTGTGAAAGACGTATATTACTCGCTTTGTTACTCGCTTACTTCCACCTCTGCCAGAGACGGAAGAATGTCATTATTCACATGACTATAAGAGACTGTTGACTGGTAGACATTCCAATAGACCATCATTTAACCCCTACATTAGGCTTTGATGCTGATTGTCTGAACAGTTTAAAATCAACAGCATACAATGAAAATGTAAGATGTTAATACAAATGACTTGTACTCATTTTCTTTTGTTTCTCTCAGTTCAGAGCAGATCAAAATGAAGTCCGACATCTAACATCAGGGAACTGGGAGGTGACCAAGATAATTTCCTATGACGAGAACACTGAAAACCTGTAAGTCTGCATACATTTCTTAGAATAAAAAAAAAATCACACATAATAAGCGAGGTTCTCTGATTATTCACCATCTGTCCACTGATGTGTCATTCGAGACACTGAACACTAAATTGCATTATTTTCTCCTCATTTCACCATGGATACCATGCTCATATTGTAAAAAAAAGTGTGGTTTGCTAATCACATCTATGAATTCAACTGAAAGAAAGAGACAATTAATTATGTTTGAGCGTCTCGTTCATGTTTTTTCTTCACAGTTATTTTCTCAGCACAGAGGGTTCACCACGAAGACGACAACTTTTCAGGTTGGTTTTGCACACTTTACACCACTTTATGCTATTACAGTGAAATTACATTTGTCAAAACAAGATCTTTGCAAGACTCCAACAAGACAATCTTATGAACTAAGAGAGTATTCACTTTATGTCTGCACTGTTCTATCTTTTCTTTCTGGTAGCAACCATTTTATCTTTAATGAATAAACAAATATTAAAGTATAAGGCTGGTATTATTTAATCTTTATAATCAGCTACAAAGAATGTGTCCTGCTATTAGACATGTCTGTGTGTCCAAAAGCCAAACACTATTGATAATACATAAAACAACCTTTGCACTTGGTGACTTGTTCTTTTATCATATATTACTCTGAAATCTTTTGGCAGCTGGATTATCAGTCTCTGCGTATCAGGCAGACATCACTGAGTATGCTCAGTTTACGCTGCTTTAGGGCTGCAACTAATGATTATTTTCTTGATTTATTGGTAAATTGTTGGTCAAGAAGTTAAAAAAAAAAGCACCAAACAGCAAATGCTCATACTTGAGAAGCTCCAACTAGGAAATGTTTGTTTAAAAATGACTTAAACAATAAATGGATGATACACATTAGTTGCTCATTAGGTATCTGTCATTTGACTAATCGATTAATAATTAATAATTCTATAATGACTTATAGGTCAAAGATTGTAATACTTCATAATTGCTGGTCAGAAGGATCAGAGTTTATTATTATTACCATTGTTGTTATACATTATAACCTTTGTATAACGCACTATAATTCACTGTTATAATGAATTCTAATGAGATTATAATTTATTTTAAGTGGTTGTTGTTGTAAAATATTTGATCCCTGCAAGAAAACATCCAATTTATTTTTACTTATAATGCATTATAACAGTGATAACTTTAATTGCACATGCTATGAGCAGATTATAACGTATTAAGTAATAGTTTATAATGCCTGATAGAACGTGGTGTCATAGTAAGTTTCACATTCCAGCAATAAGCGAGGTGTTGTATTTTCTGTTGTCTGTCCGTCTGAACAATTCTGATGAACACCATATCTCAGGAGGGGATTTTTTCAAATTTTGTGCAAATGTCCAATTGGAACAAAAAGAATGAACTGATTATAATTTCATGGTCAAAGGTCACTGTTATCACATAAAACATATTTTGGACCATAACTCAATAATTCATATGCTAATCAGGACAATTTAACACAAGGTCAAAGGTCAAAGGTCACTGTAACGTCTCTGGGTCCCATTCTTGTGAACACAATATCTTAGAGATGGAATCTTTTCAAATGTAAGTGTCAATGTGGAACAAAGGATGAATTGATTTAAAATGTGGAGGTCAAAGGTCACTGTGACCTTACAAAACACGTTGTTGAACTCAATCATTCATATGTTAATTATGACAGTGATTGGCTAAAAGTATAAAATGATGAAGTGATGAGATTTTGGGCAGACATGGATGTAAACTGCATCATGCATACAAGGTGATGATTGTATTGTTTCATATTTCAGTCATTTTATTAGTCCTTGGAAAATGATTATAATTAAATGATTTGCCTAACCCAATAACCTGCAACAGGTTATGACTACACAGATAACTTATTTAGCAGGAGGTGTTTTATTGCTGGTTTTGGTCTCTTCAGGAGATTGTTTGACCACGATACGAAGATAAAGTATTGCCAGCATTACCCTCCGTCCTTTACTCAAAATGTTTGTGTCCCTTTGTCTTTACTTTCCTGAAGTCCTTATCTCCTCTCCTCAGTGTGAAAACGGTGGGTCTGTTCCCGCGGCGGTGTCTGACATGCGAGCTGAATAAAGCTCACTGTCTGTACTTCGATGCCGACATCAGCCCCGCAAACCAGCACATTATCCTCCGCTGTAAAGGTAGGCCATCACGCATAAATTGTTCAGGCACGTGATTGCTCAAAAGGGGGACACGACATAGAAAGCACAGCATGGATGGAGCAGGTTACCACCTCGCTATACATCTGTAGAGGAATTCCCACATCACACACTCTGCAGCTGGATAAATACGCCTCTGAGTACAGGATGAGTCATCCCCCAGTTATACAGAAAGAATATTTCTCTTAAAATGACCTGTGTGAAGGCAGCCCACTGCTAACTGCATCATCTTAAAATCCTTCTGTGAAACTTATTTTGTATTATTCATCTTTTATTACTTGTTTTAGATCAAAGTATCTGTATCTGTCACTGCATTGTAGATTAAAGCTAACAAATGGCACTTTATTCTTCCATAAAATTTTCAAATTACCGAATGTAAAACAGAGGTTTCATTGCACTGCATAAACCATGCAGCTTAATGCAGAATGATAACATACAAATGTGGTCATCTAAAAACGCTGGAAAACACTAAACTTAAACCTCAGCTTTACCTTAAAATAAAATTAAAGTTAATCTATGTAGAATTAAAGACAACACAACAGAGTTAAAAAATTCAAAAGTTCTTCTAAATTTGGGATTCTGCTGTGTTTTATGTTCCTAATTTATTCATCCAATTTCTGTGTGAGATCATCTAGCAGATGTCGGGGTTTGCCCATTGCAAACTGTCACCCTCCAACTATTCACTCTCAAATTAATCTCTCATCAGTTCCAAATGAGAGGCATAAAATTAAACAGCCGCTCTATTGTGTAGCTGGTTTAATAGAGGGTAACTCTTTATATTGTTTGTGGTTTCAATTTATTTTTTGAGCCGATGAAAGCTTCACACTCAGAAGCATTTTGGTTTTTGGCATGTTGATTTATTGGATATTAACACCATTCCCTTACCCTGAAGCATAAAAAATAATGGAGGGAACTTGCTGTTTTCCGGGGTCCAAGTTCTCATAACCGCCACAATTCAGTCCTGACACCTATTTGCAAGCAAGCCTATTGATTCCAAAAAAAAAAGCTTTGGTATGCTTTAGTGTTGAAAGCAGGTACGTTCACATAATGAAACTATTTCTCTGCGTGATACAAGTGAGTGGTGGAAGGAATGCGAAGGTCAAAGCTAACGCAGCCTTCTAACAGTAAGTCCAAGAGAGGAGCTAAAGTGAGAGCTGAGCTTTGTGTTTCACTACAGAGAGAGCGGAGCAGGTGGAATGTGTTGTTGTGTCTGTTTTACAGCTGCAGAGGAAGTTTTCTATTCAGTGAAAAACTGCCATCCTGTTAACCTCTGACTAGTATTTCACAAAAAAACATTTCATTTGACAGTCAGAGGCTATTAGGTGACCTCCAACCCCTCATTGATGATCGTAAAGTTTGAAGGGAGACCAGAAAAATTAAAAAAACAAATGGTTGCCTGCATTTGACTTCTGTGTTGCTGCTTTACAGGAGCAACCTTGTCAATACCATCTTCAATGTTTGAGGATTTTTCTTTTTTAATAGTCCTTCATTATCTGCATAGCACACAATCCTTCAGTGAGGATTGGAGTAACAGGATGATGATTAAATGACACTAACAGGCTTTCCACTTCTCTTTTCAGGTCCTGGAGCACCTACTGTCATCCTACACAGCCTTAATAACTCAAGTAAGGGAACCTTTTAGTGTGGTGAGAATGACGGGCATGTGAACCCCGTTCATTTCAAACTGCTGTATTTCCCATAAATGTGGCCATTTTGGCTTCGCCGGGTCGTGCTAGCTTTACACTCAACACCTCAGCTGTAGAAATTCAGGGATCTGAGGGAAAATAACGTAGTGATTTTAAGTTAATTGTACATGAATCATTTCAAATTCTTGTCTCTGACTCTGGTAGGAAAGGGTTGTCCTTAGGATTTAAATAACTACAGAAGTGCCTATACTGAAGTACGCTTGTTATGTGACAAATAAATCAACGTTGTCTTCTCGTTTTACACGGGGAACTAACTGCGCTCTCCTGGAGGAATGGTCGTTTTTGTTTGGACCTCTCACCTCCACTCACACCAGCCCTGTGCTTTTGAGGTCTGGTTCATGATTACGTGGATAACATTTATTTAGTTACATATCTACAAATTTCAGCGCAAACTTTTTTTAAAGCTGTGAACGCTGGATAAGTACAGCCTGTTATGGTTGCTGATACTCTGCGCTGCAGGTCAAGGCAGCTTAAACAACCTCTGAAGAAGAGATATTTTTTTTGGTAGGTGTTACTGTTCTGCAGAGTATACAGAGCGGAATTTGTGAGTTTTTTTGTTGAGTTCTAGACAGTGGCCTTGTGTCTGAGCCATCAACAGCATATAAAAGAAAGGACCGTATGAGCGTCTGTTTTGGGGTCAGTTCTGTGGGGGGGCTCTCACATCTGGATTTCATCCTCTCCCACAGGGTTGGATTCATACACACAAATACTTTACCATCGATTTTGCCTTCTCTCTCAGTACACGCAGACACGTACAGTACACACATGCTTCTTCTTGTTATCCATGCCTGCATGTCTGTCAGTAGATTTTTTTTTTACCCCCCTCAAAAGTTAACAGCTGTGCCGCAGAAAAGCAAGCAATTTGCCCAGGGTTATTTGGATAGGCCCTCCATCCACAGCTGGGAACTCGAGGCCCCTGCCGGGTTTCATAATGAGGCGTCTATTGATTTTTGGTTTTCCATTAGAAGTGCTGGATGAATTCCATTTCATTTGGGCTGCTCCTCGGACGGCTTGAATGGAAAAAATGGCCGAAACCATAGAGATCATTGTTTATTTACATGTAGGGAAAATACCGGCTCCCCAGAATGAGCAAGCTGCTGTGTGTGAAAACGCCTTTTAGAAATGGAACCTTTTGACCGAATTTCATTGTGCTCATCCAAGTTTAACACATGTTAAAATGGCCATTATTATCAGGGTTTAAATTAAAGGGAAACTACGCCCATTTACAAAATCTTCAGGTCAGCTGCAAAGTACTTTGTTTCCAATACAGCTTTTTCTGTCTTTTTTTTTGATAGAAATACATGAGAACCCAGGTGCGTTTTGTTAAAAAAAGGGATTTGCTATAGTCTTTGATTGCACATTTTTCATATGATAATCTTATAACCCATTACAATTTGGAACTGTCTCCTTTATTTGCAACAGCTAAACCCCAAAGAGATGAAATCCAGGAATGTATTCAGCTTCCTGAACCATTGTCAGCCACGATCCACAAGCCTCAGATCTCATCGGTCTCACCTACACCTTCCATCTCATCTCATTATATCATCGGCTCCGTAGACAAAGCCTCGTGTCATTATGGGTCATTTATATGCAGCGACACTTTGATTATTGGAAGCAATTTTTTGCACTCTTAACATCTTTTTCAGATTACTACATCCTGGAGAACAACTCTTTGCTGAAGGCGGCTTTGAAGTTCAAAAGGATCCAGCTGACTGATTTCAGAACTGTTCAGATGGAACATTTTGGTGAGAACAGAATGGTTTCCATACTGTTACTGTGAATCACAATGAGTTGGTGATGCAATGGATATTTGTCATTCTCCTAACAGATTTACCTTTGAAGATCTCGTATCCACCAGACTTCTCTGAGTCCCGTCACTATGGACTACTGTTGCTGATGTATGTACCATTTGTAATGGCACATTATACCGCGGAATATTTAGAAATGCATACTGCTAAAACTCTTTATTTCTTGATCAATATTTTGTTCTGACATTAAATTCTATCTTGTACAATCCTTTCTGAAAGTATCCAAGTAGCATACAGAAGATAAAATGTGTGTGTAGCATGTAGTCAAAGCCTGATATGTAGTCTACCTCTGTTCCATAGATCTTCATTGTTGTCCAAAAACTAGTAAAACACAGCAGTGAGTCATACTGTTACTCTGGCTGTCATTTTCCCTCATTACCATAATGAAAACATTTTAGTTTATTTGAACTCAATCCCACATACACACCGTCCCGCTGCCATAAAAACTCACAGTAGCACTAAATGTGTATCAATCCGGAGCTGAAAGTAGTCAACAACAAATACACTATTTCCTCCTTTTTGTGTAACGTTAGCTTAAAACTACAGTGCCAAGCCGTTTTAGGATTTAAATAATCTTTTAAAAAAAAGAAATATTAAGTTTATAAGCAGTTTTTAAGGATTTATGTCATCAGAAGGAACCATTGTGCTTGAGTAAGAAGTGGGAGATCATTAAGAGACAGACATTTGTTTGGTTGACAGGACAATAAATGACAGCCTGATGCTTTCAAATTAAAGTAACTATGCAATCATGAGGTACAGGCAGGAAAACAAATCACACATAATCCTCCTTGGTACTTAAATTCACTTAAATTCTATCGATGAGACTGCTTTCAGCTCCAGCTGTTTGATATCACTGGTTGGGATTCTCTGAGTTTTATTTATTACTCATCATGTCCTGTGCTCGGTTCAGTGACAGCGCCCCCGGCGATCAGGCTGTGACTGACCGCTTCTCTCTCGGCTGGGACTCGGTGCTGGTCAGTTCAGACAGCATCATCGTGGCTCGTCTGGACGGCCGGGGCAGTGGCTTCCAGGGTCAGAGGATCCTGCATGAGGTTCACCAGAGACTGGGAACCGTGGATGTTCAGGACCAGATCGCAGCTGTAGAGTACGTTTTCAAATTCACTCAATTCTACTATTGACAATACTTACCTAGAAATCTAAAATAAAACTTTGAACCCGATGCATACTATTTTATGTGAGTTTTTTTATTAATCCTTGATGATCTGCCTCAAGGTTGTTTAGCCAAGCAGAGCCATGCTGCCGACCAGCTGCTAACAGCTAACAGCTAACGTTAACTAGCTCTCCTCTTGCCCATTTCCACACAGATCCGTTGTTCACAGTGTGATATTATCATGATCTCTGGTCCCTTGATCCCTGGAACCTGCTGTACTATAGAGATACAAATCCAGTCACATTTTAAGAAAATTGGCATTGAGTATCGGTTCTCCAGACATCCCTACTTTAAACCTGGTTGTAATTTCAAAAGGCAAATTTAATGAAATCCTCTTTTTGCATATCCCCTGAAGAAGGGCTTCATACATGTCACATATGATGAACACATATGATGTTTTGGAGTGACTGTACATCACAGCCCTATGGATGAACAACATGCTATGGGAAACAATATGTATCATTTAAAACATGGTGTTTTTTAAGGCTTACCAGTTGCAGCTGCTGCTTTCTTTTCCAAACACTCTTTTGATTGAAATGTACAACCTTGGAGGTGCATACAAGAGGAATAAAGCCACCAGTTGTTTGCAGTCTCTTTTCATGCATCTTGAGTGTCTGCACTTGTCAATATGGTATTATATTCCACTTGTTTTTTTCTCTGCTCTGATGTCCCTCGTTTTGTTGATTTCATTTGTTAATTGTTTCAAGAGACACAAATAAATTTGCTTAAAAGATATTACAATCATACATGCTTTTGGCAAATACTGTATTAATGAAAGACGAGGGTTTTTACTGATCACTTGAGAGCTGCTATTAAATGTTATCAACACTTAAGTATAAGTAGGAGTGAGCTATTTAATAAATGTGTCTTATTGTTCACTTTTAGCAAAGAGTTTTTTTAAATTCCGCTTACCTCAAGATCCAGCCCACAGAGATTATGGCAAAACAAATCGCTCTAATCAAATTACTTTTGCTCATTACCTTTCTAAATTAAGTGCAACATATACAGTAAACTCATGATTGGTTGAAAAACATAATATAACAGTATAATTAGATAAAAGTAAACCTGAAGTTTTCAGAGTTTCAGAGGATATGAACGTGTTAGAGACTGTAGCTCACAGGGTATGTGCTTTTTTCTTCCAGATTTATGATGAAATTTCAATTTATTGATCGGACACGGATAGCAGTGTTTGGAAAGGTGAGCCTGTTCAATCTCCAGTCTGTGTTTGCCACTGGCAAGCTGCTGCTGAGCAAAAGTCAATGTTCAGAATATAAAACAAGTTTAAAAAAATATATATTAAATGCTTTTTTAATTATTTTATCTTTTACATTTTTAGAGACGTATAAGAGGCTACATTGTTAGATTTTTAAGGAATTATTGAATGAGTACATTTTTTAATAGGTTTACAGCTTGAAGGATTTAACCATCAATTTCCCTTGAGTGTTTATGTCTTTATTTCTGTCTGTTCAGGGTTATGGAGCGTACATAACATTAATGATGCTCAAGTCTACTGACAGCCTCTTCAAATGTGCGTGTGCAATGTCACCAGTGACGGACTGGAAACTCTATGGTAGGTACAGAATCCCTCCAGGAGATCTACTTCATGTTTTATAGAAACTGAATTTATTCAACCCAGCTGTCATAAAAAAAATGTCGTCTTTTCACATTTCTGCAAACCACGCAACACGTTTAGTCAACATTTCTGAACCAAAATACGCTTCATATCAGCCTCGTCCCTCGCTTGCCGAAACGCATAATACCACGTAGTTAACTTTGTGAGGTTTTGGCAACCTGGTTAAGGTTAGAAAAATAATAGTTTGTGTTCCAATATATAACAATAATCAAGCGTAACAATGTTACTTACAAACAGTGGTCTCCTGGGTGAAAGTCCTGTGTTTGTTTGAGCCCTCCACCACTGTACCACCCATCATTTGTTGACATTGATGCTCGTTATACTCGTTATGAAACCACGTCCCCTACATACCACTAACTTAAAATAATGGTTCCTCCATACTCCGTCACTTGCTCCTCCCGAATGCAAAAACATAGAAAATAAAAAATTAAATTCTGAATATCTGTGGTATTGCAGAAATGTGCAACATTTTTTACCGAGCAGAGATTATTTCTCTATATTCGTAATCTGGCAAGTGTAAGTAAAACATTCAGGTATAAAAATACCATGTTTGTGTGGAGAGTAAATCTAAAGAGTCTGTTTACCCCTGACAAAACAGTGAGTAGAATCTCAGCTTTTAGCAGTACACCACATCGATAGACCAAAGTAAAGAGCATTCTTTCTGCCACTGAGGAGCCTCACACCTACACAAAGGTGTTATTTCCCCCTCACTGGAAGCTATTCATTTGGGCTGCGGATGACATGAACTCCACTTTGTCTAGGTGCTTAGCAGCAGCTGAAGCACTGTCTACCATAAGAATGTCTCACTTCTCATTTACACAGCATCGGCGTTCTCTGAGAGGTACCTTGGCTTGCCATTACGGGATGACAGCAGATATCAGGTGCGTGTTCAAACCCGCTTTTCGCCGACACATGGCTGACACACACACACTTAATCTCCCACAGTTACTGAATACTGCTATCAAAGTCAGAGGCAGCAATGCTTCACATTTTCTTGTTTCCTTTTTTTTAATTTTTTTTTTTTTTTATGCTCCATAGGATTTTGTCAATCATCTCTCTTTGGTAACTGTGTGCACCGGTGTGTCAGATCACATGCTGGAGGTTCTTTAATAAGCCGCTGCAGAGGGGTTACATGGCTCTCTCAGGACTCTCTCACAGAAGAGATGTTTCGCTATCAGAGGTGTTTTCCACAGCAATAGGAAAGAGTGAGGGAGAACAAAAGTTTTTTGGGGTTTTTTCAAGCACATTGTAAACAATCCACAACACAAATCTGTCTCGAACAAGTAATTCACTGCTTTCATTATGTTTTCCTGTCTGCAGACTTGGTCTGACATCTTTTTCCTCACAATTTGCCCAAACTGATATTCCAAGCATAGAAAAATATTGTCAATGGGAGATTCTTTATCGCTTGGAAATCACTAATTAGACTGAATAACTGTGTCTGTGTGTGTGACATTTAATCAGGGTATGATGCAAGTTACCACAAAGTCTGTCATTTGATCATACTTCTTTATTTTCATTGCTTTCTTCAATGTAACTTAGCATATCTAACAATCTATAATCTCCCCTCTTTTTCTGATTTCCTCGCAGTTTTCCAGTGTGCTGCAGAACGTTCAGGCTCTTCGGGAGCAGACACTGATGCTAGTGCACGGCACAGCAGACGGTAAGAGAAAATAGATTTGGGATTGAATGAAAATACTGTATCTGCGGTGCATCGCTGCTGAGCACAAAGAAGCATGCAACCCTGGCACGTAATGAGGCAAATGGTTTTTAATCAAAAGATAAAAAGGGGAAGTGGGTTATCTAAAGTGATGCTGGGATATCCAGAGGAAAGCATCCTTTGGTGAGTCATGCATGTCGAATTTGTATTTCTATTCTGCTAGAATCTGATTGTCTCGTCTTTTTTCCCCAGTTAGGATTCAGTCTGAAACTTGCTGACATGTTTCATTTTTTTTAAAATTCCCAGCAAACATCCACTTTCAGCATACTGCTGAGCTCGTCAAGAACCTTGTGAAAGTTGGAGCAAACTACTCGATGCAGGTGTGTATTGCAGAGACAACGCCACCATGGCACAATCTTTATACTGCATTTGGTAAAACAGTGATAGACTTGCATGTATAAAGTATTGAATATCAACATTTTAGCAATATGGTGGAGTTGTGTGGGACCCACTTTATCTATTAAAGGTTCATTCAAATTTATTTCATCCTATCATCATCTCCCAAATGAGACAGTTTGATATTTATGAAGAAATTTGGTTTATATTTAAAAGCAGTAGGAGGCTTGCACAGCTTGTCCCTTTGACGTCGATGGCTCAGCCACCACCATGTTTAGAGCACTGTGGAGGCAATCCTACAAGTAAACATTTGCTATGAATTTGGAATTTTGCAACTTTAAATGAATAGTCTCAGATTATAAATGAATGATCTAGCATGTCCATGGCCACATTGCTGCGAAAGAATCCCAAGCAGTGACACAGTTTGGATCCATAGGAAGTGATTCAAAAACACACACGTGCATTACAGCAGATGGTCATTGGTGCCACAAAAGATAAATTAGATTGATGATTCATGTAGACTATTAACAGCTGGCTATTTGTCAGATATCAATGCCGCAAATACACCACACATCAATACATACACCAAAGCAATAAAACAGCAGAGAACTACAATGATTCACACTGAAAATCTAATTACTCTAGGACCAGAAAGTGAAACCTTCCGGGATCTTTGCTGGTAAAGGACCATTGTGTCAGAGCCTGAAAAACTTTAGCAATTGTTAACTAACTCTAATCGTCATTAATTCTATCTTTCTAAAACATGGTACTCGGTATTTAATATACCAGGTTGCTTAAAGACAAGATCGAAAATACTGTAAGGGAGGTCAGCATTTGTATAAAGAAAGCATTCGCTGTAAACAAATCTAAATCCCTAAAGATATGTTGTCGTTATCGTTGTACCTGAAATGTCCTGAAAATTGTACTTCATAGAACACCAACTGCTACGGATTCTTCTCTGCTCATTAATCTGATGTACTTTCTATCTTAATAGGTTAAACAAAACATGTAGGAAAAATAAAAAAGAAGAATATATATACAAGAAATATAACATTGGAAAGTTGTCAAAGTCACGGTATAGAAATGGAATTAGGTATTTTAGAAAGAAATACTCAAACTAAATGGACTAATATAACTTGTGGTAAAGAATGATAATGATAACTCTCCATTCTTTACTAAAGTTAAGACCCAGAGGCACAATAGAAACACATTTTACCAGAGCTGAATGACATCCTCTGGCATTTAATGAAGACAAGAGAGGTAGCCTTGAAAAATTCTATAGAGTCTGATAGGTTCATCCAATTCAGTTAGGCCAAAGAAAATGTCTTTCTTGACCCCCTCTAAACAGGCAAATGAAAAAACTGAAAGTGTGGAGCTGCAGAACTTAAGATAAATGGGATACATAAAAATATGGGCCTTGTGGTTGCTAATCATTTTATTCAGAGAATTCCACATTCCGTTGCTTTAAGTAATGATACAACCATATTACATTTTTAAGCAAATTGATGAGTAGAAGATGAATAAAATGACTTTATTCTTATTAATTCAAAAGCAAGAGACATATGGAGACTTTTCTTTCAAAAGTACAAAGACAATTTAACAATGAATATTACTTACATTGCTCTAAGCCCACCCTAATCATAAAATACACCGTGACAGACAGCAGCAGCAGCGTACATCTCTCACCCAATCTCATATCCCGTCTGCAGTGAGCTGACTGTGTCTGCAAATCTCTGTCTACTAATGTAATTACCTTTTACCCGCAGATCTACCCAGATGAGGGACATTTCCTAACACAGCAGAGCCGCCAGCACCTCTATGCCACACTGACCAGCTTCTACAGGGACTGTCTGAAGGAGGAGCTGCTACCCATACCTGACGAGGAAGAGGAGGAGGAGGAGTAGGCGGGAGGCTTTGAGGGTCAGACCTTTGGCAGAGCTTGAAGAATTTATCTAAAAATCCGTCAAGGCCTTTCACGTTTGGACCAAGAGTTTAGCTGGACATGGACACTGGGAGGGAGCTGCTAGTGCTCCTAAAGTGTGTGTGTGTGTGTGTGTGTGTGTGTGTGTGTGTGTGTGTGTGTGTGTGTGTGTGTGTGTGTGTGTGTGTGTGTGTGTGTGTGTGTGTGTGTGTGTGTGTGTGTGTGTGTGTGTGTGTGTGTGTGAGACACTCTAGTGTGTGACTGTGTATAAATGTGTTGCATAGATAACCGAAGGACACTAACAGTGACACTGGCATATTCCGGGACTGGAGGTGGGAACTTCCCTCTAGCATAAAGACATTTCAGTTTTGGGACGCTCCGTTTCTTGGCAAAGCGCACGGAAGACCGCCTCCTTTTAATGCAGGCTCTCTGGGCTGCAGTCCTCCACAAGTGCATGGTTCTTTTTTTCCCCTTCGCGGCTTCACTCATTTTTGCCATGTTAGTCCCGTTTGTGGTAGCACACGGGAAGAAAAGAACACAAGATGTACACTTTTGATCTCACCTCTCCTTTGGTTGTCGTATAGTCGCACACGGAAATGCTAGTTCACCGCAGAAACAGAGCCGATTCCTGAATAAGTGCTATATTTCCTGCTGAAACACCCCGCCATCGCCTACCCTGAATGAAAAGCAGTCTTTTTAGGTCACACTTTATTGTGCAGGGGTCTCGTGTAGACATGTACAATGCCTTATGAGGTTCAACATACTGTAATATTACTCGCTGGCAATGGTAGTCATCCATTAGCAGTGTCATGTTAACCAATGTCAACTCAGGTCCTCGAGACACAGCA
Organism: Anoplopoma fimbria; assembly: GCF_027596085.1. Classification (NCBI taxonomy): domain Eukaryota; kingdom Metazoa; phylum Chordata; class Actinopteri; order Perciformes; family Anoplopomatidae; genus Anoplopoma; species Anoplopoma fimbria. Next base: position 3,079,616 of record NC_072464.1, on the reverse strand, counting down.
TTGCAGTCGGTTTAGTATCAGTTACAACACTATGTAAGCTGTATCATGACTAAGTTATTAATTCTATATGAAGAAAATGGTTATTGGTTATACAGTAATTTCAGTTTCAGGAAACACGTCATTACATTTTTTTTTTTCCTAAAATATCTCATAGATTCATCTAAGATTCAAGCACTTTCTTGAAGTCGAGAGACATTTTCCTTATTTCTGGATATTCTCTTATTTCAAGAAACTAATAATTAACTGCAGTGGTTATTAATGACAATGGGTGTACTAATACGGACAGTTTTACAGTATCAGTAAGGTGTTTGCATGTCTACAGGGAACGTGTCAAGTGTTGTCACATTTTGTACAGTACCAATACAGCAGAGTGTGTACATAAATATATTTTTGAGATGCCAGATCTCATAGATAGTTTAGTCTATGGGGATGGATTCATTTGACCCGGATGTCTTGTACCTTTTTTTTTTCCTGTTTTCCTTTCGGCTGTTGATTTTTCTTCTTAGGATGGATTTTGTAATGCTTGTTCTCGTTCTTTTTGCTGTTTTAAAAAGGGAAAGGTCAGGGGTTAAGCTTTTGGGGGTTATTGTGATTGTCCTCTAGTGATGATTATAAATAAAAAAAGACTATGAAAAACAATGAGTTATGCTGATGAAGAGTGGAGAAATGAATCAGATACATTCTTTTTCTAATATTGATTGTTCTAGATTTCATTTTGAAGTTACTATGAGGTACTTTCAATTAGTGTTGATATAGGAGCCCCCTTTGGACAATAATGATAAGTATTTTCGACTACCAGAGTCCCTTTAGAAACCTCTTATTTAGTGCATCAGGCGTCTGACGGTCTGCTCTGTGCAGTACTGGTTCTGGTTCTCTCCGGGCCTCTCTTTCCTCTAGCAGACCCAGTAATGCAGCCTGGGCCCTCCAGCAGTGTGGTGTCTCTGTTGGCTACCAGCTGGAACCAGAGGAGCTGCCGCTGCCAACTGTGGAGCTCTCCTCCTACTCCTGCTGGGGCTCCGACTGCAGGTCGAAGGAATCAGTGAAGCCTGATCTGGGTCCGTCCACGGCGGGCTGGACGCTTCTGGAGGCCGAGCTGAAGGAGTTTCTGGTGAACCTGCCTGTTTTTGTCTGATTTCACCAGAGTCCCACCCGATGGTACCGATGACAAGCATTAAGAATCCCTATATAGAAATAGATAATCTTTTGGCTGATGGTCTTGTTTACTCATGTAGGTATCATGGCCTTGGTACTCCCGTATGATTTGCCAGGAAAGATGTACGTGTTTAGAGAGATCATGGCTGCCGCAACACTGCATGTCTACGTTCAATAACCAGTGCCTGGACTCACCGGCCTCGATGGCCCAGCAGCTGTTTTATTCGTCATACAGCGGGTAAAATAAGTATTGAACACGTCACCATTTTTCTCAGTAAATATATTTCTAAAGGTGCTATTGATATGAAATGTTCACCAGATGTCGGTAACAACCCAAGTAATCCATACATACAAAGAAGACAAAACAAATAAGTTAAAAAATGAAGTTACGTGTAATAAAATGGAATGACACAGGGAAAAAGTATTGAACACGCTTACTGAAATTTATTTAATACTTTGTGCAAAAGCCTTTGTTGGTAATGACAGCTTCAAGACGCCTCCTGTATGGAGAAACTAGTCGCATGCATTGCTCAGGTGTGATTTTGGCCCATTCTTCCACACAAACAGTCTTCAAATCTTGAAGGTCGCGTGGGCCTCTTCTATGAACTCTGATCTTTAGTTCTTTCCATAGATTTTCTATTGGATTCAAGTCAGGTGATTGGCTGGGCCGTTCCAGCAGCTTTATTTTCTTTCTCTGAAACCAATTGAGAGTTTCCTTGGCTGTGTGTTTGGGATCATTGTCTTGCTGAAATGTCCACCCTCGTTTCATCTTCATCATCCTGGTAGATGGCAGCAGATTTTTAATTGCGAGAGAATCCGCTCATTTTTCAAAATAAAACATCTTTCAGACTCTGATAATCAATAAAATGGAAATAATATAAGTTATTTATTTTTTCTCTGCGGCCCGGGACCAAATGACCGACGGACCGGTACCGGTCCGCGGCTCATAGGTTTGGGACCGCTGCGTTAGATGACAAAATGGGCTTATGTATTTAAAATATTATCATAAAGACCAAGACAAGTGAGTGCTAATAATATCAAGTAGCCCAAAGGACCTTTGTAATGCAAATGTGCAGGAAGCATTAGTCTCTCTCTCTCTCTCTCTCTCTCTCTCTCTCTCTCTCTCTCTCTCTCTCTGTTGTTCTGTTCCCTTCTCCCAACTCAATCAGCTCACTGAGGGCCGTTTTTACTTTTTCAGTTCAACCAATCAGATTGTCACCACCTATGTGAGCCAATAATCTTGCTGCTGTCCGAGTCTAAAGCTGTTCTTTAATCCCTGCTGTCAACAGTCACTTCAGTGTCAGGACGATGCAGCTCATCAGAAGTTGTGCTCATAGACTATATATAAGAAATAGACGTATGTCACTGTGAAGTCACCCATTAGTTTTCTTGACCATGGTTTTGTAGCCATGAGTTCTGCATTTTGGCCGTCACCATCTTGTTTTTTGGAACCATATGTGACATGAGAGAGTGAGGCTAAGGACATTGCTGAAATAGACATCTTTAGGCGGCTTTAATGTTACAAACTTCCATGAACTGAAAACACAGAGTAAGGTTTAAAGTTCTAAGATGAATACAGCAACTACCAGATCGGGCAACGCCATGGTAGCGACCTGTCAATCACAAATTAGCCCCCCCTAAAGCATTCTCTGCTTTATGGTCTATTTGACTCTAATTGGACCATAATTTACAAATGAACATCATGCTGTATTGAAGAAGACTTGAAATTGAGACCATTTCAAGTCCATTATCTCAGTAAACAATGTTTACTGAGATAATAAATCAAGTGAGAAGTAGGGTCATTTTTTTTTTTAGACTGACATACAATCAGAGGAGTTGCACCCTGATGGCCGTTAGAGAGAATGCACGTTTAAGACATTCCCCGATTGGCTTTAGTTTTCAGAACCAGCCGCTCCACGTCTCTTCCCTGCAGATCTTAAGCCATAGCTCTTCACCAGCACCATCAAACCACCAGTGTCTAGACTCCATTGGATGGATATACCTGTACAACTAACAACATCACTAGTCCAACACAATATGACATCAACATTGGGATTTAATAGCCAAAAACTCTTTATTTTATTCAGCTTTCCTATTATGTCAATATCATTTTTATTATCCTTTATGCATCTCTTCAACTAAGGCTCTCCTGATACTTTAAATAAAACAACAGCTGGGTACATAGCTTGCTTAAGTCTTGTTTTCACGGTTTGATTTCACAGTTCCAAACCTGGATGTAAACCCTCCTAGTTCTCGGGGTTGTTTCATTTTTCATTTTACAAGCCATACAAAGCTCAGAGTAAACACTCAGCTTTTTGTTAAATGTCATAACAAAAATAATGTTGCAGCAGACTGTGGCTTTGACTTGAAAGCAACTGCAAGATAAAGTCTGTCACTGATGCTACCTCTAAGCATTGCATGTCACCGGTGCACCATCAGCATCTTTTAAATCAAGATTGGGCACGTTGTTTCGACTCTGAATGAAACGACTCTTCTGAGCACATCAGCAAATAATGGAAGGCACAGATGCAACGCTGTTTTGTTTAACAATTTATTTCAGCATATAAATGTTTCCCAAGTAGACAAATGTCACTATATATGACAAAATCAGTTGCAGTTTGACAGATTAAGCAAGTGCAGAAGTTTAAGCAGCACACGATAATGGTCAGAAATAGTTCTGGTTTGCTACATCCTACTCGAGGAAGGATATGGTGATCTGTTTCAGGAAAAAGCAGGCTGTACAGTATTATTAAAATGTATGTGTCTTCGTTTACTGCCCATTTCGAACACTTTTCACATTCTGGGATGTTAAACGCTGCATGTAACAGTGAAGAATCCAGTCGGTCATGAACATTCAAAAGAACCTAGTGGGATTGAGAAAAAAGTATCCAGCTTTGATTGGACCTATTCATGAAAGGGCTACCAATCAGTGGCACTGCAGTGTAGTTTCTGATTTGTTGCAGATATGAAAGAGTCATAACATTGTGTCCTTAGGGAATAAACGTTCATAAATCAGCTTTGAAATCACAGAAGGTGCTTCAAATCTTATATTTTAACTTTTTTCAGTAACAAAGTAATCCAGTGTTAGCTGACCGTGCATCTGTGGGTAAATTGCAAAAGGGAACTGTTAATAGCTAATGTGACTTAATTCTTTAAAAGAACCATCATTAATAAATGGTAAATTGATAGTTGATTACATTTTAGATAAAGGTTACTTAACTGTTAACAAACAATGAAAATGTATATTGCTAATCATTAGTAATGCTATACGTTGTTATTTTAAGTAATAACAACTGTTTCTTGTTGCAAACTTTATAACATTGCATATACCATAATAAGTATTTGTAAATGATAACCAAATGATTTTTAAAACTTTGTTAAATTGGACCAGCTAAAAATTATCCAGTTTGCTGCCGCGCTATGCAAGATTATGTGTGGACAGACACAGACATGCACACTCACTCATTCACACACACACACACACACACACACACACACACACACACACACACACACACACACACACACACACACACACACACACACACACACACACACACACACACACACACACACAGGAGCATTTGTATGATCCTCCTGGTGGAGATAATAATAAAGTTTAATTAACATTATCAGTTTACAATGTATCTGTTATGGTTGTTATAGGGCCAATATGCCAAAATGTAAACTAATTATGGTGGAAAAAAAGCAGCCTAAAAAGATAATAGCAGTAGGCTACCTGTGGATGATATTACATTTGAAAAGTTCTTATTCTCCTGATAGTTCCCAACTACATCTACATGTTTGTGTTAGCATGCTTCCATATATCAGATGAGCAAAAACATTTTTGACTTCATTTTTGACATACAAATCAAATTGCACTGTGAGCCGATTAAACAATAAATAAAATGCCCTTTGAGAAATAGATCCTGTCCCAATGGGGCTGGGGTTTCACACAATGGTTACCTGGGTGTGTTTAAAACCACCATATGGCTATTATGATCAGGTGATGAGTCGGTCCACCACTACTGGAGATGCAGATGCTCTGGTAATCCTCGGTGCTGACAATGTTTAATCTTCATTATCTAATTAAACATTATGGTAAGTCTATGAATACCGTGTTGGGAAATAGTGGCGACTGTAATGAGGTAAAGGCACCTGCAGAAGATGTTTTATGATATGATCTCCCAGGTTAAGTTACATAGTTTGCTTTGCAGTAAATAGAAATATTCACAGTTACTTGCAGCAGTCCGCAAAAACTATACTGTAAAATGGAAAAATACAAGTTTCTTTGATTCCCTGACATTTGTACTGAGTACATTATACAAACAAGAAGTCTAATCTGAAGCATTGGGTACAGCAATAATACAACCATCTTTTATATTCTGCAATTATTCATCACAACCCTGGGTTCCCTACACTGGTCCTAGCACATGTAATGCTACGTAAGTGACATAATAATGCTTTTGCAGTGCTTTAAGAGATAGAAGCCCTTCAGGAGAACACAGCTTCTCTTTAATGGCTCAGGACACACTACGCTCTTTCAAAAACTCCCAAGTCTCAGGCGCTTCTACGGGTTAGTCATGCTCATTAGATTTCTGCAGGGCGACAACCTGCTCCTCCTCAAAGCAGAGCTTGAAGAAGGTGAGCACTGAGTTTAGCATGTAGTGTTGGCTCTTGGTGGAGGCCATATTGTGTCCTTCATCTGGGAAAATCTAGGAAATAAAAGGAAATAAAAAACAAAAGTGCCATTTATTTAAACTGATATTTAAAAAAAAATGTAAATACATTTTTTGTTATGGTTACACTGCAGTGTCAATCACACTCAATAAAATGTTCATTTTGTGAAATATGCTGAGTTACTTTCTTGCAGAGAGTTAAGGTGTGTTCTAAGCAAGGCTAATATGCGTAACACAGAATTATTTCAGATTTAGTGACAGTGAACGTGACACTGAGTCTCAAAGCCAATCAGCAGCTTATATTTGTACAGAGACTAGACATAAATCTGTGGATAAATGTATGTATGAACCATAGACTGTATAGTATAAACAATAATATTTAGCATTTTAAAAGTTGTTTGCTTGGTGTCTTGCATTCAGACCTGACAAAGCATGAATTCATACTTTTTGAAAATCCCTTTTATCTGTTTAAATGCAATCAAATCACAGCAAACTGTTTATTTTAGGTTCATCGCTGTAATTAACCAGCCATTGTGTGACTTGATAGATACAGTGAATACAGCTTGGTGAAATTCACCTAGCACCTCCGTAAACAGTTGGAAGACTGTCTTTGAACATAGCCATGTTAGCTAAGGGATCGGGACTAGGGTGAGGTATCTTTAAAATGTTTTAATAACCCTGCCCATGCAATACCTGAGCTTTGGTAAAAAAAATAAAAAAAACTCTTCTGTACCTACATTGAGTAATATTAACTTTCCATGCATAATATTGTTTAAGGATCCCAATTTCTCAAATAATAAGACATTTTATGTTGTTTTTTTTCAAATGCAAATGTCATATTCATTTGGAAAGAAAGTTTTCTTTCCACCCCTGGTGAGGAAGCTTTCACCTTTTAGTTAGTCTTTAAAGCTACTAAATCATTTTGTTTCATGTCTGTTCAAACTGTCAATATATCCTGACAGTATTACATGAGACAGATTATCAGTGAAAAAAAATCTGGTTCCTCTTCCTGCAGTTCACAAGCTTCACCGGCAATGATTAACCGCTGCCTCAAAGGCTCCTCTGCTCTGATTGGTTGTTTTTCTTCAGGGCGAGGTGGAATCCTTCAAATGACATTAGGAGCACAAAAAGCAGAACGAGGAACCTGATTTTTTTCACAGACTAATTAATGTACTACTGTCAGGATCAACACATTCTGACTCCCACCTCCTCAAATACCAAGGCTTGGTCAGTGACCTTATGCCTCAATTTATGACGGACTAGGTACCCCTAGTTTTGGACGCATCAGGGACAGCGTGTCAATGTACACTTGTTACATCGAAATGTCTTTTCAAAATCAGATGTTGGTATCAGACGTCGAGGGCACTGACCTTTCTGCTGTATCTGGCGAGTTGGGAGTATGTTTGAGCAAATATGACAAAAAAATGTTTTATTGAAGTTATCAGCTGTAGCTCTAAACCATAAGACTAAGAGGGTTGCTTGTTCGACCCATTAACACAACATCAAGGTCTTTCCTTGTTAGTAAAATAAAATAAACTCAGAGAAGAAACGGCAGCAGTCACCTGGAGAGTGTAGTTAACATTCGACGCAGACAGCAGTTTGACCAACTCAGCAGAATGCTGGAAATGAACAGTGGCTGAAAAAAGAGCAGATAACCCAAGTGAAAAATTCCTCCCAGCCGCAGTGCTCAGTCCATTACACTTCCAGAGGCGGGCGTTTAATGAAAACCCAATTGTAGAGCCAATACACGTGCTCAGCTAATCATATTTTGCAGCAAGTCAATTCATCACGTGTGTTGTTAAATTCTGTGCAGAGCAGTGATGTTGTCGAAGCACACAGCTGAGCCCAGGTAGCATCAAGTCAAGAATGAGTTTACATGTTTCTGCATGCAAAACCACTTACTACTCATTCTAATGAAGAGGACGAATGGAATAGTAGCAAAAGTAAAATTCACAACAGAATATCACAAAGTATGTATGGTATGCTTTAGATTTGTTGCAAAAAGTCAAGTCAATTTCCAATACAGTGGCTAAGGTCAAGAACAATTTCATTTTAAAACGGTGTTAGCCTGCCAATAAACCACACATCTGCTTTATTGTCCATACCTGTACCTATACTCACCATCTGCTGTGCCGTGGATGATAAGGAAGTCCAGAGGACTCGGCGCTGTGATGTTTCTGAGCAGACTGGAAATCTGACGGAGACAGACATGAGTTGTAACATCGTCTGAACAACATCTTATTCAAAGTTCATCAACGATAAGCAATGTTATCTTCAGGAATTTATGCTTTTATGTTTAAGGGAATAACCAAAGAATATTAAGGTTATGAAAAAGAGATCTCTGAACCGGATCAGTACCCACAGGTGAAAGTAATGTAGAGTACAGTAACTAACAAAGCAGGGCAATGATAGGTGAATGCTTTTAGAGACAAATATAACAATACAGGCTGGGAAAGACATCCCCAAACACATCTGTTTCTGTTGCTGTGTTACTCCTCTTGTATTTTGGTATTTAATGGTTATGACAATTAAAAACAAAATATACTGGTACACTATAAATTCCCTTTTCCTATTTACTAAATGATACCATCCATCGACGTTCTTAAAGATCCAGGAGTATCCTGGATAATATAACAATTCTATAGGTTTATGTTATGTCACACTTTTCTGAGCAATCATTTACTTCCTGTTTGGTACAGATGATGGATCTGAATAATACAATACTTCACAAGCCTCAGCCACTGTTTCTATGGAGATGAACCTAGCCAAAGGTGTGAATCTGTGTAATCTGGCAAATTCAAAATGAATAGTCATTGTAGTAGACTTGTCTCACAGCAGACATATTGACTTGTGAAAGCAGAAAGAGCACAGGTGTAATTAATCACATCAACAGTGTCTCAGGTCCATTAAGCCATGCCAGTGAGCCAGCATGTGCTCAACCTGGGCCCTGGAGCTGGCATGCAGCCATGACTAATGTCATTAGTTACACCTGTTCTCCTGCCTTCATGTGGAAATGTGAAAAAGGTCTGTTGGGGATGAAGCCAAACACCAGATCAGTTTCCAAATTCATCTGTGGAGTCAAAAACTGAGAGTGAACTGAGAGTTTGCTAATCTCTTTATTAAACTGTACATCAATTTAAATATGCTATGACAGACATATGGTCGGCTTGATGCAGTTATATAATTTGATTTATTGAACGATTGCTGTTTCTATTACTTATTTCAATCTTCTTTGTATAATGTTTTCAAGAGCATTTTTTTTGCCTTTATCAATGGAAAATGTGAATATTATGGAACACCTTTGCAAACATTTAACTCAAATGACTGATTATGACTGATTTCTACGATATTTTCGCATTACGTTCAAATGTTAGTTTTTGTCTCAGTTCAACATGAAACGTGGCCAATACTAGCTGAATATTAAAAGTTGCCTAATTGAAACATATTCCTGAGAACCTCTCTCCAATTTTTACTCGTAGATGGGCTTGATAGTGATGCCAACTTGTTTGTAACTAGTTCCCAACCACTTCTTCTTTTACTTTCTTTTTTAATGCAGCCATATATAGCCTCTGGCACCAACTTCTGATCAAACAGCCGAGTTCATTCCCTACAAACCAGTTAATGGAAACGAGTTTCTTGTTTTGTGAAATATCATATTTTGACAAGTTTGCATGACAATTGAATGGGATCACATCTATTGTTTGGAAGAACCTTCTCTCCAGTTCAGACATCTTTACCTGTTTCAGAAGTATGAGAGAAATAATTTGACTGGCTGAGAGGACAATGATCACCACTCTCTCCAATTTTTGGGGGATTTCGATTCCTAGCTCTCTGCACAATACCGCTGATATGAATGAAAATGACAGGAGTGCTTCGAAAGCTCTCGCTTTGTGCTGGTTGGGGAAAATAAAATCGACTCCTGCTTCTCATTTTCACATTTAATGCCAGAAGAAAAGATTCTAGTTTGCATTCAGGTGTGGGACAGCATTGTTTGTAATACTGTGTCAGCGAGTTCTGAACACTTTCAAGTCAAAAAGAGGGAAGAATGAGCATGCATTCTAGCTGTTTACTCCACATGAACAACAACTGCTGCTGTGAAAATAACAGCACGTTCCTACTTGGTATTTGTGATCCTCTTTTGCCGGGGAGCCAAAGTATTTCTCAGTGTAGGCCGACCCTATGAAAGGATGACAAAGGAAACAGAGATATTGTGAGTAACAACAGCATTTCTGTTTGAATTTACTCACTATTCATTCACGACAACGCTTCCAATGCCTTTCAGTATTAATTCTTACTAAACATTAGTCACTGTGACAAATAGAACATGCCATTGATGATTAATGTTGCTCCACTCAATTTATTAGCCTTCTGGAGTTTGTTTGACATTCTGAATCGGTGGTCCAGTTGTTATTGTTGCCTTGTAAATCAAATCCCATCACCATAGAGTAAAGCTTAAATCTGATAAAGAATAAACGTCATCATTGATGAACAGCTATGGAATAATTGGGTTTCCTCGCTGTTTGAATGTCCTTGTCACATTTTGGATTTATAGGCCACGAATTCAGATCATTGTGATATTGTTAGTATGTATGATATTCCATCACTCTATGATACCATGGAGTCTCCAGTTTGTAATGGGGGCGACAGCAATGCCACACCGGAACATGGAGCTGTGGGACAGGAGCAGGAGAGTGGAAAGAAATCCTCCATACGCCTGGAACAAACAGAACATGGCTGCTTTAAGAGAATGTTGGGGAGCAAACAGTTTATGTGGTTATTGATTTAATTAATACAGCGGCTTTGTTACCTTTCCATAAACTCCAACTCTGTTGCCATCGATGTAAGGTAGTCTGATCAGGTGCCTGAAAATGTAGAGTGAGTTAACGACACAGCAAAAAATGAAGGGATCCATTCCTAATGAGACTGTGCAGTAAGATATTATCCTTGTTCTTACAAATTCAGCTGAATGTTTGCTAATTTAACTTTAGCAGTCTGAGTTACCCAGATGCAACCCGTTCTCAATCCCAACGCATCAAATACCACAGCCTGGTTTTATAGCGAGGTCCCCTTAGCGTCTGTATGAGACACACTGGGATTTCAATTTACTCCATCACCATCAATTTTAGATGGTCAGAGCAACTGACGTAGTATAAAGAGTGAGAAAGTTTAGGGCAGTAGGTAGAGGTTGAATGGTAAGAAAAAACTAATAAACAGGACTTTCAATCAGGTTGAATGGTAAGAAAAAACTAATAAACAGGACTTTCAATCAGGAGACCACCGTTTGTGTCCCGTGTAAAACAAGTTAACACTTAACTTATTTTACAATTGTTTGTTACGTTACTTCCGGACTTTTGCACTATTACCTCCATTCTGCTCTTTTAATTACATTTCATTGTTGTTGTGTTTTTATGTTCATATACGTTCTTTTATATATATATATATATACAAATTAGTATATATATATTATATATATATATATACAGTTATATTATGAATATTTAACTTATATATACTTTTTTATATTTTATTTTTATATTCCTATATATATACTATATATATATATATTATAAAAATATATAAAAAAAAAAGCAACTTCAATACATAAACATAAAAAACAATGTCGGCCATATGTAGAGAACCTACTGTATACAGTTCATTTTAAATCAACTGACTCACTTTCAGAAACACAATAAAAGCTTACTCTACAGCTGTGATCTGGTCCTGAACATCCACGGTTCCCAGTCTCTGGTGAACCTCATGCAGGATCCTCTGACCCTGGAAGCCACTGCCCCGGCCGTCCAGACGAGCCACGATGATGCTGTCTGAACTGACCAGCACCGAGTCCCAGCCGAGAGAGAAGCGGTCAGTCACAGCCTGATCACCGGGGGTGCTGTCACTGTGAGGACGGTATAAGTTTAGCCTATTAAGAAGCCAAGGGTTTCCATGAAAGTTCTTTAACACATTAAAATAAACCCAGAATAAATGAACAGTGGTTCATGTGTAAAACATAATAAAGCTCAGTGGTACCCAACCTTTAAGGCTTGTGACCCTTTAGAACAAAACCTTGTCTACTTACAGCTCCTCCTCATTGGCTGCGTGTATTTATCTAAAAATGATGATGTGTATAATGGATATCATCATCACACGACTCTTCAAATTTTTTATCTTTGTTGGAAGTTGGGAACCACTGATTTAAGACACACATTTTCATTTCAAGGAAATTATTATGCATTGATTTTCAATGCATTTGAAAATAAAATGACATACAGAATCAGTAACAGCGGGTGCTCCTTTGTTTCATCCAAACCTATTGGCACAATCAACTCCAGACGAAGTGCTGCAAAACACAATATCAACATTTTAATATAATGTCATTTCAGGGCGTGGTCATTCAGTCCGTGGCACTCGGATCGGGCCAAGTACTCGTCTTCCGTAAGTGCTGCTTGCAGCATTGTTGTGGACTGCTGCACAGAGCACTAATTGTTTGTATATTAAAAATGTATTAATATTGATAATGACATGTCAAAATTGCAACTTCGACAAAGACGTCCCTTGGGTCATTAGCAATACAGCCACCAAGTGTGAAGAAGTTCGGATGGTTCTCGAGATATGCAATTTCTGGACTAGAGAAGTCAAACTCAAAGGTGATCATCTTTCACATAAGGAACCTTAGGACCTTTGTGAGTTATTCTCACAGTGATGTGAGAGTGGTTAAAATGTAGAGGCAGTCAAGGCACTATTGTCAGGGGTGTTAACTTGTCTGAACCAGAACTGAAGATGAAAACTATTAAATGAGTGTTTTGTCTTTTGGGCTAAACTGCCTGAACTTACCTGAATAACTAAGAATCAATGCGTTCTATGGAAATCCTAAAACTCTCAAAATAAAACTGAAATAAACCGGTGGTTCGTGAAAAATAAGCCTGTGTGCATTCAACGTTTGAAGTCAGGGCTCCCGTCTGGCTGTGTTTCTCCCCAAAAGGCCTTTAATATGTTTCACATTGTCTCTAATAGTAAACACAGACTAGAAAAAGGCTGCCATATGGCAAGCCATCGCCTCTAATTGAAACAATATAGGGCTGCGTTTGTGTTTCTGGGGCTGTTTCATAATCAGCTCACAAAAGCTCTACACCTGTTTGCTCAAGTCTTGTTTATCCTGCTTGTGCATGTGTGACATTCAGGTGTGAGTGAGCCTGCCTGTCCAGCTGATGGGTACGTATTGTGCTGGAAACCATCACTACTGTCACCAGCAGTGTATATTTACGAGGTAACAATTTAGAGCTTTTTGGTGATTTTGAGCTAAATGCCAATGTCAGCATGCTATTGCGCTAGCAAGGGCCATGCTAACATGCTGAAGTTTGTTCTGTTCACTAGCTTAGTTGAGCATGTTAGCATGCTAGCATTGGTCAATTTATTAGTTTAGCAGGTTTTTGGTTTTAAAGCAAAGTATTGGAAAAAATGAAGACTTTGACCTGATAATAACAGTAGATTGAAATATGAGGGATCAACAAAGTTATTACAACTCATCCGGAGGGGGGCTTAAATGTCTGCATTAAAATGTCATGGGGGTCCATCCAATAGTTCAATAGTTGAGATATATTAGCCTGAAATGAAGCGGTGGACTGACCAGCAGTGTCATTTTCTAGAGCAAATGCATGGCTACTATTGTTCAAATAAGTATGTTATTCTAACATAATGAAGTGGTGAGGGAAATATCTAAACATGAATATAAAGTAAGCTGGTTGCATTTAATGTGATTTATCTGAATTTCTTGCGTGCATGGAAACACTGTGAAGTACGAGATAGGTTGTTGCACTGTTGTATGTAAACATAAACTTGCTTTCTCATCCTCTTGATTGTTGCTCAAATAACTGAACAAGGAGATAATGAGTGGTAGCAGTTGGTGAAGATAAAAAAAGAAAGTTGAATGGTGTAAATATATCACTTAGTTGAAGATAATTGGATTGTCCTACCAAAGTTGTTGATTTGTACGGTTCTTCTTTCCCACTTGGGTATCCTCCTGTTGATCAGCGCATGTCTTAATATTGTGTTCATTTCCACAGTCTTGTGTTCTGTAAGAAGACAGGGCAAGAAGAAGAATGATTTTAGTAAGACCTTCATACTTAAACTCAAATCTGCGTGTTCGGAGATGATCAAAACTCTGTTTATTTTCTTTATCAAACAAACAACTGTCCCTTATAAAGTCACACGAGTCAAGGAACTGTAACAAGGAATTTTTTTATCCAAATCCAGGTCAAACATCATGGTAACTTAAAATGTGGCACGATGAAACTGGAATCATCAACACCACTCAATCTGTGAGCCTGCAGGAGAGGACAAAGACGATTGATTTATTGATCTCAGTGACTTCATTTACAAAAATGAGTTTGAGTAAATTCGATTGATTAAAACACTTTTCAGGCGCACTCGGCTTCCACCCAAACATAATGAATAAATATACATGATGCAATTGATTGAAAGAGTCCTTGCTCAGTCTGTTAGTGCCAGAGTACTTACTGTTCATATCATTTAGTGTGTGAAGAGTAGTTTGAGGTATTCCAGGACCTGGCGGGGGGGAATGCAGCTTTATCAGACATTTTATCAGAACTTTAACACATAATAAACACAACCATAAAGTGACAGTTCACTTTAAAGTGACAGTTCACTTTATTTACAGTTCACATATTTTTCCTCTTACCTTTAGCATAATGTATCAATATAGATCGTTTTGCTGTGAGTTCAAAGCTCCATTTTAAAGAGGTTTTTCTGGCACTTTTAGCACCTCAAGCTCCATTTTATATGAGAGAAGTCAAACATCTCTATGACAATTTTTTGTAAATTCACACCAAAACAATGTCGATTTACAAGTAGCACTACAGTTACGAGTAAAAATATTTATTATTGATTTGGAAGGGATTTCTCCCTTTAAGAGACAAAGAAAACCCAAATATCATATCATAAATTGTTTTGGACAACTTACTGTAAGTTTCCATGTAATGATCCATTGAATTAAATACAGTAGTCACTTTCTCATATTGAAAAAAAGTAAACATATTTTCAAGACAAATATTTCAGTGTGTAGTAGGCTTTGTATAGGATTTTTTGATGAATAAAAGTGAAACACTGACTCACTGATTAATGGAAAATTAAGATTGAGAACTCTCAAACCAAACATGATTATGATGCAAAGTTTATTAAATAATGAATAATCCCTTTTGGGAATAGTTTGGAGCTAAGTGAATAGGTGATATGACAGTGAACCATGTGCTAAAAAGTGCTGTGATTTTAAATCACACTCAGTTAGGATGTTGCTATTTTGGTCACAATGAGGTTTTTACCTCTGCAGTTGAGGAGAACATGTTGATAGTCTGGGCTGAGGATGGCGTCGTAGGAGGTGCACTTTGATTTGAAGAGAGAGCAGGTGAGGCATTCTTTATGAAATGGATCCAGTGTGGAGAGTCTGGTTGAGGAAACGTTGTGTGAAGACAAAAGATGTTGATTTGAGAAGATTTACAATCGGCATGTTTCTGGCCTGCAGGCAAAAGACTAAATCAAAGAGAAATGTGCCATAATAGAATGTGGTAATTGAAACACCTTGACACTGTAATTAAACACAATAAATGGGTTCCATCTCGGTGTCTAACTCTCCCTGCAAGAGTATTTTCCAAAATGTCGACTATTTGGCCCTATTATGCTTTTCCACTTTTTCCCTCTCCTGTGTCATATATATATTTACATGTAAAAGGTCTGTAGAGTGTAAAACCTGAAGTACATGCCTAAAAGGAGTTACCCTCCTCCTCAGAACCACTGCTCCTGAGCTGCCTGAAACAGCTCGATTAAATTCTCTCCTTCACTTGACGTAAAACTCCTTCCGGCTAGTTTGGCCCTCAAACAACAAAAGAGAGGGACGGAGCTGAAGCTCCAGAGGAAGAGTTTTTAGAAATATGAAATGTTGACCATCACAACAGAGTGAGCTAGCTGACCAATCAGAGCAGACTTTGCTTTCTGGAGGGAGGAGCTAGCGCTACAACGGATCATTTCAGAAAGAGGGTGAGAAAAGGTGCTGCAGGACAGCCAGGATGAGAAAAACAAGGAGGATTATGAGCATTAACACATGAAAACATGTTGTTACTGTAACTTGAGCTAAAAATATGCACCCGGAAAATAGCACAATAGGGCCTGTTTAAAGCTTCTATGAGGGACTTTTAGTTTGCGTTGATTTTGGCCCCCCTGTGGACAAAAGGGGTAGTGTTCCCAAGCACCAGAGTGCCTTTAGAAAACATTTAATTCTAATTCAGCAGGGTTTGATAGCTTGCCCTGCTCAGATTTCTTCCTCCAGCTGACATTCAGGTGAACCTCATTGAGTTTCATCTGATTCGCCTAATCCAACTCGGTGACACTGATGACAAGCATTAAGATCAAATATATAGAAATAGACAATCTCCTCGCTGTTGGTCTTGTTTACTTTTTTAGGTCATATAGAGGATTCAGTAATAAATTGAGACTGTCTCATAACCAGTTATAAGTTCTTCACAGTGACTTTAATGAATGAAGGTGCTCTCTCTACTGCTTTATTGAAGACAAATCAAGATGGTACCTGTAGAACTGCCGTTGCGTTGAGCCTTCCTCTGTACTTAGGAAATAACTGAAAAACACATTACCTGTTATTGGAGAGTTCATATTGTATTGCATCACATGTCACATATTGTATGCTGTTAATACTGCATGGCATCAATAATTCATGCTTACACTGAGTTTGTGCTCTCATCATAGGCCAGAATTCGAGAGACTTCCCAGCTGCCTGAGGTCAGATGGCGGAGGTTGACCTCTTGACCCTCAGACTGAGTAGCACGAAAAAGAATACAACACAGCAGAGCATAAAAAGCATGTCAACATGACCTCACATAGCTTACATGCTCATAAAGGGATGCACATGTGAATGTATTTTTTTTTACCTTGTAGTCAGTATTGCACTAAACAGATTGGATGTACCAGAATTTCATCAATTTAACAGCTTGTTTTTTTATTTTCTATTCCTTTGGATTTTGAATCACTGTTTTTAATTGTATTGTCCATTTGTATTTCTTTTACACTTTGGTTTTTGATGTAATATGTAAAGTGCTTTGAATTACCTTGTTGCTGAACTGTGCATTATAAATAAACTTGCCTTGCCTTGGCATTGAATATCAAACTTTAGTTCCACTTAATATCTCCAGAAACTGAATTTATCTGGCACAGATCCCATCTACTGTGCTTTCCTTAATTTATTCAACCGAAGCTATTCTTAATTCTCTGGTGTTCCAGGAAATGTAGAATCACATGAGCAGTGTGAATAATTGGAATGGCCTTAGGACAGATAAGAGGACTACAAAAATACATAGACACAAGAAGTTTCATTTGCACAGTAAATTCACCTAACTCAATGTGTATTAAATGTAATAGTTTTACTTGGTTAGAGATCATGGTGATATGGTTGAATGTCCCGCGACCGCCTTGTTTTAAGGGCATAGTGATGAAGAACGTTGTGCAATCTTTGGAAGACACTGGCTCCTCATTCTGGGGAAACAGATAAGCAGCAGACATACAGACACTGCCATTAATGGTTAGTAGTAGTCCATAGGCATGTAGAACACCAGGCGCTAAGAACCTGAAGAAAACGGATGCACCACTGATACGGTTTGGTGCATTGACTGTATCCTTATGTTAGATAAAACATGCTCCAAGGCTTTTCTCTTGTAAAATGCATTTTTGCTAATAGATTCAAGTTCAATGTTCAAATAGCCAACAGGTTGTTCTCCGGCATTGGTAGTCTGCAGTTACAGAATAAAGAATATTCTGTACAGTCAATTTTCCAATGGCAATGAGGGGAGCTTTATTGGAGACCGGCCTATATTACAAACAAGCCTTCCATTTCTAATATCTCCTGCTTTACAAGTGAAATGTATCATACTTAACAAAAAGTCATTATCTTCCTATCTGGTACTTTTTTAAATTGCTGTTGATATTGTTAACTGATGAAGTAAACTCAAACTTCATCCATCTTTACATGTTTTGATCAATGTAATATTATGTTCATTTCACTGGCAGTAATCAGTAAAACACCAGTGTACTGTTCAGAGTTATTTTGTATCTCGGTCAAGTTGGTATTCCAATCAAAGCATCTGCATGAAGTGTTGAGTTTGACTGTATCAAGTACAGTCAAGTATTGTTAGTATTTCAGTATTTCTTAAAAATAAGAGTAACATGATAATGTTGTTGTGAGAATAAAAATGATGCTAAATTTACCCTATGAACCATTAGAGGACAAGTCATTTAAGCTCAATTAATTATTATTTTTTTTATTAGTAATTTTCCTGTCATTGTCAATGTTACCATTATTTGAGATTTGACTAATGTATTTAACCAGCTATTATATGAAAATGAACAGTGATCCTTAAACAATGTATGAACCGGGGCGGCAACCTCCGTGTCTAAAAAGTTAAGCCAATGTGGAAGTGCCCTAAACTTGCATTCTCTCTACTGGCCAGCAGTCGGCGACTCCTCTGGTTGTATAAAAGTCTATGAGAAAATGACCCTACATATCATTTGATTTATTCCCTCAGTAAACTTTGTAAACATGATTTTATGGATACAATCTCCTGTTTCTAGTCTTCTTCAATACAGTGTGATGTTCGTTTAGTAAATTATTGTACCAATTAAAGTCAAAGAGACCAAAAAACACATGGACTACTATCACTTATATACACTCTAGGGTATTGATAGGCTTATAATTGGTATGGTATTGAACCGATACACTCACCTGAAGATCAAGCCACTTCTCTGATGTCATCACATGTTTCTGAGTTGGAAAGAGGAAGTCAGTACCAAACGCTTCTATAAATGAATTGTTGAAGACTTGAGAATTCTCATAAAAAACATTCCCACCTTGGTGCAGTCACTTGTTGCGACATTGCACAGTGAAAGTATTGACATGTTCTGAGATCGATTCACCCAACGCACACTCAGCCTGTCATGTGACACCCATTTCACCATGGTGATGTAGTACTCACTAAGGAAAACGTACAAATAGTAATGGTTAGTAGTGAGAAAAAATTAAAAGATATTGTTTTTAATTAAAATGTGTTTTATAATACCTCTTTTCAAAACTGTCAGGAGGTCTCAGCTCAGTTGTGAGGGAGCTGCCGTCCAAAGTGACGACATAGAGTCTGACGGTGGGATTGATTTGTCCCATCTGGAGTGAAAACAGTGCAAATGTGCAATTACATTCACAGGCCTAATCTAATTGGACGTAATATCCGTGATGCACTGCGTGCAGTCTAGCGATAACAATAAGCACTGAGCAACACGCCGCACTTGCTTTTCTATTTTTACACGCTACCATACTGAACAGTTCCAGTAGGACTTTAACAGAGAATATGAAAGAAGTGGGGAACAAACTGTGTTGCTGTATGCTGCACAGGCCCTGGGGCGAGTCAGTAGTTTCTCAGCTTAAACCTTGCTCAAAAATGGAGCTCATTAGTCTACATGACAAGGGAAATCTAGGATGACAGTATGTATTCCACATTCATGCCCCCTTATCTGTACTGTTTATTATTTATGTCTTCTCCAACCCTTCACTTTATGCTCTTTTGGAGGCACAATAGCTTCTTGGAATGACTGCATTCTTTTCGGCTGTTGCCATTAGACGCATATTACATGACAGGTAAAAAGGCTAATGGATCAAACACATCTAAAACCATACTACATGCAAAATACCAGAGCCTTACCCACCTAAATGGAACAGGGCCAAAATTACACCTGTGTTTACCCTGCAATGGCATGTAAAAATGGCTGCTGTGAAAAGGGCTTATATTAGTTATCAGTAAGTCGGCTTTGTGTTTGGTGGTCAGCTGACATCAAACATTTGATGGATTTGTATCTGGTATCACTGGTACAGATATTCATGGCCTCCTGATAATGTATTTCAACAAACATTTGTTCACTGAACCATTTATCAGGCATCATCATCAGGTCAAAATTTCACTCTCAGTATTCTGGTTTTACAACCAAATACCTGCAAAACTAATGACTTTTCCATCAGCCGCAGCTGTAATTTGGGTTGAGTGCTAGTTAGCAAATCTAAGCATGCTAACACCTCAACCAAGATGGTAAACATGGTAGACATGACTTCTTAAACAGAAACATGTTACCATGTTGCCGTAAGCATTTAGTTCAAAGCTTGGCTTTGTGTAAGTATTACTCACTGCGCTGCTAGCATTGCTGTGTAGACTAATAGGGTCCTATTTAAAATATATATATATATATATATATATATATATATATATATATATATATATATATATATATATATATAATACCAGGGATAGGGCCCTACGTAAACAAAGCAGAACTTTGAGTTAAATGCTAACTACCATGTTTACATGTCATCTTTTGTTTAGTTCTTAGCGTGCTTATATATGCTCATAAGCGCTAAACCCAAAGGAAATGTCAGAAGTTTTACAGGTATTTGGTCATAAACCAGTTTGGGGTTGGAGTTTTTGGCAAGTGCAGGGCTCTACTGTGAATCTGGATACTACAGGCATTCTAACAGTAATGAGATATTTTCTTTATGTTACACATGATATCCATAAAGAACACTCCCTCGGGTATTTTTACTGTGTATTGACTCACCCACACAAATTATTCCCCAAGTGACTGAAGCAGAAGTATGACTGTCAGACTGCTACACAGCATCAATGTTCTCATTGATAAAAGGAAGCAGAAGGCAATTAAATCTCTGCTTCATTTAATCCCATGATGTCATATCGCTGACCCCACTCAAGAATTCAAGCAAAAGATTCACTGTATCTGTGTGTGTCTGTGTGTGTGTGTGTGTGGTGTGTGTGTGTGTGTGTGTGTGTGTGTGTGTGTGTGTGTGTGTGTGTGTGTGTGTGTGCACAATTCTCACACTGCATTGGGAAGTTGAACATCAAGAGTGGTGCTTCATTAATTAGATGCCTTCCTATCCTAAGCCCCTCCTCCCATCTATGGGCCTGAACCGACAAATGAGGCTGCCCTTTTCCTTATGACCCTAATTCCTCCCGTTTTCCACAACCCATCTCCCATCTGAGAGGCATTTGATACGCTGAATGTGCGCATCAAAGGAAGGTGTGTTAGCGTGCCTTACTAGAGCATATCACATTCCTATCCCTCACAGTGCCACAGATCCCTGCAGACATCTCTCTTCAAAGGAAGCAAAGCCACTGTTACATGAATTAAACAAGAAAAGGATTCACTAACGTTTATGGGTAAGCTAAAGCAACGAGTATGCAGCTGTATTATTCATAGAGCTGGTTTGAGCTGGACTCAGTTTTATGGGTGGCTGAACTGTTTTGATGTGGTCCATATACAGAAAAATATAAGGAGTGAGGTGACTGTGTAGTTTTCAACCAGTTACTCTAAGAAGATCAGTTTATCTAAACCAGAAAACTCCATGTGCCACATAAATTATGTTTTCTTTCAAAATAACTATGCAACACTACTAATCAGTACAACGTTTATTGGTGTGATCACATATTACAAAAGCATTGCTGTATCTCATGCTCCTAAATTAATTTAAATGAATGAAATACTTTATAACTCTAATACAGTGTATGGCTCGCATACAATATGATGATGCTATGTGTAAATATGTGCATAAATAAAGTTAAAACAGGCAGATATTTGACCAAAAATGGTTTACTGTTCATTGCGCCATCATCCACTTGAAGATTACGATGCAAATGTAAATGTTTGATGTAATTCTCTAAATCAAGTGTTGAAATTAACAAACAGAAAAGGCAGAAATGATAAGATATTGGTTTCTGTGCCAAGAAGTTAAGATACATGCAATGTGCAATGAGTGTAATTTATTAGAAATATGCTCATTTCATATTCACTTTTATAAATTCACCGCGGGCCATTAAAAACCTGCAGGGGGCCACAGTTGGTCCGAGGGCCGTAGATTGGCCACCAAAGTGATAAAGTGAGCTAACAGATGTTCTAGTGCTGCTCGACTGATACAGTGAACTGTTACCTGGACTCATCTGCATCAATTCTGTACTGACAACAAGTCAGTACCCAAAATCAAAGCACTGAATTGAGAGTCAATTTAAATTCTGGAAGTAATTATACTTTAAGTACCAATTACCTTTGGATAAGGGTACTCCTTCCCCCTGGGGTAGAGAGAGCCTGTGAGCCGGGGCAGGAACATGTTAGGCACCAAGGAATCGTTGATGGTGAGGTAGGCCAGTCTGGAGCTGTCAGGTGACCACCAGTGGGCCACCTGCGTGTGCAACACCTCCTCTGGAACACCAAGAGAAGACAAATCAGACCATCTGAGCCGTTGGAGAGGGGCTCAGTACTCCAGATCAACTATGTGACTCAAACCAGTTGCCAGAATAAAAGGTTGGCATCAAACGTTGAATGAATGAGTATAATTTCAGTTCTGACCCAAAAGCTTTTCATAGCAACTTCGTGGCGCTTTTGCCGTTTAGAGACTGCATTCTCAATTACAGGTAAGGTTTGTGCAACAAAACTGCTTTGTAAGGTTTAGCAAAAGCAATGTATATGTTTGGTAAAAGATCATGTCTTGGGTTAAAATAAGAACATTACTTTTGGTTTCACCCAGGACACAAATTCTGGTCTCGTGGGTGAAGGTTCTGTGATTGATGTAATCTGTAAGAAAATATATTTCCTTTGAAAGGTGATTGACACTGCAGTTTCATTGTACGGGTAAGTCATTTATAGGAGACCATCGTGTGACTAGACAAACATGAAAAAAAAATATTCTTTTCATTGTTTCTTTATTGCTGCCATAAGGTTAAGAGGTCTGTGTAATAAAGCTAGAAAGTTAAGATTTAATATTGTGAATAGATTGTTTATAGGAAACAGTATGTGAACAGTGGTCTCCTGTATTCAAGTCACATCTCATCCATCCATCCATCCATCCCAACTTTCCCCTATGAGTTTTTACAGCAGTGTTAACAATGCCACTTGACGTCTGCCTTAACCCCACAAACAAAAGTCAGAACACAGCCTCCAGAGATCCCTGTTAAGTAAAATTAAATTTGTACTACATGTTTCTTATTTGTCCTGTAAAAAGGTATCAACCTTTTTAAAGTCGACGTCATAAATAAAACGCGTGTGCATCTTGGCATTAAATGGTGTTTACCCTAGCCATCCAGACGAGTTAGCAAGATACACATTGAAGTAAAACTGATACCAGCATCAAAATGTCTGGTTGGTGCATGTTTGGTTGTCAGAATCGATATTCCAAGAGGTTTACTTGTAACTTACAGCCGAGTGTGCCCTGGTTGCTCTTAGGCTTGGATAACTAACACACATAAGTCTGTGTTTAAAAAATTGATTGAAGGCTTTTAAGAGGACACCTTCATGTTCTGTTTTTGTTTTCAACAGCTGCCATCGATTCAAGCAACCATGTACGCATTTGGCTGAGAGTCCAGTAAAGGCCAGTAAACATGGTCACTCTTTAAACCTGAACACTGGTTGCATCTATGGCTGCAAGCTATTAACTGTGTTGACTACCACTGGACTGTTTGCAGCTGCCATTTTAAAACTGAATAAAGTCAAACTTCTGAGTCTCTATCATGGTGTTTTACATTCTGTACATGAACAGAGATAACAGAGTTGGATCATATAGTAACTTTTTGCTCATAATGTCTTACTGGTGTCACGTTTCACGCTGGGTTTCTCCATTAAATACATGTATATATCTGGACACTAAATACTGGGCCACTTGCTAATGTATTCTACCCACTCACTAAAAGCACACAGATCTGGGAATTCAATTTCTTTAGATTGTGTTCACCATCTTTCCTGGTTGATGCCCTATGCTTAGTTTGACAAGCTGTTGCCCTCCGCAGTACTTCAGGTGCCAAACGGCGTGCGCACACTAACATACATCACCTTTTCTCTTTTCCTATTCTTCAGTTCAGAGTGCCAAATTTTGTAGGTAGCATCTGAATTCTTCTATCTGTCCTTCAACTTAATTCCCTGTGTCAGGTTTTATGACTCTGTGCTCTCTCTCTTACCCTCATACAGCCAGTCAGTGATGCCGTTGAAGATGACCCCCTCCTGTCCAGAAGACGTGAGCCTCCACGAGCTGCTCTGAACATCCGTTTGGTAGTAAATGTTGTTTTCAAATATATATATCTGTGGGACAAAGAGACTAAATATATATATATATATTTTTTTTTAATTTGAAAACAGAAACCGTGAAGTTCTGCATTATAGTGTATGAAACATATCCATGTACACAAAGCACATAGTACAAAACACCTACATGTTATTGTACGTTATGGTATGAAAAAATTCTATACAGAGGGAACTGCCCCCTCTAAAGCATTTTATTTTTTGGAAGTTACAGCAAAGCACACAGGGACTGAGCAGAGAGAGTATGTCTGCCTAGCAAAGAGGCGACCTGGTGAACTGATCCCACACAGTGAACACGCTTATTGATAAAAACACATTCGCTGAGCGTCTCATCTCCGGTGATAACACTGGCCAATATGCAGGGAGAGCTGCTGAGTAATGAAACTCTGTCATTAGAGGTGTGACGCACTGCTGCAGGGCTTCAGGCTCCAACCGAGCGGCAGGTGGAAACACTGAAGAAACCAGATAAATACGCTATCTAATGGTTAATTACTTTCCCTGTCCACGCTGGAGAAAATAATGGAGTGATTATTCTGTGCACAATGCCCGGCACGGTGGAGGCGTTTGTAGCTTTGGCTGCAAAAGAAGATGTCTTTCAGCAACGGCTTGTTTAGCCCAACTGTTGCTGGCTTCTGTTCAAAATGATTGTTTGGTTTTCAGGTGCGTTTGTGTTTCCTCTTTAGTCATAAACTAAATTTGATGAGCCTTTATTTCAGAGCAGGGATGATTCTTTGAATGCCATGAATTCTATATCACACATCATTAAATACGACATCATGTTTCCTTCTCATGTTTCCTTCTGATATTTCTCAATAATTGGATTCATTGTCTGGTATATAAAAAAATCAACCTAAAACTTACATATTTGAGTATATGCCTGTTTGTCCAACACACATTTAACTGGAAACTTGAGATTTAAAAAAAATTAAATAATTAGAGCACAATCAAAACTGTTGCCGATTACTTTTCAGTCCATCGACTAATTGATGAATCTAATCCGTTCTCGAATTAATAATGGGGCTAAATATCCCTAAAAGATCCTTAAACAAATTAATATAAAGAAACGCTTCAGCTATTAGTTCAGATTTCATATTAATAGAGAGCTTTCCTGGATAATTTGTCCATACAACATACAACTTGTTGAGCCAAGGGGAATTGTGGGTCAGTATGAACTGTGCTTGAATTTGGATTTACTTGGTGGAAATAAATCAGCACATAGTGGGTGTTGAGTTGTATTGAGGTTCTTATGTTGTTGTTTACGGACTAGCTAGGGTAATCAAGTGAAAAATGTTTCAATTAAAGTGTGTTATTCATTTAAAATACCTTTTGCTCCAGGATGAAATAACCTGCTACTGTGGCATTAAGTGAATGATGGAAGAGATATTGTTTTTAGATCTGCCCTGTAAACTTACCAGCTGCTGACCACGAACTCCCCACGAGGCAAACTGGAGGACTGAATCGGACACCTCCGGAGGATTCAGCTCCCGCACCTCTCTGATGAAAGCAGGAATCAAAACGTATGACACACTTTTTCTAAATCCCGCAAATTTTACAGTTTGTTCAAAATGTTAAGACGATAATTTGTATCATCTTAAGTGATTAAAATCATGAATGGAATTTTACACTGATTCATCTGAGGGTTTCATTTTCTCGAGTGTTATAGATATCGTAAGAGTACTTTGTATTATCTTTTGTTTGAACTCAAATAACCACAAAGTCATGATGACTGTAGCTTGTATTTCACTGATCTATGAACGTAAAATGAAAAGGAAATATTTTTATTAAGCAAGCTCTGTGTTGATTAGCTGTAATTCTTTGTTTGCTCACCTTGTATACAGGTTGTAGATCAGGTACGACGCCAAAAACGAGTGCTGGAAGATCTAAAAGCCAATCACAAGAAAAACATTTCAACATTCCCATGATCTGACCTTTGTTCTTCCCTTATTAATGAAAGGAAATAATTTAATAAAGGAGACTAATCACCAGAACAGATACAAAAAATATATAAAAACGTAAAATGCAAAACATTCTGAGAGCATTTTGTGGTCATGTCTTTGTGATGTGTTTTATTTTGGCACACCAGCTTTTTTTTAAACCAGCTTTGTGTTCTTTTTACTTCTTTTCCCCAGTTTGCCGCTCTATACTTGTGCAGAATGACGCTCTCTGTATTTAATTGGACAGTTATAACAATAAGACAGCACAGATTTTTAATTTTAAAAGGAAGTGAGAGTGACGGGGGAACAATGCTCTGCTGTGCTCAGCTGTTGAGATGACATAAAAGCTCAGAGTGAGAGTGCTGCATTTCACTCAGTGATTGGATCTAATTATGGCTGACCTCTGCTCTTTGAATCTGGCACTAAAAATCTGACATTCTGCCATACAATGATCTCTTGCATCGTATTATATCACATATTGCTATTTGTCCAATGATCCTAAGAAATTTGAAAAAAATATTAGATCACGTCTTATTCATTTATGACACATTGATTTATTTTTCTTATATACTCCGCACCTATTGTCAGTAATAATTAAATAATGAACATTCACTTTGACAGAATAACAAAACATGTAAAGCATGGGCAAAATGAATGATGCTGAAAAAATTACCGCAGGAAGTTCCAGCTCATCATATTATATTTTTAAAACATCTGACATTAGTTTGCATAATTTTTAACCGTCAAAAAAATGCTAAAGCTCTGTAGAACATTTACGTGTTTGATGACAGTGAGGCATATTGTGTTATACATTGTAGCTACATGTGTTTCAATGCGTTTGAGAGATGGCTCTGCTGTAAGGATCACAATGTAAATAAAGATTAAAAAAATGTGTTCATTCATTAATCACATAAACATCTGTGTGGTCTACATGGAAATGCAGCTCTTCAGTTGACGTTTTATTGTTTCCTGAGCAGCTGTCGAGTTGCTGTGTTTTTCTGAAGTAGACCTTCTAATGAGAAACCCCCCCCCCCTGTCTGTGCAAATCAATGCCATCTTTAACTCTGCAGGACACAACCTCTCAGACACATTCATATAGAGCATGCGGGGGATTAAAATTCATATTGTGATACAGCGAACAAGCATAAAAAGTTTGAACTTCTGCTTTTCCATGTTGAGTATGACCACTGTAACTACATACTACATTTATTTTTTATTTCTTTATTATTTATATTTTAGAAAAGTGATGAAATACAACACCAATACAACATTCTGTAAATTATGAGGAGTCCAAATCATGTCTGAAACAAGTTCATTGAATATTACATAGTTGAAGCAACAAAGCTCAAAGTTTAACCCCCCCCTATGTCCAAAGATTTCAACTGGATAATGCACCACCAGTAATAGTCAAAAACTCTTCAGATTGATTTGTTTAAAGTGAATAATTTCCCTTTATGGTAAATCCAACATGATTCTATTGCAATGGCCTGTAAATTCACATATGACTTGTTGAATTTCATTCACGCAACCATCTCATATCTTCTGCTACTGTCTCCTGTGTGTTCATTGAAATGACCGGAGAATATCCACCTTGAAAGATTTTCTTTCAGAATTCATTACTACATTATCCCTGACGGAGTATGGAGTCTGTATCTGGAGTCTTGTATGATCTACCATCCACCCGGCCCTTCACTCATAATTTGGACTTCTTCCTCCTCACTGCACAAAATAAAAAAGATTCTCTCGGAAGAAAAAATGATATGGAATTGTTACTTGACTGCTCTCTCCCCCCCCCAAAAAAAGAAAAAAGACATCAACATCACTCAGCAGACAGCCCTCGTCGGTGGCAGCTCTGTGATGACTTCTCGATAAGACTGTCAGCGGCGGTTGACATGCGACGGGCGGATGTTTGGAGCCGTCGGAGAGCCTAACAGGCAGCGTAGTGTCTGATTGTAGTGTGTGTCTGTGTTCTCGGCACACTGGGGTTACACGGCACACTTGTAAATAATTCCCAGTATTATCACATGGCTGGTGCTTGCAGAATTTCAATTCAAATACCACTGGCTGACACTTAATTTGTGCTTTCCTCACATCTGAGTCATCCTCACGCTGGTGACATTGTCTGCCTGGGACTCCCAGACTGTTTAAACCAATGCTGAGAATCTGTGATGGAAACACAAAGCCTGGCGCTGTTGGAAGGCTGAGACGGTGGACAGGGGGGAAATGTTCAAGTATACGAGTGGGTGCGTGGACATTTGTTTTTAGATGGCAGGCAGATTCTACAGACTTTAGAGGGGTGCAGTGACATGTGAAACAAGCTCAATAAATGCAGACAGTAGAGCAGTTTTTGAAAAAGCAACAGCTCTTTTTACACAGAAGATAAAAAACACACAGCAACTCCCTGCTGTGATATCTGGGACTCAAAGAGTATTCATTCAAAAGTATTTCATACATTCTAAAGTTAAAGAATTAAGGCTGCACTTATAAAACATATTTTTAAATAACTTTCAAACCATTTCTGTTGTAGTGCAGGTAATACCGTTTGAGCAGCTTGACTGCAACCTTCAGATCTGAAAAGTGAAGCAGATGCTGAAGTGTCTTGAACCTGCATTCTCTCTAATGGCCATCATGGGGCACTCATCTGGTTGCTTAAAAGAGGTCTGCAGATATTCTTTTCTCATCTATTCTATTCTGTTCTACTCTATTCCAATGGGTCTTGGGTGCATTCACACCTCTACTTAGATCTGTCCACGTGTGATCTGATTACTCATGATGCCACGTCTGAATGGAGTCCCTTCCTCTCCGGCCTTCATACATCCGTCCCA
This sequence comes from Anoplopoma fimbria, assembly GCF_027596085.1. Taxonomy (NCBI): domain Eukaryota; kingdom Metazoa; phylum Chordata; class Actinopteri; order Perciformes; family Anoplopomatidae; genus Anoplopoma; species Anoplopoma fimbria. The sequence goes on along the minus strand of NC_072464.1, from coordinate 3,050,837 downwards.
GACCGGCCTGGGACCTGACGATCATCTGCTCTCTCACATCCATCCTCAACCTCCTGCAGTACACTCCTCATTACATATACAGTAATCTCTACTACTGTTGTGGCATGGTCCTTGATGGTGAAGTCACTAATCAACACCGCTCAGGTTTAGAGTGCTTTACAAACTAGCAAAGGAGACAAATACAACAGAGAGCAGCTTTCAAACTGAGATTCGTCTGTAGATAATTTTGCGACGTATTGTGACATCTTTAATTGGCAAAGCATATGGTTCATTCACTAGTTTGTGTTCACTCTTGACTCTCCTGAATGCTTTGCAGCTGATGATTAATAGCGGTCTTTGCTTTTTAACACATTACAACTGCGTTTCCGCATTTCCGAATGAATAAAAAAGGACACACTGGTGCTCTTATATTCTGCAGTGAAGGTTGCTGAGCTACAAAAAAATAAAAGAAGCAGAATAAGTTGTATGGAAAGCTTTGACGCAGCAGTACAGTGCAGCGGAGAGCTGTGCTTGATTATGATGAATTCATAATACAACTGGAGACAGTGGTTGCAGCAGCAGGCCATTACTCTCCATAGATTCTGGCCGTCACTTTGATGATGAACATATCTGCTCCGTCCATCTCAGAAGGAGGGGACACTTTGAAAGCTTCTGCCGTCTCCATCCCATCAAGCACACAGAGCTCATTATCAGGGCTGCTTAGTTTGCCAACACCGAGATTGTTCCTGCTGCCAATCAAATTACACGAACGGGGAGAACAAGCAATTTTACCGGTATTAGACAAGGGGACAACAATGTGTTTTTGGTGCGATAAATGACACGTGCTACATTTATGACCGGTCCGTGAAACATAAAAAGGCTCGTGCGGTTTCTGCAGTATAACAAAGTCACAGCTGCCTGTTTCTCTTCTGACAGAAACCAAGGGGAGGTGTGAAGAAAAGCGCTTTGTGGGGTGCAGTTAAAGCCTGTGACCAACACTGAACTCTATCACATAATGTCCATTCTTTCTCTCATTTGTTGTATTATGCACTTGTTTCTAGTATTCACTCAGCATGTAACACTAGTCCTGCAGAGGAGGCAGATGGAAGTGAGGAAGTTCAGCTGGGTGAATTCACGGATTGATAAAATGAGTTGTATGTAGATAATAGAGGGAAGCAAATTAATGTGAAAATTAACCATTAAGTAGAATTTTTCCATCTTAATGTTGATTTGAAACTCTGATAATCCCCTTTGTCAGCCCATTAACACATCAATCTGTATTATTTTGAGCATCAATAAAGAGGATTATCACAGAATGAACTTCTGTTTATCATTATTACCATAAATGACTGCAATATGATCGCAGCACTGCTCTAATATATACATACTGAATGTAAACTTGTGTTTCTGTATCCTCTACAGACAACGGTGCAGTCAGAAGGGAGCCAGAGAGCCGTAATCACATTTAAATAAATCAATGATTAATTAGGTTTACAGTATATTTCGTCATCACAGATGCACCCTGGGACTGTGTAGAATACAGCATACAGAGCTGATTCAGAAGTCTACTGATGCATTAAGTTCTTCAATTATCAAGGTGCCGCCGGCTGAGTTTACAAGTCGTTAACCTCATTATTCAATAATTAGATGTGGGTTTTTAGTAGCATGATGCAGCAACAGTGGCAGTCATTCTCTTCATTCTAAACGCATAATGAGTCTTGTTTGGGCCTGTATGGTGTCTGTGCTGCCTGACTTAAATCTTTATATGCTGTAGTTTAGCTCAATCCTGCAAGCTTGTCTCCTAGATGCTATGTTAAATAATATACTACTAATTTGTTTTCCAATATATGTTTTGTGAGAAACATCATGCCGCCGGGAGAACGTGGTCTTCCAGGAAAAACATTAAATGACCAAGACCTCTTGACAGCGCAGCAACAACTTAATGTTCGGTACTGGTAACAATATGTTGTTTAAATCATTTAAGGTCAGGTTTAGGTTATTATAATTTCATTGTTTGTTAACAGTAATAAAAAAAAAAAAACTTATCAATGTACCATTTATTAATATTGTTTATTGCAAAGTGTTACGGAATTGTCATTGTTTGGCTTGTATTACTTCGATGGAGGAGCCAAGGGGTGATTCTGTTGGTCACTTGTACACAATTCTGCACCATCAAACCTTAAAACAACCAAAATAGGCAGAACTTTGCTGCACTATGAACGCTTATCCATGCAATGGTTGTGATCAGTACATTATCACAACCATTTGATGCATTTACACTCAGCTTGAGGATCCATTTTAGCTGATTTGAAATACTGAAACAAACAGTATCAGAAGAATGTTTCTCTGTAATCACAACAACTCCCTTTGTGATCTTTTTAAATAAATCCTCTCTCCCTTACAGGTGGTACCCTGGCTAACAAATGCGCTCTCCAGGCTGCAATGTTAATGAATTTCCTGGGATAGTATGAACAGCCTGTTTCTATCTCTAAACCCCCACCTTAGAGGCCACAGTCCCTTATCTCTCCTGCACCATTGGATCACATATATCAGCTCTACGAGATGAATACAAAGGACACAAAGGTTTACTGATAAATGGTGATTATTTTGTATAATATGTTGGAATACAGCCGCAGGGTTGCAGTAAGCAATGTAAATATCATAGAAAAATGATACAGCTGAAAGGAAAACATTGTAAAATTACGTCGCAAACACGCACATGTAACTGTTGTCGCCACACTTTTGAAGCAGCCATGAGTCTTGAAGGTCAAAAGACAGCCAGTAGAATTTCTCTTATGCACGATTTACCAGCCAAGATCCTTTTTTGTGGCATATCCAGATTGATTTTAGAAAGATGAATAGCGAAAAAACACATGAAATGTGAAAATCGCAAATCAGATTTGAAAGTGTGGAGGTGCTGAGCAGAATCCACGCTGCTGCTTTCTGAGGCTTTCCCCTAACATCACGATGTACGCCAACTCTCCTCCGTCACAGAGTCTGTCTGGTGTGACGGAGGAGTTCTGAACCCCGACTGGAAAACAAGGATGTATAAAGAGAACAGCTTCGGTCCAGGCTTTTAACTAACTCCAATCTAAACCCACTTGGGTCAGTATTAGACACTCAGAGCAACCAATGCAGTGTGAAGTGCGCTTGGTATGCGTGACAGGGATTGCAGGTTGATCAAACAAAGGACTTTCAACCAGGAGGTCGATGTTTGGTCGCGTGAAAAACTAAAAGTCCAATTTGTCAGAATTAATCTAGTCAGACTTAATTTGTTACATGAGTCGTTTTTCAGTGAAGTTAAGCTCAAGCACAATCTTTTCCAAACCTAACTTTTTTTTTGCCTAAACCTAACTTCCTGTGAAGACCGAAGTTTATTTTGAAAAGACACTGTGCATTTAACATGCAAATATTGACACGCAGTCTCAAAACCGTCGCTAAAGGGGTTCTTCATCTTGGTAGTAACTGACGCCTATGTGGTTACCACAGCAACCTAAGAAGTGACCTTGTTTGAGAATAAATAACTGAGAATAGTGATGAATATTATATTCCATATCATGTAAATCCCCCGAAATGCCAAACACTGTACCTTGAAGTAAAGTATCCACCATAGTCCATTTAAGACATTACTTGTAACATTCACAGAAATAGAAACACATTTACTTGAATGTTTTCAGATTAGCTCCAGGGAATGCTTTTCAACATAATAAATGAGAAGGTAAACGGTGAACGTAACTAATGTTCCCATTAGTAAATTACAAAATACGCCGTACCATTTACATGAATAATTGCTTCATAAGTATCTGGAATATTCCAAAGCATTTTATTTCCCAGCCAGGAAACGGTAAGCTAATTCACTGTCAGATGTGTGATGTATGAAGCAGCTAACTACTATCAATCCAAATACTGTCTCTATAAATACAATTAAATGACCTTTTGTGATCTCTGTGAGATCGTTGTTTACATTTCAACAGATTACGTTTTGAAACATGTACTCATTTTATTTGAGGAAGATGTGCAGATGTAAGATGTCTTTCTCCACTCCAGTCCACTCCACTCTTTAAATGTTGATTTATTATTGCAATATATTTTTAAGGAATGGCAAAGTCGGTTTGTCCACCACTTTGGTCCTAATTTAAATATCCATACAACTATTGGATGTATTGCCATTAAATGATATGCAGATATTAATGATACTTTAGTGCCACCAGCAGGTTAACATTTGTAGGTTTGAGTGAAATGTCTCACAACTTTTAAACAGTGTGTAGGCTGATTTGTAATAACTTCCCTGACCTTCATCTAGTGCCACCATCAGGTCAAAAATGAAATTTTTCCAAAACATTGGATTATGACCAAATACTTGCCAAACTGATGAAAATGTATTTGAAGATAAAGTAACAGAGCCTATTTTCAGCAGTTAACTTCACTAAGTGACACTTATTACAAGTAAGCTGTGTAGTGCTAGTATAGGGCTTTTCTTAATTTCAAACTTAAGAGTTTACAACAACTGAAGCTTTATGATGTGATTGTTAGTGCCATATTCTCAACATGATACATCATTAGAGCTAGGGCAGACACTTCTAACTCTTCTATTTGAGATCTAAACAGAGGGAAAGAAGCCCTACTCTGAATAAATGCGTGAATAGCGTGAAATGTAGGGTCTCTTACACGCTTTTGGAGTGATACCGGGTTGCACACAATTGCATCCCCTCGCAATGCTATCTTAGTATAGCTTGGCTATAAGTGTCAGTTGGTGCAAAAGCTCACACGCACATTGACATGGTACAGGCTTCACCCAGCATGTCCTTCGCCAGTGTAACAGTCAATGGGGATTCCCTCTCAGTAAACTAGTGTTTAAATAACTAACGTACCCTCAAACAACAGGCCGTATGATATCCTACAAACAATATTCTTGGTCTTGCTATGAAAGCAGACAATACGTGTCAACATCCGCTCGTTTCATGCATACATTTTCAAAATAAAGTTCTGCCTCACAGGAAACAACTAAGTTAGGTTTAGGCAACAAGACTCCTTGGCGATAAATCGTCTTTTTGGTTTTAATAGCTACAGAATTACCGTTACTGAAGTTCGCAAGTTATGTGACAAATAAATCAATGTAACTTCTCATTTTACATGGGGATCAAACAGTGGTCTCCTAACTGAAAGATCACTGGTTGTTGGACCCATACACCTCTGCTCCCACCCGTCCTGTGTGGGCTTTGGTTCATACTTCCTTGTTCATGATTACGCGGACAACACATGAAATAATTTGGTGGGATATCTACGATTTAAGGTATATTATTTTCGTAGGTATGGCTATGCATGCTGGTTGAGAAATATATCCCATAGATCTGAATCGATTACACTCTTTATATGCACTTCCTTGGGTATTCAGCAATTCATCCGCCAAGTGTGAAGTTGATCGGATGAACGGGTGTTGAGGGAATCAAAGGACAGGCATAAGGAAAGACACTCCTTCCATTAAAGTTAGACAGGAGAAGTAATATAACTAGTTTATCTATGTACATTGAAAATTCTGAAATATGTTCCCTCTCTTCAAAATGCTGCCTCATATTATTCATTGCAGTCATTTGAATTATTTCTGCCTGAGAAACAGATAAAAAACTATTCCACCTCTGTACCACAGTCTGCGACAATGGACAATGTTGCAGATTGGAATGGAAAATGCTGAAATAGTGAAACGAAAAGTGCCGTGGATCAGCAGTTGAGCAGCGGCCCATACTGAGCCGATCGGCCTGATTATCGTGTCTGAGCGCATTCCCTGAACACACACAAACAATCCTCCATCCCATCGTCTACACTCTGTAAACACCATGTTAAATGGTGAAGCAAACCTGCAGTGGCTGGGGCACAAAGCTCAGTGTTTGTTTTGTGGTATTGCTATTTGAGAGGAAGACATGCTGGGACTGATGGGGGCACAGTCTGCTGATCTTCAACTTCGCCACCATTGAGGTGGGATTGTTTTTTTGCTATCCAATGAATCCAATTAAAGGATATGCATTAACTTTAATTTATCACTGAGGGACATATGAAACTTGTAATGGCTGATAAGAATGGGTAAACAAGTCTTCTAAATCAATCAGTCAGTTTAAGGAAGTAGCGGGAAATGAACAGTTCCCAAATCCCCTCCTCTGAACTGCAATTGTCCAATCACGGTAGCAACCACAACTCGGGACGGCTGTCCTGTCAAAAGTAAATAATCAAACAACGTGTCTAATGTACAACGACCCACAGTTACCGCTGTTGTGCTGTTTGCACTGATTGCACGGTTAACTGCTAGGCGGTGGCACAAACATCTCCGTGTTCAGAGCAGGCCGAAACAACCAGTTTTGCCGAGGAAGTCAATGCTTAAGTGTTTTTAAACTTATATTCTTTCTAATGGCCATCAGAGGGCGACTCTTCCGGTTGAAAGAAGAAGTCTGATTGTTGTAGTCTATGAGAAAATGACTCTACTTCTAACTTAATTTATTATCTCAGTAAACATTGTAAACATGAGTTTATAGTCTCAATCTCTAGTTTCAATACTTGATTACATGATGTTTATTTAGTTAATGATGGTACCTTTAGAGTCAAATAGACCATAAAGCTGGGTATGCTTTAGGGCCGGCTCGCTGTGATTGACAGGTCGCTGCAGCTACCAGCGCGGTACACTGTGTCTCTAAGCCACGCCCCTGCAGTCCAAATATTAGAACTTCCGTTCACCAGTTGCAAAAAATCAAGCTGGCGACAGCCATAATTAAAAGAGGGCAACGGCCGATATGCCAAACTAAATTATTCATAACAGCAAACCAATGTATGACGTCATAATGACTACGTCCACATCTTATATACAGTCTATGGTTCAGAGCTGTGTGCAGACAGGCAATCCCTGGCTTTATGGGATGTAGCTGCTGTAGTAGACCATCACACGTTGCATTAAATGTAAGAACACCTGTGCTAATTAGCTGCGAGCAGAACAATACAATTAGCATTTCTTTTCTCTACATAGGTACAACCATTATCTATTGCAGGTACTGCTTGACAGGAAAAGTCTTGATATAACTTGGTACTGGGTTCTTTCTGCTATAGCCTAGCGATAACCAGCACCAGTGATGACCCTGCCAATGCACAGATTCTGCAAGTAAATCTGGGATGGCTAAATTAAATGTGTGTTGTCTAGTGGGCACTTGGCCTTACCTGCTTGATGCCAAGAGTGGCCGCCAACATCATCCATGACCCTCGGATGCAGTGATGCAGTTATTTTCTCTCTGTTGCCAGCTTGTCTCATAAGCCAGCTGAACCTCACCCATGAGGCTTGGCTGGCTTGAGGGGCTAGTTTAAGAGTCTAGAAGCCTGGGAGTGCAGCTGTGTGTGACAGCAGGGTGGGTAAAAGTTTGTGCAAAGAAAAGCTGGAAGAAACAGCCACTGCTGGGAGTATATGTAGCAGAGCAAATACTGATTGCTTTGACTGATTTAGACAGTTCACTTTCTCCAACGTTTCTACCTTGTTTCTCTGCAGGTTTAGCTTGGTGTTTGTGTCATGAGTGCATTTATATAAATCAATCATCATAAATAAATTAGTAAAAGACCACAAATACATCAGAGCAAACGAACTTTGTTGTTAAATGACACGAGTGATGGTGTATTGGTCAACAATTGCTTGTGTCAAATAATCATCATTATTTGTATCTCTGCCAAATAAGAACCATTGAATAATTAGTTTCATGGCAAACAGCCATTTGATCGAGTAAGCCTTTTGTGCTAAATGGGGTTTATTGGTTTGATCCCTGTGTGTGAAGCATTTCATGCAGTTAAGTGTAATTGCTAATGCATTAGCAGATTGCTCACCTGAGTTAATCTAGTGTTAGCCAGTAGCTGTCAGTCTGTGTAATGGGATTGGACATTGTAATCACACCCATTGAAAAGGGGACTGGCGCAAAATAATAAACAAGTTAATAATTATTAATTAATTATTTTATTAATAATAATTATAATTATAATAGTTATAATAATGATCGGGAGAGCAATTGCAGAATTTTATAAACCAAAAAAGCAAGTTAATATATATTCAACCCGCTGATATAAGCATCAACACATCTTAGAATAGAGTACTTTGTAGGTTGTTCTTTTTGTTTTGCTTATTGAAAATGTAAAAAGAAGGGAAAGTAAATTGGATTACATTGAACAGGTGTGTTTGTCTTCATCCCCTGTGCCATCTGCCATTGTGCTCTCGTTGTGAATCGTCCATGGCCTCCAAGGACTGATTCACTTTTATGAGCTGTGTGCATTGATGATTATTGTCTCTTTTACTGATGATTTCACTCATGGCTTTGCAATTGAGCAAGATTTTGTGCACATGTGAACACCCTTTGAAAGCACTCTCTGAATTTAAACACATGAGCACTCCAGCTTTGCTTTTGACTCTTCTTGATTGGAAGCATCAAGCGGAACAGATGTGTGGTTTCATTTAAGAAGCTGCTTGTGATTCAATTTAAGGGAGCCTAAAAAACAGCTTTGAATAGCTGTAAATAGCATGCAGTAACAATATGTTGTGTTTGATAGATCTTGTTTGAAATACCATGCAACAATGACTACAATTACATGCAGAAAAGATGGCGGGCAATGGGGGAAATCAGGCAAAATTCTCCTGATAGAGTCAAAAAGACAAACTGTAGCTGTGTTTGAGTAAATATGCGCAACAACTCCCAAGGTGCACGATTAAGCTGTTGACAAAACTACAATGATTTAAGCTACAAAACTCAAACAATTAAATTTGCATTCTGGATTAATTTTGGATGGATTTGAATGGTGCCATGTTTTGTTCTCAACTGGAACGGGAAAGGGTTTCTGCTACAGCTCTGACTTGCGCCTCTGATTGGTTTCTACTACTCAGCAAAGACGCCTGAGCGTCATGGATATTGTATTAGTTAAGCCCTCCATCATTCCAAACAGATACAAACATGATTTATCTTGAACAAAGTGGAAATAATTAGAACCGAATAAAATAGACCTATAGGATCATAACATTGTTGTCTTTTGTTTGTGGGGGTCCCAATGCTCCTTGCCGACGCCCGGAAGACTCCGGAACATAATAAGAAAAATAAGAAAAATAAGAAAAGCGGAAATACAGGCAGAGGGCAGGTTCTCTGTAGTTACAGACACCAGTACAAACTTCTAGTTGGTCATAAGTAATGAATGAGAGGGTTTACTTTTTATCAGTCTATACATTGTTTTTAGGAAATCGTTGCATATAACGACCTGGACCCTATTTTCAATTTTTTTCTGCGAGGGCAATTAGCGTCAAAGTAACGAAAGGTCCAATGATAGTACTTGTCTTTGTCACTTACAGGTTGGATTGTTATATTTCTGAAATGTATTGTATTATTAAGTGTCTGACAACATTGGGGAATGGACCCAACAGGGAAATAAAAGGTTTTTCTTTACCTTTCACTTGATCTGTTTGTTATCATGTGCCTCACTCAAAGCGAAGTCTCGTTGTGAAATCTGAATATCAGACAGCAACAAGTCCCACTCTTCATAGCGTTCTTCCTCTGTGGTGCATGGGGTCACATCACACACAGGAACAACATCAGCCTCTCACAGCTTCGTAGCCTCGCAGCAGCTGGTTTCCCCCTGTCTCTCTCTGTCTCCTCGTCTCTCTTCAACTTGTAGTAGTAATTGATCTGTATACTCAAATACACACCATCTAATTCAAAGACCTCATCAACATGGTCAAAATTCAGCCATGACAACATAACACTAAGCTACGTTTCCAGTTCTTCAACACAACAAACTCCTCACTTCACCAGATTTAAGAACAAAACTTCTCCTTGAGTGAAACTCTTATCAATAATGTGAGACACTTAATATGACAATCAGAGCCCATCAATAGCAAAAACAAGCACTTTTAGTCAATGTAAATATTCGGCTCCAAATTGCCATGATATGATTACATTGCAGCCTGTGATCGTGTGCCGTCTCCAGCGTTCTCCCTCACCACAGGAACACTTCAAAAAATTGTTTTCCCCATTAGCCACAGTCAGAAGAACACGAGAAAAAAGGGTCCAGGTGGAAAAATATTAAAGTTAGCCTTAAACTTAATTTGGCATCATATCTTACAAAAAAAGTTACTCCTCAATATTTGTGCGTTTTCCTCGGAAAGTATAGCAACCCGTGTCAGCTTCCATTTGATAAAAGCATACAGTATTTTTTAAACAATAACGGCTTCACAGGAAACAACTTCATAAATCAACACTGACTTATTGTTTCACATTTGGATGAACAAAAGTGAAACAATTAGTCAAAAACAAAATTTTTGTTTGACCCGTCCACCTCCCCTCACACGAGCCCTGTGTGGGTTTTTCCAGTTTTTATACTTCCTGGTTCATGATTAGTTGGATAACATCACCAAAAAATTGTTGGATATCTACAAAATTACAGCACACATTTGTGACACAACTAATATGAACCAACTGGGCAACGTATCCTCATAAAACGGTATGTATGATATCTAATGACAAGTATTTTGTTACTTTTTTTGTACTCTATTTGGTTGGATTTAGAAAAGAAATGTGTGTTTGGGTTTAAATAAGTATGTTTGTTAGGTAAAATAAGTACGTTTGTTACGTAACTTACGACATGGGGTCAGTTAAAGGTATTATATGTTATCACATTGTCAGTTGCATTACTTTTTGTAGGTAATAACAAACAGCCTGGACTGGGTGACATGTTCCTTCATTGCCATTAACACACACACTGTAGTTTTTTTTTAACTCAATCCCTTATACACCGTTCTGCTGACGTAACCACAGTTCAGCAAATATGTTTTAATCCACGTGTGAAAATAGTCCCCAAAAAAGAGAGACTATTTCCTCCTGTTCGGTTATGGTTAATGAAACATGGCAGTGCCCAGCTGTTTAAGGCAAACTAAACCTAAACTGTATATTTAAAACCTGTTTTTAAATCCACTTTGATCTGCATTCGGCAGTCACTGTCCTGTCATCAGCATAGTTCCCTGAAGGAGACATAAGTGTCGGACGACGAACAGACCTCACAAACGCCTTCAGTTCCATGCTTTTCAGGCGAACCCCTGGCCCATGGCATTCTCACAAATAAAACATGTCACTGCCTTCTCATATTTCTAAAGCTTGTACCCTCAAGCTCGATTGATGTTGGCTTTAACTCACTGACTCTGAAGAGATAGATAAGTATGTGCATGAAGCCACATGTCCATCTCAGTTCATGAACTGTAAACTCCAGCATCGCCCCAAGCCAAACACCAGCACCAGAAAAATATATGCAACTAGAATATTAAGAGGTTCTCACCTGCTTGACATCATATCCCAGAAGAACATAGTTCAGATCTGGAGAAACTGCAAACTTTGACGCCTTAAAAGTTGCCTTTGGGAAGAATAAGAGATGATGAGATAACTTATAACAAACCACGTTTAAATTTACAACAAGATACACACAAAATGATCATTGTCTCAATGCCACCTAGAAATCTCTCCAACAAACCGAGAGGAGCGTAAAAAGTTACAGTGAAATTTGAGTTGACCTTAGCAGTGCAGATACCTGCTGAGGGAAAAGTGGGTTGCCATAGTAACAATGAGAAATGTTGCTTGGATATTAAAAAGCAGAATACAATATTTCAAACAATAAAAAAATTTGAGATAATTTTCATGTAATATACTTTAAAAAAAAATGTATCCTGGTGTTATCTTGTTGATGTTGGTTTTCATTTCAAGCAGCTTTCTATATCCAGTGAAACCTTCTAAATGCACTGGAAACATTTCTCACTTATTAAGAAACAAAGGCAGGAGATAACACTTACAAATGTTGTGTTTTTCAGAAGGAGCTCTGTCTCGTTGCTGTGCGTGCTGACTTTCATAATGTCTCCATCCCAGCTCCGAAAGATGATCTCCTCATCTGAGGAGAAAAAAAACAGGCAACCTCAAAGTATTGCATTTCATTTTATTGTCTTTTTAAATGTTTCTAAAGGGTCTGAGTATTTAAATCAGCTGTGTTGTTGACAGATTGACCCTGAACCAAGACACAATTTAGAATTCTAAATGTGAGAGTCCATTATAATGTGATTATTGTTTTTGTTAGGAAAAAAAAGCTGATTTCAAATCCCAGAGTAAATTAGTTAAATGTCATGTTTTTTGGATGGCGGAGCATGTTGAAATTAATAAATGGACTTCCTCTTTCTAAATAATTCATTTTGCCGTAAACCTGAGGTCTTTGACAAGAGAAGTCACAATGAGGCTGTCTTCATAAATGATAAACAGTCTTGACTGCATTCACCTCCATTACCTTTAAGCAATGCACAACAGTGCATGTGTTGCCGTGGCAACCTCAACCACAAGGATTTGCTGTCATGCGGTTCTCAAAGTTTGCATTATTTACAGGGGCACTTGATTTGATTTGCATAGAATTGAAAAGCCCCATCCATTGCTAGAGTCTGGACCTCTATGTGAGATGAAATAATAAATAATGAGGTGTTTAAACTTAACAGCTGATGTTTTGAGTCAATACAATACATCACATGTATACTTCAGTATAGATTTTTATCGCTCGCTTTGGCTGTGGTTTGAACGTTCAGCAGTAAGCAGTGTTGAAATTCAAATGAGAAATTAAACATCCAAACACTGCATACTCTCCCGTTTTAGCCCTGGCTTCATGCGGCTCCATCTCCAGACACAACGCTTTAAGATGTTTCTCCAAAATTCTGGATTGTGTTCAATGACATCTTAATTCAATGGTTATTAAACCCCAAGCAGTGTCGGGGGCGTTTTTTGCTCTTGATAAATGTTTCTCTCTTTAGTCTTGAATTTCAATGTAATTTAAAAGTCCTGCATCTCTATGGAAACAGCACAATCATGGCTAGAAGTAAAGAGAACTCAAAAATGTATTTTGTGCAATTTTTTTTTCTTGTTGTTGTATTGTTTATTACTTTTATAATAACATCTCTCTGCCTTGTTTACATTGTTATTTATTTTATTGTTTCTGTATTTACCATGTACAGTGCCTATGAGTATCTTTTAAAGTGTTATACAAATAAAATGTACTATTATTATTTCTATTATTATTATTATATAAAAGTTACAATGACATAAATAATTAAAAAAACACAAGTTGAAGTTTGATTTTACAAAAATAGGAAAACACTTGAAACTATATATATATAATTAAAATGGAGGCTTTACGTGATGTACATATTGAACTATTTACATTTTAACAGCCTCTACTTACAGCCTCTCCTCTCCTCTCTGCTCTGTGTTCAGCAGCCTCGGTTCAGTCAAAGTTTCACTGAATTTTTACCATGTGACGGTTGGTCTCAGCCCCAAAATTCAAGGCCTCCAAGGTGCACTGAGTAGCTCAGAATGTTTTTTCCAGCATCTGGTTAGGCAAAATTGTTTATTTGTGTTGAGATTTAAAATAAGACATATAGAATAAAATGTTTTTGATGAAATAAAACAATTTTAAGCTTAGTTTTGATTGCGTTTCCTGACGGAACTGTTCGTCACACATGGGGTGATCAAGGACCGTCGGAAAGTTGAAAATCTGACAATAATGATGGTCTTTACAGCCTCTGACTGTGATCAACGAGTCATTTTGGCAACATGCTTTCCATGCTCAACCCCCTACACCAACCTCTATTATGTTGCTTTCAGAGTCGCAACACAAAGGTACATAAATCTTGCGCTTTAATACCAAAATGAACATTATACTTTTAGGTTTTGGGAATCATCGGTCCCTCCATAGGAAAACAACGCCTCAATTGGATCTCATGACATTCCTCTGTTGATCATATCGATAGCCTACATCTAATATACTTGGGAGGGGTTCAAAAGGTCCAAATTGACTGAAAAAAACACGCAAGAAAATGATTAGATAGATCGATGTCAGTGATGCCCCTGAGTGAAGAGTGTTAGACAAGAGAGAAGAAAACAACAATAATAAAGACTAATTTAGAAGGCTCTGTCTCAGACAACTTGGCTCAGCGAGATTACACTTCAACTTCCAACAGTGGAAACAATGACAGAACTGCCTGTAATAACTCCAGTGTAATCCCTAACCAACAACATAGTCCAGGGAGGCCGGAATTCCATTAATGCATTTGACAGTTCTAAATCATTTCAGGGTCCCCATCTCATGTAAATGTCAATGAATAAGCTCTGAGGCATCAATCTCAGACAAGAGGGCTATAGACTAGCAAACAATCAAAACACTTGAGAGTATAATGACAGGAAAATGAATATGAGAGACAGATGGATTGCTTGTTTTCAACAGGACAGGGAATCTACAAAAGGGTTCTTTCATTTAGGAACTATACCCACAGTGAAACAAACCACAGTCCTCTCTGCATATTGCATATGCAGTGCCTGTATCAAATTGATGGTAAAACATCTCACAGCAAATGTAATTGGAAAATGGGGCTACTGTCCTCCTGAGTTGACAACAGTTCCATCTATAAAGCCTCCGAGGATAAAGGTGACACGCAATCTCAGCTGTGATTAAAAGTGTCCCAGCCATCTGATGCCTCTCCACTGTTTGTAAAGCCAAGAATTGAAGGAATTCCCCTCTTTTTGCCGCTGGAGGTGCTCTTCCCCAATTAATGGTGGGTGATATGAATAGCTACGTTTCAGACTACTGTTTTGAAGCATTGAGTTCGGTAATATTGCCTTGGATGTTTTTTTGGATGTTGCCATTTATTTATTTTTTGTAACCAGAAATTAAACGCGAGGGTGGAGCTAAGTACAAAAATGCAACAACATTTTGCAATTAACTTTCATGAACTGAAAACATACTGTAAAAGGGTTAAAGTTCTAGGACAAAAACATGGATAACTCCCATACCTTAAACACTCCTAGGTAGCAACCTGTCAATCACAAGGTTGCCCCGCCCTAAATCATACCCTGCAATATGGTCTATTTGACTCTAAATGGAGACTTGAAACTAGAGATTGAGACCATAAACTCATGTTTACAATGTTTACTGAGGTAATAAATCAAATGAGAGGTAGAGTCATTTTCTAAAAGACTTCTATACAATCAGACTTCTATTAGCAACCAGAGGAGTCTCTCCCTGCTGGCCATTAGGAAGAATGCAAGTTGAAGGCACTTCAGAATCGGCTTCACTCTTCAGAACCGGATGTTCCTGCCTGTATAGTGTCAGTTACAGCACCAGACATTGTTTTGATTATTGACTTGACATTGTTGATTCAGTATGTTCAGGAATTTTAAAGTTGAGGCATTTTACCCTCATGTTTGATGTCATTATTTTACACAAGAGGATCATAATATTTGCCATAGGGATCACTACTCAGATTGTGAAAACAGCATAATGTGAAATGTCTCCTGTGGCTCTGCTGGGCCATAACCTCTGATGATGTCATATCATAGTTTAAGTTTGATGACAACACATATTTTAGGGTGAACACTATGTTACAAAGTAGGGCCATGGAGTTTGACCAGGCACAGAGGGGCAAACAAAAGTCTCTACTGAAATGCGTTATGTGACTTGTAGGATCCTGTGTAGTTTGAGGTTTTGGGAGTTTTGGAGTCCGTAAAGTTGGGAGACAGTCTAACTGTGGCCCTTTATTATTATTATTATCTTAGTTCAGAGTGTGGGTGTGTGATTGCAGGTTGAACATCTTAATTAGGAGTTATGCTCTGACCTTCAATACATTTAAAATGTTTTTTTTGTCCTGAAGTCCATTGCACACACACTGTGGTGACCTTTAGTGTGTGACACCTTTCACATTCCACATAGTCCTTTGATTGATTGTTAACATAAACAATACTGATTTACTTTTAAAAGTGCAAAACAAACATATTCAGATTTACTTTTAAAAGTGCAAAACAAACATATTCAGTTATTATACCAAAACTACTTGTGATTAGTTATATTCCAACATAGATGCACTTTTCTCACCCTGTATGTTCCTGTGATTATTGTAGCTGATAGTAACAGTCATTCCCTCACATCACTGTCCCGAAAAAATACCAGTTGGTTTCAAATACTGACTGGTGAGAGGTTTTTGAGGCTGGGAATCTCTCAGCACCTGGCCGAGTACTGCTGAGTCATCGTATCGAACAATAGCCCTGTCAACGTCCTGCAGATGCAATATGATTATTTTGTGCTTTGGGGCAATGCAAGTTTGGCTTGTTACACCTTTGTGATCTAAACAGACCCAGTGAACAGAGCCTCAAAGAACAGCCATACTCTTTAGGAAGAGCCTTTGGCTGAGGGCCTAAGGTGTGTTAAACATGGTGAGACATCCTGTATTGGACAGATTTAAATTTGAAGTTCATGAGATTATTTGTAAATTCAACAGATGGGCGTTGTTTGTATGTTTGGAGACTTTGAAGGTTACTCATGTGGAATGGTGGTTTACTCTGGATCAGGCCCCTGCTCTAAAAGGACAGCCAAATATGAATAGGGAAAATCTCTACAACTGCAAGGTCTATTTTTATTACCCTGTTTCATGAGAATATGATGTATTTTAATATAATATAGCTATGCAATCCATCTTAATGTGTCTGTTTTCAGCTTTGTTTGAAAAAAAAATCTATCAATCAGAGCTCTACACATGTTCCAATTCAAAGAAAACCAAAAACCAATGCTCTATGTTGTCAGCTCCAGACTGTTTTCAAGCTCAATGCCTGTAGAATTAGTGTAGTAACATGATCCATACTTCAGATTGAGACATAGGCGGTGTTTTTACATGCAATGCCTTGAACAGCAAAGGTAAAATGTGATTTATGGTTATAGCTGTTTTTTTTCTCTTCTACAGATGCCTGTTCAGTGAGTTTTAGTCGTAGAGTGATAACGCTTACACCTTTGGAATCTGTGGAGTCTTTGAAAGTGACTTATTCTTAGTTTGGGTAGGACAAAGTAGCAAAACCACTGGCATTGATTTGTGCGCATGCACCTTGTGCATTTTTGCTTTGTCTCATGCCTCATCTAGGAGGGACAAATGAGAGGGGAAACACAGTGATCACCAGATTAAATTATTGAAGTATATAGTAAAGAATGAAATACCTTAATGACTGTTAATTTACTGTGAACACCAAACCCTAACAACTAGTTATCATGTAGAATTAAAGTGAAAACTTTTCATATAACTTCAGAATGATTTCCAGTGTTTGCAGAAATTTGAATTCAGCTTTGTGACATATACATACCACTGATCCACTTTGCTTCAGGATCATGTATTTGGAAGTTTCTTTGAAAGAGGTCATCTAGTGTCAACTGTGAACCGAAGGGTTTACCACCATCATCTACAAAAGGAAAAAAAAAACAAAAATATATAAAATATTAACTTAAATGTGTTTTTATTTTTATTTTGAAGTCTTCAACTAAAGCTACAAAGGTTTGAGACAAATCCCAGGGTAAATCAAAGCAACAGATATTAAATCATTTTTTCAACATACAAACACACACAAAAGGAAACTGTAATGTTATGACGGAACAGGTAAAGGATAAGGTAATGTTACACAAACAATAGTGGCTCTTATGCATCTGGACAAAGCTTCATCTTTCATCAATGACTGGAATATCAAGTTGAAACACAGCTTAAATACAATCCTCATTTCATTTTATCACAAACTCTGTGACCCTGACGATCTAACGGATCCGTAGGGAGCCTCACCTTTTGACAGCAGAATGATGGACAGACCAATGAGGGAGAGCACTGCCACAATAACCAGCAGGGAGATGCCGATGCCCTTCCAGTTTCTATCTGGTCCAATAGGTCCTATGTCCTACACAGCAAGGGAGACAGATTGTGTCAATCAATCATGTAAATATTGCCAAAATGGAAACACAAAGGAAATAGATTCCCCCAGTGCAGCAACCTGTTGAAGTGTCCTTGGTCAAGACACTTCGCGCCAATCTGTGCATTGGTTGAATGAGTCTGTACATAAATCCAAGCGGACACAGAGGGCACAACTTTGCCCTTTGAGGCATCGATAAAGTATGAAAGACAAAAAGCACCCGCTGTGCTCTGAGCATGGGGAGTTTGAGTTGCTAAAGCAAAACTGTATTTGTCCCTGTTGACCTTAAACTCAGTTCCTGTCACACTGAGCAGAAGGAGAAACTATGGAAAAATTGCATATACATAAGTATGTGAAGTATCATAATATTAAAGTCAACCCACAGCTATATCAAAAGAAAAAGCTAAATATTGGTACTCAATACTTTCAAGTTTGTGAGGTGATTATTGTTTGATGCTCTCACACTTTAAAACTGAGCAGCAACTGAAGAGGGGTTACATCAATCCTCTGAATAGTTTTTACTTCAACCGTAGTTCTTTCATTGTAATCCACCGCTTTCCAAATAAAACTATTCATTGACAGTGGTTTGAACACTTGAGTCTTTGTCATCTTTTATCTTCTATTATCAATCCATTCAGCATGGTATTGTTGAACATGCTGAGGAAGTAAGCAAAGTGCTGCAGGGACTATGTGAAAATAAATAATCTGAAAAGGACCACCAAGGGTTTCTGTCCTGCTTTACCTCCTGTGGACTTGGTTGTTAAGTGGGTTGTCACAAATTAGCAGCTTCAAGGATAGCTTCAGGGATCGATACACACTTTTACTGCTCATTGGTGTCCAAGAAAATGTTCCAATCCAGGATAAAGAGCTAAAAACAGGGCTATGGAATCATGATAATGTTTCAGGAATTACAGAGCTGAGTGGAGGATGCATGGCTACAGATTCCTAAAGCTGTGAATGAGCCATTGCCTTTGAAGGATATATATAACAGCAGCTGCCAATCAGTGGCATCCATAGACTGTTTACAGGAAACGGTAGATGTCACCTTGATGTCACCCACTGGTTTGTGGACTACTTGTTTTGAAGCCTCGAGACTGGCATTTTGGCTGTTGCCTCTTGTGGTGTCACAAGAGGGTGGAGTCAAGTTAAACCAAATGCTGAACAAAGCAACCGAAATGTTACGATTAACTTTTATGAACTGAAAACTCACTGTGAAAAGGTTAAAGTTGTATTACAAAAAAAGGACAACTCTTAGATCGAACAACGTTGAGGTAGCAACCTGTCAATCACAAGGTAGCCCCGCCCTAAAGCATACCCTGCTTTATGGTCTATTTGACTCCAAATGGGACCTTAATTTACTAAATGAACATCATGCTGTATTGAAACTAGAGATTGAGAACATAAATTCATGTTCACAATGTTTACTGAGGTAATAAATCAATTTTCTCATAGACTTCTGTACAATCTGACTTCCTATTGCAACCAGAGGAGTCTCTCCCTGATGACCATTAGAGAGAATGCAAGTCTTAGGCACTTTCGTATCAGCTTCAATTTTTGGACCCAAGATCTGTTGCCCCCCTGGTGGCAACAGATCTTGGGTCAGCCCAAACTTCTTAGAGTACTGGATGCCAAATCCTCCAACTTCTCCTCAGTAATCATAAGAAAATCCCTAAAGCCCTAGAAGAGGCAGGATGACATTAGACAGTTGTGTTTTGTTGACATTGGCTTTAATTCCTCATTGTTCGATGTCTCGCAGACCCCAATGCTCTATGTGTAAAATCAATGACAATAAATGCACAATTCCCAATTTTTAAAAGGTAAATAAAGAAGTATGTCCAATATCTAGAGTACTGCCACTAATAGGTAAGCACATTTTATGAACATGATACTATATGGAAAATATTATTAAGCATTGGTAA
Source organism: Anoplopoma fimbria (assembly GCF_027596085.1). Lineage (NCBI taxonomy): Eukaryota > Metazoa > Chordata > Actinopteri > Perciformes > Anoplopomatidae > Anoplopoma > Anoplopoma fimbria. The sequence goes on along the minus strand of NC_072464.1, from coordinate 3,031,156 downwards.
CAGACAAAATAAGGAAATGTTTCTCTTCCTTTTTTAATCAAACTCAGTTAACCTGCTTCTTGGAACAAACCTAGAAGCTTGTGGAGTCATTGCTGTTCTTACTGTGTAGAACTTGATGAAAGCTTTCACAGTGTGAAGGGGACAGAACAATTCTCTGAAGACCAGGCCCATTTCTGGACGCGTCTCAAACTCTTTATCTTCCTGGCATCAATTATGCAGCCTTATTTCATTTGCAGTGACAGAGCAGTGTTATAAATAAATCCATCTCGCTTACATAGCCCCAAGCTACTGGAAAACTTGTCTGTGTATTTATGGATCTGGAGCTTTCCAAGTCTTTTCATTGGGGGGATGATTTGAAGATAAATATCCTGGAGCCTTGCAAACTCTACACCCCCCCTAGTTCTGCTCTACAACTCGCTTCAGCCGCACACCAAGTCCTTGCAGCTGCTCCGTATGAACATTCTGGATCGCTCACAAGAGAAAAGTCATTTTCCACACTGCAGACTTTTCTTCCAGTCCAGATTCACCATGGTGTTGTTTGTGTTGTCTTTGTTTCCTCTGTCTCGTTTAGCCTCATTAACTAAGGCAACCTTCATTACACGTCAGGGAACATTATTTGCCATTGTGATTTCTTCAGCAGATCATTATTCATAGAACTCCAATGATACACTGAGCTGAGAGGTCGTTATGTTCCTGATAGTGTACATTTCCTCATGCTGGAATCCAGTGAGTCTCGTCAGCCCCTGCTGTGAAAATGTGCCAAGAAGAGTCGTTCAAACGATGCTATGTATCCATTAAAAAATAATACAAAATAAAAAACATTTAGATTGCCACTAAAGAAAGTCATCAAGCAGTTCTATCACAATATGAGCAAATTCCAGAAAAAAAACAACAACTCTTAAACAAATAAAAAACAAATGATCTTAGTTCAATAAAATGAAATAAGATCAAAGTCGGTTCAAGTTACCAAAACATAACTTGCAAACGCTTTAATAAGCAAAAAACCTTAAAGAAGTGCACCTTTTTGATCACAAAATATCATACCATTCATTGATTTGTCATAACATAACTTCTACTGACCTGACCAATCGTGACTATAATGAAACTGTCCTACCCATGTTGTTTTCAGTTGAGACAGAGGCTGCTGTAAAATGCATTTAAAAGCTGAATTATATCATCTTTGACTACTTGGAACAAGCAGTAAACACAATTTAAATGTTATTAATTTATAAAAATAGATATGGTGAGCGTGTCTAACTGCTGGCTTCAGCTGTCAGCTTGTCATTTTCCGATTGTTACATTTGTTGTGTCTTTTCAAAACAAACTGAAACTGGGAAACGTACAGTTGTTACCTGGTGTTTTCTAAAAAATCTCCATAAAGGTTTATTTAGTTTTTAGGTTTAGTATGCAACAAAACCAGTTGGTTAGACTTAGGGAAAGATTGCGGATTAGGTTAAGATAAGTATGCTTGTTGTGAAACTGGCGTTAGTAAAGATTTTTTTATGTAACACAAAAAATAAGTCAAAATATGTTTCATACAGGACATGAACAGCTGTCTGTGTTTGACCAATCCAACTCTCTTTCCACCTGCTTTTTTTTGCTATTTATACAAAATCAGTTGCTCTGAGTGTTTCATAATCTCATTCAGTGCCTCGGTATCAGACGCCAAAGGGCACTGACCAGCTGTGGTACTGGAAGCGTTGGCAGTGAGACCGCGTTGACACTTTCATGACTGTTTCTTCTGTTATGTTTTATGGTTGTATCAATTTATCTAGCTTTCTATCTAGAAATGATGACCGTTTTTTCTAACTGACCACAACACATTTTGAATAGCTGGTGAAATTTGAAGTGAGGGTGAACCAGGCAATCATTTTTTTTCTCCCCAGCCCAGAATAAGGTATTGCAACACCTTTTATCAATCAAATATTTTATTGATTATATATGTTCCTTTGAACTGTAACAGTAGGTATTATTGTACAATACAGTAGGCGTGTGGAGGGTTGTGTGTCAGTTCAGGTCTGGTAAAGGTTAGATCTATCATTAATCGATAAAGCTTTTTTGGCGTTGCATTTCCATTCTAGTGGATCAAGGGGACGCAAAGACTATTGTGAGATGTCACTTAAATTTGAGACATGGAATAGGTCAACTTTATCAAGAATATCCACACCTGGTAAGCTAGTTTGCACTTGCCTTTGAAGCAAATGGTGCAGAGCCTACAGATGAAAAGCTTTCTTTTTTAAACAATACCAAGTCAAGGTCTTACTGTTTGGCAGCAGCATGGCAGAAGGCTTATTGGTTACACAGCAACACTATCCAGCAGATACCAAATACAATGATACTTTATCTGGTCGGCTCACCTGTCAAGAAGCATTCCCCCTACCAAGAAACTGAAGTGCACGCGCGATTCCTCACTCCATCTTTGTTAGGGTGAAATGTGATTTGACTTCTAGTGAAATGTTCTCAACTATCTATTGCACTGTGCCAGGTGCTCTTTTGAAGATACACAGAAAGTGAACTGCACAGAAAACAGGCTGTATAGTGCACTGTGTTATAGAGCAGCTAATCTTGGTCATAATCTCTGTCTGAAATGAAGCTTCCATCTTTTTTTTTTCTACCAGAGATAGCGTTCAATGTGTTTTGAGACCAGATAGCTTTGGCATCGGAAGCAGGACTGCTGGCACAATCAGCACATATGCGACTGTGATGGCCCCTGCCTAGGTTACAAGTGTACAAGTCTGGCCCGTTATTTGTCCATGTGTCCCTGAAGGTGTCACAGGAACGCAGTTGCAGCAGAGTACCTGATGCAGAGCACCTGGTTCTGGAGCTCCTCGGGAATAAAAGCCTAAACTCTTGTGATTTCTTCTTTTTGGCTTGGCAGTGGACCATTGTAATATATCCATTGTGGTATCCAGTGGTACATTTTTTTTGTTGCAAATGTGTACATCAACAAGTAGCTGCAGGATTGACCCAAATTCATACTTCAGTTGTGTTCTACTTCTCCTGCAAACTTTGTGTTTTCAGTCTTTGTTGTCCTCAGATTTTTGCTAGTGTCAAAGTCTGTACTCCGGATAGTGCTCAGCCATGTTCATGTTAAGAGTATTTATCACCGTGATACTCCATCACCTAGGAGACCAGTAAGAACCCTCTCTGCTCCAGCTCTTTATTCACCACATCTCAGGTTGAGAAATCGCTTTTTCCCATACTGTGTAACTGCTGCTAATTTGATATTTTCCATTGATGATGAAAAGGGCATTCAGGAAGAACCCCGCCTCCTGGCAGCAGAAATAAAATGTATTTTTAGTAGCAGCAAGTAACTTAAAGAATAATATAATTGTGGATTAATACATGGCATTGGTTGCTGCTGTCAGTGGCTGGATAGAACAGTTTAAAATGTTTTAAGATAAGATAAGATAAGATAATCCTTTATTAGTCCCGCAGCGGGGAAATTTGCAGGCTTACAGCAGCATAGAGTAAAGTGCACACAAGAGACATAGTAGAAGAAAGACAAGATAAAAAAACAAAAATGAAAAAAAACCGAAAAAAACCCCCAAGTATTATAAATAAGCAATACAAAACAGTAGAAAAACAACAATAACTGAAATATTATATTTACAGACAGATGTGCTCGGATCGACAGGCTGCTATTATATGATAGCCCCACATCCACAATGTCAAGTACCTCAAGCTAAGCCTTTGGCGTTGAGAGCGGATGGCACAGATCTGATGCCGTGTGGGGCTGATTGCCTGTTGCAACTCTGCACATTGGCTATTTGCCAAGTATTGTTGTTGCTATTTGCTTGTATTTGGCAGAAGCCTATATTTCTTTTAAAAGCAGATGGTTACTGTGATCACCGTGACCAATAAGCAATCCAAGGGATATTGCTATTAACCAAAAGAAGCTGGTAAAAATAATCGGATTAAACCGGAGTGGTTCTCCCAGGCAAAATATTGGCTAATGGCTAGCTTGTCAGAGAAGTGACCTGAGACGGAACCCACTAGTCACTCAAAGTGGCCATGCCCTTAATTTTTTTGTTTTAATATAATTTAAACAGGTGAGTTATATAAAGGTTCACCCCCTGTTCAGTTGTCATGAATGGGGATATTAGCTACAGAGACCAAAACCATTTTTGTACCAGGCTGTAAACATGTTTATTTCTGCTGTAAAGTTGGTAATTTTAATATAGGAGCTCTCTGGGGATTGACTCTTTTCAGAGCCAGCCTCAAGTGACCATTTTAGGAACAGAGGATTTCGGCACTTCCGTGTTGTTTTATTTCTTGGCACCAGATTTTGGTTTGGGGGAGGGGATGGTACCTTTTATAGACAATAGTTAAAGAAGATGGTAAGACATGATGCATGTGTATATTCATAACTCTATCATTATCTAATTATAGACTTTGGGGATTTTCATCATAAGCAGAGGAACAAATAGTAAGTCAGCAGGAGACTTTTCAAATTACTTCAAAATGCATTTCTATGCAACAATAACAACTTTTCAAAGCTACCTACTTTCAAGAAGATAAAGGGAAAAATGTCCTTCAGTGAGATGTGCAAGCTGTTTTGCTTTCTATGCAAACTCTGTCAAATTCAGAAGGAACAAATACCTGCACTTGTACAAAACATATTGTGTCTGCTTTCACAAAATCACTCTAATATTTGGGATCATCCCTGATACATAAAAACTTTACATATGAATCTCATAATAATCAGTATCTGTGTCAAAGAACGCAAAGTGCTACAGACGTGCAAAAGCAGTAAATGGCCTTGAAAGATTGTTGGATTAAAAGCCAGGACATGAAGTAAAACTCCCCTGTGACAAAATAACTGGTACTTTGGTTTTCACACAACATTCTTCACTTTCGCCTATGGCATAGTCGAGCCAACAAATCAGTGTTCAGTCTTCTGACCAGAGCTGTAAAGTCTGTGAGAACAAGACTATTCTTCAGAAAACATTTTTCAACTTCATGTCAAGGTAGGGCTTTCCAAAGTCTGACACTGTGAGACCCCCTCAGACTAAATGGAGACCTCTGCGTCCTCACATCATCCTCTGTTATCCCTCATCATACTCTATGTATTGGAACTACAGTTCCCATAACCTGATGGCTTTGGGGGATGTAAAATAATGACCATGTTGCTATGGAGTCAGTAGCTGTGGGCTTGATCCCCCTTTTTTAAGTTTTTGCAAATTAAAAGTATGCCGAATTATCTTTTAGCAGTTCCAGTTTGCAATGTACTCATTAATATACAGACAACTAATCACTTGATTACTTTAATAATAAAAAAAATGGAAAAGGAGATGAATAGTAGGCAGGTTTAGGAGTTATAAGAGTACAGGAGTTATATAACAACACTCTCTGAAAGCGTAAGAACCTTAAAATATGTCTTCACTTTCTTTATGTTCAGATTGGACTAAGAAAGTTTTTAGACCGGCAAAGTTCAACTGTGTCTTTTATCTCTCGCAATATTTTTGGCCCTTACTGAAATAAGTGAATGTTTCCTGCACATTTCCTGACTCTGGAGGTAAATAAATGTTGCATCGATGGCAGACTGGCATCAATGATTTTCTTTGCAGTCCGGACTGTCGGTGCTAGTCTGATCCTGTCCTGTTTGGTGGCTTATACAAACCACACAGTGATGGCTGTGCAGAGAACATACTGGATCATTGCAGTGTAGATAGAACTGGATAAGTAGCTCCAGGGGCGTGTTGAACTTCCTGAGCTGTTCAGCTCCAGGTTGTTCCGACCACACTGACCTGGAGCTGAACACACTCAAAACTAGCTTGCAAAAAAACGTTACTCATCCCTAAATCCATTCAATAATGTTGTAAATTAAGGTCAATCTGATGTATCCTGCCAAAATCTGGTTCATTTCAGGTCTTGAATGCTCTTTGCAACATTAGCATGATCATCTGTCGACAACGCCAAAGTAAAGAAATGGAGCGCATGCTGCGCCTCCATTCAACATTTTACCGAGCTCTTTGGCGGACAGGAAAAACATTTACATGATGAATTGGCAGAGCAGAACATTCTAATAAATATCCCAAAGGCTGAATATGATAGATAATGTATCACCTTGCTTTGAGTGCGGAGCTGGGACCACTTGACATTTCTGTCGCATAAAAGCAGGGAGGAATGCTGTGCTTCAGCGGTTATTCAGGACACTGAATATTAAGAGGAAGCAGGCGTGGGAGATGTCTTTTGGTTGCATAAAAAGGCTTGCGAGGTGAACGCTGTAATCTTTGCAAATAAACCGAGGGAGATAAAGCAGTCAGCAAAAACTGATACATTACTCATCTTAGGCAGAAACGGGGTCATCATATGCATACAGGTAGAGGACCGAGATAAAGTTCTAAATGGGAAGCTGCTCTATTATTAATAACACAAATGTAAATACACTGTATGATGTGCTATGTGATGGGTCTTCAGTGAGGCTCATGGTTTGCCTGCTTCTCCCTGCTGAGTACAGTAGGCAATGTTAGCCAATATGGCCTCTGATTGCTACCTGCTAACTGACGCTATAAGCAGCACGTACTGCCTGTGTACTCAGACCTTGATACTTCTTCAGGGGCACTTTTTGTGTGTTTCTGTCATGTTTCTTTCTTTCAGACAGTCGAAAATATCACATGCTGAAAAAGCAATGTCATTTGTTTTTCTGGAAAAGGTTGTTTTTTCTGAGATTTGGCCCTGCGATAAGAGGTAAATCATCAAGCATCACGTTGTTCAGAATGGACATTTTCAAAATTTGCACAAAAAAAACACGAAGGTTACAGAGTCTGAACCAAGAAAACTAACATCATTAGTCCTTTCAACCTTGACAAAGGCAGTGCAGACAAGATCCACTCCATCCACAATAAAAGCCCCAGAAATATACACTGTTTAACTGTTTACCGGAGAGACCGCAGATATACTCAGAGCATTTGTCCATCAAGAGGAGCGATAAGTGCATCTGCACAAGCCCCCACAGTGCAGAACCTGTTTTTAAGCCAACAAATTTACAAATCTACTTGGTTAGCTTTCAGAAAAGAGTTGGATTGAGTTGTTAGAAAACCTTTGTACGTGGCAAAGTACACAATACATATATAAGTACCTTATATTGGAATCAAAAGTAAGTTAAACTAAGTCATCTAGACTTGGATTCACACAAACAGCAGTCTCCTGGGTGAAAGTCCTGTGTTTGTTTGACACATGCATCTACCCCAAAATCCTTCCTATGTGGAAAATTTGCACTAACATCATTAGGTGATGTTGCTCTTTATACAACATCACCTGACTTCCTTTAACTTGATTAATGCTATATGTGTTATTCAAATGGTATGACATCATTCCAGAGCCAGGCTAGGCTAGGCCACTATCATACAATGTATTAATAAAATAAATGCTTGTAGATGTTTCCACCTCTCTTGAATGATCCAAAAAGTTGTGTTTTAGTGTAAATAAATATTAAAGTAATGGTGTGAGCCAAGTTTTTATTCTTATTTTTCCATTTTTTTACTGAGTCTAGATAACAAGTGCAAAAATGGGGTGTTTTTCAGTTTATAGTATATCTGAGACATTTCAGCACACACAGTGTAGCCACAGAAGCAGAGATACAGGAGGAAAGCATTACATTAGCACTGGAGGCTCTGAGGATGGTTGGAGTGCTACTGGCTCTCAGTGTTTCTGAGTGCATTATCAAACAGGCGCAGCTTGCCTGTTTCGTAAAGTGGGAGGTTGTGGTGGGCTGTGTGTGCGCGCGTGTGTGTGCGCGAGTGTGTGTGCGTTGGTCGAAACTATATGGGAAGTAGGGCAAGAAGTTAAAGTGCATGACAGTAATACGACAACATTTCTGGGTTATTTTTCCACTCCTCATTCTACTGCTTCTGTCCGGTGATGGTAAGGAATGTTCTTCAATTTTAGTAAATCTAAATTCATGCAAGCTTACAATTAAAATGCTAGAGAGATGTGACACAGACTCAAGTTATTACAGGGGGAATTTGCCGCCTTGTACATGTGAAAGTCCATTGAAGCAATAAATTCCTCAGTACAAACTATATTGACCGAAAAAAGCTGTGCTTACATGTACCAGGATGCATTGCGCTGGACATACTATGAGGTTTTAAGTTGCAACTGACTTATGCAGTTACTGAAATATGAACACGGAAGCTCCGTTACCTGAACGAGCCTGAACCAAGATGGCAACAAGTCTTCACTACATTCCACATTGTCAATGACAGCACATTACAGCTTTGCTCCTTCCTCCGTAGTCACCGTGACTTCACCCATTGGTCTGTTGAGACACGGGGCTGTGTGCCTTGGGGGGTTGGCATTGGTTACAACATCAATCAAAAACTGCCCACGCTGACATTCATGGCAGCAGAATGATTGTTGGCATCATAAGGCAATTTGAGCCAGGGCCACACCAGTTAGTGTTTGCTCTTTGCTGTTCACGTTCCGGAGCATTCTCGCTGCTCCTTCTCTTCGTCATTTCTTCAGCCGTAAATTCAGGCTTGAATATATATACTGCTGAAAATCAGTATGTATTCAGTATATCAATATCAGAGTCATTCAAAACACTGTAAAATATATCCTCATCCATTACATCCTCTGCAACAACTGAGTCACTGTCACTTTAAATGCAGGAAAAACAACAGATTTTGCAGCTGTGAACTCAGCTTCTTGGGTAGATATATCACCACTGAGGAATCTAATGCTTCAATCGACTACATTTACTGATTAAAACACTGATTAAACATCCAATTAAAGGGGGAGAATTGTTCCTTTTAATGTGATGATTTTAGACTCAATTTGACATAATCCAAAAAAGGCTTGTAACTGCTATTGACGGTGCACTCTATCACATTGTATATTTAAATGTTTTGCTCGTTTAAATGACAAACTTTTCCAGCTGCAAGAGTTCATTACTGTTAATTGACAAAAAGCCAAATTTGAACTTTTTGTCTCTTTAATCTGCTCTCACCAATTTGGTGTACGTACTCAGTGAAGATAATTTCCAAAGTAAAAGAAGCATCACTCTGTAACATCTCTGTAATACTTGTGTGGACTGTGTGTTCATGTAGTTCAACAAGACCAACCGAGTGGTGAGTCTTCTTTAGAGAAATGATCTAGCTACTTCACATGAACTTCAGGTGTCAGCATTTTACAGTTTAACTTTTTCATGTAATGTCATACTTTAAGCTAACTCCAATCAGGACCAGTTTTTAGAGCAAGTAGCTTGTGAAGTCAGTCTGTAGGCTGTAATTGTTATCTCAATGTGTCAGATACAGCAACAATTTATATCAACTCTTCTTGGTGAAATGATCCAGCCTTCTTCACAGAAATAATGAACAGTGTGGAGGCAATCCCAATCTGAATCGGGAATTAAGCACTTTTATTTCCTATTTCCAGACTACTTATTCTTCTACTCCATTATGATTCAGAGAGAACTATTACTTTTTTCTGCACTCCATTTGTTTAACTTAACTTGTTACTTTAATACAATTTTTCATAAAAATAGTTAGAATATAATTCAATGTTACTGTGGTATAACCGCTTCAGTTCCCCGTCGGAAAGGGCTGTGTGAATTTTTCCCAGTTTTTCCACTCAGTAATCTGCTAATACTAATTAGAACTGTCATGGGCCGTGTCTGATAGTCCACACTGACGTTTGGACTCTCGGCTCCAGCGTGAACAATCCAGAACATTAAGGAAAGAAAACTCTCAGCCAGATTTAATGAATTAATCTTAAGGGTTATAACAAAGTGAGTTTTCATGCACAGACAGGTTCTCCAGACTCATTTGCAGAGTTGTGCAGAGCCAAATTGAGGTCAGAGAAAAGGTATTGATGTTATCAGCCAATTCATCCCCTTTCAATGAGCTTTTTAATTAAAATAAAGGAAAGTCAGTTAAAGGTAGTCTTCCCATCCTAGATACTTGCTGAAACCGTCATTTCAATGAAAAGCAATCAATTGATTTATCTTCAGAATTAAAATTAGGACAATTTGCCTTATGAAAATAAGGTCAGCCAGACATTTTATCAGACAGTTGGATTAAAATAAATTGCTTGATGTTTAGTTTTCCTGCTTCTAAATAGCCTTGTTACAGTGTGGTAGAATAGTGTAGGAAGTATTCAGCCTGCAGTACGAATATTTTTAAATAAGCCCAAACGTTTTTGGTTCTTTTATTTAAACAAATTAAAAGTTCCATTTAAGTTATATTACCTTTTGTGTTTATAACCAAAATGGATTTTATGAATTTCTGTAGCCTGACACATTTTCTTCTACATAAGCCACTTTTAATATTTTTGTTGTTGACATGAATGTTTTCTAGCTAGCACTCTAATTCTTCTTAGCCTTTTGGTGACAGATTACTTAGATTCTTGGTTTCATAGCCAGCCTCATAAAGTGAATAGCAAGAAACCTTTGGTTAGGGCCACTAGTGGACAAAAAATCCCTATGGTACCTTTAAGACTAACAAGGACAAGTATTGACTGAGTTTGTTCATCTTACCATTTATGTTGCTTGAGCTAAACAATAAACTTGGTGTGTACAATGTTATCTTGCTGATACAACCGATGGCCAAACCTGCGACAATGAGACTCAAGCTGCAAAACAACAGAATTATCCTTTACAGCACAAGCGGGTGTGTAATGAGATTATCGTACTGCTGCAATATGGCTGAGGTGCCAGTATGTCATGGTTTAGAAAAATATTGTGTGTGCTCACTTAAATACAGCATTTAATACAACAATTTGCCTCAACCTAAACCAAAACAGAAAGTGTGGATTTGTTTTTGTTACATATATTTTGGACAAGAATTATGACAGTAAGAATATGTGTTCAAATTCATCCAACTGGATCTGTGATACAGTCTTGTGTCTCATAACACTCACAACAAACGTTCCAACTTTGGATCATAATCTGAAGCCTTAATTGTTGTATAATGCAACCCTTTCTTACTCGTAGCTTGACAAATACCCAAGCTTTGTCTGTGGCCATCTGCGTCCTATACCAACGCATGAGGCAACCTTTATGAATGTATGAGATGTAACACTTTTAATTTACTCCAATATAAACCCATTCAAGTCAGTATGAGACGCTCAGAACAACTGACATAGTTCAAAGGGCAATGGTGGGCGGGATTTTGGGATGAATGGGTCAAAGAAATGCTGTTGGTATCTGGTTTGAAACCAAGCCAATGTTGACTCATTTCACCTTACTTTTGTATGTAAGTATGTAACGCAAGTTCCGCAAAAAGCGTACTTATTTCAAACCAAACCACAAACTTTTCCTGAACCTTAAGTAGTTTGGTAAACCTACTAAGTAAACATACGATGGAAGTTGGTTTTGTAAAGACACTGTACGCATGTAATGAACATAAACTATTAATTTCCCGTGCACACAGACGTTTATCTTGAAAAGACACGTTGCATATAACGGATGGAATTGAACCTTAGAGCTACTGACCAAGCTGTATTTGACGAGTTGAGAGTGAAAAGGTGTTTTACAACATTTTAATCTGTGTCAGTTTTACTGAAAATATATACGGTAAATAAATGCAAACAGAGCTGAATCATACCAGTGGGTAAATGTGTGGTCACCACTGTACAAGTGTATGTAATAATAACTGATTACAGAACATTTTAAACTCTCTACTAAGCTACTCTCATGTCCCCCAACTGTTCCGACAACCTTCCTGTGGTGTTTGTTCACTATGAAAAAATACTCTAGCTTTGAAATAATGTGTCAGGTTAATGTCCTTGCTCCAGATGTTGGAGAGGATTGTTATTACCCCAGGGACATTTAGGTCTTGAGTTTGAAAATATCACGAGGCAGACAATTTATCAAGCTTGCCATCAACATCATTACCTTGAGCAATGACCAGATAAACCAGACATTGTAGTCCTTGATATCATGCTGCCATCATATATTGGGTTTTTTCCAATCAGATGAAAGCCTACAGTGTATGGGCAGTGATGAGGTAACCAAATGTTGTGCCCTCAAACATATATCTTTCCTCAGACAAACGATTACAGAGCAGTGACTCAGCTCTTTTCAGATGAACCATCAAGGGGTTCCAAGAACCCTGAATCAAAAATGAATTATGGGAGATGTTGGAAGGCAATGACAAACTGCATATTTTGTTGTAAAATGTATTTCTTAATACATTTATTTCTAAAAGCGGCACTGTGGACAGCCAGTTTAGATTGTTTTGGTAACTGCTGTTTGTTTCAAGATGAAGAATAAACTACCTGTAATGGCTTCCTTATTGAAGTCCATTAAGACATATTTATATCACCAAGAAACGCGCACAGCAAGGTTTGTGTTAAAGTTTCATCCATTCAGAAGGTTACTCATGGTTTGGTGTCCAGTGGTAGTCCAATAAATTAATGAAAAGAAGGGCAACATGTGTTTGTGTGTTAAACGACACTACAACAGCTAAAATAGGATTTGTCGCAGAAACCGAAAGGAAAGACAGAAGATAACTTAAACTTCCATCCATCCATCCATTTCCTTCCGCTTATCCGGGGCCGGGTCGCGGGGGCAGCAAGCTAAGGAGGGTCCTCCAGACGTCCTTCTCCCCAGCAACACTTTCCAGCTCCTCCTGGGGAACCCCGAGGCGTTCCCAGGCCAGACGAGATATAGAATCTCTCCAGCGTGTTCTGGGTCTACCCCGGGGCCTCTTCCCACTTAAACTTTCACTTTGTTAAATAAAAAAGTAACCTATTTAAAACTCTTTGAAAAACGATTTCACCTTCAATGGTTGTTAATTTATCAACAATCATGTGTAGACATGAGGCACGAATACAACACCAATGTCTCTCTCTCTTTGCATCCAATGCAAGAAGGAGGTGGGAAAAAGTAATGGTAGTTAGATATGTAGGGTTTTCCCAATGAGCACATCTTCCAGATTAAGCAAATTATCCAGTGGCATCCCACAATACAAAACTAAAACATATAAATATTTAGTTATATGATTTAGTTTTGAAGAAGAAGAAGAAACTTGTCAATAAGCAACATGTCTTTATGTCTAGATACATCACTGACCACAAAACCTTATTCTGTGCTATAGAGGGGTTCTTAAGAACCTTCATATAAATGACATAGGGAGGAAATGAGCAGCAAAACCAAACAAAAAACAAAATACTAATAGCACTATTTCAGAAGTGATGGCAGCCAACTAATTTTTCAGGCTTCATTAAAGCAGGTTTAGTTAAAAAAGTTTTTGCTATTATCGAAGAGTGAGGACACAGACTATTATATTTTATTATATAACTGCTGTGTTTGAAAAGCTTACGTCCGGAAATGATTTTTTTTCTAGGAGGAACATAAATAGGGTTCCCTTTCATCTCCTCACCAAATAACACTGAACTAATTAGCAAATACCTTCTTATTATAGCCTTGATAATACCTTTCGACTGTGTGATGGCACTGAAACCCTGTCACAACCAAAGCAACGTCCATCATTCACTATAATGTGGTTGTTCCAATGTTTACCGACAGTGTGTGTTTGCCGGTACATATCCTGTCTCTCCTCACCATCTGCTGTCATGAGAGGCATTATGTGAGGGCGGACCTTTTGCAGAGCGGCATGGAGATTAGATAGGACACTGTATCTGACAGGGAGGAAAACGATGCACCGCCGACTCACCATGCGGCACATCTCATTACAGCCACCACCCTGTCAGCTACGGGATCATAATTAATCTTCATTGAGCCACTGGGCTGTCTGACTGACAGGCTAAATGATTGGGGCGGCAGAGAGGGTGGATAACAACGTCCTCCAATGTGGCGTTAAAGCGGGATCCAATGGAGTTTAATAGCAGGTTGAGGAACCGCTGACTTTTGACACTTAAAGGAGATAACGAGCAGAGCAACAACAAGGTGCTCAGTGGTTTGAGTCCTGAGGGTATTACAGAAGTATGGAAATATTAACCATGCTGTACATGCAGTACATCAACATCACGTATCAGCAATTTGACTCAAGTTTCAATCCACCTCCAATGACTGGCCACTGTTGAGGTTCAATCTAAAGAAAAAGTCTAGGCATGGCAACCCACTCATTTGATTTGAATATCAAATAACATCGGAATCGGTCTCCCCAGACAAAAAAGATTCAGGGATTTGTCTCCGCCCTGGCAGTAGCCAGAGGGCGATCAATTTACCGCATCGATTGTAACTCCCTTTGAGCTCATCAGTTTATTGCATTGCAAAACAGCCGGGAGAAAAAACAATTTATTCCGCCAGTAATGGCATGCATGCATACATATAATGTGATTTCTGCACAACTCATATCCACTGATGCTTTCAGACTGTTTGACATACATTCAAAGGAGCTGCTGGATGAAATGTTCGAACTACAATCTCCTCTCGTGTACCAGATGCATGAAAGTCTGTCTAGACTGTGAAGGCAACAAACTGAAATACTGAGCCTCAGTCTATTTCATTCTTCCTTTGGTTCCTGACAGATAAGTCGCTTTTTTATAAATACTCCTTTTTTTTTAGTTGACCTTCCTAACAATTATGAGAAATATCACTCATCCACCTAATGCCTTGGTTCAGGATCTATGTCAGTCCACAAGTCAGATGAAGACTTGCCGGATGTGAGATGTTAGGCTATAGTACCAGAGGCTTAAAAGGATAGTAGTATTGAGGTAAACACCAAATAGGCGTAAATGTGTAATCTTTCAAAACACATATTTAAACAACATTTTGACACATCTACAAATCTACCCACTTCTTTCATTGAAGTGGGTGTAGATGCACGGACGGGGGTATGTGTCCCTAAGTCCATCAGTCTGAATAAACAGCCTATCATTACAAATTTAACTGACAAGATGGCACGACCAGAAAGATATTCTACATGAAAACAGTTTAGATCATAAGCTACTTACATATTTGTACAAACTCTCTAAATATGAACGCTAAGCTACGTTTAATAACATCATGGCCGACACCAAGCATGATTGGCTGGAGAGGTCAGGTGAGGACAGATATGTAAACACAGACATATTTGAATTCATCCAGAATTAATTAAAAAGAGTCAGCGCAGAGTTAAACCAGCTAGTTTTAAGCGTCATATAATGGTATATGTAATCGTAATAATATGTTAAGTATTTGTTTCAATCTGATCTCACAGAAATATGTGAAATGACCACAACCTCTTCACAACACATAACATGGAGGTGACGCTAATCTGTTAAAATGAAGTGCCAGCAATTCTAAGGTTCAACAGAGATACATATGAATTAAAGTCTGCAAAGGGAGAAGGTGGAGCTGGATTGACGGTTCAAACACAAGACTTTCACCCATCAACTTATTTTAAAGTAAAGTTATGTAATGAAAGTACTTATTTCAACTCAAATGCTGATCTTTTTCTAGCCTTAACCTAACAAAGTAGTTATTTTGCCTAACTCTTAATGTAACGTAAATCGTTAAAATATCAGGCACTGTGCTGTTAAGAGGTCGTGGTTGTTTGACATGTTTCAGTTACAGCCTGTTAGTTTGTTTGCTCCTTGAGGAACTCATGGTAACATTGTCTGTGCAACAAAATTAAATTCAGAGACAGATTTGGTCACGTTCATTAGGTTTCATTTGATGCATGATAATTACATTTCCCTTCATCTTAGAAACACTTGAACATCAGAAGCCTTTGATAAGATGTGGCTTTGTAATCTTGTAGAACAAAAAAGGGTCCAGCAGGCATTAATGTGCTTAGAAAATCCACAAGCAAGGGGGAAAAAACCCATCACTTTGAAAAAGTGGAGAACCTGATCCAACACGCTGCACAAGATCCAAAGAGAAATTGTTTAAGTGATAACATCTATTAACCATAATACATACGCGAACATGTTTTGTTACGTCCGCAACGTTTGAACCAACTTGAAAAGTAAGAAAATGCCTGCTCCTTCAAACAGCAGCTAATCGAGTGCAAACATTAAGTATCCTCCAGTTCATGCATTTAAATGAATAATGAGGAAGCTCAACAGGCTGTATAAGAATCCTTTTGAAAAAGAAGAGCACACTGCATTCATAAAACGGTCCATAGCTCAAGGTTTAGCTTAAGCTTTTTCCAATATAACCACCAAATATTGAGGTGATCTTGTTCAGGGTCCTCAACATGCAGAGTACAAATAAATATTCTAGTCTGATCTCTTCTGTTTTCCTTATTCATGTGGACAAATGTTCCTAAGTCGTTTCAATGCACTGAAGAGCTTTCCAAGAGAATTCAGCGATAAACCTCTGTCATTCAATAAAGGTTTGTTTTCATACTGTGAGCACCTGCGTATCTGCAATCAGTTTCACACGGTGAGCTACGTATTGAAGTCGAATTAAGCACAATGCCCTTGTTAATTTATCCGATGAGTGGAAGTCACGTCTCCGTGAATCTGTAATGCAGCCAGATAATCACGAAGCTCAGACACAAACATTTCTCTCCTGAAATGACTCAACCCATCAATCCATCACTCCAACAAAATGGCTCTGCCGCTTTGCCTTCCCCAAGACCAAGCGTCATAAATTAGCTGCATGCTGCATGATCCTCTACCAATGCTTTCTATCAGGAAACATATCATGCGTTTCTTCAAAGGATATCTTTAGTAACTTGCTGTAGAGATGACTGACATAACCAAAGGTTAGGTTAATCACTTAAAAGTAGATTTAATTTGATTCACCTTATTAGGTCAGTCATATATTTTTTTTTACAACATGTCCTCCCATACCCAAGTGGTGGAACAGGTTGCTTTTCAGAGGATTGCAGAGCAACCCATGTGGCTGTAATTCACATGCTCCATGGACTTCATGATGTAATTGATAAGATCGGTTTCCTTAGCACTTTCCCGAATTTTGTTTTTCATTTATACACCATCTTTTCCACCTCAGCCAGGCTTTTAAACTTTTTAGAAAATGTGCTTAAAACCAGGTAGAAAGAAACACCTAAAGACTAAAAGCAGCTATTTCTATGGTTAAGTTTAGGCAACTGAAACTACTTGTTGAGGATTAGGGATCACCGTAACAGTTCAACAGTCAATTTCAGGATTGACTGTTGGCAGGAGTTCCCATTTAGATTTTTTTTTTTCAGACATTTCATGCCTCTATTATTTAGCTGGCTGTAGACCGGCGATCAAACCGCCAATCCTTTGATAGAAGGACGACCCCCTCTTAAACTGAGCCTAAGGCGCCCCACATTCTAAGTAATCAATCCAGTTCCTGAGATTTCACACCTGTAGTTGGGTTCATTTGGTCAGGATCAAAGCAAAATGATGATGCATGGTTGCATTTTAGTTCTGGTAAGGTTCCTACAAGTCTTACAGGAAATTAGTTGATTGGACAGTTTTTGCGATTGTCATCCTTAATCATCAGGACCAACGCGGGTAAATGACAGAGGTTTAAATGCACTTTAATGCATATATATATATATATATATGAGTATATTTATGTTCTTTGGAAGCACAAAGAGTAAAAGGAGTAAAACACTGATGATAAGCATTATTAGTAATATTAGACTGCAAATCCGCCCACGGTGTAAATAATGACTACATGGAGAGACGGGACGAACAGGAGGTTTCTGTCGAGACTTAGATCCCGAGATCCAACTATGAGCTTTGAAACTGTTGTACAGATCAATTATAAGATCGCTTCCTGAACAGATCTCACCATCAGCAGATTGATTAATTAGTAGTTAAGCTTTGGAAATTATGCTACAGTCCCGTGTCTGCTATTATAAAACCCTGTGATTGGTTTGTTTGCTTTCACACCACAAGGCGGTCTTGATTTAGTTGTTTGGTTTTTTCCAGGGTTAAATTGGCAGCTTTCACAACAGGTTGGGTGTGAAGGCACCCTCAGTTTTACACCTCTCATCACCTCCATTTCCAGCAGCAACAGGCAGCTTTATGAAGCTAAAGACCTCTGATAAACCAACTGTAAGCTAATTGTTCAACAACAAATAGTAGAAAGACAAACTTAGCATCGCTAGCGACTAATTGGCACGTGATAAATGCATGTAGAAATTATAGCACCAGATATTTTTATCAAGAGTTTGTGGAGAACAGCACAGAGAAATGGTCTTAGAGAAGATTATTGGATTTACATCCATCATAAGTCTAGATGAATATTTTTATCTTTGTGGATGTTTAGACTCATAAGTCTAGATGTTTATATATTACTAATTTACAACAACAGATGTTTTTTGAAAGTGAAATGTAAGTAAACATTCTTAATTCCAATTATTTATCAGTCTTTATTGTCTATCTGCGATCATTTATTGTCTCTCATATTTCATTTGCTCACAATACCCCCTCCCCCCGTCCCCTAGAAGAAACAAAAACATCATTAACATTTTTATGGTTCTGTTTAGGCAACTGACAGCATTCACCAAGACACGCAAACACTCTTCCACCTGCCAAGACTAGCTTTCAATACAAAAGAAAACAGAAAAAGATCACACTGATTAGAAAGTGGTGCATCCACTGCAATGTTTGGTCAAGTCTGGTCCTGAGGAGATGGCACACCCAAACACAACCCCTGAGCTTGCTGCAGCATGGCCGAGGTGTATTGTTCGGCTATTTGTTTTGGTGTTGCACCCCATGTCTGGAGGTTACATTGACATTTTAGTGACATTTTAACAACCCATTCAATAACTTGGGATGTCCCACTCTCTGAATGTTAGCATCCATCAGGTTAGCAAAATCCTTCTCTTTCTCCCTCAGTTGTCTGATAGAGCTGAAGCTGTGCACAGATAAATTTAACCTTGATGACAAGGAACGCAGCTCTGTATGCTCAAAATCACAGAAATAACCCTTTAAAATGCAGAGCTTCTCTCTGGACAGGACTTAAATTATGGAGGGATGAGCAAAAAAATCACTGACCATGTTATATAAAATGTATTTGATGTCCCCTAGAGAAATAAATCACATCCAACTAGGGTTTAAGATTAGACTATGGACTGATGTTTTAATTAGCCTGTTGATGATTAAGTATGATCATCTTTCATTTCTCACCGCTGTGTGTGACTTGTAAATCTTGGTTTCCCGGTGTATTCAAGCCAGTCAAGAGCCTCTAATCCAAATTTAACGGCTACAGAATTTGTGCCAGCTGTTGAAAGCCTGGAGCTGAATGAAATAGTTCTGCAACTCAATATTCCATCAGCTTTACGTGGAATTTTAAAGAACTGCATCCTCAAATGAGGCCTTTTATACCTCCACAGTGCAGCTGACTGTATTTCAAAATTAATTTAAAAATCATAAAGAGTCACCCTGACCCTTGTTTTTTATGAGGAGACACATGGCACAAAATTGTTAATCTTTGAGTGAAACCGACGCATTAAGAATCCCCTTTGAATTGCCTCAGCCAAAGCACTTGTGATATG
The DNA here is from genome assembly GCF_027596085.1 of Anoplopoma fimbria. Taxonomy (NCBI): domain Eukaryota; kingdom Metazoa; phylum Chordata; class Actinopteri; order Perciformes; family Anoplopomatidae; genus Anoplopoma; species Anoplopoma fimbria. The sequence goes on along the minus strand of NC_072464.1, from coordinate 3,011,819 downwards.
CAGCATGTCTGACTCTACGAGCTGTAAAAGACATGATTTAAATGCCTCTCTTTACTCAAAAGAACCAATTGCGAAAGACGATTGTAAACTATATTTCAATAACATTTTACAATTTTATTTGAAAAAATAAAGATATTTATTCTGTTTACTGTGGCTGGTGGTGTAGTGGTTAGCACTGTCACCTCACAGCAAGAGGGGCCTGGGTTCAATTCCCGGGAAAGACAACCTCCTGTGTGGAGTCTGCATGTTGTCAGCGTGGGTTCATGCGTGAATGGTTGTCTGTCTATATATGTCTGCCCTGCAGCTTGCCAGGCCTTCGCCCATTGACAGCTGAGATCGGCTCCAGCACCCCTGCGACCCTTAACTGGATAAGCAGGTTACGGAAAATGAATGAATGAATGAATTCTGTGTACTTCAATGACTGTGAAACTATCCTCATCATTTAAAGCCATGCTAGTGGTGTCTCTCTACAGATGGCATTGTGGCCATTTAAAAAAAATAAAATCCATACAGATATTGACTGTCCCCAGAGGATGAATACTACTTCCATACTTCCATGAACGAGCACTAAGTAGTGCAAAACTTTTATTTCCCATCATCTTCTGTTATATTTTGTGTTTAGTGCTGTTCAGCAAATGTTTGCATACTAAACTATGATGGTGAAAATGGTTGACATTCCACCTGCATCGTCATTGTGAGCATGTTAGAATGCTGGAATTAGCATTTTTAGCTCAAAGTATTGCCATGTGTTGTGTTCAAAATGTCCATATAATTTTCTCGTAAGTCATACATGTTTGGTATTATTGGAAAATATTAATCAAGAGTTTTCTAAATCACCTAAATGTACCATAACTCCAAACACACAGTATATGCTATTAATTGTGTAAAGAAAGCGTTCAAACTTCACATTTTACAGTCACACTAACTAAATCTTGACAATGTATTTTTTGTAATATTTCATGAAGGCATATGTTATTTTCAAAACCGGTTTGGCCGACAGGAGGTCACAGTGAGCCTTGGGGGGTTTAATACAGAGTATCAAAGCATTTACACCAACAAGCCTTATTGTATTCATCAGGGTGATGACTCATTTAGCACTGTGGGCCCTGGCTTTATCCATCCATCTCATAGTCCCTATGGTAAGCAGGTAAAGAGGCAAACCACTTTTGTTTTTTTCAGCAAAGAAAAGAAAAAAGGGAGGGTGGCCACACACAAGCTCATGTTTAGGGCCTCCAAAATCCTAGGGCCGGCCCTTGTACTGCCTAGCCACAGCCTCACTGCCCCCTTCGCACTTCACATATTTGTAGTCAGGGAGTATAATATTTACATTAATACAGAAATCGTCATAATATTCTTATACCATTCACTCATTCCAGAAAAGCACTGAACATGTGTCTCTGTGAATAATGACGTGATGTAGAAACGACTGCTTCACTCTGTATGAACATTTTGCCACAGAATTCATCTTCATCACTGTTTTCTGTTTTTTTCCTTTTCTTTCAACGGTGTCTCATGTTAACTTCTACAGGAAAGAATATTAGAACTGATGAGACTGCTGAGAAAAACTACAGCGCTCCATGGAAACAATCTAATTTGCTATGTTTGCTTTTTAGACAGATTTAAATTAGTTTGGGGGTTAGTTCATACAATATACTGTCACTTGCAAAACTACAAAACGTGTTTGATGATTTGAATGGGGAAAACATTAATTTGACTGTTCATGTGGAATTTGCACCACTGCATACTGGGAAATAAAGTGTTTTTACTGATAATGCAGGAATCTGTTCAAACCCTTTGGAGATTTGGCGACAAGGCTATAAAATCTAGTGAACATTGGACATGGTGGTATCAACAGCCGCACAGACTATTTTTGATGCTTTAATAGCATGAACAATCTAGTTATTTTCCTGAGCCGTATACTTCGCTGTGTAATTCTGGTAAAATAGCATTGGGGCAATTTACGAGGTGCTTAAGACTGCATTACATTTCATGCCTTGATTTATCTGTGGGGATAGCACTTGGGTCTATCTCAGGCTGGGGTGATACAATTAAGTGTGTGGGAGGTAGTGTTTTGAGCATGGATTAGTGCTGAGACCTCCTTGTTATTCTTTCAAGACATTATTATACCCCAGAATTATCAGGAGAGTGTCTAGAAAAACGTAAAAGGAGGAAAAGCATGGGGTAATAGCTTGTTATCAATCTGTTGATTGATTACAAGCAGGGATGCATGCTGCTAAACAAAGGTGTGTTTATAAAGCTAAAAGCTAGAACCCTTTTGTATGCTATGCGTCTGGTGAACTGTGTGTCTGGATCGTAACCCTCTAATGACAAAAACTTGCTAAAACTCTTGCAAGATTCACTGCCCAATGACCTATCCTAACCAAAACCATTCAAGGTCAAGGTCAGTGTCTTTGCTAAACAATCACGCGAGAGCCAGAAGGAAGCAAAAACAAGCTGAAAATGATGTGGCTTGGACCTCCAGGATTCAGAGCTGTGAAGCAGCTTGTCCTGTCAGTCTGTAGAGCTAACATCTGCTAGCCTCAGCTCATAATCAGGGGTCATCTGCCATGTTCATGATCTGGTTGGGAAAGAGACAAAGGGTCAGCTAGCATAGTTTATGTTAGTTTTTTTTTTTTTGCAATTTACAATATGGCTGTTACCAGAGCAACAAACAATTCAAATTCACAAAACACCCTTCCAGAAACAGCAGCAATGACAGGCCGCGCAGTCTCTGCCTCAAAAGGTGCACATTACGAGCAGTGGATGAATGAACTTTCAAAGGAGAAAATGGTGAATAGCCGGCTTCAATTTTTTTTACACAACGGAACACTTTTGGCACCACAGTTGTTATAAAAGTACAAACTGCTCAATAGCAACTGACCTCAAAGGTTTGCGCTGCTGCCGGAGGAGCACCCATGGTATCAGACTGATCCATCACAGACCCTTGTGAACAGATGGGCACCGCTACATCGTTAGTAATCAATCCGCAGGGGCGTCCGTGGCATCATCAGTTTCGGATTCGGCCTAGGATCATCGTGAATATTCATGATTTGTCTTTTCTCCCAGACAATGAGATGAAAGCGGAGGGCCAAAGTTCTGTCTAGCATATGTGGTTGAATATGGATCAAATTATCCCACTTCGTCGCCCTCATTTATCACATATATATATTTTCACTGGGTATGGCCATTTGCAATACCGTGCAGATGTAAATGTTTGGCTTGAATATGACTTTTACTCACACACAATTGCTCATTCTCATATGTCTCTCACTGTCCATTATCTCATCTTGTGGGACTACGCCTACCAGCTGATTTGAAACTTATCAGCCAGGAAAATGGTACAAGGGGGGTGATGGACTCCTCTATTAACTTGTCACTCAGCATCTCCCGACCCGTCCTGGCAAACAGAGGTGGAACGTGGTGCTTCCACTGCTCCGGTAGTCTGCTGCCTTCCTTATTTTGTTTGCTGTCACACATTTTAATCTGCTCCGCTGATTGCTTTTCGCCTGCGTTTGGCTGACGGCCCTACAGAGCCTAATCACAGGGGCCAGAGTTGTGTGTCACTGCTGCCCAAACATAATCAACTGGACAGATTATGCTAATACGCTCACATACAAAGAGCAGTGTAAGCCTCGGTGCTCCGATATAGGACCCCTGGTCAAAGACACGCATCACCTCTTTACTGCATCATTTAAAACGTGCATTGTGAGTGTTTTAGTTAAGCTCATTCTATTTCCCTTTCATTAACTACATGCCTTACAAGTTGGTTTTAAATGCAATTGTTAATTATTTAGTGTTTTTTCTTCTATTTGGTTTCTATCACTGTTTTACATAACACACCTGTGATGGTGTGAAACATAATATATATATGTTTTAGCTCTTGCAGCATTTATTTAGTCCAATCAACAAGAGTAGAAGCTGGAAAGCCCTAATGTGTGATAACCATGGACAAGGACAAATCCCAGAAGAATAATGTCTTTGGTACCATCAGAGCTAAGAGAATACTTGTCAATATGAAAAGATCATATGACAGGCAACAAAAAGTTCCATTTAAAATGTCAAAGCTTCACAGAGAAGGGTGTAAACTATATTTGTTGGCAGCCTTGTAGTGTGAGGTTCAGACTATGTCACTCCGTCTGATGGAAACCAGTAGCAGCTGATAGACAAGAAAAATACACAGTGACCATGGAGAAAGAAACAGCTTTTTCATGGTAACTGACTTTTTTCAACTTTTTATAGTGTTTCACATGTCAACAGATATCAGATGTTCAGCTTTCAGAAAAAATAACCCACATTTCTACAGACTGTCAAACCACTTTGTGAATTGCTGTATAGATTGAATGCAAAGTAGCACTGTGGGGAGTTTTATTGTTATTCTAATCTCTGGAGTAAAACCTTTGTCAAGCCATAAATTAGGTGGTAGAGTCACCAAAGTTGCTTTCACACATGTCCTTTATGGTTTGGTCATAACACTCAGTTCCGTTTTCCCCGGTGAGTTTGGACTGAAAGCTGTCAATTGAATGCCTAACCGAGACCGCCTCAAAAGCTGAACTCAAAAAAAACCATCTGCTGATCCTGAGATCTGTTCAGGAAGCTGCTGCTGCTGATTGATCTGTATAAGGCCATGTACATTACCTATTGTGCATATATGCACATGTGCACTTCAGCCCCATTTTTTCTGAATAAACCTGTTCAAATTGCTGTGCTTGTAACCAACCCTGCCCTTTATTAGTTAATTAAGTGGATTTACAGTCTACTAATACTAATGATGCTCATCATCAGTTATTTCTTTCAGAGTTTTGTTACATCAAATAACATAAGTATACTCACTTTAGAATCATTAAAGTGCTTCCCCCATGTGGCGGATGTGAATGATGCGGGACGACAAACACCAAAACCGTCTCATTGACGAGTTACCTGTGAGTCTGCAGCACATCTTATTTACCCCTCTGTTTGTTTTGTAAAAAGTCAGCGTAAACAGGAACCAGACCAGAACTAATATGCAACAATGTACCATTCTTCTCTCGGTTTTGGACCAATAAACCTTAAAAAAAAACAAGGCGCAGCACATGAAATCACTCCGTGTCTTTAGTGGTTGAAGACGTCATCCTCACCAAGATGCTGAGAAATGCACGAATGGGACCTTTACCACTGGAACACTTCCAAAGGGATGTGCAAACATGTATGCGCTGAATACTAAGACCAAGGACAAGCTCTCTGTGCAAGGTGAAACGGTATGATTAAAATCTGGGAGCAAAATCAAAACCTCCACACAGCAGAGTCAGCAATGGGAACTTGTCACCAAAGTTGTTGCTAACTTCGGGACTTACCCCCTTCACTTAAATTAGCAGCTGCCAAGCAAGACCCAGGAACTTGGCTTGGGTCTTGAGGAGTTATATTCATAGCCTTAACTGTACACACACTGCACTGCTACGTGCACAGGTACAATGTTACTGCTGACTTCATCCTCTACATCACACACATACACTCTCTCTCTCTCTCTCTCGCACACTCACTAACGTTAAGCACACATTCCATGCAGTGAGTTATACCTTAAAGTCGAGGTGAATTAAAAAATGCATTTTATTTGTATTTTTCGATCTAAATCCAATTATCTTTACTGCCTGTAAAAATATATATATGATGGGCTCTTACGTAAGCTAGTAGCAACAAATTTCGACCAATAATATGACATCAAACTTATATTCAAGATTTTAAGCGGCCCAATCAAATGCAGAGGATTTGATTTAAATATTCAGTTTCATTGGGGGAATATGGGAATATGTCCCAGTACACAAGCTTAAAACCCTCCAAATTCTGTTTTACTAGGAATTTAAGGGAGTTCGCGACTTGTATAACACATTTTATTTAAAAACATCTCAAACATACACTTTTAAAACAATTCCCCGATGCTAAACGTTTTGTTTCGCACCTAGATTTGTAATATCTTCGCCTCAGGGAAGCTTAGAATGCTTAATACATGTTAATGGATCAATGATCATATAATAGTATATATAAAATTGATAATGCATAAAAAAATGACATAAAATAGTAGCTACAGTATGCAGCCATTCTCCATCATCAGTACAATGAGTACTTATTCCACCACTGGCCATTTGTAACAGTTTAAAAGGCTCTACACATATTATCTATGCAGACAGGGCTGTCAGATTAAAGAACCCTTCTAGTAGTCCGGAGTGGTGAACGTTTTGTCACATTGTTGGGGGAACTTCTTGGATTATTCTTTCTTTTGTTTCAGTCTCTTAAAATTGAGGAGAGTAGACAGAAACTAATCTTGCACCATAGCTAACAAGGCTGACCACACAGTTTAATATGTCCAACAGCCTTCGACATATACGTCTAACCGGATCTGTCTACCTACAATTTCCTCCACAAACTCTCATCCACTGCATCAGTGCCCACAGTGGCTGCATCCCAGTCTCAGTATTCATTAGATTTTTAGTTGAAAGTTACAGGGGCTCTGGGCTTGAGCATGCATTGGAATTCTGTTCCTGTACTGACCGACTGGCTTTGATGTAGTCTCACAATTTCATGGCTTGCCCAGATCCATATTATTCCCTCCAACTTTCTAATTGTGTTTTTTACTCTCTGTTCCTCCTCATGTAGCAAAGCTCAAACTAAAAGCACAGCATCATGCTGACATTTTAAAAAACTTGTGCCAACTAACTGTTATTGCCCAATGGTCCAATAAGTCAGGTTGGAATCTTAAAGCAATCCAAGGATACTGTATATGGTATTTACTATTTTCATTTTCATTTTCTATGATAATGCTCAAGGTGGAATTTTTACCTTTTGCAAAAACAAATAGCTGTTCTTGTGTCATTATGCCTAGTCTTCTGAGTCCTCATTACAGAAACTTAAACTTCAACAATGACCCCTGGCCATCATCATTGGTTTGTTACACAAACTAAGTGTGTTTGTTACATAAAATAAGTATGCTGGCGACTGTTGGGAGTGAGAGTAAACTTGGCTTTGGATGTTTTTTTTCCTGTAGTGAGCCGTGTAGCCTAAAGCCTTATTAAATTAGTGACCAGGCTACGTACATGTAGAGGCACAGACCTTGAGGAGGTAGAAGCGAGTCGCGAGGCCTTGCTACTCCTTGCTCATTAGGAAAAATGAAGGAAAGAGGCGGAACAAGGCTCTGCCAGCACTTGCGCCTCTGGTCTCCCTCTTCAGCAAATGCACACATACTTCTGTGGGTCCACTAATAGATCCCCACATCAAAAGAGGGGAGTCTCTCTGCAGTTCTGAATGCCCAGGGCTTGAGCACACCAGGCCGGCAAATTTCACCCTCTCAGCTCTGCCCATCCAAGGCTCTCAACCTCTCCTGGTCTATTTGCACTCAGCAATGTCCATCCCAAGAGACATAGCGTGTGTGTGTGTGTGTGTGTGTGTGTGTGTGTGTGTGTGTGTGTGTGTGTGTGTGTGTGTGTGTGTGTGTGTGTGTGTGTGTGTGTGTGTGTGTGTGTCTGCATGAATGTTTCATGAGGAACAGACATATGACGCATGCAGATGAAGATTGGAGTTTTGGCTGCATGAATGTTTCATGAGGAACAGACATATGACGCATGCAGATGAAGATTGGAGTTTTGGCTGCCACATTCACATTTATGTTTTAAATTTACCAGCCTGTCTTCATTGTTGTGGGTCCGTTTGCAGGTGACTATACCATTTAGTTTGCAGTTAACACAACACTCTTTCTACACAAGTCTAAGATTGAACTAGAACAGAAGCAGAGTCGCAGTCTTTCACATTTCTCTGTGCTTCCTTAATGGTTGTGCCTTTGCTAAATGGGAAATTAAGTAACACTAACACACCAGCGTACAACCTTCGCCACAACGCCTGATTTTGTGTTGCTGCTGTGTAAGCATTTTTAAAGTCTTTCAAGTCTTTCAATTTAAAGTCTTTTATTTGTTATAGTGTATCGTGCACCAGGTGTGTATTCTGAATTGTTCTCAGAGTTGTTAAAGTTTAGTCCTCAAAACAGATAAAGTTATTATTGTAGGGGATTTTAATATTCGACCTTAGATAGATTCTATTGGCTTCTGTCAGTGTGTATTATTATTAATTGTCTCATCGTTTTGGTTTTATGGACAGCAACTTTCTGTTCAGATCACTTCATCGCTCTAATCAACCTCATTACCAGATTTCATTGAAAAGGCTCTGTTGAACACACTGGTCGTGGAAACTGCACTTACAAAGTGCCAGATGTTTTAATCAGGAGTTGGTGGAGACCAAAACAGAGCTTAAAAAAGAGTGAATATGAACTCACACTCATCAAGTGGCCATAAACACAACCTAGTGCTAGTGTTGCTCCATGTCTGCTGACTGTGTAAATAGGCCATTTTTGTATTGGGTAATAATAAGTAAATTGTGTGTTTGCAGCTTGTTGCGTTGACCCTACATGACCAAACAAAAAACAAAAATCAAGGTACTTCTTTAGAAAGACTGATGTTTTTAAGCAGAGACACAGAGCTCATGGTTTTCACCTCTCCCTTAGCTTTTTTGATTAATGCAAGTATATTAATGATTATCATTTGCCTCAATTTTCATAGAGTATATAGAATGAAGTCATTAAAGTTGTCTATTCTTAAATAATCCAGTCTGTTGATAAAAGCTGACCATCAGCATGTGCTGTTATTGTGAAGTTATGAAACTGGTTCCCAGAAAATGCTTCCTTAACCACTCCAGGTCATATGTTAGCAAACTTAGAAACTCAATGGAGATTTTGAAATAGTGTAGAAAGCAGACCAATTCACAACAATAAAATAAAACATGTTGTATGCAGTCTCCCTCTCAGTTGTTCTCTCTGTGCCATCAAGCACTGTGGCTCAACTGTGTAGTATTTACAATGCCATATAAATACTATATACTGTGTTCTCATAACAAAGATGTTAGCCAACATTCGCCTCAAACTATATCCGGCACATACTGAGCATTTTGGTAATCTCCTGGAGTCCACCTGTCAAATGCAATATTTGTTTTACTGCTGGTTTGTCCAGCGACTCGAGAGCAAAATATCACAGTTTCTTTGGCTTGCTACATGTTTGACTCTTCATCACTCACTTGTTTACTTTGGCTCTCTGCTATTTTATACTGGGCATGGTAGAAAACAGAACAATTGGCTTATGCGAGCGTGTGTGCTGCTGTCCGCAGTTTTCGAGGAGTGTGTGAGTGGGCAGACGGAGTCAGTGAGGGCCTTTGGGACTTAATCATAGCGAGCAGCAAACCAAAACAATGAGCAGAGAGCAGGCTTAAAGCTGAAGAGAGCTGCAAAGTGCAGTGTTGATTCCCAGCGGGGCAGGCACTACTTTAACTTTACAGGGCATTGTTTGATTCAATAATATCATGTTGCTTAATGAGGATTTAACAGTAACAGCTAAGGTGATAGAAGGTAGTAGACCAACAGGGAGCTTTTTTTACAAACATGACCACCGCTAAGACCTTTACGATGTCAGTCTAATCAGAACAGAAAGACGACAGACACACAGAGACAGTGAAAGCAACTTCAGATTGGTGAGAAGAAAGATGGAACAAAGAGAGTGAAAACTATGCAGCATGGTGGCTTTTTTTTGTCTGAATTGTGATAATAGAAGTCTTTGCTGACAATCAGTGTCACTGTAAAGTGTTTCACAAAAGAAACAACACGGCGCTGCAGTCACAACCCAGAGAGTATTCTAGACAGGCTTCAACCTCAACTGGCATGCTATAACCTGGACCTAAAAAAACTAAATATTGATGATATAGAGAACTACAGCAACACAACTCTGGAAGCATGAATGCGGATCTACAGAAATGCATTCCCTAAAGTCCTTTGAGATAAAAATATGGAGTGTTACACAGGTGTGCAATCCGTCAGGCTCCGGTCAGATTCAGTTTCAGTGATCATACTCCTTATCAATGAGCAATAATGAACTACATATATTGCTAAGGCAGGATAATCTTCTTTTCTATAATATTAAATTCCTGTCAATAAGTGTTCCAAATGACAGCATCCCCACCATGATTCTTATATAAAGTATGAAAAATGTGGGCAAAGATACCATTATATCTTAATTCCTCAAAATATGAGTGATACCAGGCATAGTATTATCTCCAGGCTGGTGGATATACAGCATTTGTTTCTATGCCTGTAGCAGTATTCAGCTCTCAGCATCCTCCATGCAGAGACCTGCGTCCACAACAACTATTGTGTACTTGAGAGAGCTAAAGACACATCTGTATGAGAGTAACCATTGCTCTCCAAGTGGTGCTATGGACGTATCTACAGCAAGTACGGGAGAGAAGAACCGTTGTACAAGCATGTGTGTTTTTTTTCCTTGGTTCCTTGCTCTTCTTGTCTTTATAGAAATGTTGGTGTTGCTACGGCAACACTGTATCCTACAAAATTGCATTCCTATACATCTAAACTGCATTGTCAACTATGTTTCTAGGGAAACTTATTTTCTCCCAGATTACAGATGCAGTTTTAAACACTTAAAACCAACCACCTTAGAGGTAGAGATGTCTTTTATTTGCATTGACAGCAGCTTAACATTAGAAGGACATGCTGAAGGAGACCAGCTCAGTTGCCATGTGTCCCCTGTATTTTTCTCATATAATATATGTTATTCTGAGCTGCTCCATAGCAGTGAAACGGCTCTGCTGGCTAGCATACATTTTAAATCAGACATGCAGCACTTTTGCAGCACAGCCTCAGAATAAGCAAACAGGCAGGAGACAGTTGTAGCTGTGTAACACATACAGCATCTCTACTGTGACTGCAGTGCAATTGGGTATCACTATTTCTGTGAAAAAATAAACCAAGCTCAGACCAACTGAACGTTTGTCTTACAAAGGCTGTGTTTCCTTAAGTTGTTTGAATGGAACCGAAAGGTCCCTGCCTCACTGACACTGTGGCTTTTCAGGTGAATAAGAGAGAGGAGGAAGTGACCGCCAGGAAGAAACCTTGACTGCAGAAAACACACATTTCCATAGATATGAGACAAAGCCCTGATGGTGCCTTTGATATTTCACTGAATATTTCTCTGCCATTTGATTTTGATAAGGTTAGAGACAGTGGACCAGATGGAGTAGCAGCCTCAGTAAATATGCTTCTTCCAGCCGGGGATTCAATTATAGGCAGCATATGACTGACCTCGTGGCAGACAATAGATATGCGGGGGATCATCCAGATGAGGTCGGAATAATGGACTGATGGAAAAAAAAAGGGCAAATAACAATCACCAGAAAGACAGATGGAAACAACTGGCCTCTGTGGTGCTCCTTTGAGGTGCTGTGTATTGCTTTCCATCACCAGCTAAAGATCAAAGAGGAGAGAGGGCCTCAGTGGTCCACCTGAAGAAGCTCCTGATTACAGTTTGTTAGGTTGAGATCTTTGCTCAAAGTTTAAATAGGTAAGAAGAAGAAGGGCTGCCCAGTGTCATGACGCTGTGCTGAGATGTAGATAGCATAATGACATTGACAGGGAAAACCTGTGGCAATTTATTAAGCCCTCTTACTGGAATTTTATCAAGAAGAACAACACATTTTGGTCCTCACCTGTTATTATTTTATTTTTCCAAAGCAAATCCACCTGCTTCAAAAATAGCCTACAAAAACATTCACCCAAGAGGTAAGACTGCATGTGAAACAAGTGACTCACATCCGACTGATGGACTCACTGGCAGGAAAAGAAGATTTTGCACTATATATTTCTTCCTCCTGACATTAAACCTAGACTGCTAAGGGTAGGCGGAGGTCCATACAGTTGCATGACCAGGTGTGTTCCATGTCCCTCTTTTTTGAGAGACTATAAACTAGAATGCAATACTAGTCAGCGTTAGCTGTGCTGAGTTTGGAAATAACTGAAAAGGTATGCTGGCATATTTTGAAGTGGGGTAGTATGTCTACGTCCATGTTCTGCAAGGTAATTGACTGTTTTTGTGAATGGAGTCTGGTGGCATTGAATAGAGCGATATAAAAGCCACACTTCCCCTTCGTTAAGGGCTGTATGATGGCAAGGTAAAGCTGATGTGGACAGGAGCAGCAGCAGCAGCAAAAAAGAAAAAAAAAATCAGTTAACGTGTACGCTACTATTAGGATTTTTGCACTGCTTTAGAAATTTGAAATACAATGGCTCAGGGCTGGAGGAGTGTAAAACACACAGTCAGTGTCATCAGCCTGGCTCGGTGATAGGCCCGCACACTATAGACATGGATGGCCAAACATGTCTGAGGAGAACAATAAATAGATAAATAAATGGAGCATGGACGAGCCTCCAAGTGTCAGAGATGTGCTCAGAAACACGCCGGTCCGTGAAAAGGCTCGACGGATGCAAGGACATCCCTTGGTATTCCTCTGGAAAAAAGCAGTGAACTTTTTCTAATAGTGAACTTTTTTATAAAAGATGTCTCAGAGGAGTTTTATAAATCAATATCTCTCCTTCAGGATAGCATTAAGACCCTTAGAGAGTCGGGCAATGTCTTGGTTAGTGCATGGATGCTGCAGAGAGAAAAAATAAGTAGTTTCCAATGCTCTGCTTTGTCTCATAAGTTAACCTTTTCTTGATGTATTACCTGAGTAACAATTATAATCATGATCACAATCTCTAGTTTCAAGTCTTATTCAATACAGCAAGCTGTTCATTTAGTAAATTATGGTCCATTTAGAGTCAAATAGACCATAAATCAGGGAATATGTTTTTTTTCTTTCGGTTTGCTAAATTGGATTGTTATCTTCTGGATAAACTGACCTAAACTGATTTACTCGGACAAACAAAGTAACTCATCAGCTAGCTGATGAACATAGTGGCGCATTTAGCAGCTACAGATACAGATATCTTTTCACAGGAGTTGGTGGACATCAAACATGCTTCTATCGCCACGACAACATCATTTTTCCCTGCCTAACAAAACTTCACCAACTTTGTTACAATAAGAACCACGTTGGTGGTACAATTTTGTCCACGGTATTACAAAAATGTATGTTAATTTGGGGGTGGAACTGGGTCACAAACGTGTTCGGTGTGATGTTTTGTCGTGCTTAGTCCCCTTGAACATAAACATATTATTTTGGGGAACTAGCTCGAACCTTCTTTTTCTTGAAACGCAACTTTAATGAATGTTTATGTCGCTGAGTGCCATCTGGGTGTGTGATTAAGCAACATGGTCATCATATAAAGCTTATAAGGTTATTATATGTCAGTGTTTAGTTAATAGCTTGTTCCTGCTGGATCCAAGTGGCAGAAAAAACACATTCAAATACCAGCTCATCGTATACTTCATCTTTTTCATCGTTGCTTGCTATCTGTAGAGATTTAACACAACCAGAGCAACATGAACATCTCATCAGAGTCTATTCCTCACCTCCTGACAAGTGAAAGTCCAACACTCACTTGTCTTCTTTCTCCAGTTTTGTCCACAAACTCCTGAGGAAAGATATTGAACTCCCTTTGACTTTGTTATGATTTCATCTTCCTTCACCAGCCACTGCCTGACGACTTTTATTTATTTCTTTATTTGCAGTGGTGTATAATTGGTGTGTGTGTGTGTGTGTGTGTGTGTGTGTGTGTGTGTGTGTGTGTGTGTGTGTGTGTGTGTGTGTGTGTGTGTGTGTGTGTGTGTGTGTGTGTGTGTGTGTGTGTGTGTGTGAGTTTGAGAGCTGAGAAGTCAGTGATGGCTGCTTGGGACTGAACAACCACACAGACCAGTGAACCAAAACAATGGAGCTGAAAGTGGCTGAAAGCCGCAAAGAGCTGAGCTGATTGGTGCTATTGAACCTGTCACACTCGTTTGATTCATCCTGTGCTGTTTGCGACATGGTGGTTTTTTTTACATAAGGAGTTCCATTGCTCTAGTTTATCCAGTATAGAAACATTTATAATAAACCATATATGTCTTCACTACACTTTGAAGACTAAGAACCTAATATCTAATTAAGCTTGCTCATGTCAAATCCCCCATTATGACTATTATGACCATTAATCGGGATTTCCTAATTGCCGGGGCTGAGACTATTAACATAAATGAATGAGCACCATACCCAACGTTCTCCATCGGGGTCCTGTTCCTGCCCATTAAGGATTTGACTTTACATAAAAGGGCAGGGAAAGACAAAAATAGAGGGATGTTCCTACAATTCCTGGATGTCTTTGCACAGCCATGAGCACCATTGGTGGACACATGTCTATTCTTATGAACACAAAGCCCCTAATCCTGCCACGGATAAAGAAAAAAAAACAAAGCGAAGCTAAGTCAACCTTTTCCTGCCTCTTCCCTACGGTTTTGTATTCGGTATCAGGATTTTCAGTAATATGATGTGCACGAAGGTAGAGTGATCAAGCTCCTCTTGGGGGTGGGGGCTATCCGCTTTATATCTCCTGAATGCAGCCTTTGATATCTCTGCCAATGAATTTAGGCTCTCCAGAAAGAGATACGAGCCAGAGAGAGCGGTTGGAGCGAAGTGTAATCTAGGCCTAAGCACTCAAATTCGTTTTTTTATTTATTTTTTTAGGGGAGTTTTTCCTGTGCCGATGTGAGGGAAGGACAGAGGATGTCGCATGTGTACAGATTGTAAAGCCCTCTGAGGCAAATTTGTGATTCTGGACTATACAAAATAAACTGAATTGAATTGAATTGAATATCCTTTTCTAAGCATGACATGCTTCATGTGTGAGCTCGTCGCTGTTTGAGTCTGGAAGTGTCCGTCTCATTACCTTCTCCACAACATGTTACAACATCTCGGTCTCCAAACAGCCGATGCTTGTTAGGAGCAACAGTCAACTTCTTGACAAAGAAAGACACCATAACAGATGTGGCAGTCAGTATTGAAATCAACCAACAATGTGGTGGGGCTTCTCACGGCTAAAGCTACATGTTGGTCACATTATGAGAACGATAATAGCTCCATGTACCCAAGGACACAGACTAGAGGTCATACGTACATGATTATTTTTTCACAAATGAGACATTATTATGATCTTTGCCCATTCTTGCAGATCCTTTAAAAACACTCAAATCCCAACATGCACACTGGAACCACACAGTTCACATTTTCTGCTCTATATATGTATTTTTTTTATCTCCTTATTTATGCACCGGAATTCACTCATCCGTTGAACCAAGCAAGCTTTTGCTCAGTGTGAGACTGCTCCCCACTGGTTGAAACGAGACATTACAGCTATTACCCCTACAAATCTGAATCCCAGCGAGCCATATCTGTCTCTGTTGCAGCAGTGAGCTGGACCCTGTGGTTTAAAAGGCTCGTCTGAGGATATGAAAGCGGCACAAATTTGATTAAAGTTCAACTGTTTCACTAGGGAGTATGTAAATGTGTCATTAAGGATGGGAAGCTGAATCACTATGCATCATGTAGTTAGACAAAGCTTCCGACTGGCTTTGGCAGATGACCTGAACATATCTCTCTACTAATCTAGACTATTTTAAGAAAAAATTGATTACCGGACAATTAAGAGAACAAAATAATAATCATAATAATTATGATAAAACTGTTAAAATAAATACATGAAAAATAGTGAACAAACCATGATATTTCCTACAATCTTACAACATTAAAAAAAATCCTCCCCATGTAATGACATCTTGCATGAAATGAATCATCCTATGGGGTATTAAGGGGAGAGAGCCACACAAATATTAATTACAACCGCTACAAAGTCTTTGGTTTATAAATACCCCATACATTAAAGCAGTGGGGGCATAGTATAGGGCATATATTCTCTAATGAATGCAGTCTTGCATCATTTAAAACTAATCTGTGCAAGATTGTGGGAGTGCAGAAGTGAGGTCATTCAATTACTCATTATCCTAGCAATAACTCGCAGTAAATTAGATCATAGAATAGAATAGGACCTTCAACATTTAAGCCATCATAGATGAGAAGTCCTTTGAGTGTTCAGAGAAAAAATATATACTTGAATATATATGATTCCATTACAATTGGGCAAGGTCTGTATGCTGATGAAGATCATGTGATGTGATCAAAAGCCTCAGAACAGCAGTGACAAGGAACCTGGCTGGGATTGAGTCTACCTGCTGTTTCCAAGGTCAAGAAGGAACATGTAACTTCAGATAAAGTAGAATAAATACAGACTGATGGACCACGGCCGGACCATTGAGATTGGTGGACACAGACAAGCCTGGCAACACAGGGAAGACAGATGGTGTTAGTTCAGGCATCAACAGGTAGAGACATCGCAGTACTGTAAGTGATATAATGACATAAGAAGAAGTTTCTTACCCAAACAAAACTCATGTACCCTACAGGGCATATGAGTCAGCCCTGGAAAGGCAAAGATTCTACCAAGAACCATTCGCTTCTTGTTAGAAGAAAGGGTTTTTAAGGGTTCTTTGTAACACTACGGGTTCCATTAGAAACCTATTTTCAAAAAGCCATTTTTGGCAGATAAAGTTCCTCGTGGATTATTGAAAGCATGGGTGTTAATATCCTCCCTGCCCACACAACCCCAACAACTGTAATGGTAAACCATGATTGTCGTGGGTTCGGTGGAGCTGACCATTTCATCTTTGTGAGGAAACCTCCATTGGAAACCCATAGAACATAAAAGGTTACTTCATAAACCTGCTTATGTGGGTTCTTGTTAAAACTATTAGAAGGTGGGAGGTTCTGGATAGAACCTCTAAAGAGGGTTCTTGGCAGTAATATTACACCATAGAAGGGTTTGCTGTACAACTTCTCATTAGGGGTTCTGGGTGGAACCTTTTACAGATGGTTGTAGGTATAACCCTGTAAGTTGGGTTCTAGTGGAACCTTTATAAAATGTATAGCAGGAATCAAAAAGGGTATTCCTATGGGAACAAGCCAGAGAACACTATGTTTGAAACTCTTCTTTGAGCAACTGAACATAGCCACCGCGTACAGCAGCGGCTGTAACGGGGCACGCTCACGTGCACTAACATTCCCTAAAAGGCACGCTCTGCCGGCCCGGCCATGTCAACAAAGAATGGAGAAGCTCTGATAACAACCCACACAGAGGGAGGGTGACTTCATTCTCTGCTCTGGTAGACATTACTCCTCTATATCCTTACATAGATAATAGTTGTTTGCTGCTATATTAATTATCTGAATGCCGTAAATTTCCTCTTTAAACTCCAACATCTTAAACTTTTTCCAATTATTTGTTTTTAGTTTTTCTTCTTACAAATTCAGTTAAATTTCACTCCCATTATCAACCTTGTATTACCTGCTTTAACCGGCTGAATTAAAGCCAATTTGACGACACACATAGCGACATTACTTCTTTGGTTATTAATGAAACATGCCTTTGCATTTAATAAGTATGTATGAAATAGACCGGGGAGTTTGAGTTCGCCATTGAACCTACAAATGAATTAGAATCCTACATGAAAATATTGGATTGCTTTTCCCCCCTGCCACTGTTAATGATTTAAAACCTGCTAATACATTGAGAGCAATTCAAACCTAACCGGTGGCTAACAGGCGGCCCCCACTGTCCACCGTCCATCTGTCCTGCTGCAGAACTCCCATCGCACAAGGTCTGGATCAATTAAGCAAATTTGAGTGTGTAAGCCCCAAGGCAGAGCTTTTATGTGACAGTCCACAAATGACATCATAGATCCTTCAGGTGTGAAATGACCCCTCATTAGGCCCTGTGTGTGATTTATAAATATCCAAGAAACTGCTCAGTCTAATGGCTTTCTCCTGGTGCACATGTTTAAAGCAACAGCACGTTTCTCCTCTATGGTTTATTAAAAGAGCTCAATTGAACTTTCTGAACCTCGATTTTGCAGTACACAACTATTAGCTATGTAAAGATATAGGGGAGTAATGTCTACCTGTGTGTTATCAGAGCTTGTGTTTGTACATGCGAGCGTGCCCCACTGGCTCGCTTTGCACTGCTCTCATACGGCCGACACAGCTGATAACACCTTCCCGAACGACAGCATCGTCACGGAAACGTAGCGCCCACTGACCGGTTCCCCCTCAGGTAAACACTTTTTTGCCGTTATTAGCCCTGTTAGCACCGCTAGCTGTGAGCCATGGCTTGCCACGGGAGGATGCATACAAATTTACTGTGGGCTGTCTCAATCTTGACAGACACGCTTGAAGAGTAGAAGAGCACATGAGGGGAAATTCGTGTGAAAGAGTTTCAGGTGAATGTCAGCTAATTGAGATGCTGCAGGGAAGAAAACTGTCCAAACTTCTCCCTCGGGTTCATTCACCAGGGAAAGCATACTAATGTGGAGATGAGTGCAATGTTTCTGCTGTTTTTCAGAGGCACCCCAGGGCAAGTGATACAAGGAATGTTCAAAAATTAAACCACCCGGAAGGTTTTCATAGCGCTCCTTTGTTTATGACTCATGGAAGCATTGTTGGATGCCTTACAAACAGACATATACAGCAAAGAACACCTGTTTCCTCCTTCTAGCTTCAAGCCAGAGGAAGCCAAGGTGTTTGGATCTGCTTGTGCTCATTAAAATGTTTTTTTTTTTTGCTTGTTGAATTAAACTTTAATTTAAAGTAAAAAGCTTTAAGCACAACTTCTGTCCAAAAGTAGGTTTCACAATATATATGTATATGTATATGTGTGTGTGTGTGTGTGTGTGTGTGTGTGTGTGTGTGTGTGTGTGTGTGTGTGTGTGTGTGTGTGTGTGTGTGTGTGTGTGTGTGTGTGTATGTGGATGTGAGGTAGTGTTCATATACGGTAAAGATCAGGTTCAGGCTGTTCCCATATGCTGTTTGTAGCTATACCTACAAAAAGTAATGCACTATAATTTATATAACCCACATAATCAGTGTATAAAACCCACGTAATCATGAGTCAGGACAGGTGATGAGGTCTTGGATGATGTCGGGTTGGGGGATTGGGTCTATAAAATGTATAGAGTTTCGCTGTTCATGTCTGTGTGAAAACCAGGAGTCAACGTTTACTTATTTTTCACATAACTTACGTACGCAAGTACACAAATCTTTAGCTCTGTAGATCTGTTCCTAAACCTAACCAAGCAGTTTTGGTCCCTATCTCAGCAGCGGCACTTAAAAGTAACTTTTCATAAGACATCATACAAAAAGTTGTAAGAGAATAACTGCAAATTTGCAGTATGAAATACTTGGTTTTAGGTAAAAAAAAAAAATCTATCTAGATTTACCATATGAGCTCCTCTCAAAAGAGATGTTACTGATGAAATTTCTGTATTCTTCTTATAAAATGCGAATGGAACAATAGTATCAACTAACATAGAAACATAGATGCATACTTTGAATACTGTCAATCATGGTGTTGTCACTATGGTTGTATAACTACAGATGATTGGATGTTATGAGTCAGCTGGTAACCAAGCAGCTAGTAAGCCACTGATTTTGAAGCAGGAGTGATACAGCTGATGCCAATTAGTAACCCTGTCTCCAAAAAATATTCGTTCTCATACAACTAAACTGCATTCTAGATACAATTTTGGTTTCAGTTTTAAACATGTGGTTAACTTTGTAAATTGAAAGAAAACAAAAATAATAAAACTTGGTTATGTTTAGGCAACAGAACTACTTGGTTAGGTTCATGTTACACGGTTTTGCTTAAAATATGTACGTTTGTTATCATATTTAGGTTACAAACTTGATTAAATAAATTGTTGACTTTTGGTTTCGCACGAGACACAAACAGCCGTCTCCCAGGTGAAAGTCCTGTGTTTGTTTGACCCAGCCAGCCATCCTTACCGCCTTCTTCTGCAGACTTCCCAGGACTATGGATTTGTGATACGTCAAAGACTAACGTAATCTGGGAGAAAATACTTTTCCCTGGAAACGTAATTGACAATGTAGTTTTGTCGTATGGGAATGTCTATTTTAGCAGACCAGGCAAAAATCTGAAAATACAAGTGCTCTGCCAAACTAGCACAAAGATTTATATAGATGTAGATGACAGCTCTGCTCGCACTTTCATGAGTATACCTGTCCCATCCCTGCCTCTGTTCTCTGTCACAGTCCATCTTACTCAATCTATTCATCCATCCATCATTCACTCTTCAAATGGTTTGCCCTAATGTGAGGTAGCCAGCCCTCTGCGACCTTGGAAAGCAAAAAGCCATTGTTGTGCCGGACTACACCATCAGTCACGCAGATTCACTTCGCTAACAGCAACTTTAAACTTTGCTTCATTGTTCCCTCCATGGGGCTCAAAGGCATTCTGGGAAACGTAGGAGTAGTTACATGACAAATTACAGCATACGCAAAAAAAATAAAGATCTCCGTTGAACGGTTTGCTTGGCTTTAAAGAATGTTTCTAACGTGTCTGTGTGCGCGTCAACAGCACACGTGTTCAGTTCTTTGCAGTGACAATGGATCTCTATAATGGCATGTGCTTGACTGATCAACAAAACAAATGCAATTTAAAGTCCTTTACAAATGATTGACAGGATGAGAACAAGATGCAAATGGAGAGAAGATAGGAGACTAAAATATCCGTGGGCATGTTGTAGACATGTTAGAACCAATCTCTTATCTACAACACTGACACATCTTTCTCTTGTGACATATAGCAGTGGTTCTCAAATGGGGGTACGTGTACCCCTGGGGGTACGTGAAGGCACTCCAGGGGGTACGTGAGATTTTTAAAAGATATATTTAAAATTAGCATCCATTCCAAAATCCTTTAAAAATAGTTATTTAATAAATATTCAATAAAATATAAGTGTAAGTTCATAAACTGAATTTAATGCAACAATGCAATCGTCAGTGTTGCCAGTTTAATAAATCAGACACTGATGGCAGAGCGCTGTGTATTACATCTTTTTTTCAACCAAAAATGCTTTGCGCTGGTTAGGGGGTACTTGGCTAAAAAAGTATTTCACAGGGGGTACATCACTGAAAAAAGGTTGAGAACCACTGACATATAGCATGGAGGATGTGCCACATAAGTGCATCTAAAACATGTGCTTTCATGTCCCACTTTCTTTAGTTTTGCTGTATGAATTGCGCATTCTTCTACTTCAAAACAGAGGGAGAGAGATGGTGAAAGAGGAGCACACTGCATGCATATACAGTACACTTCATTCCATGCACACCCATTTAGACAGAAGTGGAAACACAGCCCCCCCGTGGTTTCATTCCTTGTGTTCGGTTCGGTTCTTCAAAGCCAATTCAAGCTCATGCATATCTGCATCCTATGGAGGCTCCCTTTAGTAGGATTAGCATAATGAGGCGCCACTGCGGCACATTAAACAGCTGCTTCTCCGGCCCTTTCTTCACCTGCACCTCAGATCTTGTCTTTCACTCGTAGGCCAGATGACCGTCCTCCATCATCACACTCTGCAGGACATCCAACGGCGGCAGAAGATAACACGCAAAAGGTGCTGGGGTTTTATTCTGACACCAGGCGCGCACAGCGGGCCTGTAAACCAAAGTGTAATCAGATGTAGAGACAGAGAAGCTGCACGGATTAAGGGTGTCTAAATGGAGGTGCAATGAAGGACGAAATGGTAGATAGTAAATGTAGAACACGGATGGTACGTGGAGCGGTGCAGAGCCGCCAACGGAGGCTTAGTGTAATCAATATTGTTTATGAGAGGGTGTGTGTGTGTGTGTTTGTGTGTAAGGAAGATAAGGAAAGTGTGCAGAGCATAAGCACAACAGAAGACACTGAATATCTGCAGTGCACCTGAAGGTAAAGAACATGGCAAAAGTAAATCCATGTTGGGTTGTCATGATTCTCCATGGAAACAGGTATGTTTATAAATATCACTCGGTTTAAAGTATGCTTAAAGGCTTGCATCTGGGATCTAAAAGTAATACTGAAAGAGCACACACCTTCACTAAGAATACACAATTTACAATTGACAGGTTTTTCATCAATTAGCAAAAGAGAGGTTAGGATATATGTTGTTTGTTTTTCCAAAAGTTTGCACATTCATTTTTTTCAGTATTGTTTTGTTCTAGTTCTGAGATTATAATTTTTACTTAAAGAATCATTTAAGTGTGCTCTCCCAAGTACTGCACCAAAAATAAAAAATGTAATCTCCACCAGGAGAGGAGGCTAAGGCTGATCTTTTTCATGGTTTCTCTTCCAGTCCTTTTTTCCCCCTTTTTTCATATGTTTTCAGGCATTATTTGTTTCTCCGGCACATTTCACAGGCATCTGCTTCAGCAGCCCCTCCCGTTTCCGAGTTGCTATGGAAGCCATCCACACATTTCCCCCGTCGGCTGAGCACAACAGCCGCGTTCTGGAAAACCTTCCATGGGCTGACAATTGCCATTAACAAGCGGGGAGGAGGCACCTCCGTTCCAGAGGCTGACTTATTCAAATCACTCCCTCTCAGAACAACTGGAATGATAACAAAGCAGCCATATCTTATTATGTGTAATTATAATTGACAGGTATCCAAAATCAGATTTTGTGCATGTGGGTTCATGTGCGCAACATTCACAGAAATTCCTAGTGTCTCTTCTGGTTTGTTCGTCTCAGCCAGCTGGAAAGGAAGTCTAACAGGAGAAAATAAAGACAGAGATACGGTGCAGCTGTATGAGGATTGTGTGCCTGACTATTTGTAAACCACAAGAAAACAAAATTAAATATTCTGTATCCCTCAACATATGATATAAATTTACATTCAAAACCTTTTAAAGTTGAACAGAAATTTAAATTATGCTCCACTTTTATGTAAAAAACAAATAATATATAATGATACTGCAGCTAGTGTGTATATTTCCATTTTTCAAAAGAGTATAAAACAGTTCAGGGACATATTTGTGGAAACAGTGTCTAGGATGCAAGCGTCTTGTAGACATGTGACAATGATTGACTGACATTTGAGTGTTGTTAACGGATGCGCTGTCAACTTCCATGGTGTGCTACTGACTGGAGCACATCATAGCCATGAAGCCTTCAAACATAGATACAAGACATTTTCCTCCATTTTTCAGCAAGCCCACATTGTGTTAGTTATTTACTTTAAGCAGTCTAAGCCTAAAAGAACAGCCTGGGAAAACTCATTGCAACATTGTGTCTAATCTCAGAACTCCATACATTACCCTGGGATTGGAATCATGACACAGTAATGGAACAATGTAGCCCTACAACTGCCTGTGAGGTTGTTTGCATTGAAATTATATAGTGAATTTTTTTTAGGACTATTTCTCCTAAGAGTGGATCGCAAAACAGAACAAGGGCTCAGGCCTATTATCCCTCAGCACCGTTGATTCATTTTCCAATTCAAATTAGGCTCTCTGTTCCCTCACACCCATGTTCCCTCAGCATCAGCTATGGCCCCTGTTAAAAATTGTTTAGAATATTTTGAGATACTGTCCAATAACAAATATACAGACAAAAAAACAAACAAACATACATACAGAGGTGAAAACATAACCTCACTGGCCGCAGTATGAGGGAACATAGGGCAAAGAGAACATGGGGCAAAGGGAACATATGGCTGAAGAAACAAAGGGCTGAGAGAACATAGGTCTGAGGGAACATTGGGTTGAGGAAACATTGGACTGATGAACATAGGTCTGAGGGAACATAGGGCTGAGGAAACATTGGGCCAAGGTAACATCAGCCTGTCCAGTAACAATGTGTTGAAATAGGTTGTTGTAATGGAAAGAAGGTTCCCAAAGCTGCAGTTCTTCTGTTTTGAAACTAAAATTACACAGTTGAAAAGTAATTTTCATTTGTTCCAATCGGTTGAGTCACAATCTGGTGCTTGTAATGAGAACATGATGACTCATTACCTGCTGTATTTTTTGTCTTGAATGGTTTGAGACAACAGAGCTCATCGTAACAGTATTTTTAGCTCGCAACAAGTCTCCAACTCCTGGATATTGGAAAACTGAATTAGATGATAAAAGTACTAATAATGTTGCCACAAAACACCAACTATATTGTGTAACTGCCGTCACGATATAGAGTGGTGAATTTCACAAAGACATCTAGCAAATTACATAGTGTAATACAGTGTACACAAAGGTACTCATATCTTTCTTAAATTATTTTTAAGGTCTGACTTTAAGTTTCTGACGGAAAATTCTGACCTGTATTTCAGACTACAAAATTGCGTTTATTTCATTAAGTATCTGATCCAATCCCCCGGGTACCCTATGCTGCTGTAATCCTGCAAATTTCCCTGTTGCGGGACTAATAAAGGATTATCTTATCTTATCTTATATTTAGTATTCCAAATTCATAGCATATCATTTATTGGAGACAGGGTTGACATAATGTATAACACACATTACATTACATAATATTTTGTCTGAACAAAGGGGGTTAAAAGAAAAAGCTGGTATTGTCTCTATTTCATTAACTTTTTCCCAAATGGCTGGTAGATACATGACGATTGACCTTAATGTGTTTTGTTCATGCTGGGGATGAAGCCTGGCTGAACTAAAACAGCTGGTCAACAGAGGGCGTGAATCTACCATGGAAGAATGAATCCTTTCAAAATAAAAGATTGCAAACAGTTCTTTAAACTTCATCTGTGTGCTTTGGATGCTATGTGTGTGGAATTGGAATACTGACTAAAAAGTCAGTATTCACACTTCAGAATAAGCTGCACCTCATCTAAATGCTGTCAAAAACTTTCTCCAACAACAATTCCAGACCCAGCTCTTTCCACAAACAAAGCTTTTTTCTAAATGGGGAGCATGTTTGCTATTTTTTAACTTACAGCTACAACTGGGACAACTAGGTTGAATCTAAAGGGTCTTTGTTAGAAAGTCTTGGTGGATGGGTCAAACAAATTCAGGACTTTCAACAAAGAGATGGTGTTCATATCCAAAAGTGTTGCTGATTTAGTTTGAAGTTACGTTAGCAATATTTGTGTCACATTTTAAGTACTTATGTTTTGTTTTACTTGGTTAAAGTTCTTACTTTAAGCCCAACCAATGATGTTATTTTCTACACCTAACTAAGTGGTTTTGGTGGGACTCACAATGTTAACCATGTGTTTTTCCTGCAACAGTTCACTAGGCTTTCCATTGTGCTAGGAAGTGACATCAAGGAATCTGACAAAGCATCAGCAAGTTGGAATGAGATCGTGTTGGTATTTCCTAACCTGAATATGATTCCTTGATCAAGATCTAATGTGGGTGTACGGCGGGTTTGTCAGCTCATTACACAGTCCACACTCCTTCCCTTACAAATCAATCTGCTACTGCCACCACTCTTCCTGACCCACATTCACACCCATTAATAGGTGATATTTCTGGCAGCTAAGAACTGTAAAACTAATAATGCAGTTTGTCCTTTCAGAGCGAAGGAAGTGCCTCAACAGAAGGTTTGAGATACATAGCTCTGGAGCTCTAGAGCTCAGCTCCCCAGATTCTGATCCCATCCCCCGGGTAAAATCTGGAGTTGGCCCACTCTCTGTCTCTGAGAGCCTCTGGAGCTCTGTTCCCTCCCGCACCAGCTACGCTCTAAGTTTGGATGAAATTGACTGCTTGCAGACACAGCTTTGTTCTATTTTGATGCACTCCATTTGAAAAGTTCCCTTTTAATGTGTCTTTAGTTTTTTTTTTCATCTTCTCACCACCCTTTACTCTAAAAACTCAGTTCCTTTTTTTGTCATTTTTTAAAACATGATCTTTGTCCTCCTGCGTCATTAGCTTGCTTGTTGCAACTATTTATGGAATGGTAGAAGACAAGCAAAACAACAAGGATATTCTAAATTAAATTCACCCTTGGCATGCCTCACAGTCTAAAACTTTCAACTATATTTTACATATACAGTGTATTAAATGCAATTGACACTGTCTTCCAGAGCAAATAAGTTATAAATACAGTACTAAGCATTGCCGTTAACAACAGAGCTGCAAGTATGTTATTCAGGATTAGTCTCAGGCCATGTCCACATGTCAAATGAAAATGGGGTTTTAAGATCTCCGTCCACACATCGTTTCAGCATCGTTTTCGAAATTATGTGCGTCCAGACTTGCTCCCCTGAAAACGATTATCACGTGACTATTCACGTACACTGGGCAAGCGCGTGCCGGTGTAAACAAGAAGTACATTGGTTGCTTGGTTACAGATAATATGATTACACTACTCTTGATACTCATCGTGCTTGATACTGGAAATTTACTTTAAATGAACAGTTATTCAATGAAGTTTACTCGATTATGGGTCCATACATTTGGTCAACACAAGTCGGTCAGAAGTTCGTTCTGTAGGGCTGATGACGTCACTGGACACGCTGCTCTAATCTCTCCATAACAGCTGATTCCAGCTGAAGCCAAAGACCTCTAACCCCCTCTGGGTTGCCATGGGTCACCTGTGCTCCCTTGGGTCCTAAGTCCCTCCATGCTTGAACGTCTATGTACAAACATTTGTAACAAATACCACATTATCCATGTTGAATTAACCTTGTAGTTGATCGGTATCAAGGCTGTTGTTGTTGTTCTCTTACGGAAAAGGGTCACGTGGTAAGGGGGTGACGAATCAGGGAATGACACGTCATAACTGCTAAGAACCAATCAAATAGCAAACGTCGGTGCCTACGTTCTCGTTTTCGAACTGCTTCGTTTTCCGTCATCCACACTATTAGGAAAACTCGGTGTTTTCATACTTATTCGTCCTCGGGAGCGTTTTCAAACTCCGTTTTCGGTGCCCTAAAACTCTGTATCGTGGGCGGCTGTGGCACATGAGGTAGAGCGCTTGTCCCGTAACCACAAGGTTGGTGGTTCAAACCCCTCTACCAGCAACATGCCGAGGTGTCCTTGAGCAAGACACCTAACCCCAAGTTGCTCCCCGGGCGCTTCATTGCAGCCCACTGCTCCTCCGGGATGGGTAAAATGCAGAGAAATAATTTCCCCATTGTGGGACTAATAAAGGCTTAATTATTATTATTATTAAACGCACAAAAGATATGCTCGGTGCAAACGCAGCAAAAGATATGCGGATTCATTTGAAAACGGATTAGTGTGGATGTGGCCTCAGTCATATAAACTCAATCAGAAATTATACAGCATTTCTTTAGAAATGCAAATTTGTAGTTGTATTGAGCCCATGACTTGTATAAATACCTGACATTTCTCAAGTTATGAGAAAAAAATACTGGGTACATAATTACATTTTGAATCTGCAGAGCACAACATTTAATGACAGCTGAGAATAATTAATTTGTTTTGGGGAAACTGTTGGTGTGACCCAGTTTTGAAAGTTGTCTGGTTTCTCAAGGATGTTGTTTGTGCGAACAATGCACCATTCCTGTAAAATGTATTCCAAGGGGCTTTCAATTAAGGCCTGTGATTCACAGAGTGCATCAGTTTTCACCAATTTGAACGGGAAATGAGAAGGTCAATTACTTGCTCATAATTAAAGACCCAAGAGATCTCATCCTCCTCACAAGGACAAATGTAAGAGTCTGTTTTAGCAAGGACGTATGCTTGTAGTGTGGTCCCTAATGCTGCTTATGTTGGAATTTCCTCTCCTTGGAATGCGCTTTGTGCTTATGGCTTGAAAAAGGGCTCTATAGATTTAAAAAAAAAAAACATAATTATTGTACTCGTTATTGTAATGCTTTTTCCTGATCTCAAGAGAAGGATGTTGGCCATAACTATTTTCAAATGAAAGATGAGAGACATTTCAGGGTGTTTTTTTTATTTTTTTGAACAATTCAATTTCAATTTTAATATGCCATGACTGGAAGGCTCATTGCATTCCTGCTTTCTTTCCTGTGGTCCATGTATGCAAGGGCCTGCCAGCAATGATTACAGTTAACATGAAAGTGTTCCACGTCAGTGTGGGTTCACCACATTTAACACCATCTCCCACCTGCACGAGGCCTGGGGGGGCAGAGGTCAGTGCAGTTTTCTTAATGTCCCACGTCATTGGATATGCCACATTGAAGGCAGATATATGCATACAAACAGGGTGAGTCTTGATATCTGTCTGTAAAGTAAGAAGTTACAGAGAGACTATGTTGAAAAAAGAATCTGCAGTTCTTTCTGCTGGGTTCCTTAATTCTTTTCACAAGTTAAAGCTTTGAATATTTGCCTATATGCACCAATTGTATAAACACTTTACATCTAAGTCATGACACAACGGCTATTTCAATTTATTCACACTTTTACCTACTCTTGTCCCCCAGAGTTCCCACTCCATTTCAACATAATTTCTCCCATCGCCATTCATCAGAGAATCTTCCAAAACTGCGTCTCCGTAGGATGAAGAGAAGCCAAACCTTTGATTGACAGGAAGAGGTGCTGTCCCTTGTTGAATGCTTGCATGATTGCTGAGTTTGGCTCACAGGATTTCCAGAGGGGGCAACTGCAAAGTGCTCAATTAGGTTTGCACGCCTCACTGACTGCTTGAAAAGAGCAGAGAAAATACTGACGGATAGGATTGGCAGCTTTAAGCTTCTCTTTATTTAATTCAATCACCTTTGAGAAAAATAAAAAAGCCAAGAATATTGAGAAAGCAAAATGATTCAACAGACTATTGACAACCAGTGTAAATGAAAGCTGTTGGTTTTTAGGCAAATCCGGGGGCTGATTATGTGCGCTCAGTGATGTGTTGCATCACTGTAGCAGCCGAGTGGAAGTGAACACATTTACACTGATACTGGAAGTAGAGATCTTTGCATTAAACACAGTCTTAGTTGGACCCAAAAGTAACGTACCGCTTCTGTCCGACCTCCACAGTGAGAATGTCAAAGTGCTGTCTGGTGTATCTATTTTAGACACCACATGGGGCCAAGCTAGCTAGAGGTATTGAGATGGATCAGCATCGTGTAGGCAAATAACTCCTTTGTTGTCCTTACAAGCCGCTTAGAATTAAGGGATGATTTAATCATAATGGAGATTTCATGAAGCAAGGGCTTGTGGCTTTTTTTTCCTTCTAATTTATCAAAGTCCAAAGGTTTGACCAAAAACTGAGATAAAAGAGTAAATATTGGACTCACATTCATCAGGCTCGTTAAACCTTTGGTTGGTTATCTTGAGAAACTAACAATAAACAAACAAGAGCTAGATTGAAATGTACAAAAAAAAAGTATATAAAGTTAGAACCACCCCAGAGTTTTAAACTCTTTTCCAATTAAAGTGACTAGCAGCACTAGCTCCAAAAGTCGTACATTTAGCGAGAAACATTGGCAAGTCAGGAACACTGACAGCCCGTCCCTTCAGGCCTCCCTCCAAAGCCCCTCCCCCAAAATATCATTGTAACATAAACAACGAACATGGCTATTGTTGGTACTCACAACTATCGAGCTATCAGCTTGTGGAAGACTGGTGACTTACAATGAGTGCATGGGCAGAAAGCAATCAGGTAGACCGGTTGATCGCCCATCCAATCATAACACTTAGGCCCGCATGAAATGATTGGACAGGCTTATTACAGTTCTGCGACAAACACGGATACTGATTTTAACTGCTGGATTCTTGAACAGGCAACTGTTTTCTGACAAGTTTGCCATATCACCTTGAAAGGTGATGATATATCAATGTTGCTCTTGCAACTGCTTTCAATTACAAAGTGGCCCAAAAAATTATTGTAGGCTTGAGGCCAAATTGATGTTAAGGAAATTCCATATTTAACCCTGTTTATGGCAGGCAACATGTACAGTATGTACAAATATAGTCATTCTAGGACCAGATAATAGGGACTGTAATCTTAAGAACCATAACTTTGGTATTTTTAATATAGACTAATTTGGTCCCAGCCAACCCCCTATAATAATAATAATAATAACTTTATATATATAGCACCTTTTAAAAACAAGGTTTACAAAGTGCTTCGACAGACAAGCCAGCAAAACAGTGCAATAGAAGAAACATTAAGAACAATCGTTAGGATAAAACTAAAGAAACAAAATGAAATAACAAGTGACAATCAAATAAACAAACAAACTAAATAAAATAAAATAAATAAAATAATGAAATAAATAAAATCAAGTGATATTGGTAAAATATAGTAAACAAATATAAGATAAAATACCAAGACCAAATGAAAATGAAACAATAAAACAACGACATCACATAAAAGCCATTCTGTAAAAATGTGTTTTAAGAAGTGATTTAAAAGAGATTACTGATTCTGCAAGCCTTATCTCCTCCGGCAGGTCGTTCCAAAGCCGAGGGGCCCTTATGGCGAAAGCACGGTCGCCTTTGGTTTTCAGTCTTGACTTTGGAACAGCCAGAAGGGCCCCACCTGAGGATCTAAGGCTGCAAGCTGGCTCATACGGGGTCAACATTTCTCCTATATATGTCAGGGCCAGACCCCGACGTGCTTTAAAAGTGATCAGCAAAATCTTAAAATCAATTCTAAAACGAACAGGGAGCCAGTGAAGAGAAGCCAGGATTGGGGTGATGTGATGTCGTCTGTTACAACCAGTAAGAAGCCTAGCTGCGGAGTTCTGAACCAGTTGGAGGCGAGAGAGTGACTTGTGGTTAATGCCAGAGGAGGGAGTTACAGTAGTCCAGTCTTGAAAAGACAACTGCATGTATGATTTTTTCCAGGTCTGGGGGAGTGAGGATAGGTTTTATTTTGGAGATGGTTCTGATTTGGAGGAAACAGGACTGGACTACTTTTGTGATGTGGGGTCTGAAAGTGAAGTCGGAATCAAATAGAACTCCTAAGTTCCTTGCCGTGGATTTTATATTTAAAGACAGAGGACCAAGTGCATTTACAATAGGAGTGATGGGGTTTGGGGGACTAAATAAAATGATCTCAGATTTCGAATTATTTAGTTGAAGAAAGTTTTGAGCCATCCAACAGTTGATATCCTTAAGACAGCCTATAATAGCAGCTAGGCTTCTTGGGTCATCGGGTTTCAGTGGAAGATATATCTGTGTGTCGTCTGCGTAGCAATGAAAAGAGACATTATGACGTTTGATGATTTGACCTAGGGGGGGCATGTATATGGAAAATTAAATTGGACCTAAAATAGTACCTTGCGGTACACCACAGGTAATGTTAGAAGTAGAAGATGAGTAATTACCTATGGTGAGCGAGTGGGTTCTGTCAGTGAGGAAAGATTAAAACCAACTAAGTGCAGAGTCCTTGATGCCAACCCAGTTCTTAAGACGGTTGATTAAAATGGCATGGTCTACCGTGTCAAAGGCTGCACTTAGGTCCAAAAGGATTAAAATCAAGCTCTCCCCCGTGTCAGCTGCTAAAAAGAGGTCATTGGATACCTTGAGGAGGGCGGTTTCTGTACTGTGTAAAGCTCTAAAACCTGACTGAAACTTCTCAAACACATCATTAAGACACACAAAAGCTAGTTGGGTTGAAACAACTTTCTCTAAAACTTTTGATAAAAACGGAAGTTTAGAAATAGGCCTGAAATTGTTAAGAACCGAGAGACCGAGTGGGGTGGAGACTTGTCTGACAGGATCGTGTAGCGGTTGGAGATGGTTAACGGAGGTTCCGGAGAAACCTCAGCTGCATCTTTTTTGTGGCCGCGGCGCACCACCTCTGTCCATGACGGCTGGGCCTGTGGATTTGCTGGCTTTGGAGTGGAGCTATGGGCCGGGGCCTGGCTCCAGTGCGAATCCCTGGATCCTCTGGCGGTGACAGCGATGAAGTGGCGCCCAAGTCCAGTGCAGCAGTGGAGCTTGCTGCATCTGCTCCCAGCTCAAGTTCGGAGGACTGGCTACACTTTTCGGCGGCAGGGCCCTCCGGGCGGAGCGGTAGACTGCTGGTGGAGAACAGGCAAACTCCCGGAGGACCTTCTTAACTTCCAATCTCTCCTTTCCACTTTTTCCTCCTCTCTAGCTACTGCTAAAGCGGCTTTTTTCCGCTCTAAAATCCTAACCTCTGCTTCCAATCCTAAAAAACTCTTTGAAACTTTCTCTTCACTCCTCCAACCCCCACCCCCTCCTCCTACTTCCTCCCTTCTCCCTGATGACTTCGCCAACTTCTTTGACAAGAAGGTAAACGATATCAGATCCTACTTCTCTCAGCCCCCCTCTCCCTGTCCACCCTCTCCCGCTCTACCCTCTCCAGCTCTTCCCCCTCAGCTCCCCCTTCCCTCTCCACACCCCATCTTGCACTTATCCTATTCGTATTAGTTTGTAGCACCTATTGTATTCGTATTAGTCTGTTGCAATTATTGTTTTCGTAGTAATTTGCTTCTGCACTATACTTTTGCTCTGGTTTATGCTTTTAGATGCTTGTTTAAGAAAGGAGATGCACTTATGACTTCTGGTGACTAGTAGTTCTCTTGAATACCTATGTTGAATACACTTCCTGTAAGTCGCTTTGGATAAAAGCGTCTGCTAAATGACTGTAATGTAATGTAATGGTGTGCAGTGAGGCCAGCCAGGGTAGAGTAGCCGCAGAGTCCGAGACCAGCTGAGACACTACGGAGGTTGAAGGTCGGGTTGCCTGGACAGCAAGACTGGAGGATTGCATATGAAATATGCTTTGCCTGGGCAGCCGCTACGGATACGAAGCTGTCGATCAGATGATCTCTTTTTCGGAATTGAGACTCCAGGCGGCGGATATCGTCCGATAACTGTGAGTACGCAAGTCTGCAGTCCCCATACACGGCCATAGTCCAAGTATGAAACCACAATCATAAAAGAAAGACTTAAAATACGAGTGACTGGTCCTGGTCCTGATCCTGGTCCCGATCCCGGTCCCGGTCCTGGTCCCGATCCTGGTCCTGGTCTCAGTTCCCTCGTTACTCGGTGCTCATGGTGGTGGGGTCTCCGCGGCCTGCCGGGCTGCTTCAGCGGTTGCTCGGGCAGATAGCGTCCGGTGAGTATAGAGCAGGAAGTCAGCGGGTAAAACGGACAGAAGAGAAGATAATGTACGCTTCCCTCCCGTGAGTAGAAACTTTGTTTAGTGAAATATAACTGTTTAAAAATAGAGATAAAAGTCAAGCTGACGGAGAGCTGCGTCCATGTAGCATGGAGCTCCTGCGGAAACGGGGCAGATGTGTATGTGTGTATATGTACTGTTTTATAGGAATTCAAGCAAAATACATTAAAATTTGTCCTGAAACGTGAGAAATGTGTAACCTACTTTGTCAGTGTTATGATCTCGGAATTATTTTGTCTTTATATTTTGTAGCCGTTTTGTATGGCTGCACCATTACATTGCATGAAAATACACTGGATGTCTTGCGCAAAAACTCAAAATATTACCCTCCCAAATAAATATAACACAGCTCTACTAAAACATGTAATTATCAAAACATAGACTACCACAGTCAAACCAACAGTATGCATGTAAATCACACATGTAATCAACATGCAATGAGGGGAACACGCCACACCTGCACTCTTGACAATGACACAATCTGTCAGCGTTGCATGTCTGCCTTCCCCCTGTTTTCTTAGCTTTGCGCTCCATATGCCTGGGACATAACTGCAATCACAATCATCTCCTTTCAGACCCAGATTGGCACTCCAGCTGTTTCCAACGCTTTCATAGGGCACCGACACCAAAAGACCCGGGCAATATTAAAACGAACGCAGCTATAATTTGCTTTGACACTTCATTCAAAAGCGCTCCATGAACGTCATCGGAGTAGAAATTATGAAAAGGTATGATTATAATTAGACCTCTGTTTCTTTGGTAATGGCAAAGGCAAAAATGATGTAAATGGGAGTTAGTCACTGTGTTCAGATTCATCTGATGACAAGAACTGTACTCTTATCCTGTCTTTGTCGGTTGTTGTACAATTACATTGGCTCCATGAAATCTAAGAAGCTTATAGACAACAAACGAATGGTACAGTTGGCAGGGGTTAAGTCAGAGTTGAACCAATTTCAAGGATTTTTCTCATGACTTCATCATGTGAAGGACAGCTAACGTCATGAAAAAAAGCTGACAGCTGGATTGTCCTGCTGTCTGTAAGCAGTAGTCTTTCAATGGCAGTTAAAATCCCCTTGAGTACTTTCCTGCATCTGTCTACAACCATACATGTATATAAAATGAAGAAGCACTCGTCACACTCTATAAAGGGCTTGCAGAATTAAAGACCTTCGCTGTCTCTAAAGGTGAAAGCCCTTCAGTTTTACACAGTCTTGCTTTCTCGTCACTTATATGCAAAAAGCCAGAAAGTTCCCTGTCTGCTTCAGTTTTTATTTCCACATCCGTAATGTAACTGATGCTAAACATGTTCCAGGAGCTATTTAACAAGAATAACTTTAATTTCCAAAATAACTTCAAGAATGATCTCTTGCTTGATTCATTCTCTTCATTGATGCATCTGTGGGTATTGCATGCTGGTGAAGCAACATTAATAAAGCTGCAAGAGTTTTCACAGTCGATTGAGCGTCTGAGCACCCCCCTGGAGAACTTGGTACGGTGTCAGAGATTTCTTTCCATATGTTGGTTTTGGAGAAAGGTTCTTGTTTAGTCTCATTCCCCTGAATGACTCTGCAGGGAGTTAGACGACAAGAGGCCCGACTGTTCTCCCATCTGTCCCGCAGTGGGAACTCCCTGTGGTGGCTGGGTCTCTCTCTGGTGAGCCCTTATGTGCCGAGGGAATTTCCCTTAAATTACACTCTAGGCTGTCCCTCTGTGTGCTTTGCCGTTCCTGATGTTCCGTTTGTACAGCAAAACATAAGATGTTCTTTTCATCTGTCCCATGCCGAAGAAAGGGAGTGCCTTTTGCCGGTTTTGGCAATGTCACCAGAACACGCAAGAATCGC
Source organism: Anoplopoma fimbria (assembly GCF_027596085.1). Classification (NCBI taxonomy): domain Eukaryota; kingdom Metazoa; phylum Chordata; class Actinopteri; order Perciformes; family Anoplopomatidae; genus Anoplopoma; species Anoplopoma fimbria. The sequence continues at coordinate 2,977,226 of NC_072464.1, read as the reverse complement.
AGGTTCACTCATCGCATAAAAATCCATCTTGTCAGGCCTCAAGTAACGTGTTTCTGTCAGGAAATTCAAGGTATCCAGGTTTTGGTAGAACTGGGTTGGGCTTCAGTGGGTCTGTCTTATTTGGCCAAACCAGTCCATGCAAGCTTTACTGCACTGCTTTGGATGGAAGACAACTGAAGCCACTTGTACTTGTTACAATACATAACCTTTCCTTTTCTTTGTTCCTTAAGTGGATGTTAGGAGCAGAATCTGCCCTGTGAAAACAACACATGATGCTGCATTGGTGGCTGATGTTGCTTCAGGAACTACAGTTTGAGCTACGGAGCCAAGACTTTGAAGGCTTATGAGACCCCGTCACACTGCACAGCAGTTTATATATACTGTGAGACACTGCAGCAACTATTTTATCTTTCATTGAAACTTTTTTCTAAATGATATAGTACATCCACAAGGAATGCAGACTTGTACATGCATTTGATTGGCCACCACAATGCCTTGCCATATAAACTTGCGCGTTCTGGAGCCAGGTCCAAGTTGCTGGATGACTCTGCATTTTTTTTTTGTCCTGGCCGTTGGCTGTTTATTAACTGACAAAAAAGACAGAAGAAGAATAATCCACACCTGAACTTGTCAATTTAGTTTAACAAATAACACTTTTGCTAGCTCGCTAACTACCATTCATAAACTAACACAAAAACATGGATGATTCTCTCAGGCGGATCTTCACTGGCCCTTCCCTCACCCATGCGGAACATTCAATGATTAAACTGATCTGAATTTTTAAAAAGCTGCTAGACCTTGGTGCACTTTCTGTATGATACTATGTGTTGAGTCCCTGGACTCACCACAAAAAAACACCACAAGTGGCTTTTATCTGCACTGTTCCCCACAAGCAGATGCATTCCAGCCCAAAAGCACTTTCATATCCTGGTGACATAATGCTTTTGATACCAACATTCCTGCTGCGGAAATCCGAGCAAAGTGGGATAATGACACTATACCATTCAGTAAAAGCTGTGTGACCAGAACCGTAGTTATCAGAGCACAGGGACAAACATTTAATAATCCCTTTCTTAGCTGTCTCAAGTACCTGGATAGTCCAATGGGAGAACAGCACTCTCTAAACCAATGACCCACTGGATTTATTTGTCTCTTCTTACACCAGTCTGTTCTTGGCTCATGACTCTTAAATAACTGAATCATTTGCATTTTAGCGTATCTGCAGAGATGACTGGAAAACAGAACTTTTGTTTGATACATAATTAAAAATTCTATTTAAAAAAAAATGAAGAGTGACCAAGTGAACACATTTTTTCCAAATTAGTACAAACAACACTATACTTGCACAAACCTTCATATATGTGCAGCAATATATATTATCAGTTCTTTCTAAGAAGTTTTCTTGAAAACTATGGCAATTGTACAATAAAGGGTCACCAAAACATCGAAAGTTTGACTCAGTTTGGGGATCTGTGTTCCACTCAACGATGTGTTCTCTCTCTTTCCCCTCCTTTCCTGTCCAATTCCTAACACCTAGCTTTCAACAATGGTATTAAAAACCAGTTGCAGTATTTTTAACAAATGATTGTGTTTATTTTAAATTGACTTTTGTCCTTTTTTAAAAACACTGGAGGGAAAAACAATTCTCCCAGCAGATGAGATTATTTTACCTTTTTCTAAAACAAACTAAAGGCCTATGGACATTGTTGGCATGATAAATAAATAACAAAGAATTGCGAATTACTGTCCTGCAAATATTCAGACTACAGAGCTCCGTGTTGTTTGCTTTATTTAAAAAAAAGGATAGGCGCAACTCAACCTTTTCTGCACAACCTGATTGATTGATGCCTTTATTCGCATTGCAAAAACCCAGAAAAATTGGCTTCCTTCCAAAAAAGCATGTTGCTTTTACTCATGAAAAACACACAAACTGTCTATATGACAATAAATATATTGACATGTGAACTAATCGCAAGAAAAAAGACCCCTACATCTTAACTCTTACTATCGCACAACAGAAAAAACACTCCATCTTGCAGGGTAATCCTGAAACAAAATGAGACTTCAGACAGATGGCAGTGAGGAAGTAAGAAACTCATAAACTTTGTTTATATTATTTAGATTGTTCAGAATGTGTCATTAAAAAACTGTTCTGTCTAAAAAGAGAAAAATTGTACCGCTCACAACATCAGTTTAATGGATAAACTGGAGGAGGCATGAAAATGAACAACTGGCTAGCCCCCAGCAATGCACGCACATTTGTTTCTCTCTCAAAGCCCAAGGGGGCAATGTCACAATTGTCCCCATTTTCCATTTTCTGCAGCTGGTTTTAATGGCTACACAACACTGGATGTAATGAGACACGTACCGAGTCTAGCATATAGCCAAGATGATTGAAATTAATTTCTGTTCCTCAGAGAGAACCTATCATTTAACACTCTTAGCAACTGCTCTAGAAATAGCAACATCAGCTGGTCGGTCCGTTGGTCCATTTGTCTGTCAATCATACACATCCAGTGACTTCTCAGTCCTTTGTAGACGTATTGCCGTTATATGTACAACATATAGAGTTATAACATTGATCCAATTACTTTCCATTTACTTCCACAAACACGCATAATTCACTTCTTGTTCAGCATCATGTGGCCAACCAAACTACAAGAGGCCTCAGCTGTACTTTGACTGGAACGTTATGCTACATGTTGACATGTTGCACTAGCTCAAAATGCTAATGAGCTAAATGTGTCATGCTAAATGCCGATATGTCAATACCCATTAGTTGGTAATGAACGAATGCTCTCCTCTCACTGCTGGACATTGTCTCTAGACATAGACAAAGATTATTATCATGCACTATTATCATTAACCTCAAAGTGAAGTCAGTGTTGTTTACTCCTAGTCCCACTGTTTCCATCACATCTGCAACTTGAAGTGCAGGCACTCCTTATAGACCCAGTAAAATAAAAAATACAAATGTTCCCTGTTGTAATCCTGTGTCCCTATGTTAATTGCTCATTTATTTCCTGTCATATGCCAAATATATGTTAAAAAGAAAATCTGGATCAGACTTTTTTTACAACAAATTCCTGACTTTTCTCTTTTTGGTGAAACAGTTTGAAGTGTTTAATGACTCATCCTGCAATCAGGGGGGTTTACAAAAATCTTCCAAACAAATGAGACTTTGGGTGACTAGCTAGCAACACTGGTCATAAATCGCACTTCACTGTTTTTGGATCATAGTAGTCAACCGAACAATATGGAGAGAGACAGGAAGAGATGTGTGTTTGGATATCAGTATGCAAAAATTTTGTTTGCAGATGTCCAACCGACTCTGTGGTTCTTAAAGCTTTATTTTCTGATTTAAACTTTTATGTATATTAATGCTTGTTGTTCAAGAAAGTGAAGCATCAGTTGAGTTAAGATGCTACTGTTGGATTACAAAGCTGTGTATGGTCAGTCAAAGAGTCAAAGCTAAACAGAAAAGCAGCATTCAGTTTCAATGCACCATGTATTTGGAAGAAAACTCAAGGTCTGCTTCGCCTCTCAATTCTTTCAAATCAAGGTTTATGTTTGCCACTGCTTTTTATTAAATCACATTTGGGAGTCTTCTGTCTTATCTACAGTTGCACTGGGATTTTTTATTCTTCTGTTTATCCTGTTTTATTCCAGTTTAGCTCATTTTCTTTTTTGTTTTTTATCAATCTTTTTGTCTCTATGTGCCCTTTCTATTGCCTTGCGTTTATTTTATATTTGGTTTTAATGCCTTTTTTATGTCTGAGTTAATCAATTAAAGTTGCTATTCAAATAAACTTTTTGTTTCTTCTTTCTTCGTCTATAGTTACATAGTATTCTAGTACAACTGATACTTATAGAAAGATGTCTGAACAGATGCATTGAGTTTGTAAGGGTAATCAAACCAATTCTGAATGCCAGATATGTTCTATTGTGTGTTAAAGTAAGTTAGTCCTCTCAGGTTGCCAGTTTCGTTAATGATGACTTAACTAATAGTTTGTTTTATAATGATGATTTGTGGATATTGGAGGTTTGATTAATGAAAATGAAAAATTAACATTATGAGTAGGAGCTCCTCTTGGGTTACATGAGCAAAATCCTCAATGCAGCCTTAGATTGAAAAATCTGCATCCCACATGTTATAGATACACACCTGTAGATTTTGCCAGTTTAGGTAAGGGGAGCTTGATTTGACCATCATTACATGCTGTCTATGCAATATTCATTTTATTTGCAGTTAAAATGTTTTTAGAAAATAACATTTTGTGAACTCAAATTTCTGTGGCTTGGGCTAAAAAGAAATCCTTCTGCATGAAGAAAGTTCTTCTGTTATCCTTCATGGTATCATACTGTCTTATCCATCATATCTTATACTCACATTGGCTCGTTGGTATGAATTATGCCACGTAGAAGAGCTGAGACTTAGTAGAGTTCATGCTGACACAGTTTAGACAGATGGTAAATGGTAAATGGACTGAAACATAGACTGTATACTAGCACTTTTCCGACCACTCAAAGGCCTTTAACACTACATGTACACCTATTCATTCATGATTATTATTATTATTATATTCCTTTATTGATCCCCATGGGGAAATTCTTCACCTATTACTATACAACCCACAATAAATACATTCATGATGGCAGGGTCTACCAATAAATACAGGTGCATGTTGACCTGCCCATCAGTAATCTGCTCTTTGGCAGAATCAGCCGATGGCAGGGTCTACTAACCATTCATACCCATTCAGCAATTTAGGGGTTAAGTGTCTTGCCCAAGGGCACATCAACATGGACTAGCGAAGCCGAGGATCAAAGCACTGATCCTCTGAGTGAAGGACGATCAGCATTCTGTACCACTGAGCCCATGAAAGTTAAGTATGACAAAGAAATGCTGACATTCTGATGACTATTAAACCCTTGTCAACAATGTAGCGCCACCCACAGGCCAAACTTTCCTGTTCGTAAACACCATGCTGTCATTTTCACTCATCCAACACTTTTCCTTTAATAATGGGAATTATATCCTCCCCGGAGCATCTTTACTTTTAGCCTCATTGTTGGACCCTGCCATCTGTACGTATTTCAACAGTTGAACACATGTTTAGTCCAGCAAAGTCGATTCCACCCGTTTCACTTCCTAAAAACATTTTATATGTTTATTGTTATGTATTAAATGTTAATATTTGCCCTTACATATTTGCCATGGTGGCATTAAATAAAGTAGATGCACTCCAAAGAGAGTGTCCTCCAACGGGAACACATTACATTACATTACATTACAGTCATTTAGCAGACGCTTTTATCCAAAGCGACTTACAATCAGTAGTATATTACATATCATTCACCCATTCACACACTGATGACAGGCTACCATGCAAGGTGCCACCATCAGACTCTAACTAACATTCATGCAACATCCAGTCCACACCGATGGCAAGCCTTCAGGAGCAACTTGGGGTTAAGTGTCTTGCCCAAGGACACATCGACTGCCGAAGCCGGGTATCGAACCACCGACCCTCTGATTGGAGAACTACCTTGCTCTCCACTACGCCTACGCCACAGTTTGTCCTTCCTGCCTGTTAAATCATTCATCTAACATCTTGCCTTCTAAAGAAACACCACCAACAGATCCACACTCTGTCCAAGCATCTAATGACATCCCGCCTGCTTTAGTTGTGTTTCCACCACAATGTGTACAAGCTGAGAACTTCAGTCTCCCACTGAGAGTTCTGTGTCACACCGAAGACAAGACTTCTGGAAGTGAACCCCCTTCACACAATCTGCTCCACTCACTTGAGACACAATCCAGTCGACGGGACAGGAGATGATGTTGCACTGTTCTTACCTTCTCATCACTTGAGTACCGCCGGCTGTGCTGCGCTGCTCCGGCGCTTTGGTTCATGTTTCAGCACCGCGGAGAGCTCCGGTCGCTGCTGCAGAGAGGGATCACGGTGGACCTAACCGGCCGATGACTGGTTTGTTCGTTCGGAGCTGTTTACTGGTTCGTCCGTCTTCTCGGTGAAACGCTTCTCAGCCAATGATGCCTGGCGCGTAAAGACTGGTGGCGCGCCAGCAGGCTGTTCACTCATCAGCCAAGTTAGACAACATAACAGGCTGTGAACAATGCGGCAATGAAAAAAACTGTAAAGGTTTATAATCCATCCAAAACATATGCCCCCCCCCCCCAATGCTAAAACCATCACTGGACACGTGGGGACAGTTGCTGGCACAGGAATTAAGCTTTTACTGAAGTTAAAGCTATTATTCCCGGAGGACGGATTGCATAACATGATACAAGTGATGGCAACATGCTGCATGTGTACAGAGCAACATTTCTCTCACTGTTATCCGCTTTTATCCTTAACATTCCCGTTATTTCCATTTGTTTCTATGACAATTAACTTATTTTTACCATGATTACAAACATTTTATGATAAGAAATGTGCTATTTTATGTCTTTTTATACAGACAGAAAGCACTTTCAGTGTTCAAGGTACAGCAAGCAAAGGTAACGTCAGTTTATTTATATAGTAAATTGCAGAGACAAAGGCAGTTCAAGGTGATTTACACATTTACTTAATATGTTAAGTAGCTATATATTAAGATTACTTAACATATTCACGATGCATTTTTACTGTATGAGAATGTTTCTAAGAGACATGGGCTGGCCTATATAGAGAGAGAAAGTCCTAGTATGGAGGTCGGGGTGTATGGATGGGTCAAACAAATACAGGACTTCCCCCAGTAGACCACTGTTTGTGTCCTAAGTGACAAGTGTGTGTGTGTGTGTGTGTGTATGTGTGTGTGTGTGTGTGTGTGTGTGTGTGTATGTGTGTGTGTTTATACAATAAAGTACAGTAGACCATTAAAGACGTGAAGAATGTAGCATCTTTAAATGACCTCAGGAAAAGCAGTGGCAAAAACTGAAAGCTTCTTCTGTTTATGTTTAGTTCGACCCTGGGGACGGTGAGCATGCCTGTCTCAACTAAATGGGTCACTGATAATATTTTAAAATCAATATTTTGACGCATGGGAAGCCTGTAAAAAAGTGGGGTGATGTGGTCCACTTTCTTGGTTTTGGTGAGGTCCAGGGCAGCAGCATTCTGAAGCAACTGCAGTTGTCTGAATTTTTTTTTTTTTTATGGAGACCTGAAAAGACACTGTTACAATAATAATCAAGTCTAATGAAAACAAAAGGCATGAACAAGATTCTCTGAGTCCTGCAGAGAAACAAGTCCCTTAAATCTAGATACTTTAATGTTAAGGTGGTAGTCAGCTGATTTTGTTATCCTGTTGATGTAGGTTTTGAATTTAAGTCTGGGTCCAGAATTAGGCCAATATTTCTGACATGGTTACCTTCACATCATTTGTTTTACTTTACCTTCTTTCTCCATCATTAACTTTCAAGAAATCCCAACAGAGACATTTAACTAATACCACATGCATACATATACAGCTGGACTTTTTTTTTCATTTTCATTTTGATCTCTGAATCAGAACATTTACCCAAACCCAGTAAAACACCATGGATGTTAACCAGTTTCAGATAAGTATGTCTTGATCACGTTACCACTTCAGTGTTGTCCTCTGAATGGAACCAAAATGATAAATCACATAACAGTTTCCCAGTGACTTTGTCAGTCCAAAGTAGATTCCTCTATTTGGTAACCTGGGTGTTATTCTCATGTGTTAGCCCTCATAACTGTTGGTCATTACAATAAGGAGAAAGGTATAAATCAAGTGTGCAACAATGTGTCCGGTGGTAGCCGAGAACCTAGAAGACAGATCTTGCTGATTAGACTAAACGTAAAGCGTCTTCATTAAATGTATGCCCACGGACATGGGAGATAGGACGGGATCCCTCTGGGGCCTATTACTGCTGGTGGTGGAGTTAAGCCATTAGAGGGGACGATGGAGTCTCTCAGGTCAACCTCTCGAAACCTCCTGAAATTCATGGTGGTGATGCTATTATTGGGTCACTTTGAGCAGAGAATGACAACCATTTGGCGAAGGAAATGTGGGCACAAAGATGATTCTAGATGTTGGTCAGATATGATGACGTAAGAATTTGGGGCTGAGAGGAGCTCTCACTTCTAGGAAAGCAGAAATGATAAAGAGGATAAGAATAGGGAAAATAGAAAACATTTTTTTCAATTCAAACATTTATTACTGAACTGCCTCCAAATGGCCCAAAAATCAGTGATTGATGCATGGTCATATTAGAATTTCCACGTAAGAAACACAGGAGATGTTTTTGTAAGATATGTTCTTTTCAGTCATAACTGCTTATTTCATTGTAGTCCTATTTCTCGCTCATAATTTTTTTTGTGAACCAAAGCATATTTTATGCTAGCCAAAAAAGAGTACTCCAGTTAATCACAGTTAATGTGAACTATGGATGTATCTTGCTTACCAAGCTAGCAAGCTAGCACTAGTGTTACCTCGGAACTTGGTAACAGTACCTGTACCTGCCTTGGCTCCGCCCTCCCATCAAAATATGGTCACTTCTGGCTAAAATAATGAACAAAATAGCGTCTGCCATAATGCCGGACTCAGGATTCAAAGCAGAACAAGGCTTTAAAACAGTGGTGAAACCAATGTGTGACTTCACGGATGTCTACATATACGTCAATCTACGGTTCCTCTACTAATGGTTAACAACACAGCTCCTTCCTCGCTGACATAGGAAAGATGCAAAAAGAACACAGGTCCATATTTTGTTTTCCGGAAGTAATTTTGCTAGTTTGCTCTTTCTGAGATTCACAGTAAGCTCACGGGCAACGGTGTGCATTTATCCTCTGCACCTTTACGGAGTTCTGCTGAACAGTGCTAGCATTTTTTATATCCTGCAAATCTTTCGCCGCATTTAATGCTGTGCACATATAGCACTGTAGTATCAATTTGCACCAATTCCTTTTTCCAAATTCTAGTGTGCAGTTTGAGAAAAAAACTAACACTGTATTCAATAACCAGATGTGTCCCTTTAAGAATTACGACTCCTCTTCCCAGTGCTCCATCGCAAGCAATTTCCTGGGGGTTTTGCTCTGCACTTGGCATTTATAGAAAAGGTCTTGGTACCGTAATCACCTTATTACTTAAGGCAGTCTTGTGGTGTTTTTATACCAAAAGAAAATGTCCAAATGCATTTTTCACGCCAGGGTTTGCTGTCAGTCAAAGTTTCAATGTTGAACCACTGACCAATTGGAATTACCTGCAAGCTGCGTTGGACTGCAGAGACGTTTGAGGATGATAAGCTTGAAACATGCTTGGAAGAGATCCTGCGCTCATGTAGTTGGAAGGAGATATGTCAAGGCAATTATACCTCTCTTCTGTTTTGTAGCATTGGTGCAGTGGCTGTGAGCTGTAAACAATTCAACAGCTTGCAGCCGGAGTCCGTCCACGGTGCCCTGTGAATCTCTGCATCAATAAGTAAAAGGCTGCTCTTCTGGTGGCTTATCACGGAGCACTTTGAAGGCCACTAGTCCCCTCCACTTGAAAGCATGTGTCCAGTTTGAGAGAGTGGGAGATGCAACCTTTTGATGCATGAAAGGTGTTCCGCAAATTTGTCACTGTCCAACAGCAACATCTAAATGTCACCAGGAAGTTAGGGTCTGTACGGCCGCAGAGAGGAACAACTGTGCATTTTGAATTCTCTGCTTTCAGCCTCAGAATTACAACAGGGTGTACAACATACTTAAGCAATTTAATTGTTTTATGATGCACACTGAATGGGCAATGAAGAAGATTGCAAGCTAGTAAGCATAGTTGCAGACAAGGCAGGTTTAAAACTGCAATCAATGTTTTATGAGGAAGAAAATGCACACAGCACATTTGTAAGACATCAAAGACCTAACGTACGACGTAACGTGTTTGGGTGTGTAACACTGAAGGTAAACATAAGCTTGTCTAATTGTTGTAATATATACATTTCTGCTTAATTTTTTCTTCGTCACTCTGCTTACTACTCTTATTATATGAATAATTTATGTCATATGCATTGAATGTGTTGTAACTCTGTTATGTTGTTCATTCTATACACTTGACATCTATTGCATTCTGTCCATCCTGGGAGAAGGATCCCTCCTCTGTTGCTCTCCCTGAGGTTGTTTTCCTTTTTAAGGGGAGTTTTTCCTGTGCCGATGTGAGGGTTCCGGGACAGAGGATGTCATATGTGTACAGATTTTAAAGCTCTCTGAGGCAAATTTGTAATTTGTGGTTTTGCGCTATACAAAATAAATTGAATTGAAATTGAATTTAATTACCCACAGAGAAACACATCAGGGTTGAGTAGAGAACGAGCTCATCCTGACCAACTTGCAGTACGTTATCCTGTTTATTACACAGCGCCTTTCACCCAAAAAAGGGATTTCAAAATGATTCCATTGATTTATAAATCTTTTCAATACTTCTGCTAAAAACAATGGTCCTATATAGTTGCGTATATGGATCAGATCTACATTCATATCGACGTTCTGATATTTTTAGCTGTGGTCTGCAATAAAGAAATAACAGACCGAAGAATGCTGTTACTGACCAATCAGTGTCGAGTATAAAACGATTTAACATAATTTACAAGTGCAAGTTAGGCTCTTAGTGTCTTATATAACTACCAAATATCCTTGTTGAAGACGTGTGGTTTTATGCACATACGTGTTCAAACGTTCATAGTTAGCTCGTAACCTGCACACAGTTTCATGTAGGAGTCAAATGGGATGCTTTAATACAGGCAGGCAGACTTCTTGCAATCATGTTTCCATCGTGTCCGCCCACATTTTGCTCAAACTGTCGTGGTTTTTCTTTGAATATTCTTCCCGTTGAGGAAAATTTGAATGTGTCTTCCCTACCACAGTATTACATCGAATCTGTTAAAAGAGATCCGCAGCTATGGCAGATAATATGCTGATTCTGTGCATTCAGCCCTGCCACACTGCCCTTGGGTGCCAAGTGCACTAATCCCTCTGACTCTTTTATAATCTGTGGCCCGCGGATAATGCGCCTGCTGTTACATAACAATGTTTTTTTTTTCTTATTTAAGTGCTATTTTTTGCTTCTTTTGACTGAGGTATATTAATACACTTTTTCTTTTCATGACTTGTATTTGATCATATTTAGACACCAGGTAAAATCTAAATTTGTATTCAAAAAGCAACCCACCTAATGCAGGTTCACTAAATTACTGCCCCGCTGATGCACATGATGTTCCACTAAAGTGACAGTGCAGCACAGGTCTACTCAGATATTCCTTTAAATCCGTCTCATCTCTTCCTCTGTGCTATTCTGCTCTCGTCCATACGCAGCGTGTGTATTTTATTTTTTTATGGTTATGATGATGGATTCCACTTTGATCCGCATGACTGACTCGTTCCCTGCTGATGCAGCCAGGAGCTTGAGCGTGAGGAGGAGGAGGAGCGCGAGGGCCTCGGTCAGAGAGCAGTGCTGTGTCAGTAAAAATCTGACCTCCTGAAGTCACAATCTGTCCATCAGTCTACTGGACCGAAGTGATGTGCTGTCTTTACTTTCCTTCAATCAGGTAATAAAAAAAGGATGTGCAACTCTCCTTCAATTCATCTGTCCATTCCTAGAGAGTCTGCAGGTTTGTTTGTATGTAACAACTTTCACAGCTTCTTTTCTTTTTTCCCTTTCTTTAATTCTCGGCATTTCAGTCCCTAGCTGAGGAAAAGCTATTTACACACACACACACACACACACACACACACACACACACACACACACACACGCGTCTGATGTGTTACACTTGAGCCTGCCAGCTTGACAGCTGTGCACAATCATTAAATAAATCTCCACCTCCACTCCCCACGATGCCAGACGGCATTATTTGTGTCCGACGCTTTCATTAGCAGGCAACACAACGGCTGATGTGTTTTCTTGTTAGCTATCATACAGAGGAGGGCTATTAGTGTGAGACGGATGCGACTGTTCCCCCAGACAGATGAGACGAATGCAATGCTCGTCTCCTGTCTTTGATGGACTCCCTCAATTGTCAGTGCTCATGGAGCTAAGCTGGCAGAAGTTAATCATTGGACTTTTATTTGTTGTAATAGGATATTGTTATTTTTACAAATAGAGATGTGCTGCAAAAAGTGTCCTTATTTTAAATGATGTCCGGTTGTCCAGTCTGTGAGCTATCCATGATGTGGTCTTAGAACTTTAACCACTTTCACAGTGTTGCTTATGAAAGTTAATTGTGACAAAAAATGTCTAATTCAGCGTTTGGTTGTACTTAGCTCCACCCTCTCATGTCACTTCTGGTTGCAAAGATGGCGCCTATTAATTGGCAATTTTGAGGCTTCAATACAGCAGTCCACCAATGGGTGACGTAAAGGTGACTACGTCCACTTCTACGCTTTATACCCACTCTAGTTACATTTAGTAGTTTCCATTGAGTAAATTTGGACTCTAAGGTAATGAATCCTTTCAATATTAATTTGTCTCTAGTTTATCATTATGCCTTTCCTTTTACATCATTGTTGAGCGAGTTTAGAACCATGGAAATCAAGGCTTAGGATTGATTTATTCTGTCTCTAAAGGAACAAACCCTACTGTATAGACAGTAATACATGGGCATGTCATCCTAATGAAACATTGTAATCTTCACACAACATGATTCACTCTCCTGACATGCTTACTTTAAGATGGCAGCCCGGTCTCACTTCCAATAAGTCAAACTCACTTAGGATGGTTTGGAGGGGGGGTGAATGGGTCGAACAAACACAAGACCGCTGTTTGTGTCCTGGGTGAAACTAAAAGTTAATACTTGTTTTTACGTTAGCATCAGAAGTAACGTGAGTCAAAAGGAATCGCTAATAAGTGAGGTTGACGTCAACCACACTCTCTACTAAACTTAACTAAGTACTTCTGTTCCACCTGTTGTTCCTGACTAGTTTAAAACCGATGCTAGAGGGGTACGTAGAGGCATCATAGTTTGAAGCTGAGGAACACTTACCGAGCCCCGGTACCTACCAGTAAGAACGCGCTGAAGATGGCAATTCAACGTTGTCGAGTGGTAGGTTAAAGAAGAAAAGATACAAAATGTCTGTGCTATAAAAGGAACATAACAGTTGACTTTCATTATGTTACCGGTGTGACACCAGGAGACTGACCACAGCCATCCCAGAATGCAAGGTGCCATTTACACCATTAGGTCATTATGGTGACTTTGACTTTGACACCAGAGTTCAGGGTTCTCCTCCTGAGTCCAGTATGTGGTTTAAACAACCAGTCTATCCGTAACAATAACCGAGTGATGTAAGTGTCTGAACTTACCATGACATGAAATGTATCAAATAATGGCAGATATTATATTGCAAAAAGCAAATACTGTAGTAAAACAATACAATGCCATTGAGACAAATCTGTAACCATCACTGCTTTCAGCCTCCGTAACTAACAGACATAAGCCGAGAAAATGATTTCTACAAACAAAGCCATTCCATCTTCCTCTCTGCACTTAAACAGTATATACATCATCCACTTGTGAGCATTTATGTTAATGTAAAAGGACGAGTGGGAACACAGTGAATTAGGTGGGTTGACCTAACTGCCTCCGTTGTGATTACCTTTCCAGCTTCTCTTGAGGTGGGAGCTGATCTAATCAGAACCAAGCCCATGCAGCACCATGCTCTAATTCTCTTTTTATACCTTTCTCGCATTACCATTCTGTTTCAACAGGCCTGTTTTAAGCCCCCTCTCTGGGGGTGCTTCCCCTCAACCTTTTATATGTGGCCCATTAATTATGAATGAGACAGAGGTCTCTGAAGAGAGTCGCTGGAGGAGTGATGGTGCAGGGCCAAGAGTAGGGGATTGTGCACCTTCTTGAAGAGGAAATGGAGAGGAGGTCGAGCAGCGCTGCATATCCAAGTGTCCTCCTCCTCACAAAACCAGAGATGATTCGCACACAGCTATGTGATAAACCCATAAACTAAGGAAATCCTCAGGAAGCTCATTAGTAATGCAACTATACTTTGTTATGGAGCTTGAACTGCATTGAATAATAAATGCAATCACTCACTTAACGCTGACAGTGTGCGACAGTCAGATTCAACCTTGAACTGAGACTTGCAGCGAGAAACGGGATCACATTTGCACATTCCTGTGGATCCTCTGCTGCATTGTACTGCACTATACAGTATGGGGGCATGGCTGACAGAAAATGATTAATGCACAGGTCTATTTTAAACTTTTTTTTTGTGTAATTACGGAAAGAATAAAGGGAGAGAGTCTAAATCCAGGAAGGGAATAGCCCTCACAGTGAGATATCTGTGATGAATTGAGAACTGAGCATGTGACACGTTCCGCAGAGAAATGTTATAATTTTTGACTGATGTTTGACCTAGTCATTGAGAAGGCGCTGTATTGTAAGTGCAGCTATGGATAACCATAATGATTATATGAAAATAAAAGGATACCACGCTGGGAGTGATTTCATTTCATATTGATAAAACTTATTAAACCACAATGCCTCCTCTTAAGATTCCATTGTTATGGCTATGAAACGACTTTCATAACTGTCAAGTTAAAAGAGCATACTTTGGGTTTAAGAGTCATACATTTATTATTTTAATGAAGCCAGCCTTTAAGAGAAGACAAAACCCATTTTGCCTTTTTAGAAGATTTATCCTTAACTGACGGATGTTTGCCATCCACTAATCCTCCCCTCAGTAATGATTTCGTTCTGATGAGATATTCTGTAAAATAAATTGGTAACTATATTTATCACAATCTTTCAAAGAAATGTAACTCAGTGAGTGATGAGACCACAGACAACATGACAAAACAAGAGGTTTGGACAAAAGAGAAAAAAGCAGATGACGTTGGTTCTGTTTTTGCTCCAATTCATACACAGCTGGTACATTCTTCTTATTATATGACGATTTCTTTTTTTACCATCATTTCTGTGTGTTTTGTGTAAAAAATGTTTTACCAGAACCACTCTGCATGTTTTCTTTTTGTTAATTGTTTTTCTAACCCTACCCATTTCAATGTGGTCACGGGTCTTTTCATCTTATTTGCTCTATTTTGGGGTTTTCATGAAAATATTCCTGGCTTTGTGCAACCTCTTTTTATTTGTATGAGTTGCTTTAAGGTTAGCTGTGTATTAGACCCTAGTTTACATCTTCCTATAATGCACCTTGTGAACTCTTTCGTCTTAAGTGCCATGACATTTATCATCATCATTATAATCACCATCATCATAAATTGCAGAAATATCTCATCTGTATGAACTCAAACCTGGATCCATACCACACACTCTTTCCACGGAGTGTGTGGTAGAAAATGGCAATCAAAAATAGCTTGGTGCTCATAAAATGTCAGGTATGAAATTGAACGGATGCAATTATCTATAGGCATTTGGGTACCACTGCAGAAAAACCAAGGCACAGTTAGACTTAGGTAATTATTTATTAAGCACAACTTGTTTGATCATTAACAACTAAAGAGGTAAAGAAGAACTCTAAAGGCGTACCTGACATTAAACTTTAAGATCTTCTTAATGGAGCAATCATTTTGCGACAAAGACACACATGAGAAGAGAAAACTTAAGGCAAGTACAACAAAATGCTCCAGAAAGTTCGCATTTGAAATACATTCTGCAAAACTTCTTAGAAAACAGTGGCTTCAGCATCCAGTGTGAACCCGGCGTCGGGTGACTAACAAGACTGATGACTCAGGTGACAAAATTTCAACATTTACTTTTACATGGACACAAACACCAGTCTCCTGGAAGAAAGTCTTGTGTTTCTTTGACCCATCCAGCACCTCTCCCACCAGCCTTAACTGGACTCTCACACCATTTATATTACATCACGTGCTCTTACTGTAGACTAATGAAGCTGGAAGGTTTACATTGGAGTACTCCTCTGGTTGTAAGAACACAGATTGTATAGTCTATGAGAATTCCCATTGTCTTTTTGGTTCTCTAAAAATGTCTTGTTTAACTTTGGGTTGTACTTTGGTCCACCTTATCATGTCATTTCTGGTTGCAAAGGGAAACAAAGGAGACTGCTAAAAACCAAGACGGCTACGCCCAAAGCGCAGAACTGAATGCTTCAAACCAGTAGTCCACAAACCAATTGGTGGACGTCACAGCAACTACGCCCACTTCTTAAATACAGTCTAAGATTAAAAACATAAATGACATTTGACTATACATTTGACACTGACAACACAGTAGCTTAAAAATAATAACCCGTGGAAAAGATCAAAAGTGTACATTTATCTATTGTACTAAGATTTAGCAGCGTGATGAAGGCTGAAACAAATGGTAGCTTCAAACATTTGTTTTTTGTTGAAAGCCTGCAATCATTTTTTCTCTCTTCCCTATTACTTTAGCTTTTTTGTGCATGCTGGCAAGCCCGGTTTTAGGTTGCTAAACCATGCTGTAAAGAGACAATCCACGTTAAAATTTGACAGCAGCCTATGTGAAAGGATGTGGGCAATTAAGGAGCTGAAGAGAAATTATCACTATAATCACTGACATTATAGTCTGTCTGTTTAAACATTGTTTGGAGGTTTTTGGAACCGTTTCTTAAGGTCTATGACTTGTTTTCTCCCATACTTTACCATATTTATATTCAGTCTTCACATATCTGATTTTCACTCCTAATTTACATTTACATTTCTAATAGTGTAGAATAGAGCACAGCTGTCATTCTGCTCCAGAAGTGTGATGTTTACTCCTTGAGGGAAGGCACACAATAAGCCTCTTTGGCTATGCTTTTTTGGCTTTGATTGCACATCTGGTGTTAATGTATGCTTCACTCTTCTTGTGCTTAAGGCCCAAAACTTTAAAGTGGAACTGCCCTGTGTTGTTTTTGTATTACCTGTTTCATTAAGCATTGAAAAAACTGTTAGATTGAGAGACTATCGAAAACAATAACACAGTGTGCAAACTGTTTCCACCCCACTGGCCACAGAGTAGCGGCTGGGTGTCAGCAATGCTCTCACCTGTTTGATTAGTTGATCAGATGCCTGTACCGGTTGGGGGCTGGTTAAGAGTGGTGTGTGAGGAGTAAGCAGTTAATGCCAGTATAAGACAGGTTATAATAATAATAATAATAATAATAATAATAATAATAATTTTATTTGGTGGCGCCTTTCATGACACTCGAGGTCGCCTTACACCTTACATTACAGGTTAGTAAAAGCTAGAGTTAGCTGCTAACAGTACCCGGGCCTTCTGGGACACTGTCTTCTCCAGCTCCACCCTCTTGTCTAAAAACAGAAAATGGCGACAGACGAAATACTAAACTTGAGGTATCAAAACAGACTATGAGTCTTTGTGAATGAATTTGCATCAGCCATTGAAATCATCAAAAAGGTTCACTAAGGGGGAAACCTTTTTGAGGTACTTTTGTGTGTGTGTGTGTGTGTGTGTGTGTGTGTGTGTGTGTGTGTGTGTGTGTGTGTGTGTGTGTGTGTGTGTGTGTGTGTGTGTGTGTGTGTGTGTCTGTGTGTCTGTGTGTGTGTGTGTGTGTGTGTGTGTTCAACCTAGGGTCTTGTCAAAAAATCCCGGGGTGCAGAACCCCCTGGAACCAAAGCCATCTGTTTTAAACAATGTGTTTCATGTTTCCATCATCACCTCACTTCCATGTCCGTGCAAATTCCCTCATCAAATCTGAAAATGAATTGTAATGATTGCTTCTGGTGCAGACAGGATGTTGAGTATTCTAACATGTTGGGGAAGTCTGAGTTCACTGACTGATCTCCTAACCAGGGGCATATCAAATCAAGATTTAATGATAAACCAGAGATTAGTACTTTTCATGGACCCACTTCTGTCTGCAAATTGTCTTTAAAGATGTCTGCCACCTGGTTTGGCACACTCCCTGACTTAGTAGCTGTCCTACAGCACGATATGAGTAGGAGCAGTTCACTGTGCAGCTCATGAACATTAAAAAAAATCCATTGAGTTAGAGTTAACTGACAAAGGTGACATGTGATGTGTGGCTCGGTTTGAAAAAAATAAACTGGTTTTAAACCTGGGCATGGAGATGTCTCGGGATCGGAGCTGATTCTGTCAAACTGGTGCACAGGCCATACATTTCTCCACCCTGCGGGGATTCTTTAAGTTGCTATATGTGTGAAGCACGGCGCTGTGTTGAGCCCCAAAACAGGTGTCTTTATGCATGTTGTTCACTCTGCAGATATTTATTCCAAATTGACAAAATGACTCTTTCATGGAAACAAAAGAATATTTATTCTGAGGCCGGGCAGTGTCACATGATAGGTTGAACTATTGAATTATCCACACACTTGTTTACAACCAGTTCAAGTTGAAGTGATATAAAGCATGTTCACTTCCTTGTCCCTTTGTCGACACATTTGAAATGAATCAGGCTCAGCTTTCAGAGCCTGTTAGAGGATATCCGCATCCTTTCTTACGGATCAAATGATCTGTACAGCTTCAAATTCCCAACGTCCAATCTGCCCCGCAGCCACCGTTGTTGTTCTCGTCACTATTCCTGCTTTCCACATGTTCCGTTCACTTTCACATCCCACAGGCACGGCGTGTAAATAAATGAGCAATATGCACCTGCAGTGAGTAAATGTATTCTGTGCAAGTATTCAACTGAGTTGCTATTTTGGGCAGGTTCATGACTAACAGACTGTTAGTCAGTCTGTTAGTCTCCTCCTTTGAAGACAAACCTGGCACTGTAAAAATAGGAAGTGTTTGTAAGATGTGACACAGCTCAGGTTCAAAGGAGTTTCTTTAAGAGATCCCAGAAATAACAATGAATATTAGTATATTAGTTTCTGTGTGTCAGTTTGAATAGTTCATATGGGGACAATTCCACTCAAGGTCCAGTTTGGCCAATTTAGTCAAATTGAAAACTGAAAATTGAAAGGCACAGCTTAATGCTGCGTTCTCACCAAAAGCAAAGCGAATATTCGCAACGCGTCTTCCGGTCAGTTTACTCGCAGGTCCATTTGTGTTTATTCGCTTCATTCGTGCTAGACTCGCTGGAGAGGTGGAGGGGCTTATCTCCAACGAAAACTCTGTCAACTCAGCTATTTATTTCCGCCATCAACCATGGAGGAAATAACTACTATTCTGCTTTATACTTGTTGTGACAGTCCCAGATATCCAGGGAAACTAAACGCTGTCTTGTCTGGTTCATAACATTAATCCGTATTCACTAAATCCAGCAAGACACACGTCGGCTGGTTTACTGCAGCTGTATGGACCGAAAATAAACCATTTTACTGTGATTTAATTGCAATAAATGTACAAAAAGGGACGCCGAAATAACAACACAATGATGGTAGTTTGTAAAAAGTCAGAATTCATGTTTTGTTAGTTCTCTCTGCAAGATGACATGGAAATCACTTTATAAATGCTTGTTTTCTGAACGGAGCTCGGATCGATGACAGAGTGACAGGAGGAGAATCTCAACGCTGATTGGCTGTCGCAACACAGCGTCACGCAAATTTTTCCAGGAGTCGCCAGGCTTGAGTTCGCATCTACTCGCGTATATTTGCATCTGTGCATTGACTTTACATGTAAACTAAACGCGTGAAAAATCCGCTTCGCTTTTGGTGTGAACACGGCATAAGAAAAGACTGTTGCCAAGGCGGGTCAAGGCTTATTTGAAGGGAAGTCTGCAACTTACGCCACTGAATTCCGGTGACCACCATCCTTTCACAAAGAACATGCAGAGCAAACTCAGGATTAGTGGCCTTAGTGTTGCAGCCTGAGATTCAGCTGCTGTTAGCTCCCTTCAACTTTCTCTCTACTCTCTACTGGCCAGCAGGGGGCGACTTCTCTGGTTGCAAAAAGAAATCGGATGTATAGAAATCTATGAGAAGATGACATTACTTCTCACTTGATTTATTCCCTCAGTAAACATTGTAAACATGAGTTTATGGTCTTCAATACAGCATGATCGTCATTTAGTAAATTATGGTCCTTTTAGAATAAAATAGACCATAAAGTGGAGTATGCTTTAGGGCTTGCTTACTGTGATTGACAGTATACGGCGTCACTACATCCTTTTTCCGCTGGACTCTGTGTTTACATTAATGACACCTGGTGCTCAAACACAGTCAAATTATCCTTGTTCATTGAAGGCTCTAAATTGCCCGTAGGTGTGGATGTGAGTGTGAATGGTTGTTTGTCTCTATATGTCAGCCCTGCGACAGACTGGAGACCTGTCCAGGGTGTACCCTGCCTTCGCCCATTGACAGCACCCCTGCGACCCTTAACTGGATAAGCAGGTTACGGAAAATGAATGAATGAATGTATCCCTTGAATCCTTGAAATTCAATAAAATTACTATTTCTATTATCGGAGTGTGATTCATTCAGTCCAGTAACATTTAGAAAGTCTAGAAAAGCCCCATTATGAAATCATCTTGTAGAGCACACTGTAGAAATACAGTGTATTAATAGCAAGTTAGTTGCAGTGTACGCCCTACATACTACTGTAGAATACCATAATAAACAGTAATATACTGTTGAATTAAATACAGTAGTGCATTGAAAGTAACAGTAGGCTTCTGGCAACAACAGCTGCCAGTAGTGAACTATAATTTTAGGGGAAAATGTATTACAGTATTAAGGTACTATATACTCCATTAGGTTCTATGTTATGTATATTCTGGTAGAATATATATCTTAGTACATGTGGCAGACATAAATGATTTGTCTTGTCTAATTAACAAACAGGAAGCAGTAGTACAAGTCTGACAGTTCCAGCAAGGCCGCCTAGAGTTCTGAGAGGTTGTGCAAATCTTGTCAAATCCACATAACAGCCAGCTGGAAGCTAAAGTAATGCAGAGGTACACAGATTAAGGATAAACTATTACACAGGAATATTACAGCAATTCAAGGGTTTCAATTCAGTTGTACGGAGAAGGAGGGAGAATTACAAACTGCTTTTCGCAACACCGCAACAGCCCTGGGAAAAAAACCTGTCAACTTTGAAATTTTATGAAGAATTGTGCGTTCTGTCTATGCTAGCAATAATTGAATTGAATAACTGTGCAGTTAGTTACCTTCATATTGAATTGTTTAATTCCCAATAGGGTCCTTACATTGCTCTGTTTACCTTCAGACAGGTCAAGAATAGTGCAGATAAAACTTTGCATTATTGAGGCTCTCTGCTAGATTGTTATCAATGGCCATGGCCATCATCTGGACCGAAAAGGCCAATTTACTGTATGAGCAGAATTGATGCAAGGAGACTTTGATTTCAATTGACACCCGCTGAGCTGCAGTGCCCACTGGCAAGCATCCAAAGAGCTTCCGTCTGGGAAATAAAGCCGCTGGAGCAGAAACTGTTATGACTCACTGTAATCCACAAAGACGTTTAGGTATGTATGCAGTGATGCCCTCACGGCATCAGCACATATTTTTGTGCATTACACTGGTAATTGTCAGTTTCATTTGTAGGGAAAACTATTTTAGCAAAAATAAAATTTCTCATGTCATGACCTATGTTCAATGTGTTGTTGTCATGAAACATCTGCCTTACTTCCCCTTAGCTTGGAGGTCATTTCTGCTTCTGCAGACTCCAAAACCCTCGTTAAAGGTAAAGTATGTCGGTACATTCAGCAAGAAGTATATTCTCAAGTCATATTTGAACCTCTGCAATAAAAGAAGCTAAAAAAATAACTGTACAAAATGAATGATATGCACTGTCCTTTAATTAGCACCACTGTCAGCACATTTAATGATTATCTACTGTATGTCCTCATTTATTTATCTGGTACGAGCCTCAACATTCCAGGACTCAAGCAGCAACCATGAAAACTAGAGCAAAGCTGCTATTTACATTTTTAGCATTAGACAAAATTGGGGTCAGTTGCAAATCCTTCCTAAGCTAAGGATGATCTGTTGGCTTGTTGAGTTTGGTGTTGCCCTAAAATCCAGGCAGTGCATCCAGCTGCCACAGCCAGGCCCTTGGTAGGTGCTAAAATGTGACTGCATGCAAACAGTGATACCTCATATGGCACATATAATGAGCTGCCAGATTATGTCACAAACAAAAGCAGCTTAGAATGAATGAGAAATTTTGCTTCATGGGGTCGGATCAGTTTCAATATTAATGACTGCACACAGAGGGATTCACAAATGTTTTTTGTGATTTATTTATAAATGGATCTCTCCACAAAAGTATTTTTCAATGCACACAATAGATATTATATATAAATAAATAGAATCCACATATAAAAAATAAGCTTGATAAATATATTTCTGATCCACACACACATATTACTTGTTTTAAAGAAATGTAACAAAATTGCCAAAATAAATGTTTTTAAAAGGAACTGTGTGTCAATGTGTTCATCAAAATATATTTGTGAACGCTCTTTTTTTTTTTATACGTGTTCATGAATATTCTATTATTGCAAAAGAAAATGTGACTCACTTTTCACTTCATTCAAACCGCACAGCTCACACAAACTCTTTCCTCTTGAATATTAAATGTGCAACTGAGGACCTTTTGGCTTCTAGATAAATGAGATATAACATTTGATTTAGTGCCGATCTTATTCTGGTATGCACATTATTTTCTTATGCCAAAAAACGGCTGAGCTGCATCAAGATGCTCATCCACAGATGTGTCATCTGCTCAGTCTTTTGTCTCTAACACAAAGTCTCTTGCATGCTTGTAATCACTCACCTGTATTCAATTCAGTGAGTTGCATGCTCATTCACATCAACCTGTTAACAAAAGGGACTCGTTCAGGAGTCACTTTGGAGACTTCCAATAATCTTGTGACCAGACCGGAGCTGTCCAGCGGCGTGACAGACGTCCACTTTCAGCTGTTGACACTCCTGAAGGTTGGTCTCCCTGCTGCTCCGGACAGGAAGCAGTCATGTCCTCAGAGGGAAGGGCTGTTTTTTAGGCAGATGGGTCTCCTGGTTGGGTTCTCACAGTTCTTCCAGCATATTTTCTTTAGATTGAGAATCCCTTCAGACTTGTTTGGCAGCCAAACTGGAAACCAGGGCGCTGATGATAGCTGGTTTGAATTGGAGGATTTCTCTGTTCATCTCCTCTGGACCCTGAAGCTGGAGTTCATTTAGCTGCCAAAGAAAAAGCAAAGGGTTTGAGTTGATTAAAATGACACCATGGCCTCCCTCCAATGGCACAAGTCTACAAAGCACATTTGTCACATTGAATGGACCCATTACACAGCCTCTGCAGGTTTGGGCACATCCCATGCTTCTTGGCCTTATTCTTTGCCCAGACTAGTTCTCATTTTATCATACTGGAAGTTTGCCCTATGATCATAAGATGTTCTCTGTAGTTCTGAAGCCCTGGCCTCGTTACTCTACCCCAGTAGAAAATGCATCCTTAAAACCAGACACATAAGTATGCATTGTTGCAAATTACTTCGAGTTGCTGAATATATATATGAATATCAACAGACAAGGCAATTTCTTGCGTAAACATTACCCTAAATTTGGAATGTCCCATTTTAACTGATTATCGTCCACAAGGCTGCATAGCAAGGATACAATGGAACATTAACCAGCTCACGTGGCTGTGAGGGGATGCCCGAGATGTAGAGTTAACTCGTCTATCTCTTATCTGGGCACTATAGAGCAGCGGCCCCCAACCTCTTTTGCTCCATGGACTGGTTTCATGTAAGACAATATTTTCACGGACCGGCCTTCAAGGTGTGGCGGATAAACACGACGAAATAAAATGATACGACCGGTCATTTTCGTTAGCTTGTGGGCTTAGTTTTTGAGGTAACGTATCACGTGACACAGACAAGCGTCTTGACATGTATCAATAGGCACAGGCGGATGTAATTGGGAGAGAATCCGGTCATTTTTCAAAATAAAACATCTTTCAGACTCTGATAATCAATAAAATGGAAATAATACAAGTTGTTTATTCTTTCTGTGCGGCCCGTTACCAAATGACCAGTCCGTGGCCCCGTGGTTGGGGACCGCTGCTATAGAGGGTGAGTCCTCTTGTACTACACACACTTTTGGGGTAACTCGGCATGTTATTACCTGAGAAATATTCTCATCAGATTGCTGCTTGTTTTGAAGAAAAGTTGTCACCTAGGATAGGGCATTGGAATTTCTGTGTAGTTTTTTCTGGAAGATGGATCATTTTGTGTTTTGAATTGGCAGGCAACAACCCAGCGAGCCAACTGCCCCTCCAAGCCCTGGCGAAGCCACCGAAGGTCAGTATGCGAAATAAACATTTTACCTAACAAATAGTGTTTGAAGTGTTTTCAAAAGGTCACCATACTCAAAAAAAATGTTGTCGGGTTGTATCATTATCTGCGTTCTTGCATAAGACCTCTACTAGCCTCTGCCACCACACGCTCCTCCTAAGACAACACTGTGAACAAACTAACCCCCTACTCCGTTGCCCTCGAAAATTGTGAAGGCCACCCTCCCTCAGGTGTGTCATCTGTCTGTTGCTTGGAACACATTGGACAACTAAGAAGTCGTGTTTGCAAAATAAGCAAAACGGAGACAGAATTTCAGAAAAAGGTGTCTTACAGACTTACAGTTAAGGGGCACACCACCAATTCTACATATAAAGTTCAGTTTACTTGTCGTGACAAGTGCTTCTCAGCTAGCTAGCTAGCTAACCTTTTAAGGCGCTTACTGGGAAATGTAGGTTCCAGTGTTTTTGGTGCTCCCTCTACAAAATAAAAGTCAGAATATCTTGGCCTCTGCTGCCTCAAATTTGACCATTCCTTTTCTTTTGTTTAGACACTTGTGGTTCCCCGTTTTTTTAAAGAAGTGCAATGCTTATTCAATGTAGTGCTCCTTTAACAGATAGGTATGGCTTTGAATTTGCCCTGTTGTACAAAAAGAGAAACGCGTGTGAACCCCACAACAACTGATATTTCCATTCCTGTCAGGCTCTAGTGCTTCAGAAAGTCCTTACTATATCTTATATCATATGACTGAGACTAAAATAGCTTGCAGTCAATATACATTACAATTTTACAATATGCTATATTATTTATTTGCCAATATAAATAATACAGCATGGAATGGAATTAAGTCGAGTGTGTTTGTATCTCACAAAATCTAACCACTTTTTAGTATCTCCCTTAGAGCCACTAAGCTTTCAGTACATCGTCTTTATGCACCTTGCTTTATTTCCAATATACTGGTTGTTATTGTAATGGGTGCCCTGAGTGAGGTTGGCTTCGGGCATACAATATAATGTTTATCATGTCAGTTTATTGTACCTGATGAAAAGAGGCATCAACTATATGGTGTGAGCTACCTCCCTCTTTGCTGTCTCTTCTACTTGATGACAGCATCAGTGCAAAACAGTTGACACTATCAGGACTGACACCATAACCTGATATTATCTGATAATGTAATGTCGAAATACTGCCTTTCACTTACAGTGTTGTATAGAGGGAATAAGTACAAGTCCCTCCAACCCAACCCCACCCTCCTAGGAAGAAAATGGAAACTACGCCAAAAAGAGAGTCTGTGAAAGGAATTTGATGCATTTTATGTATTCAGCTGTTAAATTATATTTTCTGTAAATTTTGATTATTTATCCCCATCTACATTACCAGAAATACTCTTTTAAAGGGGTATCACTGATCCCCTTTTTTCCTTTCCTGTTGACCTTAAGGTTGTAACATGTAGATTATGTGTCAGTGAATATTAAAATCAGTCTGTGCAAATCAAACATACATAACCAGCAGCTGCTTTTAAAAGTACTTACTTATTTGATTGTAGTATGTGTGTAAAAACTGTGCCAAACTTTGATTGAGTTTATTTAACCAAATTTACATGGGAAATATGAATTCAAGATTTCTGCACAGCTAGAATTGTGATACTTTTATATACATTATTAATCATTCTTTCTTTAGACTGCTGTCCAGAAAGGAGAAACTCTTGTTTTTAGAAAGCTTTGGTATATAGACCAAGATGGCAGTTTTAAAGAGTCTCAGTCCTTACACACACACACACACACACACACACACACACACACACACACACTGTGTCTCCTCTGTATAATTTTCAGGTCACTATCACATTTTATCAGGAAACGCATGGCCAGCCTCCTGTGAAATCTGAAAGCTTCACAAATACTTTGTGAGTGTGTGTCTGTGTTTGTGTATGTGTGTGTCAGGGGAACAGGGAAGGAGGGACACAATATGCACAGATACATAACTGTAAACATGTTTTTTTTTAAGTATATAAAATAAAGCTATATAAGAATTTGTTAAAGAACTCCTCAGCAGTGGGTTTGCTGTCTAATGCTAAGACTGAGTGTGTTTATATGTACACCAGTATCTCTTAGAAGAACTATCATTCATTTCACTGCATTATATCAATATATTCTGTATTTTGGACCACACTGTGCAGGAATGTCTTTGACTACTTGGCCCAATTCCAATCCGGCACTTCCACCCTTCCACTCCATGATATAATTCAGCTTGTAGTCACACTGACATCTCAATGAAGGACCCTTCTTTAATGCCTAGTTCACATTACATGACTTTAGCTCTGATTTTCCACTCGCCGACAGTTTTTGTAGCTCCTTGTCAAAATCCCCAGCTCAGAGGCAAATCCACTTTGTCTGGCGCTCACACATCAGCGAGCGCTCGAGTACTATGTTTGAACTGCTCGAAGACGAGAGCCGAGAGGCATCGCAAACCCAATCAAGATATCTAGCATGCTAAATATCTGGATCTGTATGTCTTCTGTCAGGGAGCTTCAGCCGACAGGAGTACAAGGGGTTGAGGGAAAACCTGGCGGAGGGGTCACCTCGCATGTTGCCTACCTGTGTGTGCTAAGGGTTGCATTTACAACCAGAGATGATGTTGTTACACCAAGACTAATGAAGGATGTTTGCATGAATAAACGTAACACATAAGGTAGTGACTGATCTACAAAGGTTAAATAGCAAAGACATGTGGAAACAGAACTGTTTAACCAAATAAGTTCACACTACTCAAAATGTTTGACTTAACTGACTACATAGGAATATTTAATTTACTATTTATGTTAAAAAAAAACTGTTTGAGCAAATGTTAAGTTAAATATATAGATTAATTTATATTTTTATATCTGCACACTCAATTCAATTGATTTAATGAACACTGACTGATCCTGAACTCAATGTATTTAATTGTGCACAACTTACAGCATAGCCTGTGAACATGATTTACCATACAGGCAGCAGGATGGCAATAAACATGTGTATTACTGTCCATTCACATGGTTGGTACTGTTAACATAAACTACTTACAAATGAAGGTCACCTAAGAATGCATTAGCTTCTATTCCATTCGAACTATCCTTGGAAAGAAGTAGTTTGCAGAGATGTCTTTCTTCAGTGTGGTCGTTGCTGGCTGATGATGGGGCTGGATTGCTGTAACAGGAAGCACAGCAGGGTGCTGATCCACAGGCTGAGGGTTGAGGTTCAGGTGCATTACCTCCCCACAGAGAGGGCAGGATCTGTGCACTTTCCTCATCTTTATTTCTGCTGCTGTGTAGGCCACAACACATTTAACCTTCAAGACATGCCTGCTCGATATTTTTCTATATTTACCAAAGCTTGATGGATGTTATTCCTATCATGGGACATATTAAAGTGAAATCAAAGTATTACCTAATGGTCTCCAATCACGGTTATACCAACATAAATCCAGGTGAATCAAATCATAACGCAATCCTGCTGCCAAAAATACAAACTGAAAGTAAACCCGAACAAATTAATTATTTCCTCCTTTGAGGTACATTTGATAAAACGTTCAGCGCTCATCTGTTTTTAGAAAAAAACTGAGTGTTTACATTTTTGCCAATGGGCTTACATCTGAGACGTAGATATTAGGAGACAGACTGACACATCCGATGCCAGCTAATGGAGGGTAGGACAGGTCGCCAGCCTATCACGGGCTGACATTCAGACAACCATTCACGCTCACATTCATACCTACGGGCAATGGTCTCTCATTGGATTTGTTTAATGTGAGATAAATCTAAATAAATATTTTATATTTTTACTTAAAATATATGTATTCACTTGTAGAGATTATTATAAAATACTTCCCCTTTTGTCCTGGCAACTGCCAGAATGCATTGTTCTGTAAGTGTGTGGTGGTCGCAGTAAATCAAAGTGAGAATCTATACATTCCTTCAAAACAAATCCAATACACCAATACACCTGCTCCTTCAACCAATGACTTTTAGCAAAATCAAGTCATCAGAACACTACATACAGGAGAATAAAACCCCTTTGGTGCTTTTTAACAGTCTAGATTGTTTTGGTGTGAGTTGACTAGTGGCAGACATCTCTACGCCCGATAAGTCCAACACTAGGCAACTCACACCAAACATTTCCACAAACAGAAGTGTGTTGAGGATTGAGATAATAGAACTCTGTAAAGTGTGAAGTATTAACTGTGAAGTTTTGCAAAATTTTTGCAATTTGTGATGTTTTGCATGTGTTTGTAGGTCTGTTTGTCCAAATGCATTACTATTATTATTATTAATGCAATTACATACCCATCAAGCATGTTTCATTTTGTCAGTCTGGCACACAGAATTCACTACACACACACACATACGCACACGCACACACACACACACACACACACACACACACACACACACACACACACACACACACACACACACGCACACAGTAAAAAATCATATATATTGCATGTTTTCATCCCTTATGGGAATATCAGAAAGATCTTGCCATGGGCCCGCCCACCATCTGGGGATCACTGTAGAAAGAGCTGGAATATTATGAACTGTGCCGTTCTTGGCGATAGAACATGACAAACTGAAGGATCAAAGGATTTTGGGATTGTGCCGAGATGAAATATGATATGTGGTTTTGCTGAAGTGAGCATCATGCTTGATCTAATTCATGGCAGGCCCAGGGAAACTCTGCTCAGTTATTAAGTAAGAAAAAAGGGGGAAATTACTTTTTTCGATCTTAAAGCTAACTTAAAGAGTAACGCGTCCCTTTGGATGGGAAAAGGTTGCTGCACTGAATTTAAGTATGTTAGAGCTCCTGTAAGAGTAATATTAAGTGTTAGATTGACAGTTTTTTGTATCAGTGTAGCAAGGATTTTTTCCAACCTGACATATCTAGTTGCACATTTTAATTCTGCACATATCAGCAAAACGTTCACTGACAATTTACTTAATTTGTTTCCCTACAATGTTCTAACCTGACCCGCAAGATGGTTGGTTTCACAAAACCATCTGGCCAGCCTCACTGTTGTTGGATTAAGAGTCAAAATATATAACAGTTAAAGAGTCAAAATATATTTTCCATCAGGAAAAGCCTTAAGTTTCGTACTCGTCCCTTCTTTCAGTGAAGAAATACTCACCGGTTCTGATATAATTGATTCTGTTGCAGCATCTAATCTCTTTCGGAGCTGCCATTGTTGTTTAGAAGTGGATGCCTATATGTGTTGTCCAGCCCACACCTAAATCACGCCTGTAGCTGACAGTAGCTCCTCAGAGGAAGCTGATTGGTCTGGATACAAACACATTACTAGAAATCTTACAAGATGGATTTTTCGCCCCGTGATTCATGTGTAATCTCACGAGAATCAAGCTGCCATACAAAGGTCAACAAATTTAACCAGTAGCAACACATTCTGCTGTGATTGTCACAGCCTCTAACACGTCCAGATATGACGATGATGATGTATTCTGTCTGATTCCATCTTGTATCCAAACGTGCCCTAGGTGCACCAGAAAAACAACAAAAGTGCATTTGGTGTTTTTGTGGCCAGGCTGGTCTGGTTGCGTTCGGTACTCCCCTGATGCACTGGGCAGGATGCACTTCACTCCCATCTGCACCGCATCAGCAGTTTTACAAAAATACAGTCCAGAAACTTAAAGAAACATATTTAATATTTGACTGAAGAGCACAATTTTCCCTAACCTTAGTTTAAGGTGCTTTTGTTGCCTAAAGCTAACCACAAACTAAGGGATGCAAACTAAGAATTAGACTCTAACACTGCCGGCCATCCACTGCAGCCGTCTCCCTTCAACTTCTGTGCAGTTCAACAGTGAACTATTTTCTTAACTAAAGCAGTCAGTGCACATAGTTGCAGGGAGTAAATACAATGTGTCTAGGCAAGACCCAGTACATCCTAAAGTGTGTCTGGGGAGAAGAATATCTGGGGTCACCTGCTAAAGCCAACACTACCAAGACCTGGATAAATGGTGTAATATATTAACTTGGCTTTTTTTTATCCAACCTGTTTTTTTCTACCAGTTTACGCACACAGTTTGAAATACATTGTCAACATTGGAAATTGGAAAAAAATAAACATGCAACAAAATAATTTTGTTATGTTAAGGCACCAAGACTACTCGGTTGGTTTTGGTATAACATCATGGTTTGGCTTAAAAAAGTTTCTTACATTATTTAAGTGACGGACATAAATTATAAGTCAACGTGGACTTCCGTGGCCTACAGTTACAAAGGTTTTTTGATACATCAAAAACAAACTTATTCCAGGTTTTTCCTCAAAACGTTTTCTACTATGCAATTACGTTGTATGGGAACGTTATTTTCAGGAGACCAGGCTGCACAGAAATGGAAATATTCATTTTTTTGACAGCCAGAGTCCCCATTAGGCAAAAGTAGGGGATGACATTGAGAAAGAGAATGGTTGACATATATATATATTTTTTTATTATTCATAAATAACCTATTCATAATAGCACCCATGCCCCTGTCTGTGTTGAAATTCTAATTCTTAAGATATATATGCGATATCATTTCAGAATTTAGCTTTGCCTCAAGACTTAATGCTAAAGACGATGTGTAATTGTGGTAATGATAGCAGTAGTAATATATGCAGGCAAAGAAAGAATGAAACATTTTCTTCACATTATAATGAATTACAAAAATAATTTAATAAATCATGTCTATCAGGTGACTAGTGCACCTATACCTCTGTTTACCCTCCTTCTATTTTCTATTGTTACTCTTCTATCCTTTCATTCCACAAACCCACCAGGCATTGTCTGAGAAATCATCTTTTACCCTGAAAAGGGGAACAGATGGAGTGGAAACCTTAAATCATCCACAGGGAGCACCAGCTACAGTAAAGGCTAATACAAGAACGATTGAGACGACCACATTGCTGTATGCAAAGTGACACCAGAGTGTTTGAACTGATTTTACACAAACAAATGTCTGGCTTTGTTATAAACATGGAGCTGCGTCTTTCTCTGCCGGGACCATCAGTCAGGGTGAATGATTTATACAGCTGTGGCAATTTTACAGTTGAATGAGTTAAAGGGATCAGAAGTGGTCCCAACACAATTGGATGAATCAATAATATCTGTTGACACAGCTTCCAAACCTAACCTTCCCAAGGTATTTGGTTGGAAAGTCAATGGATGGACATAAATGGCCAAACTCAACCGTGTGGAGAGAGAGTGAGAATGAGGTGGGATGTGTCTGGTTTAACTGATGATAAATGGATCACATGGAAAATTGTCTTGGTTGTGCTCTGTCTCAATTTGTCTAAAATGTATTGGTTGGGTCAAGAGAAACAGTTATATATATATATATATATATATATATATATATATATATATATATATATATATATATATATATATAGTTAAATAGAAATGCATGTGTTCTTTGTTGATTTCTTTTGAGTGTAACATTGTTTAAGTCCTAGCAAAATGTGAAGCAGGATGTAAGTGGTCGCCACAGTGTCACATATTGCAGACTTTGGCCACAACGTGGTAAATGGTAAATGTGTCATGCTTTTCTAGTCTTCCGACCACTCAAAGCCCATCCAAGACATCAACACACATTCACACACCAATGGCACAGCCTTCAGGAGCAACTTTGGGGTTAAGTGTCTTGCCCAATGACACATGGACATGGACTGGCAGAGCCTTGGATCGAAACCGCCGATCCTCTGACTGATGGACAATCCTGCTCTAACAATGAGCCACAGTTGCCCTGATGAAGTATTGAGTAATAGTTGTGTTACTCCGCCAAGTGCAGGAGAGGGGAGGGGAGGAGAGGTTTTGGTTTCAAAATCCCTTTATTGATCCATTGCAGGGAGACACCAGATCACTGTCACATCATCAATTAAGCCCAGAAATTAAAACTCATCAAAGCACAAACTCTCCTCCACACGGAGCATAAAACCCTGCAAACAGCCCAAATGCGGCTGAAGGCCGTCACATTGTCCATAATTTGCTAATAAGTGCATTCCACCCTCAGTTGGGCCTTCAGCAGTCCCTCCAGAACCAGTACCAGCTCAACACTGCCAGCACTCTGTGTCTCAGTTCCTGCATGTCAGCCAAACTGCAAACTTAGAAGTACCAGACAAAAAGATTCCCAAAGTATGTACAGTGTTCCTTTTAGAGAATATTTCGGCCAAAGAAAAACAAACCAATGAAAAAAACTCCTGGAGAACCTGTAACCACCTTTTTAAAAGTCCAAACAGTGCTGACAGACAAGGGCACTGAACAAATAAATGTACAAGATTTTCACTCTGAGAACAGAATAAACACCCCTCCAACAGCTCAGGATAAAGAGGATCTGTATCTGTTCGTAGCCTTTGCTCCGTGTACGAACCTCCACTGGAGATCTGCTGGTGTGGTAGACGGCTTTTTACCTGCAACCTGAAACTTGTCCAGGTGTGGGGTTGTAAAAGTGAGCAGCTGACTTCCTCTTTCCTCCCACTCCCCCACAGAGGGGGTGATGGACAGAGAGGGGGAACAGTACTCAGAGCCATAAGTCCCTGTTGCTTTCTGTGATTGTGACAGGGCGGCTCAGATTTCCTCCACCACTCTGTTGATCAGCCTGACTGAGGTGATGTTGCTGTTTTCTCTCATGGCGTCCACCGATGAAAATTGTGATTAGCCCATCTACTGTAAACATACTTTTCAGCGGCTGGCCGTGACTAGTTTAAGCCATTTTTAAAACCAATTCTTCAGAGAAGGGAAGACGCTCAAACGTTTTTTTTTACTTGTGGTAATGTTTGATTCATGCGTCTAGCGGGAATCCGTGGGTTTTAAATTGTTACACCACTACTCTGCATTCCTCTGATCTCCTCCATTAGCCTATATCACAACAGGGACTCCAGATGATTGAATTATTGAGAATATGACTAGAGCATCGAGGTGGCGTCTTGGATAACAAATGTCTGGGTTTGTCGTACATGGACATTTAAGATGAACGGTCTATCTTATGACATTTTCTTTTACAGAAAGATGAGAGGAAAGAACAGGAAAATGAACATCTTCATCAAATGGCCCCGTTGATGCAGCCTGTCTGAGGCTGGCTCACAGGCTGGCATATTGCAGTGTCTAAGTCATTAAAAAATATATAAAAATAAAGGTTTCTCAAACAACCACATTCCAGGAACCTTGTTTGTGGCGCCTGTGATCCTAAAGATCTGCCAGGCCTGCAGTACAGAGCAGTAAAAAGAGTCGAGTAAGGTCCAAGTTCTCCGGTTGCTGGAGGAACAGCTATTTGTCGTAGCCCCAAAAAGCAGTTTTTGAGCTGTCTGGAGTCTAAAAGAGGCTATTTTGGACTGAATGTCAACTAACCGGTGCCCCCCTTCATCAACAGGCAGGTATAGAGCTGCTACCCGGACCCAGTGCCAGCAAGACCAGAAATGGTCCAGGACTGCTCTCTGGATGTGCTCTATCAGGCCTTTCGGTGGAATTAGAGAGAATCAGGACATTCTGATGTAGGATTTCAAAATGAAAGACCTTCACAATCACGAGCCAACGTCCTTTTAAACTCAGATTAGAATTAAAGGAAACAGTCTATAGTCACAAACTAATTTCACTTCAGATTAATAGCAGACCATCTCAGGGTGTCACTCAAAGAGAATCAGGACGTTCTTCTTCAAAATTAAAGCCCTTTAAAATCTCATTCATGAGGCAACTTCTTTATAACATAGCGTGGTTGACATTAACTTGACTGTCTACGGACTCATGGGACTAACGACTGTTTGTCTGACTTATCCATCCACAGCAGATAAGCAATAAAATGACTTTTGGATCAACACATCGTCATACATCATACCTCATTTGAGTCAATATTTTGTGTCAAATGATTGATCTCTTTAGTTAGTAGCTGTGTAATAAGCAGGCAAATGCACAGGGGTCATTGTTCACTTTAAATCATTTCTTATTTAGTGCCTTTAGTGTCTCTTTTCTCGTCAATATCAACAGGGTAACTTCTATGCTCGGCAGCACCTTTTTTTTTAGCAGCTCTCCACATTTCAACGTTTGGTTTGTTGTTAATGAACTAGTTTGAGAATATAAGGCTCATTGTCTCTCATTCTCCCTCTCTGAAACACACATAGATGTAAACCGAACTGCGACAGTGCGCTAAACTGAGAGATTCCACTGGAGGTCGGAGCATTTTATATAAAGAATTAGAAACACCTAGAGTCATAATGAATTCCATATATCCTGCAGACTGTGAGGTTTATTCACCAAGCTTAACACATTTACATTTACAGCAGAGAAGCTGAGTAAATAAATCCCTATAGCAATTCTGATTGTTTTACTATTTACAAATGACTCTATTCTGTCATGTCTATCTCTACACTGCGAGCAGCACTTTAACCACACATTCTTGAAGAACATCTAAGGATGCCTCTCTGGAGAGGCGGTTCATAAAATTGTGATTAGCCCATCTACTGTAAACATATTTTTCAGCGGCTGGCCGTGACTAGTTTAAGCCATTTTTAAAACCAATTCTTCAGAGAAGGGAAGACGCTCAAACGTTTTTTTTACTTGTGGTAATGTTTGATTCATGCGTCTAGTGGGAATCTGTGGGTTTTAAATTGTTACACCACTACTCTGCATTCCTCTGATCTCCTCCATTAGCCTATATCACAACAGGGACTCCAGATGATTGAATTATTGAGAATATGACTAGAGCATCGAGGTGGCGTCTTGGATAACAAATGTCTGGGTTTGTCGTACCCGGACATTTAAGATGAACGGTCTGTCTTATGACATTTTCTTTTACAGAAAGATGAGAGGAAAGAACAGGAAAATGAACAGGCAACATTTGAAGATACAAATTATGTTTAGCATGTTACGTTATATCATAGCAGCAGATCAGAAATATATTTAGTCCCAAAACATGCACCTTAATTGCTGTATATTGTAAACCTAAAGTGGTATCAATCAGTTCTCTGACATACAGGAGGATCTAAGAACTGCAGTGCCTCATGAAAACCACAAAACTGAGCAATACTGCTCACAAGTGGTAATTTAAGTAATTGCACTACTCCACTCCAATTTCATTTGCAATGGAATCCATCCTTCACCAGTGAGGATTTATGATAGAATATATGTGTGCATGAGGTGCCAGGATTTATTCTAAAATCACACTAAAAGTAATTATCAATTATCACTTTTTTACACAAGACCACAGTAACCTAAACCCGGTGAGTTTAGATTCCTTATATTTAGATCTTGTAGCTTTGCAGTGCCAAAGCTTGAGGCTTTCTTTTTGTCGCAAACATATTAGGGCAGTAGTCTGAGTTGAGAGATGGTTTGAGAGAACTAGTGCTTAGACTGTTAGGGCACATGTTGTGTTACAGCAGGAGTAAACTCTCATGTCAAACATCTGAAATCTAATCACCTGAACAGCATGCAAAAAGGCACACATTTGGAGTTTGTCATGTTGAAGCTCTGATTCTTATAATACACACTACCTTTTTATATAATGTAACTGTGCCACTTAGCCTGAAACCATATTTTTTTCTGCAGTATTAATTATGGTCAAAAAAAGAATGACCCTATAAACTATAGGCTATTTATTTTTGTATTTCAAACAGTACACATGGGT
This sequence comes from Anoplopoma fimbria, assembly GCF_027596085.1. Lineage (NCBI taxonomy): Eukaryota > Metazoa > Chordata > Actinopteri > Perciformes > Anoplopomatidae > Anoplopoma > Anoplopoma fimbria. Next base: position 2,941,402 of record NC_072464.1, on the reverse strand, counting down.
GTGTAACACTGGAAGTACTAATACAGTAGTATAGTGGATCTAAAGTATTTTACATGGACATGGATAGGGAAGCAATGTTCTTTGGATGATATCTGAGACCAACAAAAGACTGAAACTTGTTTTATTTATATTTATTTGATCTGAGTTTGGAATGTTGGAATTAACAATAGACCAATGAGCTGTTTGTGCCTGAATTGGTTTTGCAGTAAAAGATAACCTGAGTGAGTGTAATGGAATACTGATATCAAACTGAAATTGTGTATTACCTGCCAATGTGGTTATGTTTTTGTTTTTGTTTTTTGTCTGTTTGGCAGCAGGGTTACTGAAACACTTCTGGCCCAATTTTCATGAAACTGTTGCTCATGAGCTGTTGAGACTGTACCTTGAAGGCAATTTGCTGGATGCTTTCCCTTTTAAAGGCCTTGACTTGATCATGAAATATTCCAAAGGTAACACTTTCACTCCTCACTTATCGACGTGTCTTTTCTCATGAAAATCAGCAGGGTTACTTTAATATTAGTTGATTAGATACTTGTGCATTAACCAGCGTTTTTCCTCACACCATCCTGGAAAATTTACTGCAATTTCAAGTGAATGTGAACAACAATCGTTCGTATCCTTTTGAAACCTTCGTCATTGTTTGTTCCTCTATTTGGGACAAAAAGATAGCCTAACAGGTGATGGGGGTCACGTCAGTTTGGCCAGCATGTCTATAGCACCGGGCTGTAAAAATTGAGACAAAACATTTGATACTCACAAATTACCAATTCTACATAGTAAGTATTCTGGTAGTGATATAACATGCATTATAATTAAGTTACACACGTTGCATTTAAAGCCATTTTAACTGGGACATTGCAAATCATTTGTAAATATTGTTTTACACGGACTGCAGAAATCTATTATTCATCTTATTTTGTTAGCACATTTTCTAATTCAATTCCCAGTATAGAATTATTGCAGCATCGTTTATGTTGTTGCCCTTAGGGATTAAAATAAATTGTGAATCAAAAAATGACAAAAACAAACATTTCAGTTGTGACATGGGGGAAACAGTGTGGCACAAGTCTTTGCATTGAAGCATCGTAACAGAGATTTGAATATCAAAGACGTCTCAAACAGCAGGTGGAACATTATTTCTCTGTAACTGTTGTTGTATGTCTGAAAGTGTGTTTAATGTGCTGCTGCTCTCTTGACCAGGAAACTCTTCTAAAGGAAAATTTTAATCTTAATGAGCCATTTCCTCATTGAATACATTTTGAATACAAAGAAAATTTAAATTTGGAAGAGACATTTGAAGTGAGACTGCAGTACACTACAAAGTTTTGAAAAGTGAAAATAAAACTCTTTTATTTTCTAAAGAAATGTGAGAAATGTATAGAAATCTTGCTCTTAAAGCTGTCTCAACCCAAAGCTTGAGAATGGCAGGAAATATGAATGCATTCTCCCAACAACAACAACAACAACAACAACAACGACAACAAGAAACGGCAGAATAGTGGAAGAACATTATAGTTCTGCCTGTGATCCCAAGCCATTTTTTCCGAAGTGGAGGAAATAAATGTATGCTGTCAACAGCATCAAAGAAAATGGAGAGATCAAAAAGGATTGGAAAACAGAAATCCCTGGCAAAGAGGATCGTTAGTGAATTTAAAGAGAAAGGCAGTCAGTAGCAGCACTGTTGAGTTCACTGAGAGCAGACTGAATTCTTTAAAAATTGTAATTTATTAAAAAAAAAAAAAGAAATTAGATAAAAGACATTTTCTCTAAACCGCTGAATAGAAATGACAGTTAGATAATAAATCTAGATTCACACCTTCCTCTGAGAGGGACTGGACAACAACATGCTTTTCACTTAAGGCCCAGATAATTTCCTCTCTATCTTTTTTCTCATTTTGACTTATTGCCAGTCAGACAATTTAACTGAAGAGGTTTGATAAGATTTTTGGTAAAAGAGCAGGAGGATTCTCACTGTTGCTGTGGGGTTTATGATAAGTACGCTTAGTGAGATCAACAAAGACCTTGGAGTTATGTAATATATGTATTCCTTCACTGAAGTTTAGTATGGAAATGTTTGTTCTCTCCTGGAATATATTTTCTATACTCACTTGAACAAGGTTAGACTTTGAGGGTTTGGAAAGTCTATTTCTAAGCACGAAAACTGAATTAAGATTTTAAAGAAGGGAAAAAAGAAGGAGAATAAAATACCCTCAACCAACTTGTAGGGAAGCATTGTGTAATTAATACATTTGATGAAAGCAGACTTTATTTTTCAGCCTTTTAAAGAAAAAAATCTAAAACAATTTCTGCATGAGGATTTATTTTTTCCTTCTACCTACATTTCTTTCTTCCTTTGCTTCCTTTTGTTTGTTTGTTTGTTTGTTTGTTGGACATGCAAAGAGTGTGTCGTTTATGTTTCCTCCAGCTGGGGGCAGCATCACCACTTGCGTGCTGCTAATCTGCTACAATTATACACCAGAAGAAGAAGTTCCCGATGCAACAGCTAGGCATCAACATGCCTACTGCTGTGATTATGGAGGAAAATTTTGATAAATTATTAGAGCAGTGTGAAGCCCAAGAGCTCGAGGTATGCATTGAATCGTGAAATTCATTATTTGCAGTGCTAATAATAAATGTTGTCCTACAGGCTAGCTTGAAGGCTTGGTAGTGGTGATTCTGACAGTTAGCATTAGCTCATGAAGGAGCTAGCTTTGTTTTCACTAACGTTACTCTAACGTTACTCTATTAACACTGATGCGTGTTAGCTCATACTAATAAAAACGTAATCTGATGGTACTGTTAGACACAGCGCTACTCTCTGCTTTAACCTATGCTATAAGCAGATAGCAGGCAACGTTAGCTCGGTAGCTAACCCTAGATAGCTAACTAGAGCTAATGCTACAGCACTGCTTTGTTTTCCGGTTCTCATAACGTAAAAGCCATTGCTAGCATCACTGTGTGGCCTCAGGTTACTTGGGAGTGACCAATTGCTTTGAACAATAGAGCTAGAGATATTGTAATAATGCTATAACGTTAGCATAAAGCAAGGAGAATGACAACATAACAGACTGGACCACCGGTAGAGTCTGAAGCTAACGTTACGTATGTCTATTAGGGAGTCATCTTTGCAATATATACATCATGGATTGTTTAGCGAAAGTACGTTTTGTTTGCTGATATTTAGCTTGAATATTTAATATCATACCTGTGTTTATGTCAACAGGCTCCAGGGGGCATTGCAACGCCTCAGGTGTACGCGCAGCTGCTGTCGCTCTATCTACTGCATAATGACATGTAAGTCAACTCTGTGTCTGTCTTCAGTAGCTGTTGGGGGTTTCTCTCTTTTCTTACATTACATTACATTACAGTCATTTAGCAGACGCTTTTATCCAAAGCGACTTACAGTCAGTAGTATATTACATATCATTCACCCATTCACACACTGATGACAGGCTACCATGCAAGGTGCCACCATCAGACTCTAACTAACATTCATGCAACATCCAGTCCACACCGATGGCAAGCCTTCGGGAGCAACTTGGGGTTAAGTGTCTTGCCCAAGGACACATCGACTGCCGAAGCCGGGTATCGAACCACCGACCGTCTGATTGGAGAACTACCCTGCTCTCCACTATGCCACAGCCGCCCCAACTGGTTATTTTTATTGAGGGTGGGGGCATGGACTGATTTGCTTTCAAATTGTTGGTACACATATTTAGCCTACTCTTTGTTCTTCTTCATAGAAATTCAAAGTATCCTTCATTTCAAAATAGCGTTGCAAACATATGCACTATGACTTTTGTAGCACATACCAAAGTGCATGGATTGCTTTACAAATAAATCAATAAAATGGCTTGAAATTTCAAGATGTGTGTGGCAAATTGCAGTAGGTAGCGAACCCTGTGTTCTAGCATTGCTGCCTGCACCTGCAGCTTGATTCTGTGTATTGTCTAACTTGTTAATTTGGTTCTAACAGGAATAATGGCAGGTATCTCTGGAAACGGATTCCCCAAGCAATAAAATCGGTAAGCCTGATAAAACATACGGACACATTGCTGATCCCAACTCCTTGTCCAAGGCTCAGCTGCCTCAATCTTGCATATGCACAGTTTGTAAAAGGACAGGACACTTAAATGACCACTGTGATTTACTCCAGAAGTATTTGGGTGTGACTGCACTTAACTGTAGCATGACAAATGCTGCCTTGTCAAGTTGAGCATACTAAACATTTTTTTGTAATGACTCTCCATTTGTTGCATACAGGCAAACCCAGAATTGACATCTATTTGGGCCGTTGGCCAACGCATTTGGCAGCGGGACTTTCCAGGGATCTACACAACCATCGCAGCTTACCAATGGTCAGAGAATATCCTCCCGGTCATGGAGGCTCTACGAGGTAACATTTCATTTTTGCTTTTAAGATGATTCAAACACTTCTAAATTATACTTATATGCTCTACGCGTTTTGCTCTGGATAAAATGTAGTAAAATTGCCTGTAGGGCAATTGAGGTGAATAAATATGCAGGATTTAGAATTACCATCAGCAGGGGGCACCAGCTAGAAACTGTGTTAGCTGTGATGCAATCCAGGGGAAATAACACTAAGGGACTGAATTTAACTGGTTTATAACACCTTTTTATGTCCAGCAGTATGGCATACTGGTATCATGAAGGCTAGTTCAGTTGGTAAAAGCACAGTACTCTGAATAAGTTAACATGCTCAAGTACCTACATTAATAATCTCTCTTGATAATGCACCAGAATATCTAAACATTTCGGTTCCGTCTTGATTTCACACATCACCTTCTTGTGTCAAATGTCCATTTTTGAGAAACATCCCCGTATAAAATTATTGCCTGAAATGCTCACTGTTGTTTGGGCATATGTAGCATTTGATGGCTCCCTTGTGCAAGAGTTTAAGAATAGCTACCCCCTCATGTTTACGGTACTCCTTGTTGATCTGCCGGTTTGCTGACGTGCGCTATGTCATAAGACAGTTGGGTAACCATTGATAAAATTGCTTGGTGAATGGGGGCCAATTAAGAGTGTTTGAGTCTACTTGCACACATTTTACACTTTTAGAGAGGTTTTGATAAAGCAGTTTTAAACAAGGCAGGAAATCCTCCTTTAAAGAAATTCATTATATAATAAAGCAAGTAAATTGGTATGAACTGTAAACACTTTCTATTGACGATGTTTGTGTAAAACTAACAATTTGCAGTATACACAAACAGCCACTGTATCACAAGAGCTTATTGGCCATAAACACCAACAAGCATCTCAAATAACTGGAGACCAAGTAATGTCTTAGAATTTCTCAATTTGTCTGATAGACAGTTGAAAACCTCAATATACATTCATTTAAAAAAACAAAGAAAAACAAGTCAATCTTAATATTTAAAAAGCATTAACCAGCAAATGTTTTTTCCTCAAAAAAGAAAGATAAACTTTATGTTATCTGTGATTTAATAAAGAGATAATGAATTATCCAAACTGTCAATTTTCTGTTGATTAACAACAATGGTTCATTTAAATTTAATATTTATTTTAATAATGTCAAAAGTATGTGCAAAACTGATAAAGTTACTGCATTTCCAGTAGCAAACAGAACTGTTTATATAAATAGCATACTATGTAATGGTCAAAACAACACAGGAGTCACAGGATGTTGACATTGACTTGTTTACCAATAAGATCGAGCTCTCACGTGGAACCCTGGTGGTCTCCGCACAGTCCGCCACTCCTATCACTGTTAGCGCAACCGACACAGTTCCCACTGGGACAAGTGACACATGCAGCACTGAGTAGGAGGGGGCCATTTCTGTGAAAAGATCTCGAGGCAGCAAGCAGGCAGGAATGTGCGCCCTGGTTGGTGGGACGGGATCGGGTGTCACCAGCTGTGAGGGGCCGGTATAAAGGACAGAGCTGCCAAGCTACCAGTCAGAATAGATATCAGCATATCACGAGTTAGAGCACACACTAAGGATAAGTGCGCATAGGTCTGTTTTTTATTTTGGTAACTTTCGGAAACAGGTTTAGTTTTCTCTTGTTAAAATAAGGGAACTTGCTTCTGTAAGTGTAGTTAGAGACTTCTCCATTATGGACGTTCAGAGGACAGGGTCTATGGTTCGGCCCCCGAGCCCCATGGATAGCCTGGAGAAGCAGCTGAGCTGCCCCATCTGCCTGGAAATGTTTACCAAACCCGTGGTCATCCTGCCTTGCCAGCACAACCTGTGCCGTAGCTGTGCCAGCGACCTCTACGACTCCCGCAACCCGTACCGCTTCTCCGGCGGTGTTTTCCGCTGTCCTACCTGCCGCTTTGAGGTCGTGCTTGACCGCCATGGCGTGCACGGGCTCCAGCGAAACCTGCTGGTAGAAAACATTATTGACCTCTACAAGCAGCAGCAAGAAGGCAGTGGCGACGGCAGCGGAAGCACAGAAACCACCCTGAAGCCCAAAGAATCCAAAGAGCCGATGTGCCAAGAGCACGAGGACGAGAAAATCAACATTTACTGCATGACGTGTCAGGTACCTACCTGCTCCATGTGCAAAGTGTTCGGCCAGCACAAGGACTGTGAGGTGTCACCATTGTCAAGTGTTTACCAGGCCCAGAAGGGCGAACTGAGCAACGCCATCGACACCCTGGTGGCCGGCAATGGCCGCCTGCAGGCCCTAATCAACCAGATGGATGACGCCTGCCGTGCGGTCCAGGACAACGCACAGCGCGCCAAGCAGGGGCTGGCCGAGCGCTTCGACCTGCTGTACGCCGTCCTGGAAGAGCGCAAGACAGTCCTGCTTGAGCAGATCGGCAAAGAGCAAGACGAGAAGGTAGCAGCTCTTCGGGCGCTGGCTCAGCGTTACGGCGAGCGGCTGCAGACCAGTTCGGAGCTCACCGACACGGCGGTGAGGGCCCTGGAGCAGGGGGCCCCCGCTCAGTTCCTGTTGGCCTCCAAGGGCCTCATCACCCAGACCAAAGACGCAGCGAAAGGCTCGCTGGGGGAAGAGAGGCCGGAGCCAGGCTTCGAGAAGATGGACCACTTCACTTTGTCGACGGAGCACGTTGAGGCAGTCCTGGCAAAAATGGACTTCGGAGTGTGTGATGAAGATGAATTTGAGGATGCGGAGGAGGAAGAGGAGGAAGAGGAGGAGGAATAATGAAAATAGAAGTGGTTATGGACTTACTGTAATATGGGCTTTTGAAGGTTCTTTGTGTTTATAGCAGGGACTGCGTTTGATGTTGAAAGAAAAACAAGGTTACAGTGGATGTGGGCTATAATGGCTCGCCCGTACTTTCAGTGCAATATTTAATTTCAATGTCATATTCATACCTTTTCTTAACTTCCTTTTATACTTTTGTACTTCAAAGCCAGCTCAATGGAGAAAATGACCGAGATAAATGTAACATTAGAAGGTCTGAAGATTGATTACACGTCATTTTCCTCATATGTAGCTCATGGAAATAGGTGTTTGTGTGTTTCTCACTTTGTCCAAGTTTGTGTTGAATTGGTGATCAGCTGATCTGCCTGTTATCACCAAACTGTCTTTAATGGAATGTGGAATAAAGCTGCATGAAGTTAAGTTCCCATTTGCTTTATTGGTGAACTAAAACATGAAGCTTCAGTTAAGGGAACATAGAAAGGAAGACCCAGTATTATTTTGGTCCTATAGATTTTCCTCGGAGTGCATCAATCCAAAATACTTCCCAGACTGCCGCTGCTCTTACTTGGCAATAGGCTGCATTTAAAAATAAAAGCCCTTGCCACGTCCTGTCTGCTTTGCCTTTGCTGGTGAAAAGTGTGTGGGTGTGGGTGTGGGTGGGGGGGCTATTTTTAAGAGGTGAGAAACGATAGCCCGGAATAGACTAGGGGACGGACAGGACAGGTCCTGTTTCTCCCCCATAAAGCTTCCCATCCTCCCACTCATGGACCTCTTGCTCAGCAGGTCCGAGTCAGAAGGGCACACTAAGAAAAGGTCACGTTGCCACGCCAGTCATCGGCCAACGGTCAAGAGGCCACGATAAAAATACACGTCTGCCTGGGGGAACAGGTTACAAAAAAGCCCCTGGAGATGACTCGCTTGGCTGTAGCTGGGTCCTCGTTTCTTTTCTAATACGCAGCCAGTCGGGTGCAAGAAAGTTGCTCCAGCTCCAGAAGCAGTTTTGTGGGGTCATCTGGGTCAGTTTCCTCTGTAGTCAGTCATCATGAAGAGACACTGCAATGACAAAACATAGTATTTCATCCACATCTCTCTGGAACCACAGCATTAAGATGTTTTAATCATCATCTTGCCTAAATAAAGACTGCAGATATTACTCCACAACCATAGCTCTGATTTAAAAACAGGACAAAATCATGTCCAAGTACCGTCAAACACAATTGATACATTAACACTGCATTTTTTGTACTCTTTCTGGGTAAGCACAATTATGGGGAGAACTGGAAGCCCCTTGGACAGCAAAATGGGAAAGTGCTCTTGACAAAATCTCCGGCCTTCAATTCCCAGCTGTCTCTTCTCGTCCAGCCTGTTATTGTTACTGCTGCTAGCTGCTGCAACAGACTGTTGGTACACACACTAACACACCGTTGCTAGGCTATAAAACACGAAAGGCCACAACCCTGAGGCATTTACGTGATAGCTGCAGGAGCAGCAGCAGTGAATACATGCCGGTGTATGTGGTTCTGTGAGGCTCTGCCACTCTTAAAAGTTATCTCCACAGACTACAGCACCGTGTCAAGTCTAGATAAATGTGTCAGCTTTGACGTTTTGGAAGCCTGAGCCAGAGCCTGTTGATAAAGGCTTCAGTGCTTTGTGGTGTTGAGCACTGCACAGCATACTGTAACGCTCACGATTCATCTTAAGCATGCCTCATTAAACAGGATCTATTTTTAAGTATACTTGATTATAGAAAATCTAGATTTCCTGTTTTTTTTAGCTCCCAAGTTCATCATTATCATATCCAAGGTTACATAACAATGACTGCACCATTTGTCTCAAAACAAACCCAGATGCTAGAAGGGATTTAAAGGCAGGAAACCAAAAGTTTTTGCTGAGTTTAACTTAAATTGATTTCAATCCTGGACCTCAACTCCTGTCAGATGTTAAATTGTGAGCGTGTGCATGCTTGGGGTGAGCGGGAGGCCGGGGTGATGAGGGGAAGCCACTTCATAAACTCAAACACAAAGGATTAACATAAGCAAACCTTAAGATGGAAAATTTGCAGGAACTGGGAAAAACATGAAGTAAGTAACAGCACATCTGTAGCATTCACTTCAGTTTCAACAAAACCTAATGACCATCGCAGAGTAACAGCCCCTGGCTTTTAAAAACCTTTGTGTCAGTCCTGATTCATGGTGTAGAACCCCCTTGTGCTGTTGCTAATTAGCAACTTTGTTCAAGAGAAACATGAATCTTGAATACCATGTTAAAAGGACATCACAACATAAGAGTGTGTGCAAGTTCACAGTTAGGTGGCTGTATGCACTTCAAATAGAGCCAGGGCTCAGTTTTGGCATGTATTCTCTCCATATGTCTCCATCTGATATTAATATCTCCGCGCTTCATGCGTGCTTCACAGAGAGCACGCGGCAACGAGCGTACAGTCTAGTGGCCCAGGCGTACACCTCCATCGCAGCAGACGATTTCGCTGCCTTCGTGGGATACTCTGTGGAAGAGGCAGTAAAGGGTAGGATTCAGTTTACACCACCTCCTCATAGGAAATGTTATTTCATCACTGTTGATGTGTATAAAGAAGTCAAAAGATGTTATAGTAATGAAATCATACAGTCGCTGATGAGTGTATTTTTAATAGTTTTTTCTTCTTTCCCACCCTTGTCTTTAGGTGTAGTGACCCAGGGCTGGCAGGCAGATCCAGCTACCAGGATGGTGATGCCCAAAAAGCCAGGTAGGTGGCAGCATTGCTCTTTGAAGCTGTACCCATCATCAGCACACTGCTCTGATACCCAAACAGTTTTTATCTTCATGATCAATCCTGTGCCAACTTTCCTGCTACTCTTCTCCTTTCTATTTTATCAGACACTCATAAAACTGTTTAGAGCAGAAATTTAAGAGACATTTTAATTCAATGAAAAACGGGGCTGTCGTTTTTTCCCTTTCCCAGAATCTTGGGCTTGATTTGCTAAGTCTCCCCTTTCCAATGTCCAAAATTTTCCCTCATCCAGTCTGTTTCTTTGCTTCTCCTGCACACACTTGTTTTGTGTCTTATCACATCATCACCACCTGTCCTAGAGCTCAGATGGTCGTAGATTGATCTATCCCTACTGATTTATGCAAACGGTGGAGGAAGAGGTTCGTGGCATGAACCGCTCTCTGTAATCATCGGACAGCGCCACGGAAGCATCTGCCGCGCACATGTCCGCCGCAACGCACTAACCTCACTCACCATTACTCCTCACATGTCTGCACCCACCACCCTCCATCCTCCACAGCACCACTGGGATTTAATAGCGCTTGGTAATTTTAGGTTGTAGAGTGGATCTTGCACACAGGAAGTCATTCTGGTCGGGATGGACGTAAATACTTGATTATCTTAATGATCTCCAGGCTGGAAGTCTCACACAGGTGAAACTCCGTGGGTGGTGTTGTTAAACAGTGGTGACAGTGTGGTCACCTAGAGACCTGAGACCTGTTGAGTGAGTTAAAGCCGGGGAGATGTAGGAAGATGGATAGCACTTGGCTCAAAGAAGAATCCCCCTCTGACTCAACCTCTCCTCCCCTCTCTCCCTCTTTCAACAGATCCTCCCCCCGTCTCACTGGTTCCAAACGAGCAGCAGCTGGCCAGACTCACCGACTACGTGGCTTTTCTCGAGAACTGATAACCCGCCACTCGCCACCCCTTTTTTTCCGCTCGCCCACTACAGGGGTAGAGTACAGGTTCGGACAGACACTTCCTCCAGCCCCAATCCCTAATAAAAGACATACCAAAAAACACACCCATCATCTCACATGAATGCTGCACGCTCTTCTCCAAGACCTGCCTATTTATGACTCGTACAGCTCCCCCTGGTAATTCATACGTTGAAAATGTCGGACACAATGTTGTATTATATCAGTTTTTTCTTTCACTCTCTGCAACCCACTTGATGTATAGATCTGGGTCTCGATTTCAAAGGAGAAATATGTTTCTCTGTTTTTTTATTGCTGACCTAACAGACCCTTCCCATACAATAGAAATACACAGGCTAGTATGCTTTAGCTCTTCAAGGTTGCAAACAAATTTTTTTGTCAGGTAACAGGAAGTCTTGGAATCACCGTGTGGGTTTCAGTCCTCAGACCTCATATTTTGAAGTTGATGTTTTGACTGGTGAATAAATATTTTTGCTGTTTCTAATTTAGTCATTGTTTTCCATTTCTTGAATTCACGAGTGTTGTCTGTGGTTGGTCTTCACAGAGCAGACTGGGCTCATTCAAAGATGTGGAACATTTAAATAGATTTGCCGTTTGGTATCATCCATCTTGCGGGAAAATGAGTTTGCTGTTTTCCGTGGCCCGGCATCAACTATTCACAAACATAAGGAAGAACATTAACGCTGTGGTCATCACCACATTAGACCAGTCATTAACTTGACATTAGTGCAAATAATGAGAATCAAAGGTAATTTGGTTTGTGCACATGTTTTCCTCAAATGTATGAATTACACCAACCTTTCATGACTAAAACCCAGGTTGCATTATTGTGACATGCAAAGTGTCTTAACTGTCAGTGCATAGATTTTAAATAAAATTTCAACACCATTAAACCATTATGATGAATGGAATCTGTAAGTAAGCTTGAATGAACATGGAGGGGTGATTGACGTTTTACTTTGTAAAAGCATATCTGGCTGAAATCTGTTCATCAATGTCTGCTGGTGATTTTTTTTTTTTTTTACCCCCACTATAAATTTACTTTATCCTTAATGGATCTACACTAGCTTGAAGTGGCAAACATTTGACGTGATTTAGTGTGAAATCATGTACATCAGAGCCATTCCTCGCATGTTAGTGGTGTCGAGGAACTCATTCATTTCATGGCATGGTTTGCTTTGTTTTTAAATTTGGCTCTGGTTCTTCCTCGCTTGTCTTGTTAATTCTATTTAAGTAACAACCAAGGCTTTAACTTCCCCATGTTTTTTCATTTTATTTTTTATAATCATTGAACGTGGCTTTTTGGCACTGTCAGTGATGCTGTGAACGCATCTGAGTGGTTTAGACTGGCCTGTATATACAGACATGTTTGTGTATTTGCTCTGTAAACATGTGTCGGCTCGAACCCACGTCCAGGCATGTGATGAACCAGCCTTGGCCTCGTGACAGTTCAGCCTGCCAGAGTCAGTCAGCACAAGTCTGAGCGTGAGACGGTATCTGACCCTCAACATCACTCTCCTGTGTCTGACACGATGGTACTAAATCTGCACACAGACGCACATGCAGCTGCACACATGTATTGGACCGATGACATGCTGAGCGCAGGTGTAAAAATAAACGTTACATGTGTTTAGCTGGATAACCTTTATGCGTTTATGTCTGTCTGTCAATCAATTAAGAGCACTAAATGCCAGTGGACGTGGCCGGTTAGCTCAGTTGGTTAGAGCGTGGTGCTAATAACGCCAAGGTCGCGGGTTCGATCCCCGTACTGGCCAGTAATATCTTTTAGTCAGGTGGGGAGAGTTCTCTCCTCTGTTGTCTACTGGTCATAATCCAGAATGACTTGTGATTAAAGCACTACTGATATCCACATTTGCCATTATGACTATGCTATTTCATATATCCACAATTGTGATTAAGAATAATATAATGGACTATTTCTTCTGGAAATTCAAATGATAATAACATGCCAAAATGTCTCACTTCATTTATGACTAGAAAAATTGGATTGTTGATATCTGAAATTGGAGATATTCTAAGTAGGAATTCATGCATATATACAGGAATGTAATTTTGGATATCTGAAATTGAAAGGCTGCACGGTGGTGTAGTGGTTAGCACTGTCGCCTCACAGCAAGAGGGGCCCGGGTTCAATTCCCGGGCTGGACAACCTTCTGTGTGGAGTTTGCATGTTCTCCCTGTGTCAGCGTGGGTTCTCTCCGGGTTCTCCGGCTTCCTCCCACAGTCCAAAGACATGCAGCTTAGGTTAATTGATGACTCTGAAATTGCCCGTAGGCGTGGATGTGAGTGTGAATGGTTGTCTGTCTCTATGTGTCAGCCCTGTGATAGGCTGGAGACCTGTCCAGGGTGTACCCTGCCTTCAATTGACAGCTGGGATCGGCTCCAGCACCCCCGCGACCCTTAACTGGATAAGCGGTAACGGAAGATGGATGGATGAAATTGAAAGGCTAATACACATCAATGGTAAAAGTGTTGTCACTGTTCCTAGGGAGAATGACTTTGTGGATATCTGAAATGTTGTTTTTGACAAGGGAGAATTAAATTACAGATATCTGAAATATTATATCCAGTCAAGCTTTAAATATTAAAACAGCCACTTGTACTTTGCAAGGACTTGAAGATATCTTCAATTTAGTTTTGACAAGTACAATCAAAATTGTACTGTGCTTTGGATAAAAGCATTCCTCAGCACTTCAAATAAACTTTAAATTCTATGTATTAAACGTTTTGTTCAAACTTTGATTTACACTGACTTTTGTAAATCAAAGATGTGTTAACTAGTAAAGTCACAAAACACCGGATGTCTTTGAGGAAACCAATGTGCTGATTAGAAAAACCTGAGTTTGTGTCCTGCATGATTTCTCTTTACAGTTCAGTTTTGGTGCTCTTTAAAAACCCTTTCAGACCATTAATACTGAGCAACTTGATGCGTGCAGAAGAACACATGATGTCATACCGTATGTCCAGAATAGGCTCATGGTGGTTGATTGAAGAAGTCCAGTGAGGTTTGAGGTTAACTTTTCTGTTTGTCCCATGCATGCATGACCTTGTATGTCATCCTGTAAGTAAACGGTCCCACAGACCAAACGGTGACTTCTTGCTTTAGTGAAGGTTAAAGGTCATGACCTCATGTAGCTTTGACTGAGCTTTGGTTTCGATTGCCTCTAGTCACTGCTGGATTTTTACCATGAAATACTGAGACAAAGCAAGTGTTCTGTAATGATCTACAGCTGTTGTTACATAAATAGTTTTTTGCACTTAAAACCAGCCTCGCCTTTTAGTTTCTCACAGTTTCACACGAGGGGCATGCACATATTTGTACAATCATTCCAATTTGTGTTTACAGTGAGCCTCCAAAGAGATAGCAGATTTTAGAAACAAGTGACGTGAACAAAGAAAATAAGTCAATATGTAGTTTTTTTTATGTTTGAGTGTAGAAAAATAAAACAGATGTTCACAAAGAGCCGGGGGGTTTTCTTTTTTCTTCCTTCTTTTTTAGAAGGGGTCAAAGGTGACTTCTGTCTTGCATCATATAACATGCCACAGACATGATGTTATACAGGACTGCATGGGTGCTATACAAACATAGGGGTTTTTTCTGCTTGCAGAATCTAAAGTGTTGCCGTTGAGTCAGTCAGTTAGGTGTGGGCTACATATTAAATCTTGTTTGTTTAAGATTATTTTCCCCTTTTTTTTTTTTAAATGTTTGGTCAAAGCAGTTCTTGTTTGCATTGTACCCATATTACATTACATTACATTACAGTCATTTAGCAGACGCTTTTATCCAAAGCGACTTACAGGAAGTGTATTCAACATAGGTATTCAAGAGAACTACTAGTCACCAGAAGTCATAAGTGCATCTCCTTTCTTAAACAAGCATCTTAAAGCATAAACCAGAGCAAAAGTATAGTGCAGAGGCAAATTACTACGAAAACAATAATTGCAACAGACTAATACGAATACAATAAGTGCTACAAACTACTACGAATAGGATAAGTGCAGTAAACGTGCAGTGCAAACTGATACGAATACAGTAAGTGCAACAACTAATATGAATACAATAAGTGCTACGAGGAAGGCTCAGGGTAGTGCTTCTTGAAGAGGTGAGTTTTCAGCCTGCCATATATGTACAGACAACCTAGGGCTGGTAATCTTCTTGTTAGAATTCTCTTTACATACCGACAGATATAAATAAATCAAATGTGCTGACAAAAAAAGAAGAAAAGTTCACGTAATACGCACTGAAATGATTGGATGGGCTTATTGAATGTTTACCCGCACACACTCTCTCACCGGAGTCTTCCACAAGCAGCGAGCTGGATAGTGTTGAGTAATAACAATAGCCATGTCCAATGTTTAAGTTCATAATGATCCTTTTAGTGGATTGGCTTTGGAGGGGGGCCTGAAGGGGCGACTCTCACACTTTTGGAGCTCATGCTGCTAGCTACTTTCTTTGGAAAAGAGGTGGCAACACTGGGCTGTTTTTTTACGAAGAACCACTTTTTTAAATCTGGCTTGTCCTTTGACATTAGCAGCCCTAGCTTTAAGGAAGAGGTATTTTATGTTGTCATGTCTGTGTGTTCAGATTTGACTGAGAGAAGGAGTACACATTTTGCCTCAAATTGTGTAAATCGGGCACCAACGGTTAAAGAGTCTTTATTTGCATCCATGGGCCATGTTTTAGGTTCACGTCCAGCTGTTGACCTTGTGTACCTTTTGTCTGCATGCACCTGTCCCTTTCACCTCAGGCATCACAGTTTGAAAAACTCTCCGCTAAACTAAGCTCCAAATGTTATGTCTTTTTACTTTATAGTTTATATAGTTATATGTTGGTTTTCTTCAAAACATATGGCAATGGCATATAAACATTATTTACTTTTTTATTATTTTATGGGAAAAACCAAAAAACTATTTTGGTTTGGTATATATATATATATATATATATATATATATATATATACCTATACCTACTGTATACCTGTGTGTTGTATTTATTTATAAAGAAAGAAAAACGTCTTTAAGGTAAATTGCAAATAATTACTGTTAGTGCTACAGATTAGTATTATTAGGTAATCAAGGTAGCAGGATTAAACAGAAAAATAATAAAAACAACAAACAGCCACTTATAATTTATTAGCTACACTCTTGCGAGTCTGTTCATTTAGTGCTCAAAGCATAAAGCATGTGCACATTACAGGATATTTACACATTACATATCCAAAGTCTATTATTATGGAGCTTCATGGATAATGCCGGTTTATTTTTGAATGCAGTTATTGCAGCTTGAATGTGGTGATGTTCATACATATTTTAATGACATGGCTCTGCAGTTGTGGCAGTGTCACTGTATCAGGAGGAGATGATGTGTTCAGCAGTCTCAGGATAGCTGGAGAGGTTTAACCAGCAGGGGGCGGTCTTCACCTACAGTTGGTGTGATCTCATCTGACATGACAGATTCTGCTGGTTATCAGATACTAAAATCCATCATATACAATTTTAAAAAGCCTTCATCGGAAGTAGCAATATTTGGATAGGAGCAAAAAAAAGCCAATGCCTTTTTTTCACATTTTCCTTTTGCTGCAACTTGGAAGGGAGGTGTTGTTTAAATTTTCATAAACAACAGTAAAAGCTCCCTCACGTCCATGGAGAAAATGTTTCCATGTGGGACGATGAGTCATGAGCATGAGACCAAGAGAAGAGTCCAAGAGGATGTGGGAGACTGAGAAGAGGACGGGGATGAGAAAAAAGAGGGAGAAGAGAGGGATCAGAGAGGAGGAGGAGGAGAGAGATGGTTCGAGGGGCTGGTGGAGCTGCCAAAATGAGAGAAGTGGTGGGAGGAAGAGTGAGAAGAACGAGGGAAACTTTTCAAAAGCCATTGCTGCGTGAGTGCCAACTGGAAAAATGTCTGCTGCAACGAGACAAAGATAGAGACTGGAAATTGAATATAGCTGTAGTAAAAGGAATTTTCAGGCATTACATTGTGAGGTTATGGGATTTTAACAGATTGTGGCATGGCTACATTTAAATGATCTGTTTTGCAAATCATGTAAACAAACTTGAAATGCATGAATCTATGGAAGCTTTTTAACATGACAAATCACATCCAGATGCTGCATCCATGTGGATTCATAAATCACTTATGTTTACCCATGACTAGCATGACAAATTAACATGGTTTGTCGAGAAAAAAATGTCCTTACATTTCAAAATGTCAAATATATAGACAATAAATCCCTTGAAGACTCTCTAAATCCCTGTCCCACCAACGAGCCCTGCATCCTCGACCAGCTCATGAGAACCAACGGAATGTGAAAATCCATTCTCATGGACCAAGGCAGCTTCTCGATGCAGCTGTTTTCCAAGCAATGTGACCTCAGCGAGAGTCCACATGTAATGGCCACAGGTCCTTACACCTCTCATCCAGGAGATTTCCTAATCCACTATTAAAAGTCAAGATATCCAGCAGGACTGGACTTGGCTTAAAATATCCCGCTGCCAGCCCAAAACTGAACGGGTCTTTTTGTGAGTCCA
This sequence comes from Anoplopoma fimbria, assembly GCF_027596085.1. Taxonomy (NCBI): domain Eukaryota; kingdom Metazoa; phylum Chordata; class Actinopteri; order Perciformes; family Anoplopomatidae; genus Anoplopoma; species Anoplopoma fimbria. The sequence continues at coordinate 2,923,987 of NC_072464.1, read as the reverse complement.
CCATGTGCCTTTCATTCATGTCCTGCTCCTGGGGACGTCACCTTTACACTTCGTGTAATTGCATAGGAAATGAAATGGGGAAATTAATACAGATCACTGGTAGAGGACACACACATCTATGTTTTCATTTTATTCAGCTTTAAAGTCTGCTCTTATTTGAAAAAGACTCTTGATGCCAGAAACATTCTTTTTTTAAAATTCAGGCTGCTTTAGTGTTATATGATACCTTTTGGAAAGCATTAGGCTGAGAGAATGACATGGTTAAGAGGACACAACAGACATACCTCTTGCAGCATATAAATCTAAGCCAGCTGGAATATACACATTGCTCCTCTCCAACAAGTCGTATTCTCACGATCCAACATGACTCCTTAAATCAAAGACATTTGTCATATTGTTTTGATTTTCTTTCTGAAACAATAAGAATATTTGATTTCTCATACACAATGTTTTCTCTTTACTTGGACATTAAAGAAAACTAGTAAAAGTGTTTTACTGTCAACAAATCACGTTTGTCATGGCCATGGCCATGTCTCTGGTTATTCCTTGTGTTTCATGTGTTTTCCCTTGCCCTTGTGTCTCCTGTGCTCCCTTGTTTGGTTATCTCTGTGTGTGTGTGTGTGTGTGTGTGTGTGTGTGTGTGTGTGTGTGGTGGTGTGTGTGTGTGTGTGTGTGTGTGTGTGTGTGTGTGTGTGTGTGTGTGTGAGGTGGGCGTGTCACCCCTCTCACTCTCCCCAGCTCCCTAATTACTGCCAAGCATACTCACCTGCTCCAAGCCACACACCTGCCTTCACTCTACTCATCAACTCTGCAGTACTTAAACACCAGTCTCACACACACTCACTGCCAGATCGTTCTCCGCATTATGCCAGACCTTCCAGCGTTATTCCCCGGACTGATTTCCCGTTGCCGACCCTGCCTGCCTGCCTGTCTGGACTTACCTGCCTTGCCTGTGCCCCGGTCAACGACTCAGCCTTCTGTCCCCGACCCCGAGTTTAACCTCCGCTTCCTCTGATTTTAACACCAGACCATCAGAAAAAGCAACAGTAAAAAGGCTCATCACTACTTTGAATATGGTATGTCTATTCACTATTTAAGTCACCATCCAGCACTGTGAGCTTCCACAGGATCAATCCAAACATCTCAATGTAGTTTGCAGTGATCCACGGACTCCCTGTACCATATGTTATTATATATCCCTAATCTCTGAATTCTCCGGATATTTTCACATACCTTCACGCAAAAGCGACCAAATTAACACTTTGGATTGTCGTCTTTGATGAAAGATCATCTTCTTCCCAAACTCTTTTTACTCTATCTCCCTTCTCCTCTTTATGGGAAAAACATAAAACTATGGACGTTGTGCCAGTTCCTCAAGTCTTGGGTTAAAGAGCTGCACAAATCAAACTTCCCCTTGCAGGAAATGGACTCCAGTGCAATTATCCTAATCTGTGTGCCCCCTCAAATCAGAACAGGTTATTGGCTGCTGGGCATGTTGAGAGAAAATGTTCATTAGCTGTTAAAATGGAATGGTTACTTTTCACAGGAAGTTTAGTTTGCTCATCGTAGTTAGTGGTACTCCTGGGAACATTCTAATGATGATGTCTTCTCTGGCTGAGTTTCGAGACAATCTAATGAGGGTTGCTGCTGAGTTGCATTTTGGGAAAAGTAGACTTTTTGCAGCTTGACCCATATGACTTCAGGTTAAGATATTTCAACACATTCTCACTCCCAACTCATCATGTACGGAAGCTTGGTCAGTTACCCTATGCTTCAAACTATGACGCTCCACCTATCCCTCTCCTGGGTGAAACTGCTTTGTTTTTGTCCACGCATCCAACCGACCTCCTCCCTAAACAGACTTTATTGCTCTTTATAATACATAACCTGACTTCCTCTTTTACTCTTACCATGAGTACTGCCACGTAGCGTGTCACAGTTGGACAAATAGGGCCACTGACCAAGCTGCCATATTTGACGATCTGGAAGTGTGAAAAGGCTGGATATTTCAGCTTTGCTGCATGATTTGCATGAGGAGTATCCCTTTAACTAAGATAAAAATGCAACGATTATTGACCGGCGTTTTAAGGAGTTTACTAGAATGTGTAAAATTGCCAAAAATCCACATTATGAACTGTGGCTAATAGAACCTGGATGCAGATTGCAGAGATGATGTAGTTTGCCCCCAAGTCTTGGAATTATATGCCTGAGTTCCAGTGTCTGAGTCTGAGAGGCACAGCTGCACGAGATCCATGCATGTGTAAAACTGTTGATGCAATTCTACAGCTTAGAGAATGTGCTTTGGTGACAGTTTGTTTGAATCACATCTACAAACATTCTGCTTTAACAGATTTTAACAGCGATGAGCTGTTATGTGTGTAGACTCCCACTTAACACAGCAAAGAAGATTGGTTAATTCAACCACTTCAGAAGAACGGTCTACTTAAAACGCAAAGCTAAATGCTGCAGTTAAGAGAAGATACAACAAAACAGATTTTTTAAGTGATTTTCATTTTTTCCTTTTAATTAAGTTGTGGTAAGAGCGGGTTTCATTGGTTAAAATGTCTATGCTGTATTTAAGATCAATGACTATTTACATTACATTACATTACATTACAGTCATTTAGCAGACGCTTTTATCCAAAGCGACTTACAGGAAGTGTATTCAACATAGGTATTCAAGAGAACTACTAGTCACCAGAAGTCATAAGTGCATCTCCTTTCTTAAACAAGCATCTAAAAGCATAAACCAGAGCAAAAGTATAGTGCAGAGGCAAATTACTACGAATACAATAAGTGCAACAAACTAATACGAATACAATAAGTGCAACAAACTAATACGAATGCAATAAGTGCTACGAGGAAGGCTCAGGGTAGTACTTCTTGAAGAGGTGAGTTTTCAGCCTGCGCCGAAAGATGGGCAGCGACTCTGCTGTCCTGACGTCAGTGGGGAGTTCATTCCACCACTGTGGGGCCAGGGCAGAAAAAAGCTGTCAGTTAAGGCCAGTTAAAGACCTTGAAGACCGCATTGCTTAATCGGTTAATGTAATTTCAAATAAACTGCTTCCCCAACATTAAAGCAAGTCAGATGTACATTCAATTCAATTTATTTTGTATAGCCCAAAATCACAAATTGCAAATTTGCCTCGGGGGCTTTACAATCCGAACGCATGCGACATCCTCTGTCCCGGAACCCTCACATCGGCACAGGAAAAGCTCCCCTAAAAACTTATGCCATTGGTTTGTTCCACAGAAAATAAATTCTCAAATATTTGGTTGTTGGGGGATTGTAATTTGTCCAAGTTGCTGCCTGTTGTTTGTATGTCATAATGTGTTAGAGCTAACCTGCAGAGGCTGGATGTGAAATGTCTCATCATGTACAAATCAAAACTAATGACTGAGACTTAAAGAGAAACATAACAACTGGATGAAAAGTAGTGTTTCACACACTGTTTCAGGTCCGTACCTGATGCTGGGTATGGTTGAGTGTGGGCGTCTTTGTCCCACCTTTAACCACACTCAACTCACTCTTATAACAGTGTCAAACTTTTAAAAAAAAAAGATCAAAATCAATGCATCAGAACCAGAGATATTGTGTTTTCTATATCACACATCCTTCTCCCTTGTCAAAACCTGCCGTATACATTACCCACAATGCAACGGGATCGGGAGACCCGTGCGTTCCAGTACCTTGTAAGTCAGAAATTGGAGCTGATAAAAATATAACACCTTTTCAAAGCTAGCGATACCGGTCCTGGCCAGGTTAGCCATTGTTGGCAGCACCAGTTGATGACAGCGCATTACATGTAGTACTGTGTATATGACTGATTTATTGAGACACAAATAAAACAGAAGTGCTAATAAATAGAATATGCTTTCACATCTGTTGATGCACGGAGCATCTTGGATTTTGAGGTCGGGGTTGGTGAGGTTCTGCTGAATTTGCGAGTTGGAAATCCGACTTCAGTTGGCCGTTCCAGTTGAAATTCCGACTTCCCTGTTCAAATGGAACGCACTATCATGCTAGTAGCGGTTTTGTGGCCTAAAGCAGAGATTAGGATTAGGCTACATAGGTCTGACATCACTTGAGGATATTTATCAGACTTTGCAGAGCCTCCTCTGGAGCCACAAAGGTTTCATACAACTTTTTTTCACATATGTAGTTACTCCCAATACCTGTAAACAGAGTGAGAAATGTTAAATATATGTAGTTCCCCTTTAGATTCCCTTTTAAACTTCTGCCACTTTTTTGTCTAAGCTACTTAGTAAAGTCAGTTACAGACGAAGGAGAAACTCTTACTGGCAATAGATACAGCATGAACTAAATTCACACTGAGCACACAAAACATAGGTGAGCCTCCCGTTTAATTTGCATTAGGAAATTCAGTATAGGCAAAAAATCTGGACTGCAAGCTGATGCTATTAGGAAACAACTGAACAAAACCACTTCCAGAGGATCTGTGGACATGCATTTTGCACCGGTTGGCAATCAGGCATTAATATTGTCAACACAGAGGGATCTGCTCAAAGAAAGCTGTTATCGCAGAAAGCATAGCTCTGTTCTTTCTGTGCCAACCATGATTTCTTCAATTTGTGAATAATACAACAGAGGGTGAGTGAAGCAACTTGTAATTGTAGTTTTATTTAAGGCCAATAGCTGAAGCACAAGCATCAATGCTGCACTGTAACTTTATATGAAATTGTGATGTAGATGGCCTCTCAGCTCAACTACTAAATTTATTTTTAATATAATAGGCTATACAGACTGGGACAAACCCTGACAGCAATGATGTGATTTGTTATCAGCATTCCCTCCAGTTTTCTTTATCTTGAATGAATCTTTTAATCAAATTTTCTTTTCTGAAAAAACTCCATTGACTCAGGATGGAAAGAATGTTTTCCTGTCAGACTAGAACTAAGGAGTGGCAGTTTTACTACTCTCTTATTTAACTGCCTCAGCATGGAATGGAAAAAGGCAAAGTAGTGACATGAATGTGTTTTTTAAATAGGTTTTCAGTTTCAGTTTTTTACTTTACTACAAAATCACTATGTTCATTTGTTTTCATAAGGTACACTCTAATTATCTCAAGTGTGTTATGAACCTCTCTATGGATACCAGTGTGTACATGAAATATGACCTGCCTCATGTGAACAAGAGTATGCGATCGCTTAACTTCTCATTCTAAAACCATTGGTATTTATATGCAGTTATAACAGGCGTGTCCACAGGCTTTGTTTAACAGGAGAGGCTGAAAGGTTATAGTGTATTTAGTATTATTGTTTTTGATATGATTTTTAAATGATTGCATGATTGAGCCAATTCAATTATCTACAATATTTTTCATTAATTCATATTTTATAATTTTATTTTTATTTTATGCAACATATTTTGGGAGATGCATTGTTTAAGGATCATTTTTGGTAACCCTCGTTTGTTTATTTTATTGTAAAATCTGGTCTAGTGTTCAGAAACCACAATGATGGTAATAATGTTTATAAGAACTTACACAAATAAGACCCAAGCTGTATTAATTAAGAAAAAAAAAGGCGTGGATACACTTCAGACATACAAAAAAAAAAGAGCTTTTAAGTATTTACACAGTTGTATGAGATCACTCTGTGGATCTCACAAACACACTCTACCCTAGACTAAATTGCCAGACCCTGCTGAGTCTGCTCATAAACAGCACATTGTAGTGCTTTGTTGCGATAGTCCATCTTCATAGCAAGCTCACATAAAGTATGAAGGATGTCTGAGGCAAAACATCGGCGTTGGGAGAATCCGAAGAATGCGGTTAGAAAAGACTCCTCTCCTCCGAATGTGTTTTTAATCTCAGTCTCCCCCTCTGGAGATCCAGCTGAATCCTCCTGTGATGCTGCAGTTACCTTAACTGGAGGTCAAGGGCCCTGAGGAGTCACACAGTCACTGTGAATAAGATGGAATCCGTGGTCTGTGCTGAGTGGTTTACAGACCTGCGAGTGGGTTGTGAGTGGTTTTGGTATTGTCAACTGATAGATTTTGCTGTTAACGTTAACATATGTGTTAATGTGTGTTTATGGTTTTAATATACATGTATGTATGTGCTTGCTTTAAAACCACTCACTAAGAACAGAGCTGGGTACAGACAAACGACATGTAATCAGTGAGTTGTGCTCTGTTTACTGTTGGAAACCTCAATGGAAACTTAACCACATGCACATAATTAAACCAAACTAAGAAAATATAAATGTAGAACTAGTTTGCGGAAAGAGAAATGGCACTTCATAAAAGACTGTTAACCTAATGTCTAAAATTGTTTCAAACACAACGCAGTTTGCAATAGTGCACATCTTAAACCGACATAATTAGCTGCAACTAGTAAGCACTAGTAAGTAAGGCTTATGGTTGGTTTTGTGATCTATGAGAACCATGTTGTCTCTGCTTTCACCACAAAGTTAGAACATTTTTAAGAAAAACTAAAGGTCAAGTAACTTTTGCTCCTTCTGTTCTCCCAGATCTTTTAGCCTTTTCATGTTAGACGTTGAACTGGGCAACATTCCCCGGTCCTGGGAAATTTTCAAACTGTGTAATCAGCATCCAGCCTGACCATGAATGGTCAACAGCTGACCAGCACATGTGGGATGCCACTGCAAAGGGAACCAAGGGAGACAATGGGAGAGTAGAGAGATGCAGGCTGTTTCTGCTGTGACTCAGAAGCTGCAGAAAGCAGGAGCGCCTTTTACAGCTCTGCCGCTCAATGTGAAAGTCATTACAGACCCCGGACTTTTATGGCTGTTGTGGAAAGATGCAGAGCCAGCACTGTGAGTCATCGATGGGACGGCTGCATGTGTGCTGCCACAGCAGTAAAAACCTCCTCTTGTTCTTTTGGCTCCATGCAGCATAAAACCACCAGAGATGGAGCAGAGCTCCCACACTCGTCGTTTAACCTTGCCAAGTTAAGCATTTGGAAAGTAGTCGGACCAAACCACAGCAACATGATCTTTCAGCGGGAGTATCAATTCAGCTTCAAGGCCCCATTAAAATGATCTTTTCCTTGGGTTTCTTATCATCAAGACAAAGTTGAGCCCACAATTATTATTTCATTCATCTTCAAAAAAAAGTCATGCTGATGAAACCAGTTTGTTGATGAAGCATTTGTTTTACTCCAAATTGTTCAGAAAACCCACATGTTTTCAACGATGTCCTGGAACGGTTTAAGTCTGTGGCACAACTTTCCTTCAACAGCGTTTACACTGGCACACTCCCATGGCCCTGCATGATTCAGCCTGTGGAAATGCCCACACATCCACTGATTTGGTAAAGGCACCGTATGGGGAAACTTAAGGAGCCTGTTCAGAGAACTGGAAACGATGAGAGCCAGAGTTTCATCTGTTAGGCTCCTGATAATGTAATGCTGCGACAGAGGGAATTACAGGATGTCGCACATGAATACATAGGTTTGACATTGTTCCTGTTTGTGCGTTAAAGACAAAGAAACAAAATGGCAGGGGAATCAAATGGCTGCCCAGTTGAAGCAATTGAGTTCTACAGTGACAGATTCAAATGCAAGTTATTTGTTTACAATCAAGGCTTATTTTCTTTATTTAACTAAGACCCGAATCAAAGTACCCACTGGGAAAACCACTGTGGAATCTCTGAGTTCACATCTAGAAAAATGTACAACATCAGTGGACTACCCCTGCCTTATTATGTGAGGCCATGCATACCGAGCTAATGGTCCAAATTATCCTGAAACTGCCCACACAATGGATTCAATACGTTCCAGTAACCTCAGAATGTATTAAATGTTGATAGAGAAAGGTTTGAAAAAGGGGAAAAACACCCAGAGAGAAATGGTTCCTTTCAAATAGAACAATAACGTTGCAAACAGAGGAAGAAAGCAGTGAAACGCATCATAAATGTGTTGGGATAGAAAAGAAGGAGAGAGGGGAGAGGAGAGAAGGACTGCCCTTATTTCACATGTTCTTTATGACCCATTCATCACCTTACGGAAACCAAAATAAGGATTTGCTCTGTTTAACGGTGTTGAGGTTATTTGTTTTAATTCATGTGCTGCCGGGTGGTTGCATTTTGGAAGAGAGAGAGCGTGGTTTGGCATGTGCTGAATGCCTCGTCAGTGTACCACAGTACTGCTGCTGTTAGTCACTTTCTGCTCACTGTGGAAATTCTGACACAGAATTGCCAGTTGCTGTGGCCTCTGTTTTTTGTTTAACATGGAGGACTTGCAGGGTTTTTGTTTTTTTATGCTTTTAAATCCTGGCCATGCATGCTTGTTAGTGCATGTGAGTGTGTGTGTCTTGCTGGCTAGCTAATGGGTGCCACTCTGTAGTGCTCTCATACTGCGGTTAGCGCCGATAACGTCCGAGGAGGTCGTCGCGGAAACAATGCTCATCCTACAGGCCCCCCCCCCAGGATTACAATGTTAGCTTTGTCAGCACTGTTGCTGTTGTTTGCACTGTTACGCTGTTAGCACCATTAGCTGCTAACACTGTCAGCTGCTAACAACCACTTCAGCCGTTGCCATGTTGTGAGACATGTGGAGGCAATCCTCCAATCATAGATATGCTCTGAGTTCCATTCATATCTCCTTTAAAGTACCAATAAAACAATGTTGAAAACCTTTGTTACAAGTAAAAACACAGAATTCATAACTTTACCTAAGTATTCATTCAAGTATCAGCAAAATGTACTTAAAGTGTCAAAAGTACTGTGGCACCCTATGACTGATGTAAAAGGATTTGACATTATTGTATAGATCTTAATACTGATCAATCAATGTGTTAGCGGCATTCTACTGTTGTAGCGGCTCATGGTTGAGCTAGTTTTAACCCATTTATATATTTAATACCTCATAAGAGCGCGTTACGTGGTGTTGACACAGTCAATTAGGATCCTTTGTCGTGGTGGACACATAAATTCCCAGGTTCAGCTGAAATTTGTTTTAATAAACATGTATATGTAATTTAATCTAATCTAATATTTTGAACACATTACTTGTCACCACCACGTAATGCGCTGTTAAGAGCTTGTAGTCATTTCATGTATTTCTGTGAGATCATGTTTTCACTATTCAAATATACTGGTAGTTTAGTCCAGTGGTTCCCAATCTTGGGATTGGTATCCTCCAAAGGGTTACAAGATAAATATCTGGGGTCAAGTGGGTGAAGAAAGAAGAAATAAACAAAGCTCTGTCTCACAAATGTAGTTTTTTCCCCTCATTGCAATTTATGAAAAAATAGATAGTAATACATTGGGCAAGAAACACTTATTTAAATGAAAACATCTGAGAGTTTTGGAGGGGAAATGTCTCTTTGGTGGAAATAAAAACAACAACTGACACTGCTTCTTTTGTAAGAAGCTTTTTTTATTGTATTTCCGTATCTTATAAGGTGTTTTTTTTTATGTAAAATCTTAATTTGAAAAGAATCTAGTCATTTTATTTATTATAACTATAATTGCACGGTGTATTTGTATTGCACAGGTTTTTAGTGTCATGTGTCATGTGGTCTACTGGGAGCAGAGCTGGTTGTGCAACCCGACAACAGCAGGAAGGAAGGACCTGCGGTACCTCTCCTTCACACACCGGGGGTGAAGCAGCCGGTGGTGAAGGAGCTGTACAGAGCTGCCAGGGTGTCCTGCATGGGGTGAGAGGTGTTGTTCATCAGGGATGACAGCTTGGCCATCATCCTCCTGTCTCCCACCACCTCCACCGTATCCAGTGGACACCCCAGCACACTGCTGGCTTTCCTGACAAGCTTGTTCAGTCTCTTCCTGTCAGCTGTCGAGATGCTGCTGCTCCAGCAGACCACTGCATAAAAAATGGCTGATGTCGAACAGAGTCGAAAAAGGTCCTCAGGAGTGCTCCCTGCACTCCAAAGGACCTCAGTCTCCTCAGCAGATAGAGTCTGCTCTGACCCTTTTTGTAAAATGTCTTTGTATGATTAGTCCAGTCCAGTTTATTGTTCAAGTGGACACCCAGGTACTTCTAAGATTTCACAATCTCAATGTCCTGTCCCTGGATGTTCACTGGTTCCGGAGGACAGTGTTTACCCCGGCGGAAGTCCACCACCAGCTCTTTGGTTTTACCAGAGTTGATCTGGAGGCGGTTCCGCCGGCACCATCCTATGAAGTCCTGGTTCAGTTCTCTGTATACCCTGTCATCACCGGCGGAGATGAGGCCGACGACTGCAGAGTCGTCAGAGAACTTTTGCAGTGGCAGGTAGCAGAGTTATATTTGAAGTCCGATGTGTAGATGGAGAAGAGGAATGGAGACAGAACGGTTCCTTGTTCCTACACATACATTTCACAACCACAGAGAAAGAGACAGCACATGGAGTCTCACCACAGTTGCTTTCAGTAAGGGTTTAACATTTGAATAATTGTTCTGTAGTATGATGTTATAATTATGCTTACAATATTTTATTCTTTGCGATGTGGTACATGGAAACAGTCCCGCATTAACTAAAGGCCTGAGCAGCAAAATATGCAAAGCCAAAATGCGAAAATCAGAGCCTGAAATTCTTTGCCAACCACAAACCAATAATGCATAGTGATTGGAAATCTTTGTGTGCTATTAACAAAATGTTTCATTCACCTGTCACAGATGATAATACATTCATTGCATGGCCATAAGTATGTGGACACCTGAACATCTCATCTTAAGGCCTAAATATGCTTCTATAACAGGCTCCACTCTTCTGGATTCGAACCTGTTTAGTAAGGTCCAACACTGATGTTGAGTGAAAAGGCCTGGCTCGCATTTAGCATTCCAGTTCATCCCAAGCTGAAATCCCTCAGCTGTGGCTCAGGAGGTTGAGAAGTTGTAAAAGGGCTGCCCACATATACTTCTAGGATATTGTGTAAATTGTATATACAATTCAGGATTTGCCCAAAACACTTTGGTGGACATGAGGTTTTCGAATCATGAATACCACACATCACTAACTTTGAAAAATGGCTCAAATACAAAAGAAAAATGTATAAAGCTTAGTCATCACGGCATGATATAAGCAAAACAGTTTCAACTCCTCTTTCCAAATGTCAGACTGTTCCATGTTTGGAAAAGGTGGTGGGCCGTGGTGTGATATGAAGTGATGAAATACTGAGGTGAAGTGGTGAGTATGAGAGTGAATCAGGGGACTTCATTTAAACAATGAGCTATTTGACATCTGGATGTTTTGCTGAGCTTCAAGAGAGAACACATCCCCAGGCCTTTTATATTTACTGACCAAATATTACATCTTTTCCTCTCCAGAAGATGACTGAGCCTGCACTTTCCACTTCTTTACTTTGCTGCTTGTAAATTATTTATGTTTCTCAAGGCACATCTATATCCTTGTACAAGCAGTCCAAATCTTGGAGTACATAAAGTGCACAAATGTGTCATTTTTGTAGTGCCTAAATACAGTGTATTATCTTCAGCCTGTAAAACTAGTGAGGGTGTATGTTTAATGGTTTTCAGCTTGTCAGAATCACAAAGACCTCAACATATACTCTGATAAACTGATGGGTATATTTTCATTTTATCCAATTTTTTTCAGAGCCATACTTAGGAGTTTAGTATTACTAAGGTCATGTGAAAGCGTAGGTTGAATTCCTGCAAACTAAATTATAAGGGACAAAGGATTTTGGTCATGGACCCTTGGCCCGGCATTCTCACAAATACTGAAAGTCCAAAAAGCCCCCGCAGCAACTTCCCCTCCCAAATGGTTTTAGCACACCAAACCCCAAGCAAATATTTCCCTTGTGTTACTCATGCGAGTCAGAGTGTGGAATGGTTTGTGTTTTTAAATTTTTCATGTTTTTAATTTATTTCATTTTTTTTCATTGATTTTGTATTTAACAAACTGCCCCAAAAGTTTTCTTTGTGTTTAGTGCGAACAATCCATAAGAAAAGTTTGATTGGAATTGACTTTATATTTATTTAAACTGTTAAGCCATGATAGCATCAATGCTATTTAAAAAAAGCACCATTTAGAGGTATTTCCTTTCCTTTCATTTTATTTTATTCAACTTGAATTTCACGGTATTGATGCACAACCCCCTGTAATCGTAGAGCGAGAATCCTCCCTTGGTTGTTAAAATCTCCAAATTCTCAACCAATCGTGTGAACACAGTTCCCTTAGTGGTAGCTTTCAAAATATGTGTGCTTCGCCCCTTTAACGTTGCTTCTGTCGTCTGAACGTCATCTATCTGTAAAAAGTCCGGCCTGTATCCTGTCTGAAACTCTAAGTGAAGTCTGTTGAACAACGTCTCTTTACTATTTAACAGGTGAGATTCAGTTTAAAGTTGGAACTTGGTCGCTCACAGTCATTTGGCAGCAGCTTTATGATTTTACAAAATTCTATGTCTATTCTATCCACACAAGGGATAAACATTTTAGTACATTTTTAAGATAATGTGATAGGAAGTAGCTGAGGTTTCAAATGTGGGTTAACTTTTTAAGAGATGTTTTAAAGATGTAAGACTTTCTTTTGGAGTCAAATCCCTCTTCCTTTCTCCCAAATACCATATTTTATTTTCCTAAATTTAATTATATTATTAACCCTAACCCTATTATTCTGTGTAACTTCACTTTCAAATGTACTCATAACAAATGTACTTTTAGTTATGATGCTTATTTGATGTTATGAGTTTAACTAAATCTGTCCTTTACAGTATTAATGTTACTACAAAAACTTTTATTTTCTTTATTTTGGCGCCCGACAAAAGTGGTAGTGTTTCTATGAGCAGGCCAGCCTTGTGTCACAAAGATCCACAGCAGCCAGACTGTCCTTAGAAAACCTTTCATTTTACTGCAGCAGGGTGTGACAGTCCACTCTGCACAGTCCTGTTTCACCTTTGTCTCCCTTCCCTCCAGCAGGCCCAGCAATACGGCCTGGGATTCCAGCGTTGCGGCGGCAACTGGGTCTGTCCGTGGTGGGCCGGAGGTCACATGAGACTCTGAGCTGAAAGAGTTTCTGGTGAAAGAGTTTCTGGTGAAATAGTTTCGTCCGATGTCACTGGGAATCAAACCTGACGACAGGCATTTAGAATCACTATTTAGCAATAGCCAATCTTCTCGTTGATTGTCTCATTTGCTTATGTAGGTAATATAGAGAGATCAGTATGAATTTAAGACTGTTTCATTACCAGTCAAAAGTTTAAAACATTAATTAGGGGATTAATCTACAAAAACAAGTTTAGTAACATTGGACCAACATTCAACTTTCAATATTTAACTTAACAGCAGGAAGGATCATTTTAATTTCCACTTACATATATGTGAGCACTTATATGTCAGAAGCTCCTCTTTTCAAGCTAATATTAAATCAACTAGAAGATGAAAGGCAGTAAAATAGTCTTGTAAAATAATGAAAGAAAAAATAAATGAGATATGAACTTTATAGAATGTTATTAGCTTCTGGCTTTATTTAAGCTCAAGCTCCTCTTTAACCCCAACATTTCAAATGTCAAATTTAGTTTGTACTTCGCTTTTGTACTTCTCTGTTTCTCGTGTATTAGTCTTCATTAAAAACAAGAAAGAAAAGAGTGAGTTGCTCATGTATATTAGAAAGTCTAATTCGTGTTTATTTACCCAGATGAAACACACATTTCAGTAAAACCAAATAAAACAAAAAAATGTAAAAAGCCTGACAAGTACATTTCATTTCTCAACAGCTGGAACTTTGTTTGAGGCAATGGATCCAGAAGTGCACTTAACATTACATTAATGTTTGGTCACTGTCATTTTAAAACATAAACCACCATACAAGACTTGTGTAAACATTGCTGTGGATTCTGTGATTGTAAAATAGTGAAGTAATGATTCCACAGGGATCAAGTGTGTAAAAATAATATAAATCAATAAATGTCAATGTTGCTATGTGAATGTGGAATGTAAAATGCACAATATATAAAGAAAGATGACTGCATTGAATAATGCCAGTCCTGCATGTGCTGATGTATTGCTAATCTCTGTGCAAGATATTCATACTGAATATGTTTCTTGCTTGGTTATGAAACTGCTTTTTTTTTTTTTAAATATGAAGACTCATATGATGACATTGTTCCAGAAAATGTGACGTTACAAAGCTTAATGCACTGAACAACTCCTTTGGAAAAAAAACATACTATGTAGCACCAGTAGGTTAAAACTAATCATGCAGCATATCGTGTTGCTTTTCTTCTTGTTGTAAAAAAAGACTGCTTCAAGAATTTCGGGGATAAAGTCCATTTTTTGTGGAATCCAGTGCAGCCATCATTGCTTTGGCATTATCCTTACAGTATGGCCATTTTGTATGATTCTCTTCAGATCCCCTAAACAGAGGGGGAAGCTGGCCATGTGTTGTCCTATGTTCTTATTGCAGCGATGACTCCTTGGTTGAGTGGTGCTGGTGATGAATGGAAAATAAAAACATGGTTAGCCATTGAACAAAGAGACTTCTTTACATTTTAATATTATGTCTCTAACAAGTTTTCACTTTTGAATGACTTAAACTATCTTCTTGACTGATAGTGTAATCAAATAGTGTGCGCTCTTAATCATAATTGATGATTCAAGTGGCATACAATCTGCAGATATTCACAGAAAGCACATTATATTGAAAGAATGAAAAAAAAACTAAATTATGACTTTAATTTCCATTAATTATAATACATCATTACAATATATTTATCATGTATTGTCTTTTATTAAGCACTTTGTGCCATCTGATCTAGAAAGGTTCTATATACACTAAATACATGCTACTTACTTACTTACTACTAATTATCTTTTTCATTCTGTATCTTGGTATTATGAGACATGGATCTCATTATAAAAGGATCCATCTACTGTAGTCAATGTAGCCGAATGAGCAGATATTGAGTATTTTGGTGGTTGCGTCAGTAAAAAAAAAAAAAGGGCACAGTGAGTTTTACCTAAATACTACTAATAAGTTTCAGGGTGCAGTGAGAGTGCTACATCAGTATTACTGCTTGTGTCTTGTTACACACATTTCATTGGACTTGGACTTGATGCAGTCTTTGGTGCATTTTATTTCAGCATTTTGTTTTAAGTCCGTATTTGTCTGAATAAGTATTCACATCCTTTACTACCGTAGTAATGTTGTTCTCACAGTCATATATTCCCAACAGTTTCCCACTCTACAAGGTAAAGGTTACTGTACGTTTTTAATGCAACTGTAAATCTAAATACAATTATACTGACTGACAACCACAAACCTCCATCTTTAGATGAAAGACTGCCCTTGATTTGAGAGCAATAACTAGTTTTCTTTTAAGTTTTGACCTCAGAGATTAGGAAGGTTTCTTTGCGACAGACTAGAGGAGGTTTAATGGATAAGGCTAGGGTAGGATTTTAGCTTTAGCTTTATCAAATCGCTAGCTACTTTCTGCCAACCAGGAACCTGCTTCATCATTAATATCAGGTGAGTGGTGAATCTTAATATTTTCATCAAACATAACATTAACCTTAGCTTAGAAGAACTGCCTGTGACTTTTAAGTTCTGTAACGTCACCAATAAAAAACTGTTAAAGGCACAGCTAACTTTGCTGTCTAATGTAAGCGTAGCATAGCCGTCCTGTTAGCTTAAGTTAGAAGCTGATTAAACAAGTGCATATATCTTAAACAAAGACACTTGATTTATATACATTATATTTTAAAACGTTTGATAGTATATTTAGGCTAAAGACCAAGGTTAACTACATTTTTTCTTTGTTATTCAATCGAGTCTTAAGTTTGGCTTTAGATGTTAGCAGGTAGTCTTTTTGATTTTATTTAAACTGTCTTGTTGGTTCTCTTTCATCCACAAGGTGGCATCAGAATAACCATTCTTACCATAACCTGGCCCATTATTTTTAGTAAGGCCCAATAAAATTAATGGCATCTAAGCTTATTTATAAATGATCTGTAATTTACTCATGTTTTGATCAACAATCTTAATCTGAAAAGTAACTAAAGCTGTCAAATGAATGTGGAGAAAAAAGCACAATACACATCTCTGTAGTGTAGAAGTATATCGTAGCAGAAAATAGAAATAATCAAGTAAAGTAAAAGTACCTCAACTTTGAGTAACTGTACTCAGTTTATTTCCATCACGTCAAACAGACTAATGAGAGACTCTGTGTCAAAACTTGATCTTCCAGTGTTCATACAGATGGAAGACACTAAGTTATGTAGTCTTTTGACAATAACTGATCAGTGATACTGGGAGGTCATTACTATGAACAAAACATGTACCTGGTTTTCCACAAGCCTCAACACACTGCTGATGCGTGTCAAAGCGATTCTGGTTCCCACCGCAGCCTCCATACCAGAAGCGCGTGCAGCTCTTGCTGGGGGTATCGAAGTGCCACTTGAGGACAAACTTGGCGCAAGTACCTTCCTCTTTGGGAAGCTGGCAAATGTCCACAGTTGCAGAGTTTGCTGTGAGAGAAGTGAAGTATGAGAACACATGCAACTAGAAAAGCACATATCAAAGACTGCATAACTAATTGTTCATTGAATCGCTCACTGTGTGTTACTTCTATTCTTCAAGGATTGCGAGAAAAAGTTTTCTTTATAAACTCTAAGTAACACAGTCTGGTCATGTTGTGGCTGAAGTATTCCTTAAAATATGAACAACAATGTGTGGTGCAATCAGCGGTAAATATATCACTACCATTTTACATAATAACTAGTAATTAGCAGATGATGGCAGCATTTTGCCAGTGACCTGTTTGTGTTGTGGAATGGAAATCGATATAATGCTCGTAAATGTTTCAAGGAAGGAACAAAAGCACATCCATCGCAGTTGACTTTTGTTCTTCCATGATCACGACAAATAGTGCATTTGGTTGAGAGTCGACTTGGTATTACTGTCATTGTCTTGTGCCAATTTACTCAAATGCTGATGCATTACCGAGAACTTGAAACAACTCTGTATGAGGACTGACAAAAAAACAAACAACCAACAAGGCTTCCCTTTTATTTTCTCTGGCTCTCTCCTGTGACAAAAGCATAACCTTCTCAGTTTTCCAGGATTGGCTTTGCATTTGTTACGTCAGTCATTTAGACCATCTGGCGGTCAGTGGAGGAGGTTGGTTGGCTTCCAGTTGCATACAAAGGATTTATTGTTTAGCGAAGTGAGCACAGTTTGAGGAAATTTAATTATTTAACAGTGATATTAGATGCATGACTGTCGTCCTGATATGCCCAACATGAGGGGTGGTCTGAAAAGGTTTGATTCAGATCATGTTTTGCTTGTTTAAAACTAGATCTGGAAGGAAGTACTTTTTCTTTCCTATTGGTTGGCATGTGCATGGCATGCACATTTGCCCAAATCAAGGTCAGTTATGACTTTAAAAAGAGGAAGGAACCGTAGAAACCTAGTCATGTTATTCAGTGAGTGTATATCAGATCTCACCAGGAGTTGGGAGGATTTCCATCTGTTCAACCTGCTGCACTTTTGGCTGAGGTTCTGGAACTGTGGAAACATAAAAGTATGAATGTGCTTGAAGCTTTAAGACACAGACTTTTCACAAGCTGGAAAACTATTAAGAGGATTTTCAACACGGTGCAATGTGGATTTAAATTACCAAAGATATTTATTCAGATGTAATCCTAATCTGTCAAATGTATGCACATTGGTAGCTTGCTTTTCTTTTCCTACTTTACTTTCTCATCTTAATATAGAAGTACTTGCCAGAACAACCTAAGTAATGGCATGCTTTAAGGTTTACATTTTTAAAACCCTATGCTTCACCACCTTCCAAACTAGCCTCCCTCTTATTAAATGCACACCATTTTGGCATGTGCAGAAACCCAGAGCGTCACGGGCCTAGCGTTCCTTGTTAGAGTTGCCAAGCCATGACTGGTTTAGCATACAGTCTTTGTAGGTTTTGAAGCTCATAATATGCTGCGTTATATCACAACATCACACCAGGTGGTGGCAAATTCCCCTCAGAGGGCCTGGCATTGACGACCACTTACCTGACCTCATGCAGTTTTGCAAGCAGAGGGCCTCGCTGTCGAACCTATTGCCATTGCCTCCACAACCTCCATACCAGAACTGGGTACAGATCCCGTTCTTTCTGTCAAAGAACCACTTAGCCTGATAGCCTTTGCACGCCATTCCAGGGTCATAGTCAAGTGAGCATGGCTCTGCAAATTCACTGACTAGAACATGCAAAAAGAAAAAGAACAACAGCAGTGATGGACGACAGACAAAGAGAGAGAAGATGAGTTTGTGTTAAGATTAAATGAAGAACTATATTAGGCATACAGGTGCTACTATGTGCTGGGAAAGAAGATGCTGCTAATGGAAACAGCCCCATCTTTATCTTAGGGTGTTTAAACAGGTCTTATGGTGTCAAATGAGTCTTAGAGCTGAAATGGTTCATTCTCATAATGCAAAGAGAACAGCATTCAAAATGGAACAACATTCTTCAGAGGGTTTAGGCCACTGGCAGTCAGTAGAAAGAGGTTTGAGTATAGGTTTTCATTGGTGAATTCAAAAGTTAGTTATAACTACAGCTACTGTTTGGTTAGTTCATTTCAATCATAAGAACTTCATGGCTGTGTTCTCCATGCATGTGACCAATCCCAGAAGTCGACCCGGAAATACGTCATCACAGCTATTTGTGATAAAATATCCATTGGAGTCTTGGCTGCATTGACAGTTAATTCCTTTCTGGGACATAATTGTGTGAACTGCAGGGTGCTAATAAAAGCAGCTCACTCTGGGTAATCAAAGTAACGCACTCCCTGACTTCTTTTTAAAACTGAAGACAGCATTGCCGCCCTTATAATCATCACTGAATGATACTAGGGAAGGTGTAGAAGGCCTCACCAAAAGACCCTCCTGGATTTACTGCCTTATAGATGTTCTCATATCCCAGTTATGCCTTTAAGTGTTCTGTCTTCTAAGGAGCAGCTGTAAGGCTTCACTCCTAAAACAAATATGCATACTGTAAATCTTCTTCATTGCCTCTTGTTTCCCACTAACAAGAGGACATTTTCTCCAAAGTGACACGGATAGTGTAACCTCGACCCTTTTGTTTGTCACAACATATTAAGAAAAAGATGAAATCAAACCAACACTTTGTGAGTTTGAGCAGGAGATACCAGCGAGTTGATTAATAACCCACTTGTGGAGTATTTGAGTTGAAATATAGCTGCATTACAGCATCTCAATTTATGTTCTTTGAGTTGAAACATCATGGATTATTTAAACACAGCCAAATAAAAACAGACCATGACCATTAATACAGCAGGCAAGTATAGAGTAAATATGGAATGGATTTTATGCTGAAAGTTCAAAGACAGCCGATTTGTGCTGCTAAATAACAGGTTATTCAGTTTCAAAATTACAGAATGAAGGCCAGAGGAGAAATAAAAGACATTGCGCACACTTCAACACACACGCATATGCATGTGTGATCACTCACCAGTTTCTGGTCTGTCCAGTGGTGTGGTATTTACAGTACTGGGGCCTTGGCCTGCAGGCTTATGCTCTGGCTTGTGATCTGCTGCTTCTGTCAGAGTGAAACCATCAGTCATGGAACAGTGTCACCAATATTTAGTTTAAGTTTTAGTTAAGCTTAGCTAACTAAAACCCCCCGAAACATACAACACACTATGTGGATGCGTTTACGGACTTACTGGTAGTCATGATGCCTTTGAGGGTGGAAACAGTTTGACCATCAGCAGTGTGAGCAGTGACCACAGCATGGTATGTTTGGGCACTCTCTAAGTTGTCCACGGAAAGCTCTGTCCCCGACACGTTGGTCCTCAGCACCAGGGCATGGTCGTGCAACCGTGTCACCACTACCTCAAAGTAGACGAAGAGCTTGGGGTCTGGGCTGGTCCAACGCAATTTCAAGCTGCTGGAGGTGACGTTAGAGACGTGCAGCTCATCTGCATCTGAAAGGGAGGGGGATAAAGCAGGACGATGAACAATACAATAACTTGTTGACAGTAGCTGTTTGGGATAAATGTTAGTGTGACTGATTATTATTGGGTATTGATTTTGAAGGGTCATGATTTTAGAGGCTATTTTTTCACATGGTGCTGATTGCTGATTTATGGGCAGCCAGTGTTAGCATTTAGCTATGCATGACCTACAGTGAAGAAAAACAGTATTAACCTGTCCAAATCAAACAGCACTTTAAACTGTTACCTTAATACACCCGCAACTTACCTTTGTGCTTTCTTTGATTAACTGCTTGGTGGTTTTCATGATGTTTCTGATGTTTCCTATAAATGTAGCAATAAAAAGCATATGACACCATCAGTGTTTCCAACAAATTAACAGTAATCAGTGAATTAGCTAAAAAATATGACTTACTCCTCTTCTTGTGATGATGTAAAGGAGTTTTTAAGTGGCTGGTCATTCTGGGACCACTTGCAGTTTTTGGAGACTTCAGGGGACATGTGAAAAGCGTTTTCAACTGAAAATAAAAATGACATAGAACAGAGTATATTACTTACAGGGGATTAGCTGATGCAATAACTGACAACAAGCTTTAAATGATGAAAAGGCAATACAATTGATTGATTGACAGATATCCAGCTTGGACTTACTGCTGATATACTTCGGCAAAAGCTGGCCGAAGGTCTGGATGTGTTTGTCGTAAAATTGCGAGATGCTGTCAAGACGCTTGAAGAAGACATCTGACGGCTCACTGGCCATGCGTGACAAGACACGGGCATCTCCGGCATTCAGCTTCTCACCCACACCCAGGATGACCAGGAAGTAGCCTCGGCACTTGACCTCAGTGGCAATACGCACCAGCTTCTCCTCTTCTTCCTCTACACTCCCTGTCACAAAGAGCAACAGCACTTTCCTATTACGGTGGAGAGGCGCCTTCTCAAACACCTGCTCCACTGTCGATTCAATAGCCGCTGCCAGTGCCCGGCCACCCTCTAACTGCGGTGTCTTCTCCAGCAGAAATTTGACAACTTCCTGAGCTGAATGGTGCTCGGTCAAACCAATATCCACGTGGATTGGGGACCCAGTTTTGTTGTTGGTGAACTCATAAGGTGCTTGCTGGATCACGGACACCCTTGCGTGGTTAACAGATGATGTGGGATTTGAAGACACTTGTAGCTGCTCCACTATGTGCGCAATGTAACGCTTAATCTCAGTAAAGACAGTTGGGTAGGTAGACTCAGAGCTGTCTATGATGAAAGCCATGTCGATGTCCACGTCTGTGGTGGAAGACCTCCTATCTCGGCCGCTCGATGGGGGCACATAGTCACACATTTGGTCTGGAGAGCAGATATCTTAGAAAAGAAAAACACATAATGCAATGTTACGCTCATTGCTACAAGAAGGTAATGCATTTCAAATGAACCCCAAAATTATTGGGATTCTGCTTAAGCCAGTGTACTGTCACACAAGTTTAAAATAAACTATGAGTAGGGCTAATACATCTGGCGTTGTATCTGTTTTTACTCTTAAAATATTTAGATTTGATAAAATAATGAATATTACACAAAAGGGAAATAAAACCTTGATGAAAATCAGACCAAACATTCTTTTAAGAGAAATATATACAATATAACAATAGTAAAAACAATAAACCATATCTTTGGTGAAATTATTAACATAGAAGTCTTACCTAAGCAGACATGGCAGTTCATCACCTTCTGGATGACTGAAGTGTACTGTGCACTTCCAGCGTTGGGAAGGACAATCACTTGGGCCAGTGCTGTGTTGTTAACCTGTTGCAAAAGAATACAATACACACTGTAAATGTCTTCTATGGAGACACACACTGTGGCACATGCCTTACAAACATATTTGACATACTGCAAAGTTCCACTATGAAATTTAGGTTTTTGGTTTTACCTGCAGTGCTTTGCTGAGAGCTCTGTCCTCACGAGGGACCAAGAACAGTGTGGCAATTCCAGCATCATGGAGGCGAATGGCTGCGTTGGTAACTGTCTGTGCCTGACTGACTGTTCCGCCGACAAGGAAGATGGCCACCTTCCTCATTAGGAAGCCGCTGCGCACTCTCTTAAAGGTGTTCTGGGCCACAAAGCTCATGGCCGTCTCCAAGCTGCGCTGCTTGCGGGTTTGCAGGGTCTGAAGTCCCTCGATGCGCTGCACCAAGGCACGTTTCTTCATTGCATCAGCAAACCGGACCTCAGTGGTCACTTCGTTGTTGTACAGGGTTAAAGCGACACGGGCTCCTCTTGGACAGTTACTCTCGGAGATGGTGATGTCTTTGACCAGTCGCAGGACTGTGTCACGCATATTGTTGAAGGCCGGGCGGCCAACACTTTCAGAGGCATCAAGGGCAAAGGCCAGCTCAGTGGGGTAGAGTGGGCATTCCAGCTTACCTAATGGTGTACACATAGAGCATTTTGTTCTCTGTAGAGTAGTGCGCACAGTACAAAACCATCTGTTATTATCTAATTAATAAGACTTTTTGTACTTACCATAACAGCAAGCTGGTAGAAAAAAAGGGAGAAAAACACAGTGAGACATTTTTGCTTTACTGTATGCAACAAATCAATATCATTGCCTATTATTTTTGTCATGGAATAGCATTATTGGTACTTATACTTACGACAGTTATCTCTGATCTTCTTAACCAGGTCACATTGCTGAGGACAAACAGGATTTGGGAGAAAAATGTTGAAAGATTTTGATCACAGGCACCAGCAATGACTTTTGCTCTGATCATTTAATTAAATTCTTAACAGTTAGATATATGATCACATACCACAACGCCTGGTCCTCGAGGTCCTTTTTGACCCTATGGGAACAAAATCAGTTCAGTTATAACAGCTGGAATTTATGTTTTGTATTGCCTACATAACACCATAGTTTTGTGAAATAATGTTAAGAACTTAACAATATGACATTGTTTAGTAAAAACTATGTCTTATAAGTATTTCTTTTTATTTTGGCATTTTGTTCCTTCATTTGACAGTGTAGGGAGAGACAGAAAAGGTGGGGAAAGAGAGTAGGGGAATGACAGGAAGCAAATGATTCGGCCAGCTGGGAATCAAACTGGTTTGCTCAGCTTATAAGCAAAGGGTAGAATTTTATGTTGCTTACATATGGCCCAGGATATCCAACCTCTCCCTTCTGTCCGGGTGTGCCAACATTCCCAGAGACACCCTGTAAGGAATAAAGAGAAAAGGAATTCACTATTAAAGCTATTCAACTGTCAATAGTTCAAAAAGGAGCTTGACTTGAAAAAGATTATGCTCTTGCAGTTCATTCACTGCCAAGACTGCATATCAGAAACAAAACTTCCAAACTACTCCTCTACCGTGTCACACCAAACATATATGTCCAGTGAGGCTCAGTGTCGGAGGGTTTTGCCAAGTGATACCATACAGTATGACACATTTAAAATATATGCTCATTTTGACCAAAACTAAGGAGGGTCTGGAAACGTACCCTCTGTCCAGGATTCCCTATGCGCCCAGGTCCGCCTTCGGAGCCAGGGTCACCAGCAGATCCCTAAAATGATGGAAGGACATAGAATGTAAATAACCAGAATGTTCTATAATTTGAGGCCGCTGATGACATGTCACTTCTAGTGTCATAATTTTCTATTACCTTTCGTCCTGGGAATCCTGGGAAGCCCTCATCACCCTTTAGAGGAAAATGCATACATACTTTTATAATACATGGCATTCAACTACAGTATTATTTGTGTCATAATTGTCACATTGAATTAGTGTATAGCTGCATTTATCTCAAGATTTGTGATAGTGGTTTACTGATAATTTCATATTTTTTGTGCTATTCAGCCCCACAGTAGGGATGTGCTGCAGGTGTGTATAGAAAAGGACTTGAGATGTGTTAAACGACAATAGTAGTTGGACTAACAGTTATACTCCCTCTTATCATCCTTCTTTTTAGTTCTGTTTGTGATTTTAACATTCTCTTAATTCAATTTCTTAAACATTCCTGGATATTGAAAACTAAATCATATTTGAAGGTTAACTTAAATCAGACTGAAGACACATCTTCTTATTACTATGCATGCTACTAGAGGTCAGAATTTACTTGCCTTTCTTCCTTTAGGCCCTGCGACACCAAACCCATCTCTACCATCTTCACCCTAGATTGAGAATAAGAACAAAAACATGCCCAACCAATTGGTTCTATTTGTTAAGTGCACTTGAATCAACTGCATACATGCTGGGTAGTTAAAATGAAATCTCCCCCCTCTCTTTTGTCCTGACAGAGCAGTGTTGATACATGATACTCTGTAATGTTATGGTACATTCAAGACAGAACTCAAGGATTAAAATCCTTCTCAGCAAAAAAAAACAATTCCTTAATTAAAACGACACTACATACACACTCAGATATAAAAGACACAGCAGCATAAGTCGTGCTTTAAACAACACATTTGATGATCTAATAACTATATACTGTATTATAAAGTATAGACACTTGGTCCCACAAACAAACAATTTGAGTCTGATATCTTTCGAGAGTGGAAAGTTCTTATTTTGCTCTTTTTAACCAGTTTCACATTGTGGTACATGCAAATTAGCTGGGGTTTCATTCTTACAGACTCTCCACGGGGACCTTGAGGTCCAATATCACCCTTAGTTCCAGGATCTCCTGGTTCACCCTGCAAAAGCATAAAGACAACCAGATACAGACAATGAGAAAGACACAGAGACATCAAATAAAGAGTTAGATATTTCTTGCAGTAGATCCAAAGCAGAGCCTTGATGTTTTCTTATTCTCATTTGTTTGTTCAGATACACTACACATGTGTGTCCAGTATTGTTAGAGAGCTGGGCTAAGGCCAGTGTGTTTATAGTCTGTTATGGAAGAAAAAAAGCCAAATAATTTCCCACACAATACCTTGCGACCAAGAGCTCCTCTTCTACCCTTGTCTCCAGTGGGACCTGGATTTCCTCCGGGACCCTGGAAAAAAAAAACATAACGATATTAGAATACATCCCTTTTCTCAAAATAAAGTATATTGCAAATGATTTTCAGTCAGTTCAGCCAGTGTGCCATTGCAGTTGCAAAGTTATTAGCTGTTTTTGAAATTAGATTTTAATATTTCTGCTCTTTCTGCTCTATCTGAATTTTACCATTTAAAACTGACTGGTTGTTAATGTGAGCCATAAATATATATGACTTGACATAGAAAAATATTCTCTTTAATAATATGACCTTAACAGGTACACTTACTCTGGGTCCAGGGTTTCCATCTTCTCCTCTGGGTCCTGGTGTACCATTTGGTCCAGGTGGACCCTTAAAGAAAAGACAAACCAAACATCAATGACGCACCAGTTTCTTGCATATCAAAGCTAGACTTCCAACCCTCAAGTAAAGAATTAACACACATCTCTTGATACATCAGTCCCAGTCCAGTCAAAACTAATGTAAATACACCAGACACAATCCAGTCAAAACAATTTGTTATATTGTTGATGCTGCCCTTGAAGTCTTAACGGTAATGACAACATCCACTATGAAACATGCTTTTGTATTTGTAGATTGAATAAAAAAGAACAACAAACTTACTCTTGATCCTCCTATACCAGGTTCTCCCTGAACACCATCAACTCCTGGCCTTCCGTGATTACCCTAAAATGATGTGCAAAATGTAACTGCCATTACAAGAGTTACTGCAATAAGTATAAAGTAATGTATGTTATCACCAAAAAGTTACTTACAGCCTGTCCAGGCTGGCCTCTTCTGCCATTAGCTCCCTAATGAAGTGGGAGCAGAAAACAGTCTTGATTAACAAAAATCACTGGCAAGTCAGTATGTAGCAAAGATAATGAAGACATGGCAAAATAGTTTACGTCTCTTCCGAGGTCACCGGGGCCTCCCTTCTGTCCATCCTCACCAGGCTCTCCCTGTCATTTCGGAGCAGATATCCCAATAAAACAAAAACATGCAAACACAAATGAACCATGTCATGTTGAAAATGCATTGGCAGGATTGCTTTTCTATATATAACAATACAATGTGTGAAGGGGGACATTACCGCTGGTCCAGCATCACCAGGGTCACCTTTAGGTCCTTCGCGGTTGTTATCTTGTCCACTTAAACCCTATGAGACAAATATCACTTTTTCAAATTTCACCAACATTCAAACACCCTAAAATACGTACCAATAACATGTTCCTATGTCTACAAAATGCCCGGGGGAACAATGGCATGCTGAGGAAGGGATGCACATACTAAATGATCAGGCATCACAATCTTTTACCGCTGGCCACTGTTGGGAGTCCAGATCAAGGGCATTAAAACAGTGGCCATTAAGGAATGGATGAATATAACTTCATGACTCAATCCAAGCTGGTCTGGGAATTCGTATTTTTTTAAAATTCATTTTCACTCTATGTTCATACTGTTTTCGCATGCAAACACATTTACAAATAGCTAATGCACAAAATATGAATCAATATTCTACCTTAATCAGTTCAGGAATTTGTTGTTTGTTTGATTTCATGGTTTTTATAGGCTAACAATATGTTGTTTTATTGATTCATTCTGAAAATATCAATGCCACTAAAACCAGTTTCCATAATACTCACAGGGTCTCCTCTGATTCCTATTTCTCCTCCGTCTCCTGCTTGTCCTTTGGTACCTTTGGGACCCTAAAAGCAAGATATATGCTTAGCGAGCATTTATCATAACCATTTGAGATTTTTCAAGAAAAAATGAGTAGAAAAAAATGTAAAGCTAAAATTGATCTAGTTTCTCACTCTTCTGCCAGGGTTTCCGCCCACTCCCGAGGGTCCGGCCACTCCACTTTTGCCCTGAAAACATACAGCAGATTCCAATTAAACCAAACAATCATGCATAAACCAGTACACATTCACATATGTTTGCCACATGAAATCATTGCTGCCCCACAACTTAAGACGAGAAGCAACTGTACATGATTCTGTATGATTTATTACATATTAAAGAAATGGATTGTATGACAAAATCTAATATAACACACACTTACGTCTTCTCCATTAATGCCATCAAGCCCAATTTCTCCAAATTCTCCCTGAAACATAGTAGCCGTTGGTTAATCAGTAGCCTTTTTCTTTTATCTACTAATGAAGACTCTGAAAAAAAGAAAGAAAAAATACTCACCTTTTCTCCTGAGTACCCACGAGAACCCTGAACAGAAGAAGAAAAGAACAGTGTCACACAACTGTACTAAATAAATCATAACGATAAAATTGATAGTTTAAAGTAACAATTGAGTTGAAGTTGAATGTTGCAGTTAATTTCAAAGCCTTTACCTTGACACCTCTTTGTCCTGGACATCCCTGGAAACCCTGAGTTCCATTCACACCAGGAGGACCTCTCTCTCCCTGTCATTACAGGATAAAACAAAAAGAACATTGAAAATTGTCACTGCACACGTTGAGATAAAAAAAGATCAGGACAGTTTACAGCAAGTGTCGGAAAGTCTCTCAGAAACAGTGTCAGACTGTAACTACACATATAAGACATTCAAACTTACAGGTCCACCCTCATCTCCAGGATGTCCTTGGCTTCCTGGTGATCCTGCAGCACCCTGAAAGACAAAACAACTAAGTATTAGCCTCTGATAAACAAATCATTTGTGGTGTAATAAAAGGCGAGATTTAAAAAAATATATTTTATTTTATTTTGACATTGGCTACCTTAGACCCTGAGAGTCCAACTGCTCCTCGGTCTCCTCTGGTGCCAGTGCATTTGCATGGTACTGCACAGCACTCCCTCTCTGCAATATTGTCCTGCAGAGCAAAATAAAACAAATATTGGAGGATTCAAGGGGAAAACAAAAACTCATGAAAGTTTTCTGTCTGACTGATTAGTACTCACCAGTTCTTCCATTAGCTCATAGTCCAAGTCCATGATATTGAGTCGTAAAGGTCTGGTGTACCTGAATCCCCGACCAAATTCCAGCAGCAAAGCTTCCTCAAAGTTGGGCACTCGCTCTAGTCCGACCAGGATGAAACTGTTCACTCCTGTTTTGCACAGATTCAGGAAAATGAATTACTTCGGAGTATGATATTGCTATAATTTCACAGATGTTTAAGGATAGATAGTCCTTAAGGGCCTTTTGTACTGTATCATCTTTTACCTGACAAACGAAGCTCCTCAACTCCCTTTTTCAATTCATCTAATGGGGCGTCAATACCATCAGTAAGATGAACGACAACCTTATGGGGGAAAACACATTTCAGTTGCAGTTTTTCCGGCCATGTACTTTAATATTCTGTATTTGCGGATACAGAGTTCAATCCTAAACTTGTATCTATCTAATTGTTGATTAAATGTGTATCTGACTCTTTGAATTAACAGCTGTGGATTTCAAAAGTTAGATTAACATATTTTTTATGAGCAAATTTATCCAAATACTGAAGGTTCTGGTTAAAAACTATTACATTGTTCATCTTAAATTATTGACATGATATGAATGATGAATAACTGGGGGAATACGACTGTAAGTGACATGACACATCCGCTAGAGAGGAGAAATATTACTCTGTTGTCGGGACTAAAGAAACACTCTGTCTGCTTTGATTGGACTGTGTTACAGAGTTGAGGTTCTTCCCCATCAAACTATCTTTAACAAGTACAGACACAGCCTTACAGAGAACACTTTCAGCAGAGACAGGCATGTCTCAGTTTGGCCGGCCATCATGTAACTCACCGAATTAACGTTAATTAGCAGCTGATATGACTAGCAATCAACAAAAGCAATAGCCAGTGCTGGCTAAAACTGGGAATCTGCTACTTGGATGTTTTGTACACATTTGCTAATGAGAAAGATAGAGTTAACATAGGATATTAGAGGATCCAAGTTGTGTTTTTGCAATGTATCTTTTGATTGGGACATCTCTAGTTGAAACGGTGTCAGTAGCCTACCTTGACAACGTCGTCCTGTCTTGTGTTGAACCTATTTGTGTAAGCTGAGATGGTCTTGCCATTGAGGACATAGGGGCCACGACTTCTCAGGCTACTGAAGGACCCAAATAGCTGTTGAGACTTGTCTGTGAAGTCCAGCTGGACAGGCTCAGAGGCTGAGTCTAGGGCCAGCATGCCCACTTGTACAGAGGGAATCTGCCCAGATGAGCAACTGATAGCTCCCATTTTGGAAATCCTTTCCAGAATGCCTTGAACCTTCATCTGGAGGTTTGTCTGAGCAGTGAAGATGTTCTGAGCAGAAACATCAAAGCCCACCAACACCTCTATGCTGCAGGCTGTAAAACAGAGCATGGGTTTTTTTATCCTTTCTTTTGTGAACCACAGAAAATATTGGGAAACTGTAACATTTAATTACAAGTTGCAAATCAAATGTGAACAAGGTCCATTGTCAAATAAACAAAATACCATTTCTCTTACGTTTAGAAGTTTCCTGCATGCCAACACACAGATTCCCTTTAACTTCATCATCCAAAGTCTCCAGTATTTGCTCATTGAGCTCTGAAAGTTCCGGAAAGGTGCTTGCTCTAGCCACAGTGGAAGACTCACTTGCTAAGTCTTCTAACTCATCCTCAATGTTGCCCACGCCTACGGCAAAGACTCTCACACCTCTTTTCTTCAGACCAAGTACTGCTGTTTTGCCATCATCAGCAGAGCGTCCTCCAGTGATAACCATTAGGATCTGAGGAGTGCCCTCATCCACCCTGCTGCCTTTTTCTTTGGTAAAGTGAACATCTTGAGCATGGCGAATAGCTGCACCAGTGTTGAGTCTACGTCCACCTTTGTACTCTGCTCGGCCAACGGCACTTAAAATGTCCTCTCGGTTCTGGTATGTGTTGAGATAGAAGACATCAGTCACATCTGTGGCATAATGTGCCAGGCCGATCCGCAGGTTGTCTCTCTCGTTGAAGAACAGATCAATTAGGTTGTTGATAAACTGCATCACTTCTTTGAAGTGGTCCCTGCCTAAGTTAATGGAGCCATCTACCAAAAACACTATATCAGCCTTTTTGGGCAGAGGCAGGCTGGATGCTATGAGAAGGAAGATAAGATATTGATGAGGACATAGGGTGAATAAGGATAAAAACAAAAGAGCAACTTGATATAATGGACTCATAAGATATTAGCATTGTGAGACCATATTTAGGTAAAATGTGTTATCTAAGTATCTGTAAAATGTGTACTTTAAAAAAAACTTACTAGGATTCTCATAGTCTGTGGGTGGTTCCTCTGGAATGGTCCCACTCAACCTGTCAATAACCCCCTGCTGGATTGCTGGCAGGCCATTGAATTCGGGAACCTGGAGGACATCAGCCGAGGTGGTGGCTATTTGGGTTAGCTGCTTTTTGTCGGCATTAGCAGCTCCAACACCAATGCAGTTGATACGTTTGCCCTTAAGCAGAGGTCCATAGATGGAAACATCCTGGGGGGAACGTCCACCTGTGAGAACCACAAGATGCTGGGAGGCCTCTTGACGAACCCCTGCAGCAGGTTTTAACTCATTCTGTATTACATACTCAATGGCATTAGCCAGATCTGAAGACCGGCCACCCATCTGACGAAGTCTTTTGATAGCAGAGACAACAGCTGGCTTGTTGTTGTGAGATTTAAGTGAGAACTCTGTTTTAACTTTGTCTGCATACTGGACAACCCCTACGCGCACTTGATCAGGCTGCACTTTGAGTTGTTGGACAATGTTGAGGATGAAGTCACGGATATGTGCAACGCCAGCAGCACCTGTGTTGTCTGAGCCATCAATCAGGAAAATAATGTCCTTTCTCCCAAGATCTAAATAAGCACAAAAAAGAGAGAGGAAGGTATACTTTATTTTGAAATGTATTAAAAAAGGAATTATGCTTTAAAAGATTTATAAAGATCAAATGATGTATATTTCAGTTTCTGTTTTGAGCATTTACAAGTGGAAGTTATCTTTAAATGAATACATGCAAAAGTATTTCTTACCTAAGTCCCCTGAGGGAAGAACATAAGTGCTGGTGGATATTGTTCTGACTGAATCAATGAGCTGTGACTCCACTCTTGGAAGCTGCTGGAAACTGTCAACTGTATATACCAGTTCAGGCCTCAGGGAAATCTGTCTCAGTTCAGCAGTGTCTGCATTCCTTGAACCAATGGCAAGAGGTGCAACCTGGTTTCTCTTAAGTTGTTCAGCTGCAGTGGATACATCATCTGTAGACTTGCCACCTGTAACTAGAATAAGGAACTGGGGCACACCCTCCTCAATGCGGCTTCCCGCTGACCTCTGGTAGATGTTTCTATAGACCCACTCAAGAGCACGACCTGTGTTTAGACGGTCCCCACCTTGGCTTCGAATTTTCAATACAGCCTGGCGTACTTCATCTTTGGTGGAGAATTCATTCAAAAGGAATTCTAGCTTAGGGTCATCACTGTACTGTACCACAGAAATTCGGACCTTATCCAATCCCACATCCAGCTTCTCCACAACTCTTCTTATCATTTCACGGATGGAAGAGAACTCACTACGCACCGCTGTGGATCCATCTATTAGAAATACAACATCCCTCTTTTCTCCTCCTGTGGGTGCTGGTGTGATTACTGTTCAAACAGAATGCAAGCACAGAAACAAGGTATGATTAATAACTTCATAGTTTCTATTATACATAGAGGACATGCAGTATGACTGAAATAGACATATTATTTGAAAGTAAGTCACTAGAAGAAAGACATATACTATTATAAAGTAAGTGGGGTGGGGTGTGTGAGAATTAATTCAGGCTGAAAAATTCAAATTGAAACAATTTAATTGAGTGAAATTACCTTCAATGGTTGGGAATACTGGACGCATCCTGGTGATGTCTTCATCTGACAGCTCAGTGAGAGTGGTGATTAAATTTTCTTGGACGGTGTACAGGCCAGGAAGGTCATCAATAGTGAAGGCAAAGTTAGGCACATATGACACCACCCGAAGCTCTGTAGGGTTAACATCCCTGGTCCCGATGCTGAAGGGAAGAACTCTAGATTGTTTGAGGGATGATGCTGCACTACTGATGTCATCTGTTGAAGACCCACTGGAGACGACAATTACAAACTGCGGTACACCCTCTTCCTTCCTGCTACCGCGTGTTGCTATCAGAACATCCTGACTGACAAACTGCAAGGCTTGACCCAGGTTACGTTGTCTTCCTCCTCGCTGCCTCATTCCCCTGACGGCTTGCAAAACACCTTCTTTAGTTGTATGTGTATTCAAAAACATGTCAGCTTGAGCAAAATCACCATACTGGACAACACCAATACGGATCTTACTCTCGCCCACATTGAGACTCTCTACAACCCTGCGGATAAATTCCTGGATGATAGGAAATTCCCGTCCAACACCATCAGATCCATCAACAACGAAAACGACATCCTTCCGGGGCCCCTGCATTTCAGCTGAAAGACACAAAAATGTAAAACAGAAATCAAAATATAGAATAGAATATTACAGCAGCAATAATACAATCATGTTTGACTGCATTTTTACAGATTGTGGGACTCCTTCTTGACTTGATAGCATGGTGAAAAGTTTAGCCCATAATTAGTTCACAAACCATATATAGTGTGTTATTCTCACAACTTCTCCTCTTTCTTTTCTTCATTAAACAGGGACCTTGTAAATTATGGGAAACAGTGTCTTCTTCAAGCATAAAATTTGGCTAGAAATGAATGAAAGTTGAATTGTTTGAAAATAACAATACCTATGAGTCCTAGTGTATTGAGGGCAGAATAAACTTGACACATCCAGCCTACATCTCACAACCTCAATTTTCATCACTGTATACCGTAAATCATCCACACAGAGATGTCTTAGCCAGCCAGCAAGAATTTTGAGATCCACGCGGTTTTGTTGATGAAATTTCTCACACTGAAAATACCTACAACTTGTGAACCTACTTAAAATATAAGTGCTGTAGTTATAAACTGAACGACTCAGCTAGGACAACATGCTGCTGCTATGATCTTAGCAGGAACTGACGATAACATTGAATCAAAATTACATTTGACCTGCTTTGCTATGACTGCTTGTGTGCATTAAGAATGAGCTTATGTTAATGCAATATCTATTATTTCAGGTATTCCATCGTCTGTTTCTATGAGCTGGAGCTAATTCTTCAGAAACAACAACCTTCTCCATAGTCTATTCTGGCTCCAAAGGTATCTAGGTCCCAGATCTTAAATGATTTACTTTATTTGTATTGTTTTTTATTTGCATGGTACTTGCTTTCATTCTGTTGTTGCATATTTTTTATTTACCATGAGAAGGGAAAATTTCATACTGATTAAAAATTTCAGATGTATAAACCATGAGAAAAAAATGCAAAATTGTTCTTTTATTAATTAACACTTAAAGATTATAATATTCCTTTATTTTGAACAGGGGAAGAACTTCATACTTGTGTGTTCACTTTTCTGGACTTCAGCTTTTTTGTGCTCGATTCATGTAATTTGCTCTATTCATGTGATGCTGGGAATCCAGCATCACATGAATAGAGCACGTGGAGCTTAAGAGTTAATGCACTTCATTTATTTCCTTTAGTGTAGGTAAAACAAATCAGGCAGCCTTTCAGGCCAACAAGAGGAAGTGTTTGTCAACATACCCAGTACAGTTGGCGGTTCTGGGGTGACCTCAGTAACCAGAGGCTCCAAGACAAACATAAGTTGCTGATTGATACGGGGAAGGTCAGTGAAATCAGACACAGACAGCGATTTGTCATTGTGGGATATCTTCTGCAGTTCTCTGCTATCAGACTCCTTTGTTCCAATTGCAAAGGTCAAGACACCCAGCTGTTTGAGAGCAGAGGCTGGTGCATCAACACTGTCAGAAGACCGTCCACCACTGAGCAATATCAGGACCTGTTTAACTCCTTCCAGGCGCCTGCTCCCGGCAGAGGCCGTGAATACATTATCCTTCAAGTACTGGAGAGCTGCTCCAGTGTTTAGGGGTCTTCCGCCTTTGTGCCTCAAACCTCTGACAATGTCAAGGATCTCAACTTTTGTCGTGTATGTGTTCAAATAGAACTGGACAGCGGGATCTCTGCTGTACTGGACCACTGAGACACGGTCTTTCTTGTCATCAACACTGAGTCTCTCTACTACTCTTTGGACAAAGTCTTGCATAGCTGGGAATCCAGTTCTAGCACCATCAGATCCATCCAACAAGAACACAACATCTCTTCCTGTTGGCTCTGTCACCACTGGGGAACATAGAATTTGAGTCATATTTAGGGTTATGTTTAAAATATTTACCGTACAAAAGTTAATGAAAGTTAACCCCAAGGTTTTCAAAGATACTCTATTAATCCAGGCTCAACTGTTTTGTCAAAGTTGCACATGCTGACCAGAACTTAGAGAAATACACTTTAATACAGTTCAAATTGCTTACTACCGTGATCTTGAAATGTAAAGTCAGTCACTTTCTTACCAGTTACTGTTGGTGGCATGGGTATGGCCCTCACAAGCACTGTGCTCATTATAGAGGAGAGCTGTTCTTGGACACTGGGGAGGTCAGTGAACTCAGACACTGATAGAGTGTAATTAGGGCCATGTGATATTTTCATCAGCTCTCCACTGTCAGAGGCCCTTGTTCCAATGCCAATGGCAACGATGCCCTGCTGTTTGAGAACAGAGGCGGGGGTATCTACATTGTCATAAGACCTTCCACCACTTAGCAGGATCAATATCTGTGGAACACCTTGTAGGCGCCTACTCCCGGCGGTGTTTGTAAAGACGTTGTCCCTGACATATTGGAGTGCTGCCCCGGTGTTGAGGGGTCTACCTCCTCTGTGTCTCAGCCCTCTTACCGAATTCACAATGTCTTCTTTTGTGGTATATGTATTCAGATAGAAATGGACCTCTGCATCTCTGCTGTATTGGACTACAGAGACACGGTCTTTGCTTTCTTCCACATTGAGTTTTTCCACCATTTTCTCAACAAAATCAAGCATAGCAGGGAAGCCATTCCTTGTGCTATCAGAACCATCGAGAAGGAAAACAATATCCTTCTGGGTAGTGTCAACTGAGAAAAGACAGAAAGACAAAAAAATAAAAACCTTTGCATAAGTTATTCTCGTGTACCTATCATAAAGTCATGGACTATTTTTTGCAAAGCAAATCCACCGCCTTCTTTAAATTCAAACAGTAAGACGTACACCACGACCTTTTTAAAAGAACAACTTGGAGCTAAACAGTTATTTCACTGAATTAATTTCCCTCACTGTAGGTGAAACAAGTCAGGTAGCCATTCAGGCCAGTCAGAGACTTTGCTTGTCTACATACCAAGTACAGTTGGTGATTCCGGGGTGACGTCAATAACCAAAGCCTCCAAGGAGGACTGAAGTTGCTCTTCGATACGTTGAAGGTCAGTGAAATCAGACACAGACAGCGATTTGTCATTGTGGGATATCTTCTGCAGTTCTCTGCTATCAGACTCCTTTGTTCCAATTGCAAAGGTCAAGACACCCAGCTGTTTGAGAGCAGAGGCTGGTGCATCAACACTGTCAGAAGACCGTCCACCACTGAGCAATATCAGGACCTGTTTAACTCCTTCCAGGCGCCTGCTCCCGGCAGAGGCCGTGAATACATTATCCTTCAAGTACTGGAGAGCTGCTCCAGTGTTTAGGGGTCTTCCGCCTTTGTGCCTCAAACCTCTGACAATGTCAAGGATCTCAACTTTTGTCGTGTATGTGTTCAAATAGAACTGGACAGCGGGATCTCTGCTGTACTGGACCACTGAGACACGGTCTTTCTTGTCATCAACACTGAGTCTCTCTACTACTCTTTGGACAAAGTCTTGCATAGCTGGGAATCCAGTTCTAGCACCATCAGATCCATCCAACAAGAACACAACATCTCTTCCTGTTGGCTCTGTCTCCACTGGGGAACATAGAATTTGAGTCATATTTAGGGTTATGTTTAAAACATTTACCGTACAAAAGTTAATGAAAGTTAACCCCAAGGTTTTCAAAGATACTCTATTAATCCAGGCTCAACTGTTTTGTCAAAGTTGCACATGCTGACCAGAACTTAGAGAAATACACTTTAATACAGTTCAAATTGCTTACTACCGTGATCTTGAAATGTAAATTCAGTCACTTTCTTACCAGTTACTGTTGGTGGCATGGGTATGGCCCTCACAAGCACTGTGCTCATTATAGAGGAGAGCTGTTCTTGGACACTGGGGAGGTCAGTGAACTCAGACACTGATAGAGTGTAATTAGGGCCATGTGATATTTTCATCAGCTCTCCACTGTCAGAGGTCCTTGTTCCAATGCCAATGGCAACGATGCCCTGCTGTTTGAGAACAGAGGCGGGGGTATCTACATTGTCATAAGACCTTCCACCACTTAGCAGGATCAATATCTGTGGAACACCTTGTAGGCGCCTACTCCCGGCGGTGTTTGTAAAGACGTTGTCCCTGACATATTGGAGTGCTGCCCCGGTGTTGAGGGGTCTACCTCCTCTGTGTCTCAGCCCTCTGACCGAATTCACAATGTCTTCTTTTGTGGTATATGTATTCAGATAGAAATGGACCTCTGCATCTCTGCTGTATTGGACTACAGAGACACGGTCTTTGCTTTCTTCCACATTGAGTTTTTCCACCATTTTCTCAACAAAATCAAGCATAGCAGGGAAGCCATTCCTTGTGCTATAAGAACCATCGAGAAGGAAAACAATATCCTTCTGGGTAGTGTCAACTGAGAAAAGACAGAAAGACAAAAAAATAAAAACCTTTGCATAAGTTATTCTCGTGTACCTATCATAAAGTCATGGACTATTTTTTGCAAAGCAAATCCACCGCCTTCTTTAAATTCAAACAGTAAGACGTACACCACGACCTTTTTAAAAGAACAACTTCTAGCTAAACAGTTATTTCACTGAATTAATTTCCCTCACTGTAGGTGAAACAAGTCAGGTAGCCATTCAGGCCAGTCAGAGACTTTGCTTGTCTACATACCAAGTACAGTTGGTGATTCCGGGGTGACGTCAATAACCAAAGCCTCCAAGGAGGACTGAAGTTGCTCTTCGATACGTTGAAGGTCAGTGAAATCAGACACAGACAGCGATTTGTCATTGTGGGATATCTTCTGCAGTTCTCTGCTATCAGACTCCTTTGTTCCAATTGCAAAGGTCAAGACACCCAGCTGTTTGAGAGCAGAGGCTGGTGCATCAACACTGTCAGAAGACCGTCCACCACTGAGCAATATCAGGACCTGTTTAACTCCTTCCAGGCGCCTGCTCCCGGCAGAGGCCGTGAATACATTATCCTTCAAGTG
The DNA here is from genome assembly GCF_027596085.1 of Anoplopoma fimbria. Lineage (NCBI taxonomy): Eukaryota > Metazoa > Chordata > Actinopteri > Perciformes > Anoplopomatidae > Anoplopoma > Anoplopoma fimbria. The sequence goes on along the minus strand of NC_072464.1, from coordinate 2,886,812 downwards.
CTGGAGAGCTGCTCCAGTGTTTAGGGGTCTTCCGCCTTTGTGCCTCAAACCTCTGACAATGTCAAGGATCTCAACTTTTGTCGTGTATGTGTTCAAATAGAACTGGACAGCGGGATCTCTGCTGTACTGGACCACTGAGACACGGTCTTTCTTGTCATCAACACTGAGTCTCTCTACTACTCTTTGGACAAAGTCTTGCATAGCTGGGAATCCAGTTCTAGCACCATCAGATCCATCCAACAAGAACACAACATCTCTTCCTGTTGGCTCTGTCTCCACTGGGGAACATAGAATTTGAGTCATATTTAGGGTTATGTTTAAAACATTTACCGTACAAAAGTTAATGAAAGTTAACCCCAAGGTTTTCAAAGATACTCTATTAATCCAGGCTCAACTGTTAACTTAGAGAAATACACTTTAATACAGTTCAAATTGCTTACTACCGTGATCTTGAAATGTAAATTCAGTCACTTTCTTACCAGTTACTGTTGGTGGCATGGGTATGGCCCTCACAAGCACTGTGCTCATTATAGAGGAGAGCTGTTCTTGGACACTGGGGAGGTCAGTGAACTCAGACACTGATAGAGTGTAATTAGGGCCATGTGATATTTTCATCAGCTCTCCACTGTCAGAGGTCCTTGTTCCAATGCCAATGGCAACGATGCCCTGCTGTTTGAGAACAGAGGCGGGGGTATCTACATTGTCATAAGACCTTCCACCACTTAGCAGGATCAATATCTGTGGAACACCTTGCAGGCGCCTACTCCCGGCGGTGTTTGTAAAGACGTTGTCCCTGACATATTGGAGTGCTGCCCCGGTGTTGAGGGGTCTACCTCCTCTGTGTCTCAGCCCTCTGACCGAATTCACAATGTCTTCTTTTGTGGTATATGTATTCAGATAGAAATGGACCTCTGCATCTCTGCTGTATTGGACTACAGAGACACGGTCTTTGCTTTCTTCCACATTGAGTTTTTCCACCATTTTCTCAACAAAATCAAGCATAGCAGGGAAGCCATTCCTTGTGCTATAAGAACCATCGAGAAGGAAAACAATATCCTTCTGGGTAGTGTCAACTGAGAAAAGACAGAAAGACAAAAAAATAAAAACCTTCGCATAAGTTATTCTCGTGTACCTATCATAAAGTCATGGACTATTTTTTGCTACGCAAATCCACCGCCTTCTTTAAATTCAAACAGTAAGACGTACACCACGACCTTTTTAAAAGAACAACTTCTAGCTAAACAGTTATTTCACTGAATTAATTTCCCTCACTGTAGGTGAAACAAGTCAGGTAGCCATTCAGGCCAGTCAGAGACTTTGCTTGTCTACATACCAAGTACAGTTGGTGATTCCGGGGTGACGTCAATAACCAAAGCCTCCAAGGAGGACTGAAGTTGCTCTTCGATACGTTGAAGGTCAGTGAAATCAGACACAGACAGCGATTTGTCATTGTGGGATATCTTCTGCAGTTCTCTGCTATCAGACTCCTTTGTTCCAATTGCAAAGGTCAAGACACCCAGCTGTTTGAGAGCAGAGGCTGGTGCATCAACACTGTCAGAAGACCGTCCACCACTGAGCAATATCAGGACCTGTTTAACTCCTTCCAGGCGCCTGCTCCCGGCAGAGGCCGTGAATACATTATCCTTCAAGTACTGGAGAGCTGCTCCAGTGTTTAGGGGTCTTCCGCCTTTGTGCCTCAAACCTCTGACAATGTCAAGGATCTCAACTTTTGTCGTGTATGTGTTCAAATAGAACTGGACAGCGGGATCTCTGCTGTACTGGACCACTGAGACACGGTCTTTCTTGTCATCAACACTGAGTCTCTCTACTACTCTTTGGACAAAGTCTTGCATAGCTGGGAATCCAGTTCTAGCACCATCAGATCCATCCAACAAGAACACAACATCTCTTCCTGTTGGCTCTGTCTCCACTGGGGAACATAGAATTTGAGTCATATTTAGGGTTATGTTTAAAACATTTACCGTACAAAAGTTAATGAAAGTTAACCCCAAGGTTTTCAAAGATACTCTATTAATCCAGGCTCAACTGTTTTGTCAAATTTGCACAAGCTGACCTGAACTTAGAGAAATACACTTTAATACAGTTCAAATTGCTTACTACCGTGATCTTGAAATGTAAAGTCAGTCACTTTCTTACCAGTTACTGTTGGTGGCATGGGTATGGCCCTCACAAGCACTGTGCTCATTATAGAGGAGAGCTGTTCTTGGACACTGGGGAGGTCAGTGAACTCAGACACTGATAGAGTGTAATTAGGGCCATGTGATATTTTCATCAGCTCTCCACTGTCAGAGGTCCTTGTTCCAATGCCAATGGCAACGATGCCCTGCTGTTTGAGAACAGAGGCGGGGGTATCTACATTGTCATAAGACCTTCCACCATTTAGCAGGATCAATATCTGTGGAACACCTTGCAGGCGCCTACTCCCGGCGGTGTTTGTAAAGACGTTGCCCCTGACATATTGGAGTGCTGCCCCGGTGTTGAGGGGTGTACCTCCTCTGTGTCTCAGCCCTCTGACCGAATTCACAATGTCTTCTTTTGTGGTATATGTATTCAGATAGAAATGGACCTCTGCATCTCTGCTGTATTGGACTACAGAGACACGGTCTTTGCTTTCTTCCACATTGAGTTTTTCCACCATTTTCTCAACAAAATCAAGCATAGCAGGGAAGCCATTCCTTGTGCTATCAGAACCATCGAGAAGGAAAACAATATCCTTCTGGGTAGTGTCAACTGAGAAAAGACAGAAAGACAAAAAAATAAAAACCTTTGCATAAGTTATTCTCGTGTACCTATCATAAAGTCATGGACTATTTTTTGCAAAGCAAATCCACCGCCTTCTTTAAATTCAAACAGTAAGACGTACACCACGACCTTTTTAAAAGAACAACTTCTAGCTAAACAGTTATTTCACTGAATTCATTTCCCTCACTGTAGGTGAAACAAGTCAGGTAGCCATTCAGGCCAGTCAGAGACTTTGCTTGTCTACATACCAAGTACAGTTGGTGATTCCGGGGTGACGTCAATAACCAAAGCCTCCAAGGAGGACTGAAGTTGCTCTTCGATACGTTGAAGGTCAGTGAAATCAGACACAGACTGCGATTTGTCATTGTGGGATATCTTCTGCAGTTCTCTGCTATCAGACTCCTTTGTTCCAATTGCAAAGGTCAAGACACCCAGCTGTTTGAGAGCAGAGGCTGGTGCATCAACACTGTCAGAAGACCGTCCACCACTGAGCAATATCAGGACCTGTTTAACTCCTTCCAGGCGCCTGCTCCCGGCAGAGGCCGTGAATACATTATCCTTCAAGTACTGGAGAGCTGCTCCAGTGTTTAGGGGTCTTCCGCCTTTGTGCCTCAAACCTCTGACAATGTCAAGGATCTCAACTTTTGTCGTGTATGTGTTCAAATAGAACTGGACAGCGGGATCTCTGCTGTACTGGACCACTGAGACACGGTCTTTCTTGTCATCAACACTGAGTCTCTCTACTACTCTTTGGACAAAGTCTTGCATAGCTGGGAATCCAGTTCTAGCACCATCAGATCCATCCAACAAGAACACAACATCTCTTCCTGTTGGCTCTGTCTCCACTGGGGAACATAGAATTTGAGTCATATTTAGGGTTATGTTTAAAACATTTACCGTACAAAAGTTAATGAAAGTTAACCCCAAGGTTTTCAAAGATACTCTATTAATCCAGGCTCAACTGTTTTGTCAAATTTGCACAAGCTGACCTGAACTTAGAGAAATACACTTTAATACAGTTCAAATTGCTTACTACCGTGATCTTGAAATGTAAAGTCAGTCACTTTCTTACCAGTTACTGTTGGTGGCATGGGTATGGCCCTCACAAGCACTGTGCTCATTATAGAGGAGAGCTGTTCTTGGACACTGGGGAGGTCAGTGAACTCAGACACTGATAGAGTGTAATTAGGGCCATGTGATATTTTCATCAGCTCTCCACTGTCAGAGGTCCTTGTTCCAATGCCAATGGCAACGATGCCCTGCTGTTTGAGAACAGAGGCGGGGGTATCTACATTGTCATAAGACCTTCCACCATTTAGCAGGATCAATATCTGTGGAACACCTTGTAGGCGCCTACTCCCGGCGGTGTTTGTAAAGACGTTGCCTCTGACATATTGGAGTGCTGCCCCGGTGTTGAGGGGTCTACCTCCTCTGTGTCTCAGCCCTCTGACCGAATTCACAATGTCTTCTTTTGTGGTATATGTATTCAGATAGAAATGGACCTCTGCATCTCTGCTGTATTGGACTACAGAGACACGGTCTTTGCTTTCTTCCACATTGAGTTTTTCCACCATTTTCTCAACAAAATCAAGCATAGCAGGGAAGCCATTCCTTGTGCTATCAGAACCATCGAGAAGGAAAACAATATCCTTCTGGGTAGTGTCAACTGAGAAAAGACAGAAAGACAAAAAAATAAAAACCTTTGCATAAGTTATTCTCGTGTACCTATCATAAAGTCATGGACTATTTTTTGCAAAGCAAATCCACCGCCTTCTTTAAATTCAAACAGTAAGACGTACACCACGACCTTTTTAAAAGAACAACTTCTAGCTAAACAGTTATTTCACTGAATTAATTTCCCTCACTGTAGGTGAAACAAGTCAGGTAGCCATTCAGGCCAGTCAGAGACTTTGCTTGTCTACATACCAAGTACAGTTGGTGATTCCGGGGTGACGTCAATAACCAAAGCCTCCAAGGAGGACTGAAGTTGCTCTTCGATACGTTGAAGGTCAGTGAAATCAGAGACAGACTGCGATTTGTCATTGTGGGATATCTTCTGCAGTTCTCTGCTATCAGACTCCTTTGTTCCAATTGCAAAGGTCAAGACACCCAGCTGTTTGAGAGCAGAGGCTGGTGCATCAACACTGTCAGAAGACCGTCCACCACTGAGCAATATCAGGACCTGTTTAACTCCTTCCAGGCGCCTGCTCCCGGCAGAGGCCGTGAATACATTATCCTTCAAGTACTGGAGAGCTGCTCCAGTGTTTAGGGGTCTTCCGCCTTTGTGCCTCAAACCTCTGACAATGTCAAGGATCTCAACTTTTGTCGTGTATGTGTTCAAATAGAACTGGACAGCGGGATCTCTGCTGTACTGGACCACTGAGACACGGTCTTTCTTGTCATCAACACTGAGTCTCTCTACTACTCTTTGGACAAAGTCTTGCATAGCTGGGAATCCAGTTCTAGCACCATCAGATCCATCCAACAAGAACACAACATCTCTTCCTGTTGGCTCTGTCTCCACTGGGGAACATAGAATTTGAGTCATATTTAGGGTTATGTTTAAAACATTTACCGTACAAAAGTTAATGAAAGTTAACCCCAAGGTTTTCAAAGATACTCTATTAATCCAGGCTCAACTGTTTTGTCAAATTTGCACAAGCTGACCTGAACTTAGAGAAATACACTTTAATACAGTTCAAATTGCTTACTACCGTGATCTTGAAATGTAAAGTCAGTCACTTTCTTACCAGTTACTGTTGGTGGCATGGGTATGGCCCTCACAAGCACTGTGCTCATTATAGAGGAGAGCTGTTCTTGGACACTGGGGAGGTCAGTGAACTCAGACACTGATAGAGTGTAATTAGGGCCATGTGATATTTTCATCAGCTCTCCACTGTCAGAGGTCCTTGTTCCAATGCCAATGGCAACGATGCCCTGCTGTTTGAGAACAGAGGCGGGGGTATCTACATTGTCATAAGACCTTCCACCATTTAGCAGGATCAATATCTGTGGAACACCTTGCAGGCGCCTACTCCCGGCGGTGTTTGTAAAGACGTTGCCCCTGACATATTGGAGTGCTGCCCCGGTGTTGAGGGGTCTACCTCCTCTGTGTCTCAGCCCTCTGACCGAATTCACAATGTCTTCTTTTGTGGTATATGTATTCAGATAGAAATGGACCTCTGCATCTCTGCTGTATTGGACTACAGAGACACGGTCTTTGCTTTCTTCCACATTGAGTTTTTCCACCATTTTCTCAACAAAATCAAGCATAGCAGGGAAGCCATTCCTTGTGCTATCAGAACCATCGAGAAGGAAAACAATATCCTTCTGGGTAGTGTCAACTGAGAAAAGACAGAAAGACAAAAAAATAAAAACCTTTGCATAAGTTATTCTCGTGTACCTATCATAAAGTCATGGACTATTTTTTGCAAAGCAAATCCACCGCCTTCTTTAAATTCAAACAGTAAGACGTACACCACGACCTTTTTAAAAGAACAACTTCTAGCTAAACAGTTATTTCACTGAATTAATTTCCCTCACTGTAGGTGAAACAAGTCAGGTAGCCATTCAGGCCAGTCAGAGACTTTGCTTGTCTACATACCAAGTACAGTTGGTGATTCCGGGGTGACGTCAATAACCAAAGCCTCCAAGGAGGACTGAAGTTGCTCTTCGATACGTTGAAGGTCAGTGAAATCAGAGACAGACTGCGATTTGTCATTGTGGGATATCTTCTGCAGTTCTCTGCTATCAGACTCCTTTGTTCCAATTGCAAAGGTCAAGACACCCAGCTGTTTGAGAGCAGAGGCTGGTGCATCAACACTGTCAGAAGACCGTCCACCACTGAGCAATATCAGGACCTGTTTAACTCCTTCCAGGCGCCTGCTCCCGGCAGAGGCCGTGAATACATTATCCTTCAAGTACTGGAGAGCTGCTCCAGTGTTTAGGGGTCTTCCGCCTTTGTGCCTCAAACCTCTGACAATGTCAAGGATCTCAACTTTTGTCGTGTATGTGTTCAAATAGAACTGGACAGCGGGATCTCTGCTGTACTGGACCACTGAGACACGGTCTTTCTTGTCATCAACACTGAGTCTCTCTACTACTCTTTGGACAAAGTCTTGCATAGCTGGGAATCCAGTTCTAGCACCATCAGATCCATCCAACAAGAACACAACATCTCTTCCTGTTGGCTCTGTCTCCACTGGGGAACATAGAATTTGAGTCATATTTAGGGTTATGTTTAAAACATTTACCGTACAAAAGTTAATGAAAGTTAACCCCAAGGTTTTCAAAGATACTCTATTAATCCAGGCTCAACTGTTTTGTCAAATTTGCACAAGCTGACCTGAACTTAGAGAAATACACTTTAATACAGTTCAAATTGCTTACTACCGTGATCTTGAAATGTAAAGTCAGTCACTTTCTTACCAGTTACTGTTGGTGGCATGGGTATGGCCCTCACAAGCACTGTGCTCATTATAGAGGAGAGCTGTTCTTGGACACTGGGGAGGTCAGTGAACTCAGACACTGATAGAGTGTAATTAGGGCCATGTGATATTTTCATCATCCACTGTCAGAGGTCCTTGTTCCAATGCCAATGGCAACGATGCCCTGCTGTTTGAGAACAGAGGCGGGGGTATCTACATTGTCATAAGACCTTCCACCATTTAGCAGGATCAATATCTGTGGAACACCTTGCAGGCGCCTACTCCCGGCGGTGTTTGTAAAGACGTTGCCCCTGACATATTGGAGTGCTGCCCCGGTGTTGAGGGGTCTACCTCCTCTGTGTCTCAGCCCTCTGACCGAATTCACAATGTCTTCTTTTGTGGTATATGTATTCAGATAGAAATGGACCTCTGCATCTCTGCTGTATTGGACTACAGAGACACGGTCTTTGCTTTCTTCCACATTGAGTTTTTCCACCATTTTCTCAACAAAATCAAGCATAGCAGGGAAGCCATTCCTTGTGCTATCAGAACCATCGAGAAGGAAAACAATATCCTTCTGGGTAGTGTCAACTGAGAAAAGACAGAAAGACAAAAAAATAAAAACCTTTGCATAAGTTATTCTCGTGTACCTATCATAAAGTCATGGACTATTTTTTGCAAAGCAAATCCACCGCCTTCTTTAAATTCAAACAGTAAGACGTACACCACGACCTTTTTAAAAGAACAACTTCTAGCTAAACAGTTATTTCACTGAATTAATTTCCCTCACTGTAGGTGAAACAAGTCAGGTAGCCATTCAGGCCAGTCAGAGACTTTGCTTGTCTACATACCAAGTACAGTTGGTGATTCCGGGGTGACGTCAATAACCAAAGCCTCCAAGGAGGACTGAAGTTGCTCTTCGATACGTTGAAGGTCAGTGAAATCAGAGACAGACTGCGATTTGTCATTGTGGGATATCTTCTGCAGTTCTCTGCTATCAGACTCCTTTGTTCCAATTGCAAAGGTCAAGACACCCAGCTGTTTGAGAGCAGAGGCTGGTGCATCAACACTGTCAGAAGACCGTCCACCACTGAGCAATATCAGGACCTGTTTAACTCCTTCCAGGCGCCTGCTCCCGGCAGAGGCCGTGAATACATTATCCTTCAAGTACTGGAGAGCTGCTCCAGTGTTTAGGGGTCTTCCGCCTTTGTGCCTCAAACCTCTGACAATGTCAAGGATCTCAACTTTTGTCGTGTATGTGTTCAAATAGAACTGGACAGCGGGATCTCTGCTGTACTGGACCACTGAGACACGGTCTTTCTTGTCATCAACACTGAGTCTCTCTACTACTCTTTGGACAAAGTCTTGCATAGCTGGGAATCCAGTTCTAGCACCATCAGATCCATCCAACAAGAACACAACATCTCTTCCTGTTGGCTCTGTCTCCACTGGGGAACATAGAATTTGAGTCATATTTAGGGTTATGTTTAAAACATTTACCGTACAAAAGTTAATCATGAAAGTTAACCCCAAGGTTTTCAAAGATACTCTATTAATCCAGGCTCAACTGTTTTGTCAAATTTGCACAAGCTGACCTGAACTTAGAGAAATACACTTTAATACAGTTCAAATTGCTTACTACCGTGATCTTGAAATGTAAAGTCAGTCACTTTCTTACCAGTTACTGTTGGTGGCATGGGTATGGCCCTCACAAGCACTGTGCTCATTATAGAGGAGAGCTGTTCTTGGACACTGGGGAGGTCAGTGAACTCAGACACTGATAGAGTGTAATTAGGGCCATGTGATATTTTCATCAGCTCTCCACTGTCAGAGGTCCTTGTTCCAATGCCAATGGCAACGATGCCCTGCTGTTTGAGAACAGAGGCGGGGGTATCTACATTGTCATAAGACCTTCCACCATTTAGCAGGATCAATATCTGTGGAACACCTTGCAGGCGCCTACTCCCGGCGGTGTTTGTAAAGACGTTGCCCCTGACATATTGGAGTGCTGCCCCGGTGTTGAGGGGTCTACCTCCTCTGTGTCTCAGCCCTCTGACCGAATTCACAATGTCTTCTTTTGTGGTATATGTATTCAGATAGAAATGGACCTCTGCATCTCTGCTGTATTGGACTACAGAGACACGGTCTTTGCTTTCTTCCACATTGAGTTTTTCCACCATTTTCTCAACAAAATCAAGCATAGCAGGGAAGCCATTCCTTGTGCTATCAGAACCATCGAGAAGGAAAACAATATCCTTCTGGGTAGTGTCAACTGAGAAAAGACAGAAAGACAAAAAAATAAAAACCTTTGCATAAGTTATTCTCGTGTACCTATCATAAAGTCATGGACTATTTTTTGCAAAGCAAATCCACCGCCTTCTTTAAATTCAAACAGTAAGACGTACACCACGACCTTTTTAAAAGAACAACTTCTAGCTAAACAGTTATTTCACTGAATTAATTTCCCTCACTGTAGGTGAAACAAGTCAGGTAGCCATTCAGGCCAGTCAGAGACTTTGCTTGTCTACATACCAAGTACAGTTGGTGATTCCGGGGTGACGTCAATAACCAAAGCCTCCAAGGAGGACTGAAGTTGCTCTTCGATACGTTGAAGGTCAGTGAAATCAGAGACAGACTGCGATTTGTCATTGTGGGATATCTTCTGCAGTTCTCTGCTATCAGACTCCTTTGTTCCAATTGCAAAGGTCAAGACACCCAGCTGTTTGAGAGCAGAGGCTGGTGCATCAACACTGTCAGAAGACCGTCCACCACTGAGCAATATCAGGACCTGTTTAACTCCTTCCAGGCGCCTGCTCCCGGCAGAGGCCGTGAATACATTATCCTTCAAGTACTGGAGAGCTGCTCCAGTGTTTAGGGGTCTTCCGCCTTTGTGCCTCAAACCTCTGACAATGTCAAGGATCTCAACTTTTGTCGTGTATGTGTTCAAATAGAACTGGACAGCGGGATCTCTGCTGTACTGGACCACTGAGACACGGTCTTTCTTGTCATCAACACTGAGTCTCTCTACTACTCTTTGGACAAAGTCTTGCATAGCTGGGAATCCAGTTCTAGCACCATCAGATCCATCCAACAAGAACACAACATCTCTTCCTGTTGGCTCTGTCTCCACTGGGGAACATAGAATTTGAGTCATATTTAGGGTTATGTTTAAAACATTTACCGTACAAAAGTCAGATCATGAAAGTTAACCCCAAGGTTTTTAAAGATACTCTATTGATCCAGGCTCAACTGTTTTGTCAAATTTGCACAAGCTGACCTGAACTTAGAGAAATACACTTTAATACAGTTCAAATTGCTTACTACCGTGATCTTGAAATGTAAAGTCAGTCACTTTCTTACCAGTTACTGTTGGTGGCATGGGTATGGCCCTCACAAGCACTGTGCTCATTATAGAGGAGAGCTGTTCTTGGACACTGGGGAGGTCAGTGAACTCAGACACTGATAGAGTGTAATTAGGGCCATGTGATATTTTCATCAGCTCTCCACTGTCAGAGGTCCTTGTTCCAATGCCAATGGCAACGATGCCCTGCTGTTTGAGAACAGAGGCGGGGGTATCTACATTGTCATAAGACCTTCCACCATTTAGCAGGATCAATATCTGTGGAACACCTTGCAGGCGCCTACTCCCGGCGGTGTTTGTAAAGACGTTGCCCCTGACATATTGGAGTGCTGCCCCGGTGTTGAGGGGTCTACCTCCTCTGTGTCTCAGCCCTCTTACCGAATTCACAATGTCTTCTTTTGTGGTATATGTATTCAGATAGAAATGGACCTCTGCATCTCTGCTGTATTGGACTACAGAGACACGGTCTTTGCTTTCTTCCACATTGAGTTTTTCCACCATTTTCTCAACAAAATCAAGCATAGCAGGGAAGCCATTCCTTGTGCTATCAGAACCATCGAGAAGGAAAACAATATCCTTCTGGGTAGTGTCAACTGAGAAAAGACAGAAAGACAAAAAAATAAAAACCTTTGCATAAGTTATTCTCGTGTACCTATCATAAAGTCATGGACTATTTTTTGCAAAGCAAATCCACCGCCTTCTTTAAATTCAAACAGTAAGACGTACACCACGACCTTTTTAAAAGAACAACTTCTAGCTAAACAGTTATTTCACTGAATTAATTTCCCTCACTGTAGGTGAAACAAGTCAGGTAGCCATTCAGGCCAGTCAGAGACTTTGCTTGTCTACATACCAAGTACAGTTGGTGATTCCGGGGTGACGTCAATAACCAAAGCCTCCAAGGAGGACTGAAGTTGCTCTTCGATACGTTGAAGGTCAGTGAAATCAGAGACAGACTGCGATTTGTCATTGTGGGATATCTTCTGCAGTTCTCTGCTATCAGACTCCTTTGTTCCAATTGCAAAGGTCAAGACACCCAGCTGTTTGAGAGCAGAGGCTGGTGCATCAACACTGTCAGAAGACCGTCCACCACTGAGCAATATCAGGACCTGTTTAACTCCTTCCAGGCGCCTGCTCCCGGCAGAGGCCGTGAATACATTATCCTTCAAGTACTGGAGAGCTGCTCCAGTGTTTAGGGGTCTTCCGCCTTTGTGCCTCAAACCTCTGACAATGTCAAGGATCTCAACTTTTGTCGTGTATGTGTTCAAATAGAACTGGACAGCGGGATCTCTGCTGTACTGGACCACTGAGACACGGTCTTTCTTGTCATCAACACTGAGTCTCTCTACTACTCTTTGGACAAAGTCTTGCATAGCTGGGAATCCAGTTCTAGCACCATCAGATCCATCCAACAAGAACACAACATCTCTTCCTGTTGGCTCTGTCTCCACTGGGGAACATAGAATTTGAGTCATATTTAGGGTTATGTTTAAAACATTTACCGTACAAAAGTCAGATCATGAAAGTTAACCCCAAGGTTTTTAAAGATACTCTATTGATCCAGGCTCAACTGTTTTGTCAAATTTGCACAAGCTGACCTGAACTTAGAGAAATACACTTTAATACAGTTCAAATTGCTTACTACCGTGATCTTGAAATGTAAAGTCAGTCACTTTCTTACCAGTTACTGTTGGTGGCATGGGTATGGCCCTCACAAGCACTGTGCTCATTATAGAGGAGAGCTGTTCTTGGACACTGGGGAGGTCAGTGAACTCAGACACTGATAGAGTGTAATTAGGGCCATGTGATATTTTCATCAGCTCTCCACTGTCAGAGGTCCTTGTTCCAATGCCAATGGCAACGATGCCCTGCTGTTTGAGAACAGAGGCGGGGGTATCTACATTGTCATAAGACCTTCCACCATTTAGCAGGATCAATATCTGTGGAACACCTTGCAGGCGCCTACTCCCGGCGGTGTTTGTAAAGACGTTGCCCCTGACATATTGGAGTGCTGCCCCGGTGTTGAGGGGTCTACCTCCTCTGTGTCTCAGCCCTCTGACCGAATTCACAATGTCTTCTTTTGTGGTATATGTATTCAGATAGAAATGGACCTCTGCATCTCTGCTGTATTGGACTACAGAGACACGGTCTTTGCTTTCTTCCACATTGAGTTTTTCCACCATTTTCTCAACAAAATCAAGCATAGCAGGGAAGCCATTCCTTGTGCTATCAGAACCATCGAGAAGGAAAACAATATCCTTCTGGGTAGTGTCAACTGAGAAAAGACAGAAAGACAAAAAAATAAAAACCTTTGCATAAGTTATTCTCGTGTACCTATCATAAAGTCATGGACTATTTTTTGCAAAGCAAATCCACCGCCTTCTTTAAATTCAAACAGTAAGACGTACACCACGACCTTTTAAAAGAACAACTTCTAGCTAAACAGTTATTTCACTGAATTAATTTCCCTCACTGTAGGTGAAACAAGTCAGGTAGCCATTCAGGCCAGTCAGAGACTTTGCTTGTCTACATACCAAGTACAGTTGGTGATTCCGGGGTGACGTCAATAACCAAAGCCTCCAAGGAGGACTGAAGTTGCTCTTCGATACGTTGAAGGTCAGTGAAATCAGAGACAGACTGCGATTTGTCATTGTGGGATATCTTCTGCAGTTCTCTGCTATCAGACTCCTTTGTTCCAATTGCAAAGGTCAAGACACCCAGCTGTTTGAGAGCAGAGGCTGGTGCATCAACACTGTCAGAAGACCGTCCACCACTGAGCAATATCAGGACCTGTTTAACTCCTTCCAGGCGCCTGCTCCCGGCAGAGGCCGTGAATACATTATCCTTCAAGTACTGGAGAGCTGCTCCAGTGTTTAGGGTCTTCCGCCTTTGTGCCTCAAACCTCTGACAATGTCAAGGATCTCAACTTTTGTCGTGTATGTGTTCAAATAGAACTGGACAGCGGGATCTCTGCTGTACTGGACCACTGAGACACGGTCTTTCTTGTCATCAACACTGAGTCTCTCTACTACTCTTTGGACAAAGTCTTGCATAGCTGGGAATCCAGTTCTAGCACCATCAGATCCATCCAACAAGAACACAACATCTCTTCCTGTTGGCTCTGTCTCCACTGGGGAACATAGAATTTGAGTCATATTTAGGGTTATGTTTAAAACATTTACCGTACAAAAGTCAGATCATGAAAGTTAACCCCAAGGTTTTTAAAGATACTCTATTGATCCAGGCTCAACTGTTTTGTCAAATTTGCACAAGCTGACCTGAACTTAGAGAAATACACTTTAATACAGTTCAAATTGCTTACTACCGTGATCTTGAAATGTAAAGTCAGTCACTTTCTTACCAGTTACTGTTGGTGGCATGGGTATGGCCCTCACAAGCACTGTGCTCATTATAGAGGAGAGCTGTTCTTGGACACTGGGGAGGTCAGTGAACTCAGACACTGATAGAGTGTAATTAGGGCCATGTGATATTTTCCTCAGCTCTCCACTGTCAGAGGTCCTTGTTCCAATGCCAATGACAATGATGCCCTGCTGTTTGAGAACAGAGGCGGGGGTATCTACATTGTCATAAGACCTTCCACCATTTAGCAGGATCAATATCTGTGGAACACCTTGCAGGCGCCTACTCCCGGTAGTGTTTGTAAAGACGTTGTCCCTGACATATTGGAGTGCTGCCCCGGTGTTGAGAGGTCTGCCTCCTCTGTGTCTCAGCCCTCTGACCGAATTCACAATGTCTTTCTTTTGTGGTATATGTATTCAGATAGAAATGGACCTCTGCATCTCTGCTGTATTGGACTACAGAGACACGGTCTTTGCTTTCTTCCACATTGAGTTTTTCCACCATTTTCTCAACAAAATCAAGCATAGCAGGGAAGCCATTCCTTGTCCTATCAGAACCATCGAGAAGGAAAACAATATCCTTCTGGGTAGTGTCAACTGAGAAAAGACAGAAAGACAAAAAAATAAAAACCTTTGCATAAGTTATTCTCGTGTACCTATCATAAAGTCATGGACTATTTTTTGGTAAGCAAATCCTCCGCCTTCTATTAATTCCAACAGTAAGATGCACATCACAACCTCTTTAAAAGAACAACCTGGAGCTAAACAGTAATTTCACTGAATTAATTTCCCTCACTGTAGGTGAAACAAGTCAGGTAGCCATTCAGGCCAGTCAGAGACTTTGCCTGTTTACATACCAAGTACAGTTGGTGATTCCGGGGTGACGTCAATAACCAAAGCCTCCAAGGAGGACTGAAGTTGCTCTTCAATACGTTGAAGGTCAGTGAAATCAGACACAGACAGCGATTTGTCATTGTGGGATATCTTCTGCAGTTCTCTGCTATCAGACTCCTTTGTTCCAATTGCAAAGGTCAAGACACCCAGCTGTTTGAGAGCAGAGGCTGGTGCATCAACACTGTCAGAAGACCGTCCACCACTGAGCAATATCAGGACCTGTTGAACTCCTTCCAGGCGCCTGCTCCCAGCAGTGGCCGTGAATACATTATCCTTCAAGTACTGGAGAGCTGCTCCAGTGTTTAGGGGTCTTCCGCCTTTGTGCCTCAAACCTCTGACAATGTCAAGGATCTCAACTTTTGTCGTGTATGTGTTCAAATAGAACTGGACAGCGGGATCTCTGCTGTACTGGACCACTGAGACACGGTCTTTCTTGTCATCAACACTGAGTCTCTCTACTACTCTTTGGACAAAGTCTTGCATAGCTGGGAATCCAGTTCTAGCACCATCAGATCCATCCAACAAGAACACAACATCTCTTCCTGTTGGCTCTGTCTCCACTGGGGAACATAGAATTTGAGTCATATTTAGGGTTATGTTTAAAACATTTACCGTACAAAAGTCAGATCATGAAAGTTAACCCCAAGGTTTTTAAAGATACTCTATTGATCCAGGCTCAACTGTTTTGTCAAATTTGCACAAGCTGACCTGAACTTAGAGAAATACACTTTAATACAGTTCAAATTGCTTACTACCGTGATCTTGAAATGTAAAGTCAGTCACTTTCTTACCAGTTACTGTTGGTGGCATGGGTATGGCCCTCACAAGCACTGTGCTCATTATAGAGGAGAGCTGTTCTTGGACACTGGGGAGGTCAGTGAACTCAGACACTGATAGAGTGTAATTAGGGCCATGTGATATTTTCCTCAGCTCTCCACTGTCAGAGGTCCTTGTTCCAATGCCAATGGCAACGATGCCCTGCTGTTTGAGAACAGAGGCGGGGGTATCTACATTGTCATAAGACCTTCCACCATTTAGCAGGATCAATATCTGTGGAACACCTTGCAGGCGCCTACTCCCGGCGGTGTTTGTAAAGACGTTGCCCTGACATATTGGAGTGCTGCCCCGGTGTTGAGGGGTCTACCTCCTCTGTGTCTCAGCCCTCTGACCGAATTCACAATGTCTTCTTTTGTGGTATATGTATTCAGATAGAAATGGACCTCTGCATCTCTGCTGTATTGGACTACAGAGACACGGTCTTTGCTTTCTTCCACATTGAGTTTTTCCACCATTTTCTCAACAAAATCAAGCATAGCAGGGAAGCCATTCCTTGTGCTATCAGAACCATCGAGAAGGAAAACAATATCCTTCTGGGTAGTGTCAACTGAGAAAAGACAGAAAGACAAAAAAATAAAAACCTTTGCATAAGTTATTCTCGTGTACCTATCATAAAGTCATGGACTATTTTTTGCAAAGCAAATCCACCGCCTTCTTTAAATTCAAACAGTAAGACGTACACCACAACCTTTTAAAAGAACAACTTCTAGCTAAACAGTTATTTCACTGAATTAATTTCCCTCACTGTAGGTGAAACAAGTCAGGTAGCCATTCAGGCCAGTCAGAGACTTTGCTTGTCTACATACCAAGTACAGTTGGTGATTCCGGGGTGACGTCAATAACCAAAGCCTCCAAGGAGGACTGAAGTTGCTCTTCGATACGTTGAAGGTCAGTGAAATCAGACACAGACAGCGATTTGTCATTGTGGGATATCTTCTGCAGTTCTCTGCTATCAGACTCCTTTGTTCCAATTGCAAAGGTCAAGACACCCAGCTGTTTGAGAGCAGAGGCTGGTGCATCAACACTGTCAGAAGACCGTCCACCACTGAGCAATATCAGGACCTGTTTAACTCCTTCCAGGCGCCTGCTCCCGGCAGAGGCCGTGAATACATTATCCTTCAAGTACTGGAGAGCTGCTCCAGTGTTTAGGGGTCTTCCGCCTTTGTGCCTCAAACCTCTGACAATGTCAAGGATCTCAACTTTTGTCGTGTATGTGTTCAAATAGAACTGGACAGCGGGATCTCTGCTGTACTGGACCACTGAGACACGGTCTTTCTTGTCATCAACACTGAGTCTCTCTACTACTCTTTGGACAAAGTCTTGCATAGCTGGGAATCCAGTTCTAGCACCATCAGATCCATCCAACAAGAACACAACATCTCTTCCTGTTGGCTCTGTCTCCACTGGGGAACATAGAATTTGAGTCATATTTAGGGTTATGTTTAAAACATTTACCGTACAAAAGTCAGATCATGAAAGTTAACCCCAAGGTTTTTAAAGATACTCTATTGATCCAGGCTCAACTGTTTTGTCAAATTTGCACAAGCTGACCTGAACTTAGAGAAATACACTTTAATACAGTTCAAATTGCTTACTACCATGATCTTGAAATGTAAATTCAGTCACTTTCTTACCAGTTACTGTTGGTGGCATGGGTATGGCCCTCACAAGCACTGTGCTCATTATAGAGGAGAGCTGTTCTTGGACACTGGGGAGGTCAGTGAACTCAGACACTGATAGAGTGTAATTAGGGTCATGTGATATTTTCCTCAGCTCTCCACTGTCAGAACTCCTTGTTCCAATGCCAATGACAATGATGCCCTGCTGTTTGAGAACAGAGGCGGGGGTATCTACATTGTCATAAGACCTTCCACCATTTAGCAGGATCAATATCTGTGGGACACCTTGCAGGCGCCTACTCCCGGTAGTGTTTGTAAAGACGTTGCCCCTGACATATTGGAGTGCTGCCCCTGTGTTGAGAGGTCTGCCTCCTCTGTGTCTCAGCCCTCTGACCGATTTCACAATATTTTCTTTAGTGGTGTATGTATTCAGAAAGAAATGGACCTCTGCATCTCTGCTGTATTGGACTACAGAGACACGGTCTTTGCTTTCTTCCACATTGAGTTTTTCCACCACTTTCTCAACAAAATCAAGCATAGCAGGGAAGCCATTCCTTGTCCTATCAGAACCATCGAGAAGGAAAACAATATCCTTCTGGGTAGTGTCAACTGAGAAAAGACAGAAGGACAAAAAAATAAAAACCTTTGCATAAGTTATTCTCGTGTAGCTATCATAAAGTCATGGACTATTTTTTGCAAAGCAAATCCTCCGCCTTCTGTTAATTCAAATAGTAAGAGGCACATCACAACCTCTTTAAAAGAACAACCTGGAGCTAAACAGTTATTTCACTGAATTAATTTCCCTCACTGTAGGTGAAACAATTCAGGTAGCCATTCAGGCCAGTCAGAGAGATTGCTTGTTTACATACCAAGTACAGTTGGTGATTCCGGGGTGACGTCAATAACCAAAGCCTCCAAGGAGGACTGAAGTTGCTCTTCAATACGTTGAAGGTCAGTGAAATCAGACACAGACAGCGATTTGTCATTGTGGGATATCTTCTGCAGTTCTCTGCTATCAGACTCCTTTGTTCCAATTGCAAAGGTCAAGACACCCAGCTGTTTGAGAGCAGAGGCTGGTGCATCAACACTGTCAGAAGACCGTCCACCACTGAGCAATATCAGGACCTGTTTAACTCCTTCCAGGCGCCTGCTCCCGGCAGAGGCCGTGAATACATTATCCTTCAAGTACTGGAGAGCTGCTCCAGTGTTTAGGGGTCTTCCCCCTTTGTGCCTCAAACCTCTGACAATGTCAAGGATCTCAACTTTTGTCGTGTATGTGTTCAAATAGAACTGGACAGCGGGATCTCTGCTGTACTGGACCACTGAGACACGGTCTTTCTTGTCATCAACACTGAGTCTCTCTACTACTCTTTGGACAAAGTCTTGCATAGCTGGGAATCCAGTTCTAGCACCATCAGATCCATCCAACAAGAACACAACATCTCTTCCTGTTGGCTCTGTCTCCACTGGGGAACATAGAATTTGAGTCATATTTAGGGTTGTGTTTTCAACATTTACGGTACAAAAGTCGGACGATGAAAGTTAACCCCAAGGTTTTCAAAGATACTCTATTGATCCAGGCTCAACTCTTTTGTCAAATTTGCACAAGCTGACCTGAACTTAGAGAAATACACTTTAATACAGTTCAAATTGCTTACTACCGTGATCTTGAAATGTAAAGTCAGTCACTTTCTTACCAGTTACTGTTGGTGGCATGGGTATGGCCCTCACAAGCACTGTGCTCATTATAGAGGAGAGCTGTTCTTGGACACTGGGGAGGTCAGTGAACTCAGACACTGATAGAGTGTAATTAGGGTCATGTGATATTTTCCTCAGCTCTTCAATGTCAGAGCTCTTTGTTCCAATGCCAATGGCAATGATGCCCTGCTGTTTGAGAACAGAGGCGGGGGTATCTACATTGTCATAAGACCTTCCACCATTTAGCAGGATCAATATCTGTGGGACACCTTGCAGGCGCCTACTCCCGGCGGTGTTTTGTAAAGACGTTGCCTCTGACATATTGGAGTGCTGCCCCGGTGTTGAGGGGTCTACCTCCTCTGTGTCTCAGCCCTCTGACCGAATTCACAATGTCTTCTTTTGTGGTATATGTATTCAGATAGAAATGGACCTCTGCATCTCTGCTGTATTGGACTACAGAGACACGGTCTTTGCTTTCTTCCACATTGAGTTTTTCCACCATTTTCTCAACAAAATCAAGCATAGCAGGGAAGCCATTCCTTGTGCTATCAGAACCATCGAGAAGGAAAACAATATCCTTCTGGGTAGTGTCAACTGAGAAAAGACAGAAAGACAAAAAAATAAAAACCTTTGCATAAGTTATTCTCGTGTACCTATCATAAAGTCATGGACTATTTTTTGCAAAGCAAATCCACCGCCTTCTTTAAATTCAAACAGTAAGACGTACACCACAACCTTTTTAAAAGAACAACTTGGAGCTAAACAGTAATTTCACTGAATTAATTTCCCTCACTGTAGGTGAAACAAGTCAGGTAGCCATTCAGGCCAGTCAGAGACTTTGCCTGTTTACATACCAAGTACAGTTGGTGATTCCGGGGTGACGTCAATAACCAAAGCCTCCAAGGAGGACTGAAGTTGCTCTTCAATACGTTGAAGGTCAGTGAAATCAGACACAGACAGCGATTTGTCATTGTGGGATATCTTCTGCAGTTCTCTGCTATCAGACTCCTTTGTTCCAATTGCAAAGGTCAAGACACCCAGCTGTTTGAGAGCAGAGGCTGGTGCATCAACACTGTCAGAAGACCGTCCACCACTGAGCAATATCAGGACCTGTTGAACTCCTTCCAGGCGCCTGCTCCCGGCAGAGGCCGTGAATACATTATCCTTCAAGTACTGGAGAGCTGCTCCAGTGTTTAGGGGTCTTCCCCCTTTGTGCCTCAAACCTCTGACAATGTCAAGGATCTCAACTTTTGACGTGTATGTGTTCAAATAGAACTGGACAGCGGGATCTCTGCTGTACTGGACCACTGAGACACGGTCTTTCTTGTCATCAACACTGAGTCTCTCTACTACTCTTTGGACAAAGTCTTGCATAGCTGGGAATCCAGTTCTAGCACCATCAGATCCATCCAACAAGAACACAACATCTCTTCCTGTTGGCTCTGTCTCCACTGGGGAACATAGAATTTGAGTCATATTTAGGGTTATGTTTAAAACATTTACCGTACAAAAGTTAATGAAAGTTAACCCCAAGGTTTTCAAAGATACTCTATTGATCCAGGCTCAACTGTTTTGTCAAATTTGCACAAGCTGACCTGAACTTAGAGAAATACACTTTAATACAGTTCAAATTGCTTACTACCGTGATCTTGAAATGTAAAGTCAGTCACTTTCTTACCAGTTACTGTTGGTGGCATGGGTATGGCCCTCACAAGCACTGTGCTCATTATAGAGGAGAGCTGTTCTTGGACACTGGGGAGGTCAGTGAACTCAGACACTGATAGAGTGTAATTAGGGTCATGTGATATTTTCCTCAGCTCTCCACTGTCAGAGGTCCTTGTTCCAATGCCAATGGCAACGATGCCCTGCTGTTTGAGAACAGAGGCGGGGGTATCTACATTGTCATAAGACCTTCCACCATTTAGCAGGATCAATATCTGTGGAACACCTTGCAGGCGCCTACTCCCGGCAGTGTTTGTAAAGACGTTGCCCCTGACATATTGGAGTGCTGCCCCGGTGTTGAGGGGTCTACCTCCTCTGTGTCTCAGCCCTCTGACCGAATTCACAATGTCTTCTTTTGTGGTATATGTATTCAGATAGAAATGGACCTCTGCATCTCTGCTGTATTGGACTACAGAGACACGGTCTTTGCTTTCTTCCACATTGAGTTTTTCCACCACTTTCTCAACAAAATCAAGCATAGCAGGGAAGCCATTCCTTGTCCTATCAGAACCATCGAGAAGGAAAACAATATCCTTCTGGGTAGTGTCAACTGAGAAAAGACAGAAAGACAAAAAAATAAAAACCTTTGCATAAGTTATTCTCGTGTACCTATCATAAAGTCATGGACTATTTTTTGGTAAGCAAATCCTCCGCCTTCTATTAATTCAAACAGTAAGAAGCACATCACAACCTCTTTAAAAGAACAACCTGGAGCTAAACAGTAATTTCACTGAATTAATGTCCCTCACTGTAGGTGAAACAATTCAGGTAGCCATTCAGGCCAGTCAGAGAGATTGCTTGTTTACATACCAAGTACAGTTGGTGATTCCGGGGTGACGTCAATAACCAAAGCCTCCAAGGAGGACTGAAGTTGCTCTTCAATACGTTGAAGGTCAGTGAAATCAGACACAGACAGCGATTTGTCATTGTGGGATATCTTCTGCAGTTCTCTGCTATCAGACTCCTTTGTTCCAATTGCAAAGGTCAAGACACCCAGCTGTTTGAGAGCAGAGGCTGGTGCATCAACACTGTCAGAAGACCGTCCACCACTGAGCAATATCAGGACCTGTTGAACTCCTTCCAGGCACCTGCTCCCGGCAGAGGCCGTGAATACATTATCCTTTAAGTACTGGAGAGCTGCTCCAGTGTTTAGGGGTCTTCCCCCTTTGTGCCTCAAACCTTTGACAATGTCAAGGATCTCAACTTTTGTCGTGTATGTGTTCAAATAGAACTGGACAGCGGGATCTCTGCTGTACTGGACCACTGAGACACGGTCTTTCTTGTCATCAACACTGAGTCTCTCTACTACTCTTTGGACAAAGTCTTGCATAGCTGGGAATCCAGTTCTAGTTCCATCAGATCCATCCAACAAGAACACAACATCTCTTCCTGTTGGCTCTGTCTCCACTGGGGAACCTAGAATTTGAGTCATATTTAGGGTTATGTTTAAAACATTTACCGTACAAAAGTTAATGAAAGTCAACCCCAAGGTTTTTAAAGATACTCTATTGATCCAGGCTCAACTCTTTTGTCAAATTTGCACAAGCTGACCTGAACTTTGCTTACTACCATGATCTTGAAATGTAAATTCAGTCACTTTCTTACCAGTTACTGTTGGTGGCATGGGTATGGCCCTCACAAGCACTGTGCTCATTATAGAGGAGAGCTGTTCTTGGACACTGGGGAGGTCAGTGAACTCAGACACTGATAGAGTGTAGTTAGGGTCATGTGATATTTTCCTCAGCTCTCCACTGTCAGAACTCCTTGTTCCAATGCCAATGACAATGATGCCCTGCTGTTTGAGAACAGAGGCGGGGGTATCTACATTGTCATAAGACCTTCCACCATTTAGCAGGATCAATATCTGTGGAACACTTTGCAGGCGCCTACTCCCGGTAGTGTTTGTAAAGACGTTGTCCCTGACATATTGGAGTGCTGCCCCGGTGTTGAGGGGTCTGCCTCCTCTGTGTCTCAGCCCTCTGACCGATTTCACAATATTTTCTTTTGTGGTATATGTATTCAGAAAGAAATGGATGTGTGCATCTCTGCTGTATTGGACTACAGAGACACGGTCTTTGCCTTCTGCCACATTGAGTTTTTCCACCACTTTCTCAACAAAATCACGCATAGCAGGGAAGCCATTCCTAGTTCTATCAGAACCATCCAGTAGAAAAACAATATCCTTTTCGGTTGTGTCAACTGAGAACAGACAGGAAGATTGAACATAAAAACCTTCGTAAAAGGTCAGCTCATTTACTAATCATGAATTGATTTACTATTTTTTGGAAAGCACAAGAAGTGAGTTCTCTAAATTTTGACAGTAAGGAAGCACACCACAACCTCTATTAACGAAACAGCATCGACCTTAACTGGTATTTCACTGTATTCAAATCCATCACTGTGAATGAAACAAGTCAATTGGCCATTCAGGCCAGCAAAAGGCTGTGCTTGTTTACATACCAATTACAGTTCTCTGCTATCAGACCCCTTGGTTCCGATTGCATAGGTCAAGACACCCATCTATTTGAGAGCAGAAGCTGGTGCATCAACACTGTCAGAAGACTGTCCACCACTGAGCAATATCAGGACCTGTTGAACTCCTTCCAGGTGCCTGCTTCCAGCAGAGACTGAGAAGACATTATCCCTCACGTACTGGAGAGCTGCTCCAGTGTTTAGGGGTCTTCCTCCTTTGTGCCTCAAACCTCTGACAATGTCAAGGATCTCGACTTTTGTCCTATATGTATTTAAATAGAACTGGACAGCTGGATCTCTGCTGTACTGGACCACTGAGACACGGTCTTTCTTGTCATCAACACTGAGTCTCTCTACTACTCTTTGGACAAAGTCTTGCATAGCTGGGAATCCAGTTCTAGTACCATCAGATCCATCCAACAAGAACAAAACATCTCTTCCCTTTGGCTGTGTCTCCACTACAGTAAATTGAATTAGGAGTATATTCAGGTTTTTTTGTCAAAAGTTACTGGTACAAAAGACAGTTGTTGAAAGGTAAACTTAAGGTTCACAAATTTCCTCTTTTAATCCTCGCACTAATGTTTTTCACATTGCCACTAGCTGACCTGAACTGTGAGTAATTCACTTGATTACAGTTCAATTTGCAAACTACCATGATCTAGAAATTAAAAAATCACTCACTATTTTACCATTTACTTTTGGTGTCATGGGCGTGACCCTCACTAGCCCTTTGCTCTTTAGAGAGGAACGCTTTTCCTGGACACTGGGAAGGTCGGTAGGGGTTTGTAAAATTTTGTTTTCTACTGAAGATATGTCACGTGATGCTACGCTATTGAGTAACATAATGTTGCGTATCTCATGTTACGTTTCAACCATACTCATTTAATGCGGAACTATGATGCTTTTCCCAAATCTTACTAAGTGGTTTTGCTGCCTAAACCTAACTGCTACTGTTTGACAAGGTTAACGTTGTGTAACAATGTTAACATTGAACGTTTATTCGTGTTAACCTCATGTTATTATTTTGACCCATCAAAAGTAGCAGATTTATAGGTGAATACTAACCAAATTGGCTCCAACTGCTGACATCCATCAGCTCTAGCTTTAGCTCTATCTATCACCATTGTTCCTGCAGGAGGTAGGCCATATGCAGTACAGTACATAGCAGCCTAAGCCTCTCTAATTTTCTCAGTAGCCTCAATGCCGACAATATTATTAAAAATATTTTTCTGTTGTTATGGCAACTAAAATGCGCTAGAGTAGCATTGCTGTTCAACTAGTACAGTAGCAGTTAATTGACAAATATTTAACTTGTCTGTCGTTTTTAGTTTGATCCAAACTCTTAGTACCTGGGGAAAAAAATAGAGCAAAGAGCTAAGCTTGTAGAACATACAGATCTCCTAATTAGTTCAGATAATTCACACATTAAACACTGTTTTTTTTTTTGTTTGTTTTTAAACAGCTCTGTTTTTAATTGGGTTCGACAAAGGATAGTAGAACAGAAGGCTTGATTTTCAGAAAATCATTTGTTAGCATTGGTCTCTGTATGGATATTGATGCTTCTGGCCAAGGTACGGCCCACGCCATGTATTAAAGTGAGATAGACAAATAATATCCAACAGTGAATGTTAGTGACTACCTGTGCATTTAGATCATGGTAAGAACGGCAAATTGAACACGTATTAGCAAAAGCTCTGCACAAATAATATGAATGATGTTGATTACAATCACTTTATGTTCAGTTGATTTATTTAAATACTTATTCAAATAACCTAACTTCTTACCTGATTTAATTTCCTCCTTAACCCCCATTTGAGAAAGATGACTCATCAAACTTTGTTTAATATGAGCAAGATTTACAAAGTCAGGGACTGAGTAGGCATAATCTGGGTCAGAGGACATGGCTTGCATATCAGCTGAATTAGATCCAATTGCAAATGTGACAACCCCTCCAGCCTTGAGCAAACTAGCTGGGCCACGAGGGGAATCTCTAGATTTTCCACCTGCCAATACGACAAGTATCTGCTTGGCACCTTCATGATGTCGACCTCCAGCATTTGAAACAAAGACATTATCCCTCACAAATTGTAGTGCTGCTCCAATAAAGTGAGTTGTTCCGCCTTTTGGTTTTAAGCTTGTGATGTGCTTAAGAACATTAACTTTTGTTTTGTAAGTGTTCAGATTGAAATTGACTTCAGCATTGTCGCTGTACTGTACAATAGCAACCTTATCTTTCCCCTGGTTCAGGTCAAAGCTGTCAACAATTTTTGCAACAAATTTCCGTATAGCTGGGAATCTGATCCTGACATGATCAGATCCATCAATCAGAAAGACAATATCTCTATCCATACTGGAGCTTGAACCTAGAATTGTTCACAATCATGCAGATTTGTGTTGGTTAACAATTCAAATGAAGTCAGATTACTGTTGATGTCACTGATAAGTAAGTAAGATTTTCACTCACCTACACCAGTGCTGACAGTGCCTTTGTGAGATGCAATGTCTGAGAGCAGCCGTTCGCTCACAAGAGGAAAGTCAGAAATATCCTTGATAAAATACTCTGCCTTAGGACTGTGTGCTAATTGCTTCATCTCCAGCCTTTCTGCATCATTCACTCCAACACTGTAAAGGACAATTCCAACATTTCTCAGCCTGTCCACAGGACCTAAAACATCATCTTCTGACTTTCTTCCACTCAAGAGAATGAGTATCTGTGGGACCCCCTGCTGAGCTCTGCTTCCAGATGATGCAGTGAAAACATTGTTCTTCACATAATCAAGGGCAACACCTGTGTTCACGGTGAACCCTCCTTTCAGTTTTACATTGCTCAAATGACTCAAGACATCGTCTTTCAGTGAGTGTGTTTTCAGGAGAAAATGAGTAGTGGGCTCTGTGCTGTACTGAATCAAAGCAACTTGTACTTTGCTTGGCCCAATTTCCATTTGCTTGACAAGCTCTCTGACAAAATCCAAAATTTGTCTTTCACTTGCTCGCATATCATCAGATCCATCAATTAGAAAAACAACATCGGCGCTCTGGATTATTATTTTTGCAACAGTGTCTGAAATGAATACAAACAAACATTTTAAAAAACCTTTGTTTTAGACAGAAACATCTGATGTACACACCTGGTATACAATCATACAACTTCAAAGTCCATGAAGAAACATTTATTTTTTTATCTTACCAATAACAGTTGGAAATTCAGTTGTGTCTTCAATACCCCTCAATGTGGCGTCCACAGATGGATGTATGCTTTGCAGATTGTTAAAGTTTGTGACATGAAAATAATGTGCAGGCGTTAAAGAGATGGTTTGCATTTCCAACGTATCAGCATTCTGTGTTCCAATAGTAAAAGTCTTTATCCCATTTTCTTTGAGAGATTGTGCTGGTCCTCTGACATCATCCCCTGATCTCCCACCACTAAATACGTACAGATATTGGGGAACTGATTCAGCATTTCTACCTCCAACTGAAGCAGCAAAGACATTGTCTCTGACAAACTCAAGTGCTTTGCCAATGTTGAGGGGTCTCCCCGACTTGTGCCTTATTGTTCCAATGGAATTGAGCACATCGTTCTTGGATGAATAGGAATTCAGGTAGAAATTGACTGTGGAGTCACGGTTGTATTGAACAACAGCCACTTGGTCTCTGTTCTCATCTATGTTTAAACTTTCTACAATTTTTTTAACAAAGCCTCGTATCCCTTCAAAGCCATTTCGCGAGTCATATGATCCATCAATAAGAAATACTACATCATGTTTCTCAGCATCTGCAACAAAGACAAAGATGTGTAAACAAAGTCACTATCATTTTTTGCAGGTAACAGGTAAGCAGCTAGAGTGACAGACCCCAATGATCCAGTCATGAAACTCCTCTCACTCCTTTTTAGCCCATTCCCCTCTTCTCTTCACTGAAAAATACTTTAGCTAAAAGGTTAAAATATAACATCTTACCAAAACCCTTTGAGGGAGTTTGCTCTACATGATTGGAAGCATCTCTTAACAATGACAAGACATCCTTCTTAGCAGTGGGAAGCTCCTCATAATCAGTAACAGAGACAACATAATTGGGTTCATGAGATATTGTCTGCAGCTCTAGAGTGTCAGCATCAGGTGTTCCAATGGCAATTGAAATTACACCATTCTCTTTCAGCATTCTGACAGGTGTTCTTATGTCATCTCCAGATCTTCCACTACTCAGTAGTATGAGTATCTGTGGTACTCCCTCAAGGAGTCTACTTCCTGAGTCAGAAGTAAATACATGGTCCATCACATACTGGAGAGCTGCCCCAATGTTGTGAGGATGCCCCCCTTTGTGACTGAGGCTTCTTACTGCATCGAGAACATCATCCTCTGTTGTGTAACGTCCCAAGTTAAAATCAATCTCTGCCGTGCTGCTGTATTGGACCACAGCCACGCGATCTTTGTTTGCATCAATGTTCAGGTCCGCCACTATCCTCTGAACAAAATCTTTAATATCTTGAAATTTTCGCTGAGAATCATCAGAACCATCAAGCAAAAAAACAACGTCTCTTCTGTTAGGATCTGCAATCACACAGGCATTTAAGCAAATTGTTTGATTAAAAAAGTTGTGATGAAAAGTGTTACACCTGCAAATGTTCAGAAACCCCGTGTGCACAACTAGCTCTGCTATTTTGGAGGACCATTTTTGTTGACACAATCCTCCCCACTGGATAGGGTTGGCCAAAATCGTCTATAATAATTAACATAATTTCATATCACAATATAGAATGTTTTCAGGTAATTCGATGAATAATTCATAATAATTCATATTCGAGTTCGATTAGGTTTTCAGAGAAATTTGAGTTAGTATGTTAAAGAGCATACATTATCATATTGAATTATCGCCCAGCCCTACCACTGGAAAAGGGCAGCAGAGCTCTTTGCTTAACAGAATCGGATGGAACTGTCAAAAAAGCATGAAGGAAAGCCTACAAGCAAAATGGCACTAGTCTGTTACCTTCCATTGTTCACCATCTGTTGGAATGAACTCCCTGAGGTCTACGTTGTGCACACGGCGTATAACATGATATCATTACATTCATTAGTCTTACCATATAATACTGGTTTGATAGAAGGGGTTTCACCCTTCTTGATGACAGAAAATAAATGTTGTTCAATGCCTGACAGATCACTGGAGTCTGCTGCAAAGAAAGCATGACTGGCTTCCTGTGAAATAGACTGAATCTCAAGGGTATCTGCATTCTTTGTGCCCACCACATATAACATCACACCAATTCCTCTCAAGTTTTCCACGGCATTTCTGACATCATCACTTGACCGTCCGCCAGTTAAGAGAACCAAAATCTGAGGGACACCCTGGTGGTGCCTACTTCCAGAAGAGGCAGTGAAAACATTATCCTTGACATACTGGAGGGCTGCACCAGTATTGAGGGGTTGGCCTCCTTTATGCTTCAGAATTCGCACATTGTCAGCAACCCTCTGCTGTGTTTTGTACCTATTCAGAAAGAATTCAACAGAGGGTTTTCTGCTGTACTGCACCACTGAAACACGATCTCTGTTCTCGTCCACATTGAATTTGTCCACCATCCTCTCAACAAAGCCAAGGATTGCCTTAAAGTCATTTTGCATTTCGTCCGAGGAATCCAGTAAAAATACAATATCGTGTTGAATGGATTCAGTTTGATTTGTAGAAACTGTCAGACACAAGGATGATGCTCAGTTAGTCACACATAAAGTTATCCCATAATGAAACAAAAGATTAGATAGATAGATAGATAGATAGATAGATAGATAGATAGATAGATAGATAGATAGATAGATAGATAGATAGATAGATAGATAGATAGATAGAGTCTTACCTAATACGTTCTGTGGTTTTAGTCGTGGCTGCTGTCGGGGCACCCTTTTTACAAATGACACAAGTTGTTGATGTATGCTCTCAATATCATCAAACCGAAGCACAGAGAAAGCATATGAAGGGTTATGTGCAATCATTTGGAGCTCAAGTATGTCTGCATTTCTTGATCCTACACAGAATGACACAACTTTGTCCTTTTTTAGAGCATTAGTGGCACTTGCAACATCATCTTGAGATCTTCCCCCATTCAGCAGAATCAATATCTGAGGGACACCGTCTTGATGCCGACTCCCAGAGTATTCAGCAAAAGCATTTTTCCTCACATAGTCAAGAGCTGCCCCAGTGTTGAGGTTTCTTCCTCCATTATGGTTCAACTGCTGGATAGCAGCTAGAACATTTTGTTTTTCTTTGTAGGTGTTCAAACTGAAATGTATCTGTGCATCTCTGCTGTACTGGACAACAGACACACGGTCTTTGTTCTCACCAATACTGAGGCTTTCTACCACTCTTTGGACAAAACGTTTCATTGCTTGGAAGCCACTCCGTGTGTCATCTGACCCATCCAATAGAAATACTATGTCTCTTTGAGCAGACTCTAGTTCAACTGGAAAATAATAGAAAAAACCTTTTTAAGAATCAAAGCTATAATAACTAAGCTAAAGGTGCAATGCTTACACAATAGATGGTTTGTAAAGTCATAAGAGCTGGTAATTGAAATGGGAACTAATTACAGTGATAAACAAGGTGTTAGATGCAAGAACATTGAAGAAAACTGCTAGCTGCAGTCATTATTGAGGAACTTAGAAACAACTGCAAGATAAGGAGCATATTCTTCTTTCACAAATGAAAGATAGAGATAGCAGAAAACAAACATCAATATTCTTGAACTCTGTGTATTTGGTCAATGATAGGATAATCATTGGCTCAAGGAAGAGCTTAAGAGCAGAGGAAAGGGCATTTGCTGATGCGAGGCTGTCAAAACAAGACTCTCCAGGGTACTAGAATAAAAAGGATGACAGCCAATGAGACAGTTTGAGAAACATGAAACTGATATTTTTCAGAAGATTATACAGTTTCATTGCAATTCAAACTATGAAAGACCAAATATATTGAACTATAAGCAGAGAGTCAGTTTGATTCTCAAATACTAATCTGCACTTCTTACCTACAACAGTGGGTGGCTCAATTTGTATTTCAGCTTGGACAAATGCAGCTAACTCTGTCTGAATGGACAAAAGTTCACCGAAGACAGGAAGGTTAAAAAGAAATCTTGAGGAGACAGCAATTCTTTCAAGCTCTTCCTGTGTAGCATTTTTCATTCCAATGGCGAAAGACAGAATACCGATTTGTTTTAGGTCGAATGCCGCCCCTGACACATCATCATTGGATTTGCCACCAGTCAGTAAAAACAGAACCTGAGGGACTCCCTCCAAGCTTCTACTCCCAGATGAAGCCGTGAAAACAAGGTTTCGCACAAACTGGAGTGCAGCTCCAGTGTTCCGAGGTCGTCCTCCTTTATGACGCAGATTTCTTATAGCATAGATGATAGCCTTTTTGGATCTGTGAGTTTTTAGGTTGAAGTGTACTCTGGTGTCATCACTATATTGTACTACGGCCACTCGAACCTTATCTTCGCCAATGTCGAGCTCTTCTGTCATTCTTCTGATGAACTCACGCATAGCTGGTAGTCCATTTCTTGAGTCATCCGAACCATCAAGAAGAAACACTATGTCCCTCTTTTTACTCGCTGTGGCAACAGGTGATACATGAATAGACAGAAAAAGTGTTCAAGACTTTTCTACACCCATGCGTATTATCAGCATGAGCAAGTTAGAAGCCCAGGAATAAACTGGGTATGGAAAGAAAGATAAGGCACGTCTCCGAAAGGGTTATATAAGCGGAACTGCTAAAGAACCATATTTTAATCAGAAAGATGTATGAAAAAATGTGTTGACTCCAAAGTAACATTGATGTGCACAATTTGAAAGAGGTATGAAAGAATTAGAAATACACAAAAGTAGCTTTTTTTCAAACAAATCACATTTTCGAGCAAGGGTTATCCTAAATGTATGTGCAACAGGAATGTGCCAAAACAATTTATCGTTAATCATTAGACTAAGAACCTTATGTCAAATATTCTTGAGTTAAAAACTTGTATAGAGAGATGAAAGAATTGTATTCAGAAGACATAATTATTACTGTACTCCAATTTTAAGCATAAATGTGGATTTCTTACCTACTAAATCAGAGATTCCAGTCATGGTTTCCTCTGTTTCTTTGTTTATGTTCAGTGTAGCAACAAGCTGCGATTGGATTGAGGGCAACTTGGAGAAATCAGT
The DNA here is from genome assembly GCF_027596085.1 of Anoplopoma fimbria. Classification (NCBI taxonomy): domain Eukaryota; kingdom Metazoa; phylum Chordata; class Actinopteri; order Perciformes; family Anoplopomatidae; genus Anoplopoma; species Anoplopoma fimbria. The sequence goes on along the minus strand of NC_072464.1, from coordinate 2,855,477 downwards.
GACCTTGTATGTGAAACCAGGTTTGTAGGCAATCGTTTCCAACTGCTTTTTAATGGCTTCTCCCACTCCAATCCCCACTGACACAATTCCATGCTCTTTAAGAGCAAAAGCTGGGCTTCTCACATTATCAGTGGATGGTTTACTACTTATAAGAATTAAAATCTGGGGCACTCCTTCTAGTCTTCTACTTCCCGTTGAGGAAGTGAAGACCCTGTGCCTCACAAACTGGAGAGCTCCCCCGATATTAAGGTGCTTCCCACCCTTGTGCCGTAAATTATCTATGGCATTCATAGTGTCATTCTTTGTCTTGTGAGAATTCAGATAAAAGTTGATCTCAGGGTTATCAGCAAACTGAACCACAGACACTCTGTCTTGGCTCTTACTGACAGAGAGGCTCTCCACTATGCTCTGAACAAATAGTTTTAATTCTGGGAATCCATTTATTGTGTTATCAGAGCCATCCAGTAGGAACACAATATCTCTTTTTGCAGCATTGCTTTGTGCTAAGACACAACAAATAAGATTCAGTTATCCTGATAAAGAACCAATAACATGAGTGGAAGTGGCGTTTTTTCATACAGCGAGTCTAAAACACTAATAAGAAAAGAGATTTAGCTTACCTTGTTGTAGAACTAGGGTCAGCTGTTCCTTTGGGAGGCTCACATAGTTATTGAGCTTTTGTGGTATGCTGCTTAGCTGGCTGAATTCCTTCACATTGAAGGAAAAGGAGGGGTTGTGTGATATGGCCTCAATCTGCTTTGGGTCTGCATCCTTGACACCAACACCAAATGGTACGACTCCTTTTGTCTTCAGCGCACCAGCAGAATCCTTTACGTTATCCCTGGACCTGCCTCCAGCCAAAACGATTAGAAACTGAGGGACATTTTGCGCAGCCCGGCTACCGTGCTTTTCGGACAAGATGGTGTCCTTCATGAATCTTAGAGCAGTTCCTGTGTTTAGGCTACGTCCACCAGCCAGTGTCATTCCATTGACAGCTCTTATCACTTCATCTTTGGTTTGAAAAGTGTTAAGGTAGAAAGTTGGAGTTGGCCTCTCGCTGTGTTGAACAACTGAAACTCGCACCTTGTCAATCCCAATGTCAAGTGGTTCAATGACTTGAAGGATAAAATCCCGAATGTAGCCAAAATCTGCTCGAACATTTTCTGTGCCATCGATGAGAAAGGCAACATCCCTTTCAGCTCCAACAACTGAAGGGAATCAACAACAAAAAAATAATTATTGGGAAGCCAAAGTTTACATCACTTTTATTTCATTGATAGAAACAGAGAAATGCAAAACTCACCAGTTTCCTCTATTGTTACATCTGTATCGCCAACTACTGTTATCAACTGTGGCATGATTTGTTCTGCCATAGCTGGCAAATTAGAGAAGGTTCTTTCATGGTAAGCCATCTCCGGAACAAAGGCAACTGTTTTCATAAGGGCTTCATCTGCTTGCCCAGAAGTGACGGTGAAAGTCAAAACACCAGCAAGAGCCAATTGATCGGCTACGCTTTTAACTTGGTCCTGGGCCGGACCACCTGTAATCAGAACCAACACCTGCTCCGCTCCCTGCCTCCTACGTGAGCCAGATGATGCTTTGAACATGTTTTCTTTGGCATAATTTAATGCAGCTCCTGTATTCAAAACTGAGCCTCCAGTCAGCCTGAGTTGAGAGATTTTATTTACAACATCTTGCCTGTTGCTGTAGCTGTTCAGGTAAAATTCAATTTTTGGACTGTCAGCAAACTGCATTAGACCAATCTGAACCCTGTCAGGACGTACTTCCAGCTGGTTCACCACGTTGATAATGAAGTCTCTCACATAGGGCAAGTTACTGCTGCCAATGTAGTTTGAGCCATCCACAAGGAAGACAATGTCCCGAACCACTTTTTGAGTCTGTACTGTGGTTATCTCCACCACTAGGAAAAAGCACAAAAAGAAAACAAATGTTACAAGTTATGCTGTGTAATACCAAGTACATATACTTTCAGGCTCTGGAAGATTCACTTCATTAGAGACAGATTAAAAGGTCCAATTATGTCCCTGAAAACTGTTATCTGTATAGGCTGAGTAGTTGATTCTTTTTTTTCGTTTGCAGACAAGTACTTGTCACTGCAGGCTAAAAGTTGGGGAAGAAGCTTTGCATCTAGCACCGCCTACCACCCAAAAAGTTGATTTGTTGTCTCTCAGCAATAAAAAACAGAATTGATCTCTGAAATGCTGAAGGTCATAGGCAGTAAATGCATAACTTATTTTTTGCCCACATGATTTTTTACTCAATCAGCAGCTTAGATATAAGAGAATAGATACAAGTAAGCAAGTGTCTAAACTAGAATAGCCTTGCTCCCTCCTATATCTGTGATCTGCTGATTTCCTATGAGCCTGTCCACTGTCTGAGATCCTTCAGCCCTACTAACAGTTCACGAATCCCGACTTGTCACTAAAGGTGACCGGGCCTTTGCTGTCCGGGCCCCTCAGCTCTGGAACTCCCTGCCCGGAGAGCTAAGGGAGGCAAATTCCCTTAGTTTGAAGTTGTATTGAAAGCCAAATTAATTGTCACCGTCATAACTTTAAAAAATTGCAATCCGGTCTCTGAGTGTTCTGTATGCAGTGTTTTTTCACCTTCAAAACAAAGCTTTAAAAAACAAACAGATCTGTTACCTAAACTGGACTTTCTTGATTATATTTATTGTCTCATGTTTCATGGGACACATTATTACAAAAGACTTGTTTTTTAGGTGGTTTGCTGATAGTGGTAAAAAGCGCTGTCCAACATGTTGATCCAAACTTTCCCATTATTTAGTTGGGTTTGTCACACAACAATGAGCATGTAGGATTTAATAGCTCAATTTATCATGCAGCACTCTTGTTAGGCAAGAGTGCTGCATGATGTTGTTTTTCTACTTTTTTATTCAAGGTTTTCCTTAAATACGTCACATCAGTTATTACATTCATTGAACTATCATCACAATTATTATTAAAATAAATTCAATGTACATAGAAGACAAAGAATTACCTGTCTCAGTGGGTTCCTCAGTCACCACCACCCCAGCTAGAGTGGAGAGAGCATTAATGATTGCCTTTGGGTTGCGATTCAATGAGCGAAAGTCCCTTAAATAGAATGCAACACTGTCAGCAAAGGCAATCTTTTGCAGCTCCTTCTCATCAGCAGTTTTGGAGCCTGAAGCTAGAGTCAATACACCCATTTGCTGCAGGGCCATAGCAGGTGCCTCCACACTGTCACTGGACTTTTTGCTGGTCATCAACAGTACAAGCTGGGGTACCCCCTGATTAATACGACTTCCCTTATCAGGCCGCAGCATATTAGTCCGCACAAAGTCCAGGGCTGCTCCGATGTTGACTGTCGGGCCAGGTCTTGGTTTGATAGAGCTCAGAGCAGCAGTTAATTCTTCTTTGGATCCATGGGAGTTGAGATCAATCTCAAGTCGAGGGATATTGCTGAACTGGGCCACACCCACTTGAACTTGGTCTGGGCCAATTGGCATGATGTCGACAAACCGCCTGACGAATTCACGCACAGAGTTGATGATCGTTGCACCCATTGTACTGTCAATTAGGAAGATGATGTCTCGTTTTCCGACAGTGACGACTGAAAAGAAAAGAAAATGCATTAATATGCGAATAAAATCTGATTTTAAGTGATGTTATGATGATAAATCTGTAGTACTAAAGGCTTCCAAAGCCCACCAATGACATTCTATAATAAGATATATGTTTACACTAATATTGGCACTTTTTTAAATTGGTTTTGACAGCTGCATATGGACAAGATATATGGTACCATAGAAAGTATAGATTAAGCTTAGAATATCAATGAAAATGCTAAATAACATTAATGATTTATCAACAAAATGTGAAATAAAATTACATAGCTTGTAAGTGTATTTGGCTCTTTATGAACTGCTGTATCTATTGCTGGTGGCTGATTTTATGTATTGGTCTTTCAAACAGTTTGTAAAATACAATTTAATAACATATGACATTGCTAACATAGGTGGGCCATCTACTTGAAGTGTATTTGTTCTCAGTATTCTTATATTTTTCTTTTCTTTCTCAAAGTGCAGACTGCAAAACTAAATTATTCAAAAGTAAAATGCATGCATTTTGCATTATTTACACGAATGGATGAACTCTTTACTACAAAGGACTGTCAGCTCTATTAAGGGCATGTGCGATATGATATGGGAAAAAACCTATTCTAAAATTCTTTGCCGCTTTTCAGATCATGGACTTGGTCAACGGATTAATGGCACTTTGTGGATCTATATATTTGCAGCAGAACACTAACAGGAGTTAATATTTCTCACTTTTAATGTATCATTACCACCTCTGTTAAATGCCCTTAAAAACTGAGATTATAGCAATTTCATGATTAGCATATCTCACCTTGCACACTACATTAAATATGAGCTCTTTAGAGCTTTTAATTCTTGCCAACTTGTACAGAGAAGTTACATACCTTCTGTGAACTCATTCTGAACTATAATGGTGCGCTGGACCACTCCGTTTATGTATGGGAGCAGCTGGTCACCCATGCTCGCCACTGCTCTGAAATCAGGGGCTGACAGGACAAAACTTTTATCTGTAGCAACTACTTCCAGATCAGCAGTGGCAGTGTCACCAACTGTCACACCAACTGTGATAACACCGGCCCTCTTAAGGGCCCGGTCCCCGGCACCAGTATCATCAGTGGATGGCCCAGCACTGATGACTACCAACATCTGGGGCACACTCTCGTCTGCCCTGCCCCCAGCTGTTTGGCTCAACAGGCTCTCGGCCACTTCCTCCAAGGCGGCCCCCAGGTTAGACTCGTCACCCCCTGAGTAGGCAAGGCCCTTCACCGCTTCCAGGACTGAGGATTTGCTGTCATAGCTATTTAGATAGAACTTTATCTGCGGGTTGCCGTTGTACAGGACCAAGGCCACCCGAACAGTGTCCCTCCCCACATCAATCCGCTCAATGATTCTCAAAACCAAATCACGCACAAAGGGGAAGTTTTCTGCTCCAATGTTCTGTGATCCATCAATTAAGAGTACTAGGTCAGCTGATTCTTGTGCTTTAAGGAGAGAGAGAGAGAGAGAGAGAGAGAGAAAACAAAACAAAATGGAACTTGTGAAAGCGTTAACATGGTGAGATAGAAAGAACTTGTGCTTGCTTATCATTGCATGTGTCAAGTTACATTGAAAGTGAACAAATGAATCAAACATTAAAAAACACATCATGCTGCATGTAGGCTGAACCAAGGAGACTTCATAAGGTCATGTCATTTATTCACTTTTTTCCCCCTAAATATAGTTTAGCACTCTTTAGTCAAGATTATTGTAATCTGTAGTGTGATTTATCCCCTAGTAAAAAATAATTTAAGGAAACATAAAGGTGACTGATGATGATGATTGACAAACTAATTTTCTCAAACATCTGGGGCAGTTAAGAAAAAATATAATTTAGCATAATTTGGATATTTACAGAAAGAAAATTCTGGGAAATAGCAAAACAAATTTCATGTGGGTGTGTTTTACTTAAACTGAAATGTGATCATATTTGTAGAAACAAATTGCAATGAAAGGGGAAAAGTTGGAAATATTTAAATGTGAGATTCAAATAGTTTAATTGTTTTTAAACAAAAAATAAATTTGTAGGTTAAAAAGTACAAATACAACCGCACGTGGTCAGGTAATATTCAGATTTGTCAGAATAAAATGAATTTAAAACCAAGGGTATTCAATCCTGAGACACTATTATGATAACAACTGTAAGTCAAATAAAAACATTACTTTTTTTTTAATTAAGCTTCTTTATCATTAAGCCTTTACAAAGACCCTTGTTAAACTTGTGTCATGTGTCCCTTGTATAAGCTCCATTGAGTTCAGCCATCCCATGCAGACTCTTGTTACGGACCTCAGATACAGTGACCAGTCATGACTCTGTGGCTTATCCTTGGAGCCTACAAGCTTACAGTACTTGAGATTGTATTACATTTGATTTCATGTAAAATGAGTTCAAATTCGTATATTAGTGATGTTTTTACTACATTTAATTTGAATCGTGTGTGCTGGAGTAATGTTGTCTTTGGACACTTGACATTTTTAAGTATTTAGTTTCATAGGAATGTGTTCTCTCTTTCCAGTGACTTCCAGTATTATTTACTACTTATTTCTTATTTTAACATATCATATATAGTTTATGGACATCAAAATATTCTTGAAGTACTTCTGCAGGTCAAGGATAAGTCCAACAGGTTCATCTCTGTTTCAAATACAGAATATTGCACATATATAACAAAGGTAGACATTGTGACTGATAAAACAAACAAAAATGCAAGACACATAAGCAGTGGTGCATGGTTAGCTATTGTTAAAAGCTTGTTGATTGAATTTGAGATGTGATGTTTTAAAAGGTAAGACATCATCGAGTCCATTATCTTTTCAAAGGGTTAACTAAAATCCATACCAATTTTAAAAAAACGCCTGGTGCAGAACGGTCTCATCACTGAAATATCTTGCTCTCAATCCAAACTCATTGTTTTTGAGTATCTGGTTTTTCACTCCAAATCTAATATGCTTTAGGAATGTCTATCACATGCAAATCTTATTGTGACTTTAAAGCATTACGGGGGTATTAAGGGTTGTAAGACAAAACAAGTGATGTTAATCTTGCAGTTGTATAGTGAAAGGTTATTGTGGTTAAAAAAAACCAACTTCATTGTGTTAATAATCAAATTCAGTCACGGCCACAAAGGCAGCAGCTTGCTCCTGCACATGTAGACACATTAGTAATGGTAGTGACACTGGTCCCATCTCATTACCTGTCCCTCCTCCAGCCACGGGGGCCTCGTTTGCCACAAGACCACCCCCTGACCGAGTCACTGCGTCGCAAATCCGCACTACTAAATCTTGGATAATATCCCTCAAAGTCAGGAAAGAGTCTACACTGAATACATGAGTGTCATGAGGCTTGCTAGCCATCTCCCTGAGCTCAGAGTCAACCGCATCCTGAACTCCAACCGCAAACACCTCCACGCCTGCCAGCCACAGCACCTGAGCCGGCTCAGTCACGTCATCCTGGGAGCGCCCATCTGTTACCACCACCACCACCTGGGCCACACCTTCAGCAGCGCGGCTGCCCGAAGCAGTGGTCAAGTGTGTGCGAATCAGGAAATCCAGGCCCAGGCCAGTCCGGGTGCCCCCACCACGATACGGCATAGCCTTGATGTGTGCCAGGACTCCCTGTGACGTTTGGTAGCTGTTGAGCTGGAACTCAGTTTGAGGCTTATTACTGTACTGCACAAGGGCAAATCTAAACCTGTCCCCTCCAGCCTGATGAAGTGATTGTATCAAGCTGTACATAAATTGTCTGACATGTTCAAAGTTCTCCTCGCCCATACTCCAAGACGAATCCACTAGAAAGTATATATCAGCTTCCAACCCTTGTGCACAATCTTCGGAAGAGAGCGTTGGAGGAAAAAAGTGAAGACCAATGAAAAGATGCTTGGTGTTTAGTACCAAAATATTGTAATGGTGCTTAACATTAACTGTTGCACAATGCAAATTAAATGTTGAGGTAATTCTACGTTTGACAGCATCATACTGCTTGCTTTATCGTATGTTTCTGACTGGACTTGGTACTCTAACGGTCCTGAGGCCTCTATTCCATTTTTTTTGTCCAATGTTATGCAATTTTTTAATTTAGATTTAAAGAAATAAAAACAACGATCAATAATGGAAAAATAGCCAGTTTACCAACTATGCCCATAAAAAGTGAAATATCGCTACGTTAATGGGTTTGATTTTTCTCAAGATGTCCTAAACACTTTTATAAATCCCAGTTTTTCTTTGCAGTATATGAAGAGGTGCAAATGTAGATTGTATCCCACTCAGCATTGCTGAAAACTGGAAAAAGAAAATTACTGTGAAAGCAGACAGATCATCTGCATAATTAGCACACCCTGCTGACCGCAGCTGAGATGAACCAAGTTGGACCTTACCTTCCTGAGCCTCGATGTTAGGGAGGAGTCCTGCAAACAGGACGCCCAGGAGGGCACACAGCGGTAACAACCGATGCCTCCTCATCTTCTCTCACCAAAACAGCCAAGGGAAGACCTGTGAAATCAGAAGCCAATATTAAATAATTATGAGCCAGCTGCCCTCACAGTGTCGCAAGGCATGAACAGGCGAATGCATAAATATGCTTTAGAACAAACCACAGGTTTAAGGTTTGGTGAACAAGTTTAGGAGGGGGATATCCTATTACAAACCTTGTTGCACTCCCTAAACATAAAAAATGTAATCAGCAGCACAGACATTTCTAACCTTTTGGTTTGTAAGTGAGGGAGGTGCAGTATGCAGACCTATAGCACTGAGAGTGGTAATGATCAAAACCGCCTGTTAAAACTACCAGCCAGTGTGCTTTCCTAATGAACTCTGCTTGGCAAGGACTGAATTTTACTACTCACAAAATAAAGACGGGTGTTGGAATGGAAAATACAGTTTCCCAGGAGGGGTGTGTGTTTTCTATTTGGTCAGATTTCCCCACCATTGTGATTTTAAGTAATGACACAGGAAATTAAAGGATGGTCACACGTGGCTCACTACTGAGAGAGTATGAATGCATCTACTGAACAGTAAGCATCATATTGCACAAAGGGGAAACACCATTGCCACAGCCAAAATCAAATTTCATTAAGCAGGTAATTAACACATTTGTTCATCATTCTTTTGCCGTCAATAAAAAAACTGTGAGAGCCTACTAGGTCCTCATTAGACCATGATGTCCTAATTATGAAATGAGCTCTCACAAAGATATAAATACAGATTCACACATATTAACTTTTGAACAAATCCTCAATTTGTATAAAGAGATTCAACATATTAAATGAGTCTGTTTTAATTAGATCAACTTTCTTTAATGAATATAACTCGGCAGTATCGTCAACATAAATAAGCTGATGATAAATAAACTGGCATCTTGAAGGATTTTACTTTTGGACCTCACAACGCTCTGTATTCATTGGAAATGTTCTGATCACACAGGTGGGTAACTATCCTACGGAGCCACCCCTTAAATCTAATTCTACACATTGTATAATACTAATACTGATCTTTATCTGACACTGTGAACAATTACCAGGTTTACACAGAATGTTACAACTACTTTTGGAGAAATTAAATACATTGTTTTCAACAGCCTAATATACAGACTTTGGTATAAATGATCCAGTAAGTGTGTTATTATGATTTTACTAGACACGTGCAAACCTAATCTAATCCTGACACAGACCCTGTGATCTTTGGTGCCCCCCTGAGGGTCGGGAGCACAGGGCCAATGACCAATAAAATCTTCACCATTAGACTAGTGATGGGGGAGTGGAGGTACAAAGTGGAGTCCCAGATAAGTCTCTTTAAAAGCCTTTGTGCCTGCTGGCTGTCACAGAATAAGGGCTCAGCACTAAGGGCAGCTCTGCTGGGTGCACTGTTGAGAAAAAAGTGGTACTTGGGTAATAAGAGAGTTACTGTATGTGTCTATTTTAAATGAGTGCATTTATGCTGATGGAGGAGTGTATCATGGATACTGAGGCACAACTGTGGCAACACTGAAAACTACCAATGCCCTCTAGTGGAGAATGTAGGTATAACACAGTATCCAGGACAGTTTTCTAGAATGAAGTGGCACATAAAACTGCTGTGCTTTCCATCTGTCTTTTATCATGAGCGTATATAATGGGGTATGACTAAGTCACAGGGTAATGTAATAAAGAGAAGATAATAAAGAGAAGATGTCTATGTCTTTGTGACCTTAACCAAGTTGCTCCTGAAGGCTTGCCAAAACTTTGGAGACTGTAAAACGCAAAATTTACATTATCATTATTTTTTTTAAAATGTATTCTGTACCTACCTCCTGTTTTTTGCTTCCGCTGATTAACCCAACAATTATTTTCAGTGGGGTTGAATTTGAACCCCTTCTGCAGTCACATCATGTGTGGTTTTTACCTGTCCATGTGTCACCTGAGTTTTTGTGTTCTTAACCACTTAAATGCCAAGCTGTGGTTTAAGGGCACCTCCCCACCAAGAGTTACAATGCGGGTCTAGGGATATGACAGGCAACCCTCCAGTCACAAGTCTGCTTCCTTAAACTTAGACTACCTCCACAAGTGCCCCATGGTAGGCCAGGAAAAACCCTTGTCAGTAATGTAAATACAACAAAATGATTATTATTATTATTATTATGCTTATTATTGAAGCAATTAAAGAGGAAAACTAATCAAGAGGGAAATCTGGGAGTCTGGTTCTACATCTTGGCCAACAACACATACTGATATTATTACCTCTCAGTTGTGGAAAACGTCGCTGCCTAGAGTGGATTCTGTCGTCCCCTGATCTTATTAAATGTGCACGTCAATCCTATTTGAATTAAATATTGTTTTTCTTCTTGCTGTGGAGTAAAAGAGACTATTTCATGAGGATTGGAAAACCTGGGTCAGCAAGGCTTGAATCAAAGCCATCCACAATACGCAGCAATAATGAATTCTAAACACATGGCTGTCGTATTAAATGCGACAGTGCAGACGTTGAGTTGGTTGAAGTCACAGTGTTTATACTTTGCTGTGTGTGCCATTTCTGCAGACTGCACTTAAAAGGTGATACTGGCACTAACTTGTCGGGAAAAAAACAGTAACAGTAACAAATTGTTTACCGGCTCTTCGGACAGGCCCATTAGTGTGATCATCAAAATGCACTGACCATAAACAACTTTGGGAAAGTCAGCCATTCAGTTTAATACAAGAAAGTTACTAGACTAAAAATATTGGAAGGCAGCTGCAGAATTGTGTCACACAAAGTATCAGTGTTTGCCCACTGTCAAAAACGAAGTGACCACGCCCTCTTAACAGCACATGAACTCTGTGGTGGCACACAACATGTTAAAACTGCCACAATGGAAATGTTTTCACGGTTTAGGCAACAAAATAACTTAACAAACGTCACTGAAGTAACTCGCACCGGTCTGCTGGTTGAGATATTTGACCCATCCAACTCCTGTCTTTCTCACGGTTTATACCACGTCACTTGCTCTGAACGTTGCATATTCATGGATGCGTCTAATTTGTGTGTCCACAGTGACAGAGGACTCTAGTTGACTTTCCATTGGCATGGTTTCTGTTGTGTCAATACGTCATTTAAACACATAATGTGCTGTTAGGGGTTCGGGGTAGTTTCATATATTATCGTGTGGGGTCCTTTTATCTTGCCCAACCAGATTATGATGATTGCCGATAAACATTGTCTGTGATACTCTTTGCATTATAAAACAAACATGGAAAGCACTTGGACAATATATTTCAACCAAGTAGAGAGTTTTTTGAAAATGATCCTTTAAACAGAATTCACACTTTCAGTGAGAAAAAATGTCACCCTGCAGTCCCCCTATGCTGTCACTATCAAGATGAAGGACTTATCAAGTTATTTTATTTCAAGGAAATCTAAGCCCTCTTGGACACTGCAACAGATGTTTGCGTTCTCCACTCATGCTCATGTGATTTCAGGTCACTCAAAAGCCACTGCAGAGTTTGCCAGGGCCCGGCCAATGTGTCAACACTATGGCTTCCCCTGGCCGCCACAGGGGAAACAAAGTGGAGTCTGGTTTTCTCTGATACGAGCAGCCAAAACAATGGTAGCATGTGTAATCACATTAGTGAGAAAATTAAGAGAGAGAAAAAAAATGCTAGTTTTTTTTTTTGTTATTTTACTAACTTAAAGCTAGTTCATCTTCTTTCTACTGCCACTCGGGCATAACTCTAAAGTTGTAATGGCAAACATGTTAGCAAACATTTGCTTGTTATATTTAGTCATTCAACAGACACAGAGAAACACTTTCATTCATTTGGTTTTATAGTATGTTTATGGAGACTTTTTGGTCTCCACCACCTCCCGAGGGAAACATCTGGCTCTTTAGCTGCTAAATTCTCAACTGTGTTCACCAGCTAGTCGTTATCGGTCTGTCAGCCGTTCTGGTGCTAGGGAGGTTATGTACAGTGAGTTTGTCAGAGGGTTTTTATAATAGCAAGGTAACTTAAACAACTATTATTTAAACTCTTTGGTATAAATCTCCATCCCTGCCAGCATCCCAACATGATTATTGGATCCCAGTCAAAATCATTTGCATCTAACATGCTTCTGGCATTAGAGGGAACTTAAAAACTCCATTATTAAGCTATTCTTCTTGCGGAAAACTTGAGTCACTTATACTCTCACTCACTTACTCACTCACACAGTGCATGCGTCACATACTGTACAAACTCCAGATCACAGCTTCCAAAGGCCATCCCTGCAAACTTGAACCCCCTATGTACTAATGAGCATCTTTAAAATGATTAGGTTTTGTTTGGAGAAGAATGAGACAATGACTGTAACATTTAGCTCCAGCCTTTGTGTTACTTTCATCCAATTCCATATCAGTTTCCCCAGTTAAACTCAGTTTGGGATATATTATTATGCATTGATCTCTAATAGAGTGGGGTTTTTTTTGCTGCTACTAACACTAGAGGTCGCCAGATCTTACACTTAGGCACTTTGAGAGGCTAAAGATATGGTAGCCAACATCTATCATGTTGCATGCCTGGAACTGTAAGCAAAGCAGACACGGCCATGGGTTACATCACGATGGTCTAAACATAAGAAGATGGGGAGTTATGATCTGTTTAGCATGTTTGTGTGTTTTTCTCTTGCTGAGGTCCACTTTTGTGCGCCTCTGCGATATGCTGAGTCTTCCATTCATCTTCATGTGTAATCCAGTAAACGCCATGAAGTGGCAGGCTTCAAAGAGAGCTCAGCGTTTGAGCAGTGATCAGTTTATGTTATGCAGTGAGCAGAGCATGCTGCTCCGTATGCTGTATATAACAGAATATCCTGCTCAGCGGTATTATTCATCATTAACACTGTCAGTTTGCATTTGCAGAGCACGATAGACGCCAGGATGTGCCTATGGGCACTCTGACGCACAGTTGCAGCTGGACCTCATTTACAGCAAAGACCGCACATGCACACATAAACATGCATATGCATAAACACATTCACAAGCTCAGGATGCAGCGCGGCACAAAATTCCATCAGCGCCAGTGACAGGATGGGATATGGTCACCTCACAAAAACAGAATGTTCTAAAGAGGTCCTTGTGCACCCAAAAGGGTTGCTGCGATTCGAACATTTCACACTGGTTTAAGTACTTTAAATACAGACTTTTAAAAGGGACTTCTTCAAAGACACTGAGCAAAAGGCGAGAACATAAAAATGCTTGGCTCTACACTCAAATTTCAAAATGCATTTTAACTCAACAGGTTTCACCAAAATATTATCGCTTACAACTGAACCGTGAGCAGACTGACAAAGTTAGCAGCTATCTTGTGAACATAGTGGAGCATTTAGCAGCTACAGAGACAGATAATTCTCTCAGGAGGTAGTGGAGATCAAACCAGAGCCAAGAGAAGAGTGAAAGGCTGACTTCAGAAACATTTCTCTAAATGCAAAACTAATGTAGCTCTGAATGTGTAAAATTGCATCTGTTTGCTAACAAGTTCACTTACTTATCAGCAGGGGTAGGGTCAGTCTATCATTTGCTCTATTTTTCATTTTACACAATATGCAAATTAACTGTAAAGTTCATTTTAGTTCCTAAAATAATAATAATCTGTTTGTTTTTTCTTCAGATGACATAAAATGCATAAAATATACCGTTCTGAGAACAAATAAGTTAGCCTTTTTGCTATGATTGTTGTTTCTTACAGAAGTTTAAACGTAGGGTCCCCAGGGACCCCAGTGGTTAGTCCTAATGTTATGTATGTATGTTGGTAGGATGAGAGTTAAAGGCAACACACCCTGCTAATACTGGAGCTAGTTCGATGTGTGCATTAAATGTTTTACCAATACAGGCACGTAGATTCAACAGGGGGTGTTACATTTCCCCAAGTAAATATTTTCAAACACCAACAAAAGTTGCTTGTGACACAAGTGACACATGTCCTCATTAAACATGTCAAATATGATTTCTCCCATTTGTATATGCTGTTTTATTATCTCCCTACTGTGTCATCGATTATAAGATCTTATAACCGATGACAATTTAAGCCCAGAGCACATTAAAGTTTTAGCAGCTCCTTTAACACTTGATTATAGACTGAATCCTTGTACATATCAATTTAACTGTCAGCGACAAATATTGATGCCAATAAGCACAAAGCAATTATAAAGATCTGCTTTCTTTTCTATGCATGACATCTCTTTGCAAATCACGAGGGGCCAAGACAACTCTACACTGCCACTCACTGGCATCATGGGAGAAAATATCACTTGTTAGCCTTGTTAGCCTCCACATGCACAATCGTGAGGGCAGTGTGGACCCACAAGACCCTCAAGTAGAAGGATGCGACGTGACATGTGTGGCACAGATGAGAGGAGGATCAAGGATCAATGATAAAGTAGAAGGGGGGGGAGAGAGGAGGCAGGAAGGGCGGGCAGTTCCACACAGCTGGTGTGTATTAGTCCGTCTGACACCTAGCAGATGTATGTTCTAGCGTTGCAGCCAAACTGCAGGCTTAGTTCAAGCACACTAGTGCACTTTTTTGTTAGGATGGGAGAGAAGCACCCAGAGATAGCTTGTAGCAAAGACTGAATATTCATCATTGACAGCTGGGGGAGATCAGTTAGTTGGGTGAGTTCATTGCTAAGTGCTATTTGTCACCTGATTTACCTTTTAGCTTATTGGGGGGGTCCCTGTGATTTTAATCAATACCTCAATATGACCACAGAAAAAAGTCAAAGATGACAAAAGTCGATTCCATCATCACCCACAGAGCCTGGTGCTTTCCCTAACTCATGCATAGCGATGTGAATGGTAACTCCTGATTTACATCCTTTGCTATTAAAGATGGTTGTTCCCTCTGAGCGGTAGTTCTAGTTTGAGACTAGACCTTTTCTTAGAAAATGTTCCAACCTTCCAGACATCTGTGCTTCATCATGGTAAAAAGACCAAAGTTTGGAGGGAGTGCAGTAGTCATAAAACACACTAATGCTGATTTATACTGTATATCCAAAAATCCTTTGTTGAGAATCCTCCTGATGCAGCTCTGCCAACATGTACTAGCTTCCAATGGGAGCTGTTCATTGTCGTAGGGCTGGCAGTAAATTACATAAAAATATTTCAAACACATGAATCAAGATCTGGAGTGCGCACCAAGTTTCATCTCGCTTTTGAACGACGACCAAGTTATTTCTCTCCACATAGAAACTACGTGAAAGTAGTAGCTCATGAGAATTATTTCCAATCTAATTTGATTATTTCGTGACTTGAAAGGATACATAACTTAATTTGCACATCAAATCCCATGCACACAAAACGAAACATTGCAATGAAGACATTCCTCATGAGGGAGAAATGGAAGATTGATGACTCACACCTGGTTCACCAAACTGCAGCCTACTGCCACCACCACCATCCAACACCCACCCACCCCAATTTCTTCTTCCAATGGAAGAAGAAAGCTCTCCTGGGTCTCCTGGTTCTTCTGGCCAGTAGTGTGGAAAACACTTTCTTCACACTTTTCCATTCTTGCGTTCGTTTCAGAGAGGGTGTGGTTTGGGGCTACTGCTGCAGTGGAAACATCTACACATCCAACTGCTCCTCTTTAGAGCTTGCATGTGGGTGTGGGGATTTGAAACATTTGGATGAGTCTGTTGAATAACTTCCAGATTCCCTATTTACATTTAACTGAATGAATCCAGAATATTAATAAAGTGCACAGAAATAAGCTATTGAGAGATGATCGATGACACTTCTTATCTCTTGACTTAACATACAGCATGTGTAGCAGGTTTTCATAGGAGACTTAAATAATTGGTTGCATTACGTGATCCATTAATAATAGGAAATATGCATTCTACCACAGAAAGAACATTACAGATTGATAATGAAAAGACTCAGAGCAACACAACTCGCAAGTCTAACACTGATCTGGGATCACAGCATTGGACTTCATATATAACATGCCCATTTTTTTTTCTCATCACAATTATTCCAAACCTGTGAAGTAAATCAAACTTTGCGCAAGGCCGGAATGTCAAACGGAATGTAAGGTTTTTGAAGAGAAAAAGAGAGCGCCCCTCCACACTCACACATGCATCGCTGAGGTCCCCTCTCTCACCCTAACCGTGGCTCACCTCTTGCCCTTGCAGAACTCTCACCATTTAAGTACAGGGTTCAGCCATGCTGCTAAATGCATGCTGTCTGATATTTATGACATGTAAGCCAAAAACTCAGTGCAACCCTATGATCATGACACCCATCATAAACATACAAGCTATGACTAGAAACTGTGCTTTGGTCAATGCACTATTTATAATCAACATACAGTGCAATCAAGGTCAATCAAAATAAAAACAAGCATGAATGTAAAAAATCCAAGCAGAAACGTCCTTCTGCAAGATCAATCACCTTGAAAGCAACGCAGATTTCAAACTTACCCTGAGCTGAAGTAGTTGTATTCCTCTGTATTTGTTTTTGGAGGGAAAAAAGATATTATCAGTTATGTAAAATGACTGCAAGCTGGACTTTTGGGCATTATCCTCCTGACAAATTCCCCCTGCTGGCTTTTCCAGCTCCTCCCAGAGGAAGGCGTCTGAGCAAAGCTGTGATAAGGTCACTGAGAGGAGATATGCAGAAACAGAGGTCCTGAGTGAAGGGAGAAAATGGTTGAGACTGAAAGAGACACCCTCCCGGTCTCAAACCAGATGAGATGTGGTACAGAGTTCAAGGCTGGGATGGGACAAACTTCTAAACGTCTGGAGTTCTGCCACCTCTTTCTTCCTCCTCCCACTTTTTTTAAGGAGAGGAAAAAAATGAAAAAAGGAGGGAGAGAGGGGGGGGAAGTAAATGAAAACCAGACACATAGCCCTGTTTGGTCTGGATGGGGAGCAGTGGGGAGGATGATGTCACAAATCTGGAGAGGGATTTTCTCCCTACCTTTCCTACATTTTGCCAGTCCTCCCTCCACCTCTACTGTAATAATATAATTCTACTGTAATAATTGCTGCTGTTATTATAAGTAGTCTTATTATATGAATCATTTATGTCATATACATTGAATGTGTTGTATCTCTGTTATGCTGCTCATTCTGTACACATGACATCTATTGCATTCTGTCCATCCTGGGAGAAGGATCCCTCCTCTGTCGTTCTCCCAGAGGTTTCTTCCTTTTTTCTCCCTGTTAAAGGGGTTTTTTTTGAGGGTCTAGGGGAGTTTTTCCTGTGCAGAGGATGTGAGGGAAGGACAGAGGATGTCTCATGTGCACAGATTGTAAAGCCCTCTGAGGCAAATTTGTAATTTGTGATTCTGGGCTATACAAAATAAACTGAATTGAATTGAATTGAACCTCTGTGGGGACATTCTTCTTACATTTGAGCTATTTAGAAATTTGTTGTTAGATTAGAATTACACTTGTAAAAATATATATTTAATAATAATTAATAAATAATACATATTTTGGTTTGAGTGGCTATCACGCATTGGTAAATTGATTTAGCCAAGCAGGGTTTCCATTTAAAGATGGATAATAAATGTGGATTCCATCATGTGTCAGTTAACATCCAGTTGTCCCGAAAGCTGATAAATATGATGCATTGAATAATCTGTGGGCCATTTTGGCAAGCACTCTAACCAAATTAAACAAATAAACTCACAAATCTCCCACAAAATAATGTACAAGGCAGAGGTTGAGAATGTGAATGCTGTTAAGTAAAGCAATGGTGCAGTGCCATGAATGTATTTGTACCACAACAATAACATTAGAATTCAGCAAACACAGCCTACAACATTGCCTATGAGTTGATTGTTATTACCAACATCCCCAAACAGCCACACACTGCGAAGTACAGGAAAAACACATTTTACTAGTTCATGAGAAATTGTAGCTGTGTCCCAACTTTATACTATACACTAACCTTGTCTTTAAATATTGATTGTAATGCATTGATTCAGCATCCCACATGTATGTAAGCAGATTATGTTAGTTCAATACGATGTTACAAAAATGTCATTAACCTGCCGTGCTGTTAATGCTGTTCTTGAGTCCAATTCAATTGGTCCTTGCACATTAAGCGTGAGCAGTACTTTACCATAACAGTGAGTGGGCGAGAGGGAAGTCACAGATTAATCATGAGCACTCGGTTTGTTCGACAGTCTACATGAGGACAATAAAGATAGTCATTCAAAAAGATTTGTTTGAGCATTTAGCAGCTTAGGAGCCATGTATTTCTCACAGGAGTTGGTGGAGTTTAAAATAAAACTAAAGTTAAACACATTACATGTGAATAACGTGAACGCTCTTTTTGCTCCACGTCGCCTGGATGTTTAAATGGGGAATTGTTTGTGAACACATTATCCATAACTGCTTTGGAAGATGATGATATGACAATTTCAAATGACTGTGTAAAGTGAGTTGTTGCTAGTAGTGATGAACCCAAAGAGAATTATCATCCAAATCTGGACAAAGCCTTTCAGCCTCTTTGAGCTCATTGTTTTGATTTTCTGGCCTGCAGCTTTGTTCTCATCAACCTTGTTTCCAGTTTGTTTGCGAACTTCATAAGCTGATAACGTTTAGATGTTGTGTTCTGAGCTTGTTCTGCTGAAAGGTAAAAGAAATTACATTTCAGCTCATTATATTAAAATTCTTCATTTCAAATTGGCAGTGTTACATCGTCACAACTTGACTGCTCTATTCATGTGCATACCCTGTGCATATTCTATCTTCAACTATCATAATACGAACAGTACATTAATGTATACTTAACAGCATTTGTACAGAATGTACGAATAGAATGGAATGCTTTACAATAAATACGGTTGACGACACAATACGCTAAATGTCAACAGGAAAGAACTCTCAGCAGCACTGTGCTGTTGGAGTTCAGGCCAAATAAAGGGAGGACTGCTGCAGCATTTTTCTGTCAGTGAGCTCAAACAAACTTTGTTCCCAGAGGTCATCATGCTGTGAAATTAATTCTGTCGATGTGTTAATAAAAGTTGAGCTTAGGCAAGGTAACTTCTGTCCAGCCACAGAACCATCTACCATCTCTGCATTGAGACAGTTATTCTTAAATGCTTAAAAGGAGCTCCAAAAAGCACCATATGGAAGTGTTTATAACACTGGCCCACTGCATCCATGTTCTGTTGTCTGTGGGCCATCACTCACACCACCAATATTTCCTGCAAAGCATTGCAGTGTTATGGCGGTGCTATGGCAACCACTGCTGTAATCTTCATTGAGTTACAAGCTGCTATATGTTCTGAGATAAGCAGCTAGATTGGCCCATTAAAGTTCTTATATAAAGTATTAAACTGTGTTGCGAGTAAAGATGAAAGCAAAAAGCAGGCTGATCAACTCGATCCAAATACAGGAAACATGTCCTGCTTGTATTGCCATGGGAGTGAGCACTAACCCAACACAGAGCCTTCAAAATCTGAAACAGCTACAGTGTTACAAGAACTAATAATTACATTGTTGGGTAATGTCAGTGTCACGCTCACAGCTTTTAACAATTGCCTGAGATATCAAGTCAAAATGGACCTGACAACTGTGGTCAGGGGATTCTTTGATGCATGCCACCAAGGTGACTTCATGTGGGTGGATAAAAGTTCAGATTGTTTCCTGCAATGGTATTATAAGCTGCTCACAAGCTACTCTTGTTTCATTCATAACGGCCAGCTTCAATAAGACACGTTTGCATCATAGGACGGATGAGAATCCCTTAACTTTTTATCACTTTAAAGACAAAAACCCGAGCTAATTTTTGTTCAGCATCCAGATGAGGTCTTGGGTGCGGCTGAAATGTTAACGGGCTCCTACAGTATGTGGAAATTATGAAAAGCATAGAGAATGTGTCCTTAAGCCCTACAAAACCGTGAAAACACACTCTTGTTTATTCTGTTTTCAAATAAAGCATGAGACTCCCCTCCACATAACTGGAGTATTCAATCAGTCACTGGAAGTCGTTTTTTTCTTGCCTGCAAAGACGTTACCATTAGGAACAAACTGTTCACTGGCCAGTTTTGAGGGAAATGCATGTGTTAATTCCACCACCACACTTATTTCCATCGCAGCATAAGAAAATAAATGGGTGGAGATGAATTGGCCTTGGGTCACACCGACCATGTTTGATGAGGAAAGTATTAATACACACACTAACGGTGGATGATTAACAGAATGAGGTGCAAACACGGGAGGAAAACACTGAGCACTGAGCTTTGCCTTTTTAAAGCTGCCTCTCTTCGGCCATAACCCAACATATGCATACAGGTGTGTCCTGATAGTAACCTATAGTGCATGTAAGGATAATCTGTGTATGATCCTAACACTAGCAACAGTATTTCCTACATTTCTCCTCTGCTTTCAGGTCATTGATTTTTAATCAGGAGTAGTTAGTTCCTGTTCTAGCTTTCCCTGGATTGGTTCATGAACAGTTCCAGACCAGCAGATGGGTATATATTCGTAGTTTATCTTTTAAATTGATGCCAAAATAGGATATCTAGTGGCCCCCGAGGAATCTTACCTGGTACAGCGGGAGGCCATTTACTTAGGCTGAGACCTTCCCATAGCGGTCTGGGGTTTGAATCCAACTTGCAGCGCTTTGCTGCATGCTTTCCGTATCTCTTTCTACTGTCATAAAATCTGGTTAGTCCAGTTTGCTTTTACACCACAGAATAAACCGCACCAGAGTCCACTTGTTAATCACAGGCACTTTACATGGTAAAGACAGAAACAATACAATGTAAACAAGGCAGAGTGATGACATCATAACAGTAATAGTTTTAAGTGTAGTTTAAATTAAACTTTCAACAAGCAGTTTATGGAAAACAATACTCTAAATTGTTAATGTTTTATTAGTCTAGTTTTGTTAAGTAAAGCAGGTACTATGCACACTATACTGATGAACACTGTAATACATGACACACTGATAGTAAGGAAAGGTTCAGAAGGAAAGGTGAGATTGTTCAAATTCCCCAGTATTCTGAGTACTCTTGACAGCATGATTGAATTAAAGTCAGCATGTGATGCAAAAGTGAGTAATGTGTGAATGGTGACCTAAAGCAGGTAAACGTTAACGGAGGAGGCCAACACCAGAGGTCTGCAGAGACTTTAAATCAAAGCCAGCCACCTTCCCGCTGAGGTGATCTGCCTTTTCTTTTGAGCTGGATCACATAAGCATTTCTGTTCACTCTCTCATGACAATGACAACTATGAGGGGCACCAGTCACTGCACAGCCTCATGTCAGCTTCAGTCCAACAAATTAGTTTATAGTGCTTCCAATAGCAGTAATCATACTGGTCTGACCAGTAACATGGAAGACTGAAACACAAAGCCATAATCGAATCTTTTCATATCCGTGCAGATGGTTTAATGTTGAGTGGCACATGTTCTGTACTTTCCACTTTCTGAATTACTTTGACTCAGAACCACCCAATGACTCATGAAAATATGAAACAAGCACTTTTTTGATATGTTCTTCAAGGATTTATGGACTCCTCTACACTAAACTGTAGAAGTGGTACTAGCACCACATTAGTACATAAAGTAATGTACTTATCGGTTTAAAAATAATTAAGAAAATGAAATAGTACAAAGACTTCAAGTGATTTAGAGGTGACTTAGCAGTTGAATCTGCACTATAAGCAAGCAAAGAGGAGGGGACTTTGTGTTCTCTTTTGTTCTTCCAGCACATGGCCATACCCAAAACCAGAGCTACTGTTCATTTCCTGAAGCGGGATACAGCAATCACATCTGGACATTCAAGCCGAGGCATCAAACTGAATGTGGAACTTATCTAAAGACAATTCTGTGGAGCCCTGACTTGAATAAGTGGTAACATTATACGCTCCATTCCTACAAAGGAAAATGCTGAGTAATTGCTTGGCGGGGTGATGGAGGTCAAGCTAGTGCTTCGGAAGATTTTTATTGTTTGAGGGGCAATTTGATCGGGGTGTTAAAGTAGTAATTTCCCCTCCAAGACTTATTGAATGTTATCTCTATAAATATCAACCTATTATAGGTTTATACACTGAAAGGTCTTTCACAAGGGTAGAATTGAGAGTACCAGGACGAGCTTGCGATGCTGCAGAGTGAAACCAGAATAACGTTTAATTTAAGTAGAAAACAGTTACAATTTCTGAGCTTTCACACATTAAGATATTTGTTGCCTGCTCTTAGGCACATTTGAAGGGCAGTAATTGCATTGTGCCTCACAAGTCTGGGCTGTTGGTGCAATTATACGATGTCTTATCTGAATTCTTCTGGCTAGCTGTGGTGCGAGGCATTTGTACAGGAAACAATTCATCACATAAGCTGCAAAAATAGTCTCATAAATTTGAAAAAAGTGGTTTTGATATTGCATCATGAACTTTGCGAGCCAGTGGGAATAGAGACATCTCAATGGCAGTGGTATATACATGTATCTCAGTGATAAAGTGATCATATTCGAAGATTTATGAAATGCCCACAATAAAATTCATCAAATTAAGCTGTAAATGTGGATCATATAGAAAAAGAAGTAAGACATCAAAATAACATATACACTACAAAAAACATAATACATATCAAATATATGTACTATATATGTAATATATTCCTACTGGTGGTGGATCAAGACGGATGCAACAAGTCCATGAATTGTCTGTTGTCCCCCTCAATATAATCATCTAATCTTTCTGTCTGTTATTTCTTTACCAGTAAAAAGTATTAGCTGCTAAAACTTCTAGATGTCACTCTATCATAGCTGTTGAGGTTTTGCATAAGAGACTTGTGATGGACAGTACAAAGAAAATTTTCACTGAGCTGCTACATATTTTAACAAATAAACATGCTTTGTGGGATTTTGTATGAATCGATAGTGACATCTGTATTTCAAAATCCTCCCCCAAGTGCATCTATCACAATATTGAATGCATGCAGGGCCTGACAGAAGTCTGTTGTTATCTGTATTTTGAACAAAGCTCCTGATTCTTAGCAAAAAAAAAAACGCAAATAGTTGTGTGACTGTTTCTACTGTCCCTGCATAAAACAGATTATCAGCATATTTCTCTCATCAAGACTTTCCAGACTTGTACGGTGCTCTAACTAGGTCAACTAGAGCTGTTACTTGTTGCTGCTAACTCCATTAGGCAGACAATATAGAATTGGTTGAAGCTTATAACTGTGACGGATGCACCAGCTGTGCACCAATATGTGTGTGTGTGTGTGTGTGTGTGTGTGTGTGTGTGTGTGTGTGTGTGTGTGTGTGTGTGTGTGTGTGTGTGTGTGTGTGTGTGTGTGTGTGTGTGTGTGTGTGAGATCAAGTGTAGTAAAGTTAGTAAACTGCTTACAGATGACATTGTTAGGAGGGGAGAGGATGGAGGCTGGGAGGCAGCAGAAGGGGAGCACACTGACCCTCCCTGAGTAAGGAAACAGATACTAATCTCTCTTGCCAACAAAACTTTTTTCTTAATTATCCCCACTGTCCCACTCTTGTGTGTGCTAATGTGTGTGTGTTTATGGGTTGTACTTGAGTGTGTGTGTGTGTGTGTGTGTGTGTGTGTGTGTGTGTGTGTGTGTGTGTGTGTGTGTGTGTGTGTGTGTGTGTGTGTGTGTGTGTGTGTGTGTGTTTTGCTACTCTTGGGCAAACCAATTTGAAACCCAAAAGATAACATTTTTGTCAAATGAGGTCATTTTGGCCAGACATCAGGTTTTGGCTTGTGGTTGCCTGTAGATTAATGATAAGACTTTTATTAAGGGTCAACAGTAGCACTTTTGTTAAAATATTAACATCTGACTTTGGATTGATACCCATACTTCTTATTAACACATTTAGTTTTACGATAAATACTTTAATAGTTCAGCTTGGTTACACTCTCAGGGCATTAAATACCTAGATTTGTGCAGTGGCCCTTGACATTGTGTTAAGCAAAGTCAACACATCTGCGTCATTATTAGCCTGTAGCGTAAGTGGCGTTACAAGTTACTTCTTTAAGCCAGCACCTTCTTTTCTAAGCCTACACAAATAGTTTTGTTGTCCAAACCTAACCGCTACTGTTTTACAACCATATGATGCGTTACTTGCGACGTTTATCTACCATCAGCAAGAAAGCAAGGGTATTTCCCAAAATGTCAATGTCAGTCATGGTCCTCACAAGTATAGAAGTAGAACCATGTGTGTGTGTGTGTGTGTGTGTGTGTGTGTGTGTGTGTGTGTGTGTGTGTGTGTGTGTGTGTGTGTGTGTGTGTTTGTGAAACTGTGTTTGTGAAACTGTGTTGACGCATGTTTATAGGGTAGCTTTTTGCATTCTACGTGTATGTGTTTGTCAGTGTGTGTTCCTCGTCTGTGAGGCGTTGCTAGGGAACGGAAAAACGGCTCAAAACTATTTAGACAGACCATTTCCTCTACAGGGGTGAACTCGGCCCCTTAAGTCTGCCAAAAGACTTGACAGTCTGCTGTAGAATTACTCATCAAATTGTGCATCTGTTTAACCTCATATTCTGCTGTGCTTGGTCTCCATTATTTCTATAACTCCAAATCAGCAGTGAGAGGAGAAGCGGAGAGGCTGGTGGCTTGTCCTTTTTTCTGCTTAGTCATCTCAAGCTTCAAAGCTCAGCATTTCAACATCTGAGGAAGTTATAGATAAACATGTAATCATAACTAAGGTAGGTGGAAGGCATAAAAGAGTCTTTTATTTAGCTACTTCTGCATAGTGGGAGGCTCCAACCTACCTCTGTTCTGAGGGCTTTGTTGTATTTTATTTAGGCGTGTTGTTTTGTTTGTGAAATAAACAACGGCAACCATAATTGGAAAAACTTGGATCTTTTTGGATGAACATTAACAATCTTTTATCTGCACCGAGCATTCATGAAGTGAATAAACCATACATTCAGTTTAAGTTTCAAAGAGAGTATGTTAGAGGGAAAACATATAGCTCACCACTGAAAACTAAAATATGCAAAGACAGAACATTCCTTATATGATGAAGATAAACAAAAACATATGGGTTACTTGAGCATAAACTAATGTGATTGGAACAGACAAATTATATTTGACACCCTCTGGGGTCACTAAGAAATAGAGGAATTTTGAAAGTCAACAGCTAAATAGGAAGCAGGCAGGTCCAACAGCTGGCCAAGAGGGGAAAAAGCAAAGAAAAAATATTTTACAAGGAGTTGTAAAATGTCTTGCACACATGAGGAGCACAGCTGCGTACCATCCTGCAGTGATCCAATTTCCTTTGATTCCCCTATCGGGATTGAACTATGATATTTTGGAATGACATCAAGCAATCCAGATGATCCACACTGGTGGACATTACACTGAAGTGGCCTTTCGGCTTCATACCTGGGTCATCTGGCCTGCATTCATGCAGACAGATTCACCCTGAAAAAGACAGCGAGGCATTTCAGTCGAGTTACTTAAGTGTCCTGTTTGACCTGTTCTTTTGTAATGCATTCCAACAAGTTGTTAAGTGATAACTTACATACGTTTCTTTTTAATGTGGTGAAACTTCATTAGTAGGCAAAGTAATTGAACAATGATATAGAGTGCTGCAAAAATGTGTCCTAAAATCTGCAAATGAGTAAGCAACTTCTTCGGTTGCTCTTGTTTTAAAGTCAATAGGTTTTTTTGAATGGGATTATGGTTAGAGGCCTGAAATGAGGTCTGTGGTAAACAAAGAGATTAAGAGATTTTAATAGCCCCTTATCTGACCCAACTCATCATATACCTTAGAAAAAATCATAAAATAGGTGTTAATTTGTGAAGATTATCTTGCTAAACCAAACGTGTCAATCATCAAATTTGTGTTTGCCAATATAAGCCAAAATCCAATGGAAAGTCCAATTGGCCATTTGTGGAGGTAACAAGTGCGATGCTAACTTCTGGGGTTGGCCATCCCCGTAGAACGCCATTGTAGCCAACACATTCTCGCCCTAACTCATCAAATACCGACACTTGGTCAGTGCTCCTCAGCTTCAACCTATGTTGCTCTATGTACCCCTCTAGCCTCAGTTTGCGGTTTGTCAGTGATTGCTTGTCGATATACGCTTGTTACATGCCTAGTGTCTTTTCAAAATAAACCTGTCTGTATTTGTCAGGTCTTTGTTTGCCCCACTGATGATGTAAGGTATGTGTGAGTGTGTGTGTGTGTGTGTGTGTGTGTGTGTGTGTGTGTGTGTGTGTGTGTGTGTGTGTGTGTGTGTGTGTGTGTGTGTGTGTGTGTGTGTGTTACCAAAACTGTGGAGTGAGAACGCTTCTCTTTATGTTCTTTATCAACATCTTTATCTTTATGTTTTTTTCACAGCACGGTTTTGTGTGGTTTAATAAATCGGCTAATGCAACTTCACTCTTATGCCGTGTTCACACCAAAAGCGAAGCAAATATTCGCAACCCGTCTTCGCGTCAGTTTACTCGCAGGTCCGTTTGTGTTTATTCACTTAATTCGCGCTAGACGCACTGCAGAGGGGGAGGGGCTTATCTCCATGGAAACCGTTGTCACCTCATCCATTTATTTCCGCCATCAACCATTCATAAATAACCATAAATAACTACTATATCTGCTTTATACTTGTTGTGGCAGTCCCAGATATCCCGGGAAACTAAACGCCATCTTGTCTGGTTCATAACATCATCCGTATTCACTGAATCCAGCAAGCCACCCGTCGGCTGGTTTACTGCAGCTGTATGGACCGAAAATAAACCATTTTACTGTGATTTAATTGCAATAAATGTACAAAAAGGGACGCCGAAATAACAACACAATGATGGTAGTTTGTAAAAAGTCAGAATTCATGTTTTGTTAGTTCTCATCTTCTCATGTTTTATAAATGCTTGTTTTCTGAACGGAGCTCGGATCGATGACAGAGTGACAGGAGGAGAATCTCAACGCTGATTGGCTGTCGCAACACAGCGTCACGCGAATTTTTCGCCGGAGTTGAAATATTTCAACTCTGGCGAATGAAGCGAATGAGACGAATTTCGCAATTTCGCCTCATCGAGTTCGCGTCTACTCGCGTCTGTGCATTGACTTTACATGTAAACTGAATGCGCGAAAAATTTGCTTCGCTTTTGGTGTGAACACGCCATTACTCATAAGTGGAACAAAAAAGAAAGATTAATCTTGCAACACCCCTGGCTTGTGCTCGAGACACACTTTTGGGGGCCACTGGTCTACAGTCATGCTAGCAGCTCTGGCAGTGCTTAGAGCTAAATGCTAACTTTACAATGCTTAAGTTCCCACAATGACGTTAAAAAAGTACTTATCAGTATGTTTAGTAGATATGTACACCAAGTTCACCATCCTAGTTTAGTGGGGATAGCATGCAAACATTTGCTATTCTGATAGGACTGTCCTTGGTTTTGCCGATAATCACGGCTAGTGTTGCCCTCCCGTCAGTGTGTGATGGCGGGACACACCAAATAACAGCAGCAGACACCTTGAATACAGTTTAAATAACGTTTTAATGAGGGTGCCTGTTCACTGCGTTACACTATTCTTCTGTCTTTTGTTCCTGTTCTTCTTCTCAGGAACTTATATATCGTTCAAACTAGACAATAATAAAAATAACACTGAAATATACATGCTCATACACAACTCACTAACCAACAGGTTAGCTCGTTAGGCTAATGCTTATAACGTTGCTATCAACAGTTTTCTATTAAACAACAACGGCTGACAATCTATCACTAGCTTTAGCTAACAAGCATTACAGTTTAAATTAACAATGTGTGCTTTGAAAATAGAAATCTCACCTTGAATACAGTTTAAACAAGAGTTTTAATGAGGGTGCCTGTTCAATGCCTTACACTCTCCTCTTGTCTTGCGTTACTGTTCTTCTTCAGAGGAACTTGACACAGAAGCGTGAATACAATGCACACACAACCCCCCTAGTGTTGAGATGGCGACTATTGGCCATTTCTGATATCGCACAAATTACAATATAAAATTAGTTACTCGTAAAAACTATATAAAAACAGTGAGTATACAACCATTATCCCTCTAGATGAATGAGGAATTTATATCCTTACAACCAATTAAACATATCTATCTCACACTAGTGTAGCTCAAAAAAGCCATTTCACATTTGCTCTCACGTCACTGAATACATGAAGCAGTAGAAGGTCACAGGAATGATAACAGCTCTAATAAGCTTTCATTACTAAAAAACACTGATCTTCTGCAGGAGCTCACTTTTATCTGAGCTCTCTAAAAATGTGTGTGTTACTGTCCATATGCACAGTATGTAACAGATTATTGTGTTTTACACACCTTTCGTCTGGTTAATTTTTGAAACACACCATTGAAACATTTACACTTTTAGTTTAGTAACTATGCATATAAGCTAAACAGAACATAAAGTGAAGCCATTATCTAACTAAAGTAGAAGACTGAACATCTATGTGTCTCTTGTCGGGGCTTCTATTTGGACAAGAGGAACACTAATGCTGTAGAAAATGTAAGCCGCTAAATGTGAAGGTACAAGTCATCTCTGTCCAAGTGTCATTACTCAATTATCTATCTCTGAAATGCGTTAAAATGGGTCCACAGAAGTATTTAAACAAACCGCCTTGAGAAAGAAAGCTCACTGACATGGCCACTCACGTGATACACACATATTTCCGTACCCATTTTGGGTTTGGGAAGCCATTCTGGGACATTCCTCTCCGTGTTTCCCCATGGCCAACCTCAGACCTCTGTTACACCTTTTCTTACATGAAAACGATCAAGTAACTGACCCACACCTTTTTCCCACACCACCCACTCAATCCCACTGGGAGGTAAATTTTAAAAAAATAGGACCAAATACTGAAACTTCGTAATCAAGAATAAATCACTATAAATTATCTTGTGAACTACTTTTATTCTGAGGAAATACTGTTATCAGCAATTTTCAATTAAAGAAAATGAAATTTATGGTTCTGATAACTCGAGGACATACCTACTTTTTTATATGAGCTTCTGCAAATGTCTATTTTGCGAAAATGAAGTAGCTGCAGTTTCTTTGGCTCCGACTCGTCCCCAGAAAGAGGCAGGGACTGAATTTCTTTCCAACAATTCACTGTTGCTGTAACTTGCTTCTGGTGTATCACATCTCCCTCTTGCTCTGCCAAGTACAGCCGCACAGCCCCCCCGCCCACGGAGCTTCTCTGACTCACCAATCCGGCTGAACAATGCCCACCATTGAACCCTCAATGGGTGTCTTTAATTGACAGCTGGAATCTATTAATGCCGTAGCCAGTAGCCATGGCTACTACTCCACAATAAATTACAAATGTACATATTCATGAATTAGAATACACTTCCATCCGGAGTTGGGATGGAAACATGGTAGAGCGCTGTCTCACAGTTCTCATTTGTCCTGAAAAGGCCCTTCAGAGTTGCAGATGTTTAAGGGCTGACTCACTATACTGTCGCCTTTTCCAACCCTGGTCCATAAGTGGTATTTACCTTGAGAAGTTATAATTTCCATGATTTGGATAAATGAGTTGGCTTGCTTGACATCTGGGAATATTTTTTGCTCATCAGGCTTACAGTCTGGTATTCTAGTCTCTATATGTCAAGTACAGTGCTGACAGTGTTTCACACTATGAATGGGGGGGTGATAAGGGTCAACCACAATGGTGCGATGACATGTTCAAAGTTGATAGTTTTGTAAATCTGAAGCATATCAAACTTTAAACTGTTAATGCTTAAGAAACGCTGTGTGTTTTGGACTCTTGCTTTAAATCAACCCAAAGTGGAGGCAACAGTTGAGGCTGTTGAACCAGCTGTTTGCATCTGGACACAGTTTGCAGCCAACATGACTCATTCTAAAAGAGCATCCAACCCACTATCATGACACAAAGGGAATCTCACAATCCGTACCATGGGTAATCATGAAAAGCCCTAACCATGTTGTGGGGTCTACGGTGTGGTAGTAGGGATGTAACCAATTGTCTGAAAGGGTGGAATAATCTTTAAGACTCTGGATGTTCTGCTTTTCAGGTTCACTTCGGGGAGAAGGTACTACGTAATGCCAAAGGCACGACAAATGTTTCAATGTGGGAGTAAATATTGAACGTATGAAAAAAAAAAAAAAATCATACAATCTGCATAAACTGAAATTAGATTAGGCTCCCAAGACATCTGAGGTTATTTGATATGGCTTGTAGTAAACAAGACAATTATGTGATGTTCCTGAGCATTCCTTTTCTGATTATGTGTGTTTCAGTGCAGTTTGGTGGTACAGGTTGTGTGTGTGTGTGTGTGTGTGTGTGTGTGTGTGTGTGTGTGTGTGTGTGTGTGTGTGTGTGTGTGTGTGTGTGTGTGTGTGTGTGTGTGTGTGTGTGTGTGTGTGCGTCCATGACTGAGTGTGCACCTCTGTGTCTGTCCACTGCTAGTCTCGCATTCTGCAGCAGCTAACTGCATAATATTTTGGGTGCCCAATTAAGGCTACATGCTCAAGGAACTCTGGTGGCTGTGGTGACTCATACTTTCTCAAAACACTTTTTATTGGCTGTTTTATACTGCCATTGAATGCGGGCTGACTCCTCTCTCACTACTCTTGACCGGCCCCTGGCTGGTAGGGGCCACTTGTGATATGACAGCTGAGTGCATTGTCGACCCCCAGCCACTACTCTGCACCGAGTGACGCAGCAGGCGAAAACAGTTTGTCCACTTTGATTGTTTTGGACGGTGTGTTAGGTTAACAGCTAACGGAACATACTGCTGAGTACATCACTGCCACTCAGCCACTGCTACACGGGCAGACAGCTTGGTGAGTTTAGATGCATTTTTGGCATTGTATATAATGTCTTATAAAATGTGTTTTAAATGTATTTTACTATGACTTACAGTCCATTAGTGTTGCAGACATGCCTGGTTAAGATCAGCAGTCTGCTAAATGCACCTTTCTAATTGGTTCTTTATTCTCATTTTGTCATCGTCATGTCTTGAATGAGCTGAAAATTGAATAAAGTGCTGCCATTTTTCCAGGTCACCCAATTGGAAATGAATTAAGCAGCTTGAAAATCTCTCAAGTAAACTTTTCATCTTTTAAAGTAATGCCCATTAACACCTGATCTGATAATCCTGATGAGCTCACTGAATATCAACACCTTACTTGACAGCTTTACACTGTTAACACATATATTATTTAACATCTGAGTGAGGCAACCAAAGAACTTTTGCAGAAGAAAACAAAGGATTTTCAACCAGAAGACAGATGGTCTTTATCTCCCAAAGAGTTGTGACATGTTAACTGTACTTATATTACATTGTTTATATTTTACTTGGTAAACTTACTTGTTTTAAGCCCAACCATGATTTGTTCCTAAAACATAACTAAATGGCATTGTGTTTTTGTTTGAATTTACAATGTTAAACATGTGTTTACTGAGACTGTCCGTTTGGCTACCCAGTGTGTTTGACAATGAAGCCAAGGAATCTGACATCAGTATGCGACGAGTTGTGATGACAACAAGTTGGAATAAAAAAACTACTCATTGAGGTTATTTTTGAGTCTTTCTACCCAATTCGTGTGAATTTTCCACACTGATCAACGACAACTGCCATGGCTGCCGAATGTACATCACTTTAAATCTTTAAAGGCCAATGCACAGCCTAATTATAATTATATTTTCTAAATAATTTAGCCTACTAGTCCTGGAACTGTAGCACTATTACTTACATTAACTCTCAAAAGACGTTTAGACTAATTTAAAGGATAACTCCTGTTTATAACACCCTAGATTTCTTTAGATTCTATCATACGTTTAACATTGTACTTACCAAAGTAATAGCTTGGATATGGAAACGGAATGTCGCTATAATTAAATTGTCAACATTTTGTTGTGAGGTAAAACTCAAAGTTGGTGTACTTATAATGTTTAATATAAGTATATATATAAATAATTGGTGAGAACAACACACGAAATCCAGGTGCACACAAATACAGCAACTTACATTGATGAAAGTTGAACCAGGTAGCCAGTCTGTAAACTATGACGGGTGTTTACAGTGGACTGTATTAGTTTGTTCTTACAAATAAATTTGGCGAACATCGTGGTTTGGTTTGTTCATCTTACTGCTTATGTTTTTTGTCACATTTTACTTTGGAATGTAAATATTAAGTCTGAGACCCATAATGTTGGTGTGATAATTAGATTTAGGATGTCTGGGTTTTTTTTTAGCTAAAGTGTATCAGCAAAATAAGGAGTTCTTCTATCCGTAGACATGGAGCCATTTGTCCATGCATGCATTTTCTCCCAACTTGATTAGTGTAACTCCCTCTATTCATGACTCAGCAAGAGAAATATCTCCAGTCTGCAGTCATTGCATTACTCTGCTAACAGGATGTTCACACAGAGTTGAGACCCTATTACTCCAATCCATGTTACTCTTCACTGGTCACTTGCCAACTTTGGAATTGAATCAACATACACAGCCTGATAACTGCTAGAGATCTTATGGCGGGGCCTTTTTGCCAGACAACTTGGAAAGAACGCAGCTGTTGCTGAAGTAAATGTCAGTGGGAACAGCAGCCCCTAAGGACGCAAGAGTAGAGGAATCTTTAAATGTTCTTAAGATTGTTCAAATCAAACCCCATTCCCAGAATCTCCCTATCCTTCATCCCATCCTTCTTAACACAACGCTGGTACAATACTGTGTTATATCTGACTATTTTGAGAAGTTTTTTTTGCAACATCTGGTTCAAGCTAAAGGTACGTCTTTGCACATAATAGTGCTGTGCTGCATTTCAAATTCAAGGCTGTAGATGTCACTCATATCTGCCCTGCTGCCTGCAGATGGCTAACGGGATGTAATAAACTGAAATGTGTGTCTGGTCTCACCCATTTGGCCTAATCTGTACCTTTTCTGCCTTTTGCCTGTTTTCAGTCTTTAAGCTAAGTTAACCAGCTGCTAGCCTCATATTTAACATACAGAAAAGTGCTGTATTAATCTTCTCATCTTGTTCTCGGCAAGAAAGCAAATAAGGTTACTTTCCAAAATGTCAAACTATTCCTTTGGGTGTTTCATTACATTGGTATTGGTATGTAAGTGGAGTAGTATCTCATACAACCCCACTTCAAAACACCCAAACTATCCCTTTAAGGTTTGGTTAGGGTAAGAAAACAATTATGGTCATGGTTTAAATGGTAAATGGACTGTACTTGTATAGCGCTTTTCTAGTCTTCCGACCACTCAAAGCGCTTTTACATTACATATCATTCACCCAATCACACCCATTCATACACTGATGACAGGAGCTACCATGCAAGGTGCCACCTGACCATCAGGACCCTAACTAACATTCATACACATACATACACCGCAGGAACAGCCTGCGGGAGCAATTTGGGGTTAAGTGTCTTGCCCAAGGACACATCGACATTGACTGCCAGAGCCAGGGATCGAACCGCCGATCCTCTGATTGGGGGACGACCCTGCTCTCCACTGAGCCACAGCCGCCCCTTGGTTTAAAGAAACCAACATCGACTGCTGGAAGGAAATAGGAATCACACAGTGATCTCCCATCTCAAAGACCCACATATTCACTCCAGACGGAGCTAAGGGGCTTTATTATTTGAACATAAACATATGCTCTTATTTGCCATTTGTTGGAATGACTGACGCTGTCGTTTGACTGATGCCTCAGACCAATTTGACTGAGGCATCAGTCAAACAACTTCTTCTGTTTGTCTATGTATTTCTCTTTCACACTGAAAAAGAGTGACAGTTTTAGTTTGTGTAGGGGAAGTGTGACACTTGTTGTAAAAGAGCCATATGTGCTGGAGTGCTAAAGCTATCTTTACAATAAGCCTTTGTCATATGGTCCTAACAGCTCTCGCATAAGAAGAAAATGGAATGAAGGCCAGCTGTGCCCAGCTGGATGTGTGAAGGGAAATTTATCCAGCATAAAGCTTCCTTTTTAGAATGGAGGATTCCCATTCAATTGTTGGCTCTATAATCCCCACCAGAGACAAATAACCTTTGAATAGGAAGTGTATATCTCTGTTCATTTCCACAGACTTATTTCACTTATATATGGGATTCAAGTACGATAAACTTATCAAAAAAGTCAGTGACCACAACATCCACCAAATATTGTTGTAACCAGTCTCCTCCTACCTTGTAATGCAAGATCTAAGATACAGCCAGTTTTATGACAAAACACAAACACTTTTCAGTCACTCAATATAAAAAAGTACACTGGGATGGTTTTCTACTGTGTCCAGAAAAACCTTATGCAATGGTTTGGCTCTTTGAGCTGCTTTTTGGAGTCAGGGAGTGGAGGAAGGGGGGGCAGTTCCTGCTGTTATGGCTTCATCACATGACAGCCTCCTACTGCTTTCCGATGATTACTGGGGAGGAGGGCCAAAGCTCCAAGCATAAAATAGGAAGCGATAAGCAGCAGGTCTATGTGAAAGTTAGTTTAACTGAAATTGCCTAATCTCACAACAATGAAAATACCAGGGAAGATAAGGAGACTCCAAAACCACACAATGGTCAAGAGAGTGTTGTGGCTGTAGAGTTAAATTCTTTCATCTCTACCCAATTGTTTGGTTCACATTTGTGTATAAGATCTAGTTTAAATTAGGTCATTGGGGTCCTTACTTCAAATGAGAGTCCTATCTTTACAATCTACAATTCACTGATCATTATGTATAATAGGGAAATACATTAATGAAAACTCATAAACTCTGTTAATGAAGAGTAAAATATTTGAACTAAAGCGATTGCAGCCTCTGTCAATGCCTTATGCGTTTTCCGTAAAACCAGATGGTCATAGCTTTCTTGAACATATGGCCCCCAACACTAACTAAGTGCAGGGGTTTTGTATGAATTGACATGGTTAGCTAGCTGGGCATTGTGTTGAAACCACTGTATTTCCAAACTCCTGGGGTGTATTAACATGACTGTTCAATCTGATAGGAGCACCAGGGGTTTAAATCCTGTGTGGCTTAACAATCCTTCCCTGGTCAATGTTGATGTGAGCAGTAAAGACACAGTCCAGCTATGTAGCCAAATCCATAGCATCATAGATCCAACTACAAAGGAAGCTGTAGCCTGAGAATGATCTAAATCCACAGCTTCACCTAGCCAACGTATCCCCATACAACGGTTCATACGATATCTAGTCTTTTCAAAATAAACTTCTGTTTTCAAAGGAAACAACCTATCTAGGTTATGAGAACAAAATTAAATAGTTAAGTTTTGGAAAAGATCATTGTTTGGGTTAAGACTGGTGGTGTAACGGTTCACAAAATTGAACAATGATAGATTAATGTTTGTACAGGAAGCTGCAGCAACTTGGCTTTTCTTCTACTATTCAGCGGTGAGGTCATGTGCCGTTACAGGTAGCTCTGTGTGGCCCTTTAAGTCCACCCGTATGTTGTCAGAACAACAGCGGGTGATCTGGACATTTCATTCTCTCTTTGGGCTTTTGCTTTCTTGTGCATAACAAAAGATTACGGTCTGGCTAAAACGGGCCGTGAAGGAGTAGTGTAACAGGGCTCAACACATTAAGCACGTTCGTAAAGCCTGCGTTATCCATGAGAGAGTAGGGTCTCATCTTCGCGGCTATAAATGTACCGATTGGCGTGGTGGTAGCTTTATGCCTGTTTGAATCAGTGGGGAATAGCTGCTTAAACGCTGCTGGGATAGTTTCTAGCGTGTGTGCTGCTCTTGGTTTTCCTGGTGAGCTTGTTTAGCGTAGCGTGCCTACCAGCGCAAACGTGCCTCACCGGTGTAGAATGTTTTTCCGCGCACTGAAACCAAAAGCCTCGTACTGAACGGTTCGATACAAATACGTGTATTGTTACACCCCTAGTTAGGACACTACGTTACTGTCGTTGTTGAAGTACGCAAGTTAAAACAAATCAATGTTGACCTCTAATTTAATATGAGGAACCAACAGCGGTCTCCTGGCTGAAAGATCCATGTTTGTTGAACCCATCCACCTCCCCCTCCCTTAGCAAATGTTATCATGCTAACGCATGTAACTAAGATGGTGAAAATGGTTAACATTACCTGCTAAATATCAGCATTGTAGCATGTCTCTCAGTGTGAACGGTTCCCATATTTCCTCTATCCACAAACAATGATAGCCATCTTATCTTAGCTTATGCCTTTTATAAAGCAGTGTTGGAACACACCACACAAGTTGCAGATTACCAAAATGAAACATCCATCATTGAGAAATCTCACTTGTAGTCTTACAAAATAGCTACCACAAACACAACATTCTGATATGTAATTTAGTTTATTTACTATTAAATTGAGCAACATTGATGCTTGTATATTAGCAATCTGATATATTGCATGTGATCATCCCCTAAAGTTACCGAAATAGCTCTCAGTATTCTGCAGGCCAAGACCGGGAGAGTGAAAATCAAACCTGTTGATTGCGTGCTGGCTAGGATTTTTATACACACAAGCTTCTTTGCACTGGGTGCTGTCCAAGATAAATGTGAGGAATTTATCAGTGCTAACACACACTGGATGATAACTGCAGGAACTGACTGTGCTGAAGCCAAAACTTTATTGTGTTTTTTTTCCTCATGGAATTCAAAGTCTGTTTGAAGTCCCTTCTGTTTAGGAGGATTTCCACTCATCTGGCAACAAATATCATGGGCCAGCAATCTGAAAATGTCATATTGAAGTCATTTACATTTAGTATTTCTCGCAAAATTAATATTTGAGGTCTACTAAGCATGTTTGAGGTCTACTAAGCATGCACCTTTTTTGGAATACTTTAAATTGTTTTAATTCGTTTTCCATGTTTATTTGCATGCAGTTCTTTTTCACTGCCTTTCACAGTGCGGGTGGGCCCCTGCAGAGAAAATCAGGTGGGCCTGACCTGTCCAAGACCAATCATAGGCTACTTAATGGGTTGTGATACGCATATGTTGACCAAAATAGGCCATTACAACTATACTTGCCTGAATGCACAACAGTTTAATCATGTAAGCCTTAACATCATCATCAGAGGTAATGTTACAGACAAACAAGACAAACATTTTCAGTATGGCATATTCTGGCACGGCCTTCACATATTCACACCCAAGAAGCTAACAGACTCAACAGCATCATTCATCAAGTGTATAGATAGAGGTACAATGGCACCAACATGCTTAGTAACGTCAAAAATGATAGGCTGGCACGGAAGCCACATAAACTATATGCACACACAAAGATGTCAGATGCAGAGACGTGCATTTAAAAACCAATTGTATACTCAGCAAAAACTATATATATTAAACAATAATATTGAAATAGACCACCAAAGTCCAAAATTGTAAACTAGTTTTACATATGATGATAATAACAGGAGAACACAGAAATTATTTCATTATAGTAGTTTTCAGTTGGATGCCCTTATTTCTGTTTGAGTCTTCCAACAGCATATCTTGTTAGTGGTTGGGCAACGAGGGGCCACATACCAACAAAGTCTCACGTCAGTTCAGGAAATAGTCACGAAATGCAATCTATTGTTTTTTTGTAAAGGTACACGAATTTTCCATTTATTTCGTGTCACTTAACCTTATTTCCTTTTCTGTCAGTCGGGACGACATTATCCTACAAAACAGAACTTATGTTAGGGTTGTTTGACCCGGCCACCTCCCCTCCTGCCACGCCATAAGTGGTCTTTCTCGATATTTCATACTACGTCACATGCTCTGACCATTGGATGTGTTCAATTCCTGAGTCCACCACAAAAAATAAGGTTCCTGGTTGTTTTCCATTGGCATTGTTTTCATGCTGGACTGGACTCTCCTCCTCCTTCTCTTCACAGCATTTTTGTTTTGCCGTGATTTTATTAAAATTCCTAACCAACATTAAAAACAGCTAGTGGATGCACTTGTGTGCTCATGGTAACTTATGGGAATGATTTGCATAGAGTATTTATTAAGAAATAATAAAGCAAACATTTTATCAAATGATGGTCATACAATGATGCTAATAATAATAATAATAATAATAATAATAATAATAATAATAATAATAATAATAATAATAATAATAATAATATAAGCATTAATAATATTAGAAAATAATAATTATAACCGTCATAATAGTTATGATTATATTGATATAGCAATTAGGTGCGATTAGCTGAGAGATACCAGTTAACACGGTCACATGTTAAAGCTAAACACCGGCTGCACACTGTGAAAAATCTGACCGATCAGGTAGCCTAAACAAAAAACATAAAACAAGTGTTTTATTTTCATTGTTTGGAGTCAGATAATTGAAACAACGTCATTGACTGCTATTCACTGGATGATCCAGCAAAAAGGAAGCGTTCTGGACCCAGGCCCACTTAGGCCCACCCACAGCTAGACATTTTCTGAACCTCCTTGTAAAGCACTGCCTTGTTAACTGCTTGATAGCACTACTTGTGGTCAAACACTAGAAATGTAATTAACTTACAAAAATGTGAAGTGTAAAAAAGCAGGGTGTGACTAATCTCTTCCAAAGACTTAGTTCATGAGTATGTAGGTTGCTCAACAAGACGATGATGAGCAAACAAGAAAATAAGACTTCTGGACTGGTCAAATGGCTCTAATCAAAGAAGGAAATGGGAGCAAATCCATTTTTTTATGGAGAGGAGAATGAGATAATTGAATGAAGAAAAACAGGTCTTCTCATTCATTCAAATTCTGAGAATACGTTTCTGTCTCAATTGATGGGGACTTTCCTTTTATGATGTCCATCCTTACTCGTTCCGACTCTGCTTTCACGTCATAGAGTAATTGCAATGATCTGGACACATATAAACAATTTAAAAAATGAATCCCATGTGTAAATGTTTGAACCAGATTTTCTCTCAGAGAGAGAAGGTTGACCCACCCACTTAGCAAGTACCACTCTCACAACCATAGTATACCACTTAGTGCCCTAAACCAACATGGCATCGATTATTAACAGACATAGAACTGCTTTCCTACACTCCTGCTGTATCGTTACACATTAGAGGACCTTCCATTGGCTTTCCCTTCAAGGTGTGAATGTTGGTATTAATAAAGAGGTGTCACTTGTCGGTTAACTGCTCTGATGTCTGACTCTCTACTATAACATACTGTAGGATCCATGACATGTGACTGGCCTCTCCAAAATCTCATGATCACTGCACACTTGAATACTGCCCAAGCAGTGAAAATCCCCTAAATAATGGCTTCTAAACCGATTGATTTACCATTTATCACCCTTTACCTAAGATTAATGTTAATCAAGTATAGCAGTAACGATATATTTTATACCGCTGTCAAGGAGGCCGGGGGGGGGCAAAGCACACAGCCAGACCCTGTGAAGAAAAGTGGAGGAAGGCGGAGAGAAGGCTTGTCTCCCTGCCTTTCTTCCTCCTGGTTAACTAGACATGTGATTAGCATTGCTGTCTGCTACTTAGTTTGCCCTGCAGTCAGCCTGGTCTGCCCTTCAGAGGAAATACTGGCCGCAGGCTACTCTGTCAACACCAAGGTAAGACATATTCACATACAAAGATCTCCTCATGATGTTAAAAGAAAGAAAATTATGTTAATACCTACATGTGTTTGTATCCCACACATTATTGATATTAATCCTGTTGTTGCTTCTTTTTCTAAATGTATGTTACTTAAACTGTCAGTGTGAAACAGTCGGCTAATTACATGTTGGATCAAAGTCATGTCCAAAAGTGTCCCAACATGTTATTAGAAAAAGTAATTCATGTAATTAGTAGCTTTTAAAGCAAATGCCAAATAGCTTTTGTCAACTTTCTTAAATCTACTAAAAAGGTAGCCAAGATTCATACATTTAAACATCAAATAAGAGAATGTCAAGTGGTTTGGAATGGAATAAAGAGAAAAATGTATGCTTTCTGTTCTTTTGCTGGTCAACCTATTCCAGGTTTGTGTGTCTCCACATCTGTTATCAAGCCAAACCTTCCTTTCGCAAACACAAGTCCTTCAAATGTGCACTTGCTTGAGTTGTGTGACATCAACAGGGGATTTAATGCAGGAAGAAATATCTATAGACAACCCGCTTTACAATTAAGATTTCATTGGCTGAGGATTAAAATACTGTAAGAAACATTCATGATAGTAAATAACACAATGTTAAAGTACATGTTTTCATTAGGGCAATAGAGTCAGATACCAAGTTGCTCACACCCGCTAAGCAAATACATATAGAGCTTATGTGTACTTCTTGACTGTTCATGTGTAACAGTTTGACTGTGGGAAAGTTTTAAGCACTATTTTATATAGCTGGTCAAGTACAATGTTGTACTCAGAGTCTACCATTTTGATGTGACTTGTTTCTGTGTTAAACTTGCATGCTTGTTTTTACCAATAGTGCCCAATTGCATAAACTGAAATTAGATTAGGCTCCCAAGACATCTGAGGTTATTTGATATGGCTTGTAGTAAACAAGACAATTATGTGATGTTCCTGAGCATTCCTTTTCTGATTATGTGTGTTTCAGTGCAGTTTGGTGGTACAGGTTGTGTGTGTGTGTGTGTGTGTGTGTGTGTGTGTGTGTGTGTGTGTGTGTGTGTGTGTGTGTGTGTGTGTGTGTGTGTGTGTGCGTGTGTGTGTGTGTGTGTGTGTGTGTGTACTCGTGTGCAACTCTCTGCTCAGCTCCAGTTGAGTCACCTCATCCACTGAAACCAAGACATTATGAACATGGACCATGTGAAATAATTTGGGCAGGCTCCATTTAACAGAGACTTGATTCAAATCCCTCAGCAATGTGATGGTTGAACTGTGCCAAACCTTCCCCAGATCACAGGACACATGCATGTGGCAGAGAGGATTTAAGCCCCTAATCTAGACCTGCACTCCAGATCACTTACCCTGGATCAGTCCTATTATTCTGGTCTGTTTTGTTCGGAGAAAACAGCTGCCTTAAAGAATGACAGCAGTTTTCTCTCAAAATAGTAAGAATTAAGCATTGGCCTGTGTTAGGCCAATGCTTAATTCTTACTATTTTGAAACATACACGAGAAAGCTATTTCATGCAGACATTAGTAAAAAGTATCAGAAGATACACTGCCCTCAACAAAACACGACAGTATGGGCCACTTATTTAAATGCATAATTTTACTAATATTTAAGTTGTTTTGCCCTGCGACAGACTGGCGACCTGTCCAGGGTGTACCCTGCCTTCGCCCATTGACAGCTGAGATCGGCTCCAGCACCCCTGCGACCCTTAACTGGATAAGCAGGTTACGGAAAATGAATTAATGAATGAAGTTGTTTTGCTGATGAGGGACCACCTGAAATTGTGCAATAATACATTTTTTACTAAGAATGTGGATTTTGTCCCCCGTGTCTCACAATTGAGTCCTTTTGGTGAAGAATTGCTGTGGGCATGCCGGCTAGCATGCCCATTTCAGTTGATATCTTGGCATGTTCAAAAAAATGTCTTCCTTACATTTTGTTGATGATGATGACCTTTAATTTTACAGTGTTCTTTTTGCAACAGGAGGAAAAAGAGAGGAATGAGCAATGTATATAAATAGGCCCTTTTTTGAGTGTTAACATTTGATTAAATGTTGGTAAATTGTCTTACTGCAATGTTGAAGAGTTCAAAGGTCAGAAAGCTCAGTGAGCAGTGTATGAAATGTAGTCCCCCATCTCCAACGATGAGTGCAGGGAAGTTCAATTGCAAGCTTTCTGCAGGAAATGTATTCCCAACCATGTCACACAGATTTATACCATGAAACATACACAACAGAAATGACCAACTGATTAACAATCATGTCAAGTTGTGAACTTCAGCACCCGATGAAACATAAAATGGTTGGCAGTGCAACACTGATTGATTATTTGGAAAAAGGGAATGCAAGTGACCTCATTTTAAGAGACCTATACTTACATTTGGTAGTGTTTTCCCTGCAGGTCAATCCTAAATATAAGCATTTGATTCATCCTTATGCATAGCTTACAACTTATTGAATTTATTTTTAATTGCCCAAATGTAGCCCTGCACAAGACCGCCTGCCAGCTCAAAGGCATCAGCTTCGCAACTATGCCTGCCACAACCACCTCCACAGGCAGAAAGCTGGATCTCTCCAAGCTAACAGATGAGGAGGCCAAGCATGTCTGGGAAGTGGTCCAGAGAGATTTTGACCTGAGGAAGAAGGAGGAGGACAGACTTGGGTATGTTAAAACGAGATCACGTGTATTTGTTTTATTTCTATTTGATGCACATCTGTTTCTCAACAAACCAATAGAAGCCATCCCTTTGATGCTAATGGCTTCAGGATTAGCCTCGCTATGGACTCCCCTTTCACTTTGAACTTGTCAGGCTGCATGCATGTCTTATCAGAATAAATTCTTAGTGTGATGGAATTAATAAAACACAAATAGTAATGAGTCATACATTACTTAAAAATGTCTATAGCCTAAATTTAAATCCAGATGTTTTCATTTAAATTCTGACCCTATTATCCAATCCAGACAAATACTTTTACTATATTAAATTACAATCCATTTTATTCTGATAAACTGTAATTCTTTATATCCCATATTTCAGCTGGGACTCGTATGTTGTGCAGTATTTCCCTCTGTGTCAACTTTTAATATTTTGTTGCCATAAGGGCTTTTGTTAGTTTAGTTGGATATGTGAATTTAGGTATAAGACTGTAATTTTAAAAAATACATTTTTTATATAGTTTTTGTTTTCTCCTAATGTAAGCAGGATAAGATGCTAAACTAAGATGGGGACCCTGGTAAACATTCTACCTGCTACACAGCATGCAAACATGGCATTTAGCTATTTGTAGGCACAGCCTCACACAGCTGCTAGCATGGCTGTGGACTTGTTAAAGTAGTCTATCTAACATATTTTTATTAATAGTTCAACTTAAAGGGCGGGGCCATCTGCATTGTTTTCCGTGTTCTTATTAATGAGATGCCCACTCAACCTTTACCAAAAAAGTAAGCTAATCAATACGGTTATTAATAATGAGAACGCTAGCACTAGCTGACTCAACATTAGCTTTGCTAAGTTTGGAAATAACTGAAAGGATTAGTTTCGGGTTTGAAGTGGGATTGTATGTAAACTGTCATGTTCTGCAAGGTTAAATCACTATTTTTTTTATAATGGAGTTGGGAACTACATCAGAAGTGACCTGAGAGGGTGGAGCTCAGT
Organism: Anoplopoma fimbria; assembly: GCF_027596085.1. Lineage (NCBI taxonomy): Eukaryota > Metazoa > Chordata > Actinopteri > Perciformes > Anoplopomatidae > Anoplopoma > Anoplopoma fimbria. The sequence goes on along the minus strand of NC_072464.1, from coordinate 2,812,285 downwards.
TCAACAAAACGCCTATTTAGACATTTTTGTCGACCAAAATGTTACAATTAACTTCCATGAACTGAAAACACAACGACTCCCAGACCAGACAGCGCCGGGTTAGCACCCTGTCAATCATAAGTTAGCCCCACCCTAAAGCATACTCTGTTTAATGGTCTATTTGACTCTAAATGGACCATCATTTAATAAATGAACACCATGCTGTATTGAAGAATAAGACCATAAACTTATGTTTACATTGTTTACTGAGGTAATAAATCAATAGAGAAGTAGAGTAATTTTCTCATAGATTTCTATACAATCTGACTTCTTCCTGTGCAATACATTACACATTACACTGTGCAATAATAGTTAAAAATAGTTAAAATAGTTGTTGTTTTTTTCTCTGTCTGTAAATATAATATTTCAGTTATTGTTGTTTTTTCTACTGTTTTTTTTTTATTGCTTATTTATAATACTTGTTTTATTTTATTTTTATTTTTCATTTTTCATTTTTTATTTTTAGCTTGTCTTCTTCTACTATGTCTCTTGTGTGCACTTTACTCTACGCTGTTGTAAGTCTGCAAATTTCCCCGCTGCAGGACTAATAAAGGATTATCTTATCTTATCTTATCTTATCTTATCTTATCTTATCTTATCTTATCTTATCTTATCTTCTTGTTGCAAACAGAGGAGTCGCCCCCTGCTGGCCCGAGAATGCAGGTTTAAGGCACTTCAGCATTGGCTTCACATTTCAGACCTGGATGTTGCTGCCTGGAACAGATAGATACATACTGTACAACATAATGTTTTTGTCAATTTTATCAGTCGAACATTTTGCTTATTTACATTTTACAGTATTATGAATGCTTAAACAATTAAGATCCTAATCAAGGGGCCATGCACAGTTACGCTATTCTCCATCGATCTTGATCTTTTTTTTCTTATTTGTAAACGTAGCACTAAATGTTTCCTGGAGAAGCTTGTATTGCCTGTAACAAGGCTGACATAATGTTGACATAGAGTTGCGATAAGGAAGCCATCCATTTGCTGACAACCATCTCTTCACTCATAATTGTCAGCCAGCATTCTGACTCATACAGTTTCTGTATAATGAAATGGTATAAGGTTTGTTTTATTAGCTGTAAAAGCATGAAGTGAATAATACGTTAGAAATTTACCTTCAAATATATCCAGCCGTTATTTGTTCATCATTCTGGAGAAATGTGCTTCTTGGCCTTGTTTCTGAGTGAGATTGTAGGATATGGTTAGCTTTGACTAACGTACATACTGAAGTCAGAGGGAAACAGCTAGCTAGCCCGGTCCAAAGTTGAAAAATACACCTACCAGTAACTCTGAAGCTGTCTTATTTTATGGATCCATATATAAACAGACATGAAAAAATGTCAGTTTATGATTTTACGAGGAGATACATGGTGGAATAATTACTTGGCAAACAACACTTTATCATTTTTTATAATGGAGTTGGGTTCCTTCAAGAGAGCGATATAAGGGCTTCAGTTCTTTGGAATGGCTGTCTGACGCCAAGGTAAAGTGGCTGCGGACAGGAACATTCACTTTAAGTGTACGCTATATTTATTATATTTGGACAGGCCTTCCAACAGGGAACCGAGTCTGTATTATTGCTCTATTCAAGTCACATCACTACATTGTCAAAAATAGTAATTTTAGCATTACACATTACACAGGTTGCTGGTCTTCCGCTGCCTTGATCTGTTAGTTTGTTTGTGTTGTTATGTGACTTTTGGTATCCACACAGTAGTTTCTTACTCTTGTTTTGGTCTGGGACTCCTTCCTGCTTTTCAAAACTGGGAGCTCTCCAAATGCCATCTTAGTTACTGTAGGTAATACACACTGACTGTGGATAGGGATATATGTAGCATCGCATAATGCCGAAACCTACGTCAGGTCACATGGGAAATGTTTTTAGAAGGGCTTGGGAAAAAAGCATTTTTTTCACTAAAACATATGTATTTCAACCAAAATTGCAATGTTTGGATTTGAATCCATAAGGACCACCACTGGGAAGCTACAGAATGATATAAAAACAGAAAAAATAATAATAATGGACCCGCCCTTTAAAGACTCACCAAACTGCAGCTGCACAACAGTGGTTCAGCTTTACTCACCTTTCTGCAATGATGTAGAAATGTTTGCTACTCAAGCACCTTGTGACATCACTGTTGGGTGGGGTTACAGGCCCAACAAAGCTTGCTTCAGCTTGAAACTTTTAGTCGGAAAGGGCAGTGTGCTTTACAGCCTCATGTTTAGTTACTTTTCAAAGTGAGATGTTACTTTTGCTGAAAAGCCGCCACCTTGATCATAAATTAAGATTACCTATGGCTACCGTTAGCAACTGCTCAGACAGATCAAGGCTGGTGCAAAGAAAAATAAACAGACTGTATGAATTTACTAAATGTCATATTGCGCATAGAGTCAATTTTTCAAAAGTTTTTGTGATGTTTTCTTTCAAAAGTAACATCAAAAGTAACAAAGGATATGTGAGTGCATTTGTCAAAAGCCTACTTGAATGGAAACAATGTCCAGCATTTGTGGCACATGGTGTCTCCCTGATCTTTATACCATCATAATATCATGTCAGCTTTATAAAAGACAGGAGACTCACATTTCACAGCAGCCAGTAATCACATATCCTGTCTTCAAAGCCTATAATGCTAGATCATTGGTTTTTGGCTGGGTTTTTTCTTATTGAGAGAAGATGGCTGATCCTGTTTGATTTGAATTTAGTACAACTGAGTGACAATTACATGCTGTACTCTATTCCTGAAGGCCTGACAAACTTTGTTGAGCTGCACATCTCCAACAGATTATTCAGTCGTTTGCTGTGACTCACAGACATACTGCTCACATGTCTGCTTGGCAGCAGTGACAGATGGATGGTTTAGATATCAGGCTGTGTGGGAGGAAGAGGTTTAGATGCTTGGAGGTGGGTTGATCCCCTGAACAGCCGCAGCAGTAGTCCTCTAGGATAGTAAGGATATTCCACAAAAGAAGAAAACGTTCAGTAGCACATTGCTTTGCCAGATTTACACGTGTGTATCTCTAATCTGTCCACAGCTTAGTATGCATAGAGTGACAGACAGAAAACTGTTAATGTATGGAAGCTAATGCTAACTTTAAACACAAGATTTTTTACAATGCAAATTATTCGCGGAACTTGCAATCAGAGTATGATTATATGGCATTCAGATCATTAATATAGCAGCAAACAACTGTTATCTATGTAAAGATATAGTGGAGTAACATCTACCGGGGCAGAGAATGAAATCCCTCTCCCATTGTGCGTTGTAAATATGAGTTTTGGCCTGTAATGATGACATATCTGGGCCAGCTGCGCATGCTTTTAGTGTATGTTGGTGCATGTGAGCATGCCCCATTGGCAAGCTCAAGTCTTCTGCTCTGCATTGCGCTCATACGGCGATTACAGCTGATCACGCAATTCGGCCAGCAGCGTCGTAGCGGAAGCAAAGTACCAACCCCTCTGGTTCCCCCTCAAGTACACATTGTTAGCTCTGTCAGCTCTTTTGCGGTAGTTTGTGCTATCTGCACAATTATCACCGTTAGCTACGAGCTGCGTCGCCATGATGAGAGCTGTTAAGAGGCAATGTATGTATTATACACCCTTAACCAAAGAAAAAACGTGCACTCTCTCTACTGACCAGCAGGGGGCGACTCCTTCAGTTGCAAAGTGAAGTCTGATTGTATAGACGTCTATGAGAAAATGACCCTACTTCTCACTTGATTTATTCCCTCAGTAAACAGTGTAAACATGAGTTTATGGTCTCAATCTCTAGTTTCAAGTCTTCTTCAATACAGCATGATGTTCATTTAGGTCCATCTTGATTTGGCAAATATTTTATAGTGGCTAAAACATGGATAATTTTTTTAATTCATGAAACAGATTTTTATCTAAGCAGGCTATCTCAAACAAATCTCCTGCTTATTCATATAGTATTATGATCTTCAATGAATTGAGGTCGTCAAATCTCATTGGAGCCACAAAATCTTCCAGACTTTGAGCCGCTTTTTGAATTCATTCAGAAGATTTCCGGTTTGCATACTTTCCATACACTCTGTTAAACATAGCGCCTTTGTGTGTGTCTAAAAGGGACCTTCCAAGAAACTTCTTGTTAGCAACCTTCATTTAGCAAAGAAGAAACAGTTGGTGAGTCAGACTTTGGTTAAGAAAACCAGCATTTTTTGTCTACGTTTGTGAGCTTCCTTCACAAATACAAGAAAACAATTTCAACCACACTATACATAGATTGCAGTCCCTGCCAAGGTTCTTCTTCAGCTATTTGCTTTCCATCCAAATGAGCCGGCAACTGTTGTTTTCATCCCCGGCCTCTGCAATCTATAAATAGGTACAGAACCTCACGTGGTTTTCATATAAAACCGTCACGCCTAAATCTTGTAAAAACCACACATGTTGGATTGTAGAATGAAATAGATTATTTTGGCAATGATCTCTCCTTTACCAAGTTCATTCAAATAAAGTGTAAATAGTATGTGTATAATAATATAATATTAGTATAGTATACATGTATTAAGTGTATTAAGTTAGTAAGTTTGTTTTGAAAAAAAAATTATCCTTCGAGACAGACAGACAGACAGATAGATAGATAGATAGATAGATAGATAGATAGATAGATAGATAGATAGATAGATAGATAGATAGATAGATAGATAGATAGATAGATAGATAGATAGATAGATAGATATAAGGCTGCATGTGGTGTAGTGGCTAGCACTGTTGCCTCACAGCAAGGGGGGCCTGGGTTCCTTCTGTGTGGAGTTTGCATGTTCTCCCCATGGCAGCGTGGGTTCTCTCCGGGTTCTTCAGCTTCCTCCCACAGTCCAAAGACGTGCAGCAATTGATGACTCTATAAATATATATATATATATATATATATATACTATGTTCAGTTATAGCATGCATTGCCAGGGTCCCCATCTTAGTTTTATAGTATTATAGTACAATATATTATACTACATTATACTATATTTTCATATATATGAATAGTTGCACTATTGCAGGGCTGACTTTATTCACGCTCACATTCACAGACTTGTATTTACATATAAATATATCACATCAGTTTGTGCTAGTCAAACCCAGGTAATGCATTTCATTTAATTGCATTACAGTTTTATTTGAAAAGGCTGTTTGAAAATTGACATTTAAATGTAAACATATCTACAAAGCCAATGTGAGCTGCTTATTCTTTATCTGTAGGTGTGTGTGTGTGAGTCCCGCTTTTTATCTCTTTTTACTAATTCCCACTCTCACTAGCCCCTTGAAGTTTATGTTAACTTGTCAGGTTCTAGTGGATTCAGGTTCTAGTATGGACCGGCAAAAATGAGCATATCAGGTTGTCATATTACCAGCTTAAACTGGGTTAAGAGCATCTAAAAGAGGAAGTTAATTTAAACTAGGGAGGATTTGATTTGTGTGGACGTGGCGAGCAGATCACCATGTATGGGACCACTCAGTTACTTTGGTCTCCATAACTGTCTGTGTCTCTGGCTGGCGAACCCGAATTCCTGAGCTTACGCATAAACTCTCCAGTACCTGCTTTTAATCAAATACTGAAGAAAAGTCAGGATTTTGAAGACAAACTTAGGCTTGTTACTTGGTCAAACTGTTTCGAAAGTGCACTCCACTTGAAAGATCTTATTTCAGACAAAGTGTTACATTGAAGTTATTCCTGATCTCTTTCTGCTAATCTTATGTGCTGCTGTGCATGTTCTCTTCATAACTATCAGATGCTAATAAATGAAAGGTCTCACCTTAAAGATTGTGTTTTCTTACAAACAACAAAACCACTAAATCACCATAACACGCAAGTATCCTTAGGTCTAATAAACACGTTAAACTGATTTACTTCCTCAAAGAATGTCTGCAAAGCCAGTTTTACTTAAACGCTTGAATCTAGCACAGTACGCATCCATGTTTACAAGCTTGCAGCGGAATGGTGTGAAACCAGTGACAGGACTGTGGATGGCATCACCTACGTGAACATGCGGGTGTGTGTCCTCATGTACAGTAGAGGGACCCACTTGTAAAAATCTGGTCTAAAGTACTATACTAGTACATTACATTACAGTCATTTAGCAGATGCTTTTCTCCAAAGCGACTTACATTCAGTAGTATATTACACATCATTCACCCATTCACACACTGATGACAGGCTACCATGCAAGGTGCCACCATCAGACTCTAACTAACATTCATGCATCATCCATCCGATGACAAGCCTTCGGGAGCAACTTGGGGTTAAGTGTCTTGCCCAAGGACACATCGGTATTGAACCACCGACCCTCTGATTGGAGAACTACCTTGCTCTCCACTACGCCACAGCCGCCCCACTGTAGTACTGTACTAGAGGTGAAAACTACAGGATACCTTTTAAGATGGCTCACAAAATCATTTAAATATTGCCAAGAACAATAATCTGCTTCACATATCCAGATGTATCAAAAGCAACATGTTTGGTATGAATTAAGGAGTTGCAAGAGATATGAGGGGCAGAAGTTTCTGGTCTACCGCTGCCTCGATGGGTTAGTTTGTGTTATTGTGAGACTTTGGCGAATCAAAACTGACCCTTTAAAACACCAGAGGCACACAATAACAAAAACTATTCAATAGAAGGCAGATGTGTTCTGCGAGGTTAATTACTGTTTTTGTCAAAGGAGTCTTGTAGCTTTGAAGAGAGTGCAGGTAACAGCTTTAGTTCCCCACCGTAAAGGACTGTCTGATGGCAAGGTAAGACGGTGCAAATAATGTAAATTGGCATATAAATGACACAACTATTTTTAAGTAATTTAGCAAACAATAAGAACTCCCGTATTGCATTTTTCATGTCATGTACTATTTACTGACTGTATTGTAAACGCATCTGCGTGAATATGCTACGCTCTGAAAAAGTGACGTAGTATAAAATGTGGGGGAGACCCTTTTGGCGGGTGGGAGAGGAGACGGATGAGACGAGTGTCCCAAAGTGTTGTTGATTTGTTTTAATAATTAAACACAGTGAAGTTAGTGATGTGTTTTATTGTTACGTTGTTTCCGTACGTATTTTACGTAGTTTACACGTAAAATACGTGTAAAGGTTTAACTAAATAACTAACTAAATTCAGCCATCATCAGTTTTGTTGCCTAAACATAGCAGCGTGGCTAAAATAACACACAAAAAGCGACATATAATGACAGCCTTACATATGTAATAGAATTTAATCGTCTTCCACTTAGATGAAGTTGGCCATTTATTTGAAATGTTGCATTGCTTTGCTACTGTGCTGGTACTCCAGTCTGTTTCTCCAGACCTACTTCTTCTTAAATACATTTTTAGTCCACAACTGTACCGAGGTAAATCTTAGTGCAAGGTGCACATACTGGAAATAGTCCAGAGTCTCAGCCACATCTTGATCGAAAACCCTAAAAAACCCTTGCAGCTTATCACATCAACTATGAAATGCTGACAACCACACAGTCACAGACTGGAGAAGGCTTGGAAAGCCTGAAAGTGGCCTACAGCAAACTTCTTATTGAGTCACAGAAGGCCATCTTGTATATCAGATCTGTGGGATTTGATGTTCCGGAGGTATTACTTTGAAATTGTATTGCTAACGGCCATCAGCTGTATCTGCTAACGGTTATGGGATTCTTACAGAGTTTCAAATTTATCTCGATGATCTGGGCTATAATTTAAAAAGCATGCCCTAAAAAAACTTTAATAAACAATAAGCATCCTCTCATCCTCAGTGGGTGTTTTGCCAGACTCCACCCAAACTGCCTGACATTTGGGATTTGTTATCTGGATGTTTTCTTATCGACTACTGTCAGCATCTTTCAGTGCTGACTGAGGCTGTTGCTTTTCCAGCAATCAGCTGGAAAAGAATGCCTCAAACATTGCTGAAGAGAAAAGTCTGACTCAAAGCAGGCATTTAAAAAAACGTTTAAGGAGCTGCCGGGTTTGTTTGAGGATTTTTTATTTCTTAAAGGGCAAGTGTGTAGCGTTTTTGGCTGGTCTATTCATTCTTATGTTTTCATTATGATAACCACCTGAAACCAAGAATCATTATGTTTTCGTCAGCTTAGTCTGCGATGTTGCACAACCATGTTTCTACAGTAGCTCGAAGGGACAAACCAAACTCTGGCTCTAGCGAGAGCCACTGTAGTTTTCTCACGCCCTCGTGACACTGAGGTAGCGTGAGCTGCAGAGTTAAAACCACGGCACCATCAGCTGCAGTCTGACTTCCTTGCCGCTAAACCAGTGTTATTATGGTATGGATGGCCTCTGTGCAAGGCAAACGGTGTTACCATGGTTTTGCACTCGACAGTTGACGTCACCGCACTCTTGGAAAGGGAGTATAGAGCTGAAGGGAATTCAGTTGGCTGCAATCTTAAACTACACAGCTAGATGCCACCAAATTCTACACACCGTCCCTTTAAGTTTTAAAGAAGAATGTGACTAAAGTTAGTGCAGGACATTTTTCACAGTACAGGTAGAATTATTACCTGAAGACAGATTTTACAAGTTTACTCATTCTTAATAAACATTGCTCAAATAAGGAAGTGAGAACATTTCAAGAAAGAAACTTTTCAGCAACTGCTCCTCCACTAACTCAGAGTGTTGCTACAAGAAGAAGTGATGATTTTAAATGAAAGGAAACAAATCAAAGACTGGGATGGATTTCTCTTTCTAATTACAATATAATTAGTCAAAATGAATATGTTTCTGAAATGAGTAAAAATGTGACAGTAAAGTGTTATACTAAATAACTGCTTACAGCCCATCATCAGTGAGGACTCAACCACAAAACAACCACTGCTCTTTTTTACACTGATGGAAACAGGGCGATCTGTTTAGTTTTTTCATGTATAATATGAGGCTTTAACAAAACCAGTACTTATTTATGTTTGAGTGATGCAACTTAACCTGAAACACTGGAGCAAACAAAGGTATGCATAATGCAAACTAGAATAAAGTCGGTCAACCCGTAGAGTGAAACCAAATAACAGAAATAGGTCTGCAGGTATAAACACATACACATGCTACATTAATTTACATCAGAAGTGACCTGAGAGGGTGGAGCTCAGTTCACAAAACGCCTATTTAGACATTTTTGTCGACCAAAATGTTACAATTCACTTACATGAACTGAAAACACAACGACTCCCAGACCAGACAGCGCCGTGTTAGCAACCTGTCAATCACAAGTTAGCCCCACCCTAAAGCATACTCTGTTTAATGGTCTATTTGACTCTAAATGGACCATAATTTACTAAATGAACATCATGCTGTATTGAAGAAGACTTGAAACTAGAGAATAAGACCATAAACTCATGTTTACATTGTTTACTGAGGTAATAAATCAATAGAGAAGTAGATTGTATAGAAGTCTATGCAAAAATTACTCTGACTTCTTGTTGCAAACAGAGGAGTCGCCCCCTGCTGGCCGAGAATGCAGGTTTAAGGCACTTCAGCATTGGCTTCACATTTCAGACCTGGATGTTGCTGCCTGGAACAGATAGATACATACTGTACAACATAATGTTTTTGTCAATTTTATCAGTCGAACATTTTGCTTATTTACATTTTACAGTATTATGAATGCTTAAACAATTAAGATCCTAATCAAGGGGCCATGCACAGTTACGCTATTCTCCATCGATCTTGATCTTTTTTTTCTTATTTGTAAACGTAGCACTAAATGTTTCCTGGAGAAGCTTGTATTGCCTGTAACAAGGCTGACATAATGTTGACATAGAGTTGCGATAAGGAAGCCATCCATTTGCTGACAACCATCTCTTCACTCATAATTGTCAGCCAGCATTCTGACTCATACAGTTTCTGTATAATGAAATGGTATAAGGTTTGTTTTATTAGCTGTAAAAGCATGAAGTGAATAATACGTTAGAAATTTACCTTCAAATATATCCAGCCGTTATTTGTTCATCATTCTGGAGAAATGTGCTTCTTGGCCTTGTTTCTGAGTGAGATTGTAGGATATGGTTAGCTTTGACTAACGTACATACTGAAGTCAGAGGGAAACAGCTAGCTAGCCCTGTCCAAAGTTGAAAAATACACCTACCAGTAACTCTGAAGCTGTCTTATTTTATGGATCCATATATAAACAGACATGAAAAAATGTCAGTTTATGATTTTACGAGGAGATACATGGTGGAATAATTACTTGGCAAACAACACTTTATCTGTCTTCTCAGTATTTCTGGGTGGTCTCTTCAGTTACAGCTCCGGCTGCCAGATAAAGTGAGAACAAGGTTTGGTTTTGGTTTTCATTCAGGCATGCTGGTACCAAGTAAACCTCGTTTCAAGTCACCACTTTGGACACAATTTGGAAAAACAATTTCCTGTTGCAAGAAGTACATTCCAAAGAATTATTAGGTGTTTATTTCTGCAGCCAAAATGGAGCAGCATTAATGCTGTACTCTATCACTATGTACAAGATGTTAGTACGCAGCGTGGTTACAATAATGGACTTGGATGGCCTTTCTAGTCTTTCAACCACTCAAAGAGCTTCACACTACCTGTCAGTATCCACCCATTCAAACACATTCGATGTTTGAATGGGTGGATACTGACAACTTTGAGTCCAACTTTGAATGCTGTGTGCTAAGCAAAAAAATATAAAGAATTATACCTTAAAGCCAAGCCATGACATTTTTACTAAACCTAACTAAGTGGTTTTGTGCCTGAACCTACATGTGCCCTCAAATGCCTCAAATGCCTGATCATGAGACATGGAATGTCTGTAAAATAACGTGCTATTTAAGTCCTGATACAAAAAATAATGACAGACTGCATGTGATGCTTTGTGGAACAGTATAACGTTGTTCTCTCTTGCGTGCTGCAGTTCTGCATATTAACTACAATTCATTAACCTGTAGCTCAAGGATACATTAAAGGTCATTTTTTTCTCCAAGAAACACAAACACTCTTTAATTTTATGTAGAGAATGATTGTGTTTTTGTCTTTTTTAGGGAGTTAAAGACCAAGATTGAAAAAGAAGACACCAAGAGGGAGTTGCTGGGCAACCAGACCAGCATGGCCGAGTCGCACTGTATTCGATGTCTGCAGCCCTTCAAGTTCCTGGTCAACAGCAAGCGTCAGTGTCTGGACTGCCAGCTCTTCATCTGCAAGTCCTGCAGTCTGTACAACAAGAAGGAGCTCGGCTGGGTGTGTGATCCCTGTCGCATGGCCAGGTAGGAAGTGACAAATAACCATAACTGTTAAATGGTAGATTGATTAACAAATTAAATTATCATGTATTCCCATATAAATAAAGTTAGAACTGTTACCAAAAATTTGTTTTATAAAGAACATATGTTACCATACTGTTAAGTGGAGTACATCCGCATCCATTATACCCTTGCTAGCTACTCAAAGAACAGTCCAGATCAAAAATTCACTGGAACTCTGCTTTAAAGTTCCCCTATAGAAGTTTTTTGAATGCAGGAACAAACTCAGCGATGTGAGCGAGAAAGCATTTTATCAATACAATCAATGTGTGAGCTTTTCAGCAGTTAGTGGACAAGTACTTTGGTTTGTCTTGGCAGCTTTACTGAGATTTGAAAATGTGTTCGAATGTAGGATATAACGTATGAGTTATTTGGGTTTTCTTGGAGCACGCTCCAGCTCCATATGTAACCATTATGCCATTGCTTGCTCAGATGTGACTCTGCACGGAAAGCCCTTTCACTGAACTCAGGTGATGTCTGGAAGCAATCACGCTATACATCTTGTGCTTAAACCTGAACTCAGCATAGCACTCAGTAATGTCTTGTTTTTCTTTGTGTGACAGAAGAGGCGTACTCAGTCCCTGTTGTTTGAATGTTTGAATTCCAACAACTATTTAATGTGGCTGATCTGTTTGAAATCATTGGTAACTATTTTGTCTTCTTCTTTTTTTTAACAGGGTCCTCAAGATCGGCACTCTGGAGTGGTACCACGAAAACGTCCGTGCCCGCTTCAAGCGCTTCGGCAGTGCCAAGGTGATGCGATCGCTCTTCAGGAGGCTGAGCGGGGAACGCAGTTGCTCTCAGAATGACCTCGAAGGTGAGTTTTTAATGTCAAGATGCCTTTGTGGATGGTTTTCTGTACAGAAAATGTACATAACATGAGAATTTGTTAATAAATTGGTTTTGGAAAAGGTTTCAGGAGTGGAATGTTTTGATTGTGATCCACTTGTGGAAGTCGGTATGTTGTAAATCAATGTGCAACATCCCTTTATTAACAAATACTGTCACTGTGGTCTCTTTGGAGATTAACCCCAACTGACTGAAGCTGTTCAGTGGTCAACAGGCAAGAACTGTAGTTAGTCTGGGCAGCTGCCAAGTGGGAATGTGCCAGAATGTGAAGCAGTGCAAATCAAATGTTACAAATGTGGTTGAATGTCAGGTCTCAGGTCAAAGTGATTTTGAAGGGAGCAATCTGAACAAATTTCTATCTGTTCCACTTGATTCTTTACAAGCCCTTTCTGTGTAGCTGCAGGTCAGAAGTAGAAGTCAACTTGAGCTCACCACAAGAAATCCCCAATAAATTAAAGGCTTCAAGGAGATTCAGCAGCTGCATTCTGCACTGTATCTGCATGGAGAATGGATAGGAATCTGAAAATTGGTATAAACATCACCATGACTTCTGCATCACATGTGTTGGTTGTGGCAGTTATCAAGTTCAAGTTAAAGAATGTGAGTTGGTACTGCATTTTCTCTAATCGAAGCTCACATTATCCCTGTGAACCACAATTAGTGGGCTCTTTAAGTTAATGCAAGTTGACGTTACTGGACTGAATGCTATTGCCTTTGCAGTCACCGAATCTCAACCTGATGGAACATACTGTATATAGGTGATTAGACAGTGCTCCCCACCATCAGAAATATGGAATATCATTTAAAAGAATGGAGTTCTGGAAGCTCCTTGTGGCCAAACACCTTCTCAAGACACCACCTGGCTATTAAGAGCCTTCATTCTTGTGACACTGAGTCACAAGAACGAACTTCCTTTCTCTTTTTCACATAGTAAGCCATCATCAACAGGCTGCCAAATCTGTCACAGGGTTTAATCTTTTCCATCTTTCCTGTTTTCCCCAACTCTGGCTCTTCACAGCTGTGGCGAGCCCTGTCACAGACTAGTGTCTCAGGCCTGGATACAGCTCTGGCATGGCCCCTTTCAGTGTCAGGTTTTGTCCTTAACTGACCAGGAAGCTCAGCTTTATGGGACATTTACGCTGCCTGCTGTACCTCGGGAGAAGTTATTCCCATGTGGAGAAAATGTTTGTGTTTCTGCGGGCTTGGTGTTTAAAGTCCAATGCGGTGACAGTATGAGGCTTCGTCAAAACATTTTTTCCAGAACTTTTTGCTCTCTTTTTGAAGCTGCTCACGCAGCATTGCCAATATCCTCTGGTCAAGGCCCAGAGCATAGGATGGATTAGAAGGCAACACGCACACCACTCACTTAGTCCCATTTGTGGTGCTGAATATCCAATTGCAAGGGAAAAAAAGGAAATTCTCTGCACACATTAAGTTGTAAAACCAGAACATATAAAACAAGTGCCCTTGAAGCACACTGTATCAGCTTTAAGCATTATTATACACCGAAGGTCTCTAAGTGAGATCACAGCATCAGGAGATCAATGAATCATGAGGAGACAGCCGGGGCTCCTGGTACTACTTACGCTGAGTCACCCTGGAGGATTCTGGGACGGGATACAGAACGAGCTGGTTTGCTGGCTTCGCCCAGCGGGCCTTGTGATCATCCAGTCACGTGTCTCCCATTCTGTGCCTGGAATTGAGGAGACTCCAGCGACCGGCAGAAAGAGGGACAGAGAAAGAGGAGAGGGAGGGAGGGAGGGAGGGAGGGAGACTAAAACTTTCTTTTGTCGTGTCTTTGTATGTTGGATCCAGCTGTGTTGCAGTTATGAAACATGGCCATAAATATGCATTTTAACAGATGCTTTGTGTTCAAAAGACCAGCCACTCGTCACATGCAGACATTCATGTGAGCACCTGGATTAAATTCAGCATGCATGACTGTGCTCTCAAACACACACAGACATTCTTTTGCTGTCTTTTGACTGTATGTGCTGCTGTGGTCCGTTGGGCTCACAAAGCTCGGATGGCGTCATCCTGTGAGTACAGTATCTTGGCGAACATGGGGAGATGTAACAGCGGTGCTCACAACAGAGTCTTTGTTCACATTCATAAAAAAAGAGTATAACTTAATTAGTTGGCTGACCTCAGCTCCTCAGTTTAAATGTTGTTACTGCTGCTTCTGCTTCTGATTACAATTTTATGTGGAAAGTAGGCTCAGGACAACCTGAATTATCCCAATTTGCTTAGCTATTTATTGTAGTTACTGAATTTGCAAAATTGCAAACCTCACCTCATTAATTATGATTAATTTTGTTCAATTCAAGTTGTAACAAAACAAAACTATTTAAGTCATGTCTTCTTCCGTATTTTCTGTTTTCCAGAGCCTAATGAATATGATACACAGAGCATACCGGAGGTCCACAGTAAGTACACTCAATCTACGTCATAAGAAAAAGTCAGATATTGTTGCCAGCCATATATCTTTTGATTTCAATATATTTTGTTATTCTTTACCTTGTATTCAAGGTTAGCTAGCCTCAATGCTAGTGAGGCACTTTTGAGGCTCAGGGGTGCTTTGACCTAATGCTAATGTCACCATGCTAACATGCTCTCAATGGCAATGCGAACATACTGATGCTTAGCACAGCAGGTTCAACATTTACCATGTTCACAATCTTACTTTAACGTGTTAGCATGCTAAAATTGGCTAATTAGCACTAAACACGAAGTAAACCTGAGGCTCATGGGAATGTCTTTTAAAGGTTCTGCAGGTGTTAGTTTTCTGAACCAAAAACATGTTTCATAAATCGCCACCTATCATGCTTGCAGAAGGTTGTGAAAGGATAGTAAAGTAACAACGAAACGAAACAACTAAAAGTAATAACGTAACTTGGTAATGTAACTTAAAAAGGTAACTTAATGACGTAACGTGACAACGTAACGTAAAAATTGTATGTTGCAATGTAACGTACCAATGTAACTAGTGTCAATAAATAACAACCACCCTTAGCTGACTTTCTTATGTAACGTAACAATGTAGCCTAACAATGTAACGTAAGAATACATTTAACAATGCAGCGTAACTAGTGTTACTAAATAACAAACACCTTTAGTGGAATTTCTTACGTGTAAAGTCAACATTTACTTAAGCTTCACCCAGGACCCCTGAGTAAAAGTGTTTACATACTCCTGTGTATGTTTGTTTCCGATTGCTACATCACTCTGCCTGAATAGAAAACGTAGAATTTCAACATATTTGCGGT
This sequence comes from Anoplopoma fimbria, assembly GCF_027596085.1. NCBI lineage: Eukaryota > Metazoa > Chordata > Actinopteri > Perciformes > Anoplopomatidae > Anoplopoma > Anoplopoma fimbria. The sequence continues at coordinate 2,796,883 of NC_072464.1, read as the reverse complement.
TTGCAAAAACTTGCATTGTCAACAATCTTTTCTTGCATCCAGTGGTTGGAGATATTTCTCTTGACCAAAGTAATAGACCAGGGGAATTCAATTAAAATTCAGCAATGCCCAGTCAGAGAAAATATATCCTCATACAAAGTTCCGGGACATCACAATACTGTCTAACTCGCACTATGATTTAGTGCCATGTATAGTGACGTAGTCTAGCAGTAGTATTAGCCTATGTATGTAGTCAACAACTGACTGTCAAATCAAATTAAAATGAATGTCTCAGCAGTATTCATTGTCAGACTTCAGGATGAATTATAAATAATGCATACTGGTATGATAAAAAATTCTTCTTCTTTCATTTCAAATAAAATAAGAGCTTGATTAAAAAAATAAAAATGTTTATTTATTCATGTGTGAATTGATCTTGATGAAAATATCCATATTATTCTCAGCATCTAAAATTAGAAATGTGTGTGCAGGAACTATATCTGTGTTTATTGAAACCACTTGTTTCAGCCTTACTCCCCTGTTAACATCATTTTTAGGCAGTAAATTAATGTTAGGATTCTGATTATATTGGGCTCTATGGTTTATTTTTCTGTGCCGTCATTTTGGATTTGAGTGGGTACGTTTGCTCAATAGATTTATGCTTTCTCTCATAGTGGCGCTTCACATTGCCGCATTTTATAATCGCCACGGTCTCTAAACATATGAGACATTCTGGTTTGTGGGAAGAATGCACATAAAAGAGTCTGTCAGTTCTTTGTTAAAGGCTCTTGTCTCGCTGTCAACTTCTCTCTCTGACGAACATGCCATGTGAAATAAATTATTTGTCTCACGTACTTCTCCGAATGTTGGCTGTCTCATATGTCACTGAAGCGACGCTATCAAAATACACATATTTGATTGGCCGAGTAGCATCACGTGATATGATTTACAACGCATTCAATTTTTCGGTGTTTTTCCTGGACCGCTGAACGAGTGCAGTAAACGAAAGAGAAGCTGCACCGGTTAAAATTGAAGCGCTCCGTTCAGATTTAATAATTCTCAATTACCTATCGGTTATAGGTCCCAGTCCGGATAAAATGGCGCCTGGGTGATTGGGTCCGCCTATAAGTGAACCCAAATAGAGCTATTTGACCCCAGCATTTGCACTTGGGGGGGCTTGGAGTCATGACCTTATTGTGTATCAAATCCAGGTCAGACATTTAAGTTACTGTTACAGTCCTGCTGTTAGAAAAAATGCCACTTTCGCTGAGTGTGTGTGGTCCTAGCTGGATTACCAACCAGGCAGAGTGGCCCTATATAAATAAAGTTATTATTATTATTATATACATCATTTGTTTGTCGGTCTGTTCTAATGTGGTTAGTTGCAAGTTTGTTACGGAATATACATAAAAACTTTAAGGTGGCTCCTTCACTATTACCTGTTTTGTTGGTCCCACGTATTCCTAAATAAATTTGTGTATCACCTTATTATAACAAACGGGTAAAATACACATTTTTTCCAACAGGGCCTTGTAGAAGCTTAACCCAGCTATGTGTGTGGTCTTCTTTAGATCCACTCTGGAGTCACATGTTTCTAATAACTAGTATGCTGCCTAGTTTACTAAATACATTTATCATAGAGTCGAATCTGAATATACACGATGGTGATTAATAAACAGAGGATTTCTGTACGTCAGGGTTATTTGAAGTCAGTATTGACTTTTTTCATTGGACTATTAAAATGATCATTTAAACCTTGCATGTTTCATACAGTGGGTACAGCGGTTTGGGAACAGACCAAAGGTTCTGGTTAGGCTGGCACATTCAGAGCCCGCCTGGCTTTGACTCACATTGGCATATCAAGAGTAGAGGAGCAGAGCCAGGGACGTTTTAGTCAGGGAGAGGCAACAAGGTTTAAAACAAACTGTTAGTGCAAAGTATTACTATTATTTATCATTAACACTTTTAGTGTTTTTCATGTCTGACATCCATCAGATGAATTTCTGAGTGATGGAACAAAAGTCATTAAAATGGATTTCTGTTGGAAATTATAGAGTTTCATTAACTGGTCACCATTGTTTATTGAAATGTGCATGAACCTTATCTGTAATGTTGGTTTTCTGCATGAGCTTTCAACTTTTAAGCTTTATCTGCTGATCTGGGTCTCTCTCTCTCTCTCTCTCTCTCTCTCTCTCTCTCTCTCTCTCTCTCTCTCAAAGAAAATGCACAATGTTCTCTCCGTTTGCTTCTTTTTGCTGTATTTACTCTGCAATGACATGAATAAGGGATTTGATTTGCTGTGCGAGGAACAGTTTGCATCTTGGTTTAAGACAAAAGCCATTGGGTTAAGATTTACAATGCCTATAAAAAGTATTCACCCCCTTGGATGTTTCACCCTTTTGTTGCTTTTATACATGAAATCATGGTCAGTATAATTTGGCTTTTTTTGACAAGAATTTGCAAAAAAACCCCTCTTTAATATCATAATGAAAACAGATTTTTACAAACTAATTAAAAATATATAATGTAAAATAAGTGTTTGCATAAATATTCACCCCCTTCAGGTCAGTGTTTAGTAGATGCACCTTTGGCTGCAATCACAGCACTGAGTCTGTGTGGATATGTCTCCATTAAGCTTTTTTTGCAAATTCTTGTCAAAAAAGCCAAATTATATTGATCATGATTTCATGTATAAAAGCAACAAAAGGGGAAAACATCCAAGGGGGGTGAATACTTTGTATAGGCATTGTAGATAGCTGGTTTGAAAGATGTAATTCTTTACACAGGATGGGGAACTTAGTCTGCATAATGTGACTTCAGTTTGCTCAGAAATGCATTGGCATAGAAAAATGCCAGAGGATTTTACTTGTGCACTGCATTCCTTTTATAAATCCTTTTCCTTATTGTTCATTTCATGTTGTCATTCAGTTATTCTAAAAAGCTTGAGCTTAACACTAACATGTCCGCCTTCTTTATCAGCAGATGGATATGAGGAGCACAGTATGGACGCAACAGATTCCCAACAATACAAGGGGGTACGGCAACTCCTTTTTTATTTTTTACATTTAGTCCACTGTGTGCTTCTTTTCCATGTGCTTCCCCACTTACGGCCAAATCTTTGTTTGCTCATCGAGAACATTAAATAAATAGGCATCTTGCAACTATTTTGTAGGTACTTAAGTTTTAGTGAGTTTGTGGCCGGCAGAAAACTTTCCACTGATATGCATCATAAAACAAGAAGCAGATATCAATTTGTACTCAACAGTACAGCAGAACAGTAGTGGATCTGGTGCTTCTCTCTGCTAATTAATGTTGAGAGTAATAAACAGTTAATAATAAGGGTGGAGTGAAAAACATTGAATTATGTTGTTATGATATTTAGAAATATCAGCTATCGTAGTGGGGGGGTCCTAGCAGGGCTTGAGAGCTGTCTATTCCATAGTTACCTGTTTCTTAATAACTTAATTAATAGATGTTTCAGTGAGGGGAACAAAAGCTCATCTGCTAAACAGACATTCACACATTATAGTTCAAACCAGCATTTGTTTTTTGAGTTTGAGTCGGCCAGGGTCTGCTGTGGTCAGCACTGATCTTTGTCACACTAACAGCACCTTCATTATATTTTCTACTGGGGTTATCTATGTCACCTAGGCCAGCCCCCATGAACAGCTGGGACGCCTTGACAGCTTGTGTCGACTAAGGTAAGGCACGGTCCAACAGGCACCGGCAGCGGTGTATTCTGGATAAATAACAGGCTGTCATTCATGATCGCACAAAAAAAGAGTCAGAGCAGAGTTGAAAGAGCCTCTGGTTTAAGTCTACAGGTTGTAAAAAAAAAAAAAAAGGGGCAGTGAATCTTCTGGTATTCGTCATAAAACCAAGACTACCATTGTTTATACCACAGTCTCTGTGTAATGAAGGAGCTAAGCTTTGTTTATGTTCAATCTCTGCAGCCGCTGCTGAGAAGAAAAATAAAATGTAAATGTTGACTGCAACAAGGTCATGCGGTGCTTTTTGCATGCCCTGTTTGATTTTCACTCAGACGGAGTGCCCTCTACTGTTCCAAATAGAGTACTACCTATCGGATCCAATCAGTAATCCCTGTAAGGAAACTTTCTTGACAGTTTCACCCACTCAGAGATGTTACAATGCATCTACATGGTGGGTTTTCAGACCTTGGAGTCAGTGCCTTGATCAAGTTTAGGGTTAGTGCTATGTCATACAAGAAGTCCCTGTCTTTCTAGGCCACATACCCAAATAGCATAGCAGAGGTTCTCCTAGCCCCAGTTTGTGCCTCTCATGTAATAACATCACATTTAAGTGCTAACAGTGCTAAGCGTTTGTTTATCCCAAAAAATGATATACATACAGCAACCCAGATGTATAACAACATTTACTGCTGTTCTGAAAGACTCATTAAACCATTTGGATGAAATCTTCCTCATGCTGCAAAGAATCTTAGCCCAAGATGTGCCCCTTTTTTCTATTCCAAACTAAAATGGTAGATGGTGGCTGCTCAATTTGTCAAGTACTTTGTATTAAGTCATTTGTGCCTTCCAGGAGTAGAAAACGCAGTTGCAACTTGACAAACGGATTAGGATTGAATTTTTTATTGTGCAACAGACTGAATATTTTTTACCCATATGATTAGAGGAGTCTTTAAGGACTAAAGCGTGTTTTTTAGCAACGTATTTTTTTTATGGGAAATGCATTGCGCTAATGTTCTCCAAATAGTTAGTTTAGTAAATTGGTGACATTGTGGCAGGGGCGCACACATGGACAGCTCAGGTACATTGCGATCCTTGTGGGTCAGGGTAGCTGGTGAGAGGGCCCTCCTTCCATGTGTAAAGCTGTGAACTTGTGTTAAAAATGTTATAGACTTAAAAGTGGTGCCATTTGCTATATATCCCCTCAAAAATGGAAAAACCGACTCACTCATGGTTTTCTTTTCTTTTTTGTAAAATAGTCAGTAGCAATCTATAACAACAAGATATGCTTACTCTACATAAACTATAAAATTATTAAATTCAATTATATGAAAAATTCCTTATTTACTTTGGTATGTTTGTCATGTATGTAATGATGACTGCTTGGTAATATGTATGTTGATGTCATCCGATTTTAAATTTCTATATAATCAGGTGACGAGATGATCAGATTTACGGTAGCTAGTATAGGACAGGCACATCTGCAAGTTTGTGTGTGTGTGTGTGGGGGTGTGTGTGATTGTGTGTGTTTGCGTCATAACTAGAAGATAGCATGCACTAGGGCCCATCATAATAGCATGCATTGGGGCCAGTTGTACCTTTTACCACTGCATAGTTACTGCTTCATTTTTGATCATCTTAATATGAGAAGTGTTTTGCAGGGATGAGGATTCCTGAATCCTTCCTCTCCTCGGGTCTACACGTTTTCCTTTTAATCATCTCTCTTCCCTCTCTACTCTCTCCTCTCTGTTGGTGACGGTGTTTCACTTTCTGCTCTCCGAAGATGAAAAAGACCAAAAGGCGGTTAACTGTCGATCCCTTTGATTTCGAACTGGGCTGCGACTACTTGATGGAATCGAGAGAACAGCAGAATCAGGTAGAAACTGGACGACCCAGGAACCAGACTTTGCCCAAACTAAACTAATCTGCAAGCCTTCATACAAGGGCCCCATCGTCTGTTTGTTTTTTTAACCGGTTTCTGTTGTTTTCTCATCTGTTACGTTGTCAGCACATTAACTGAATGCTGTGAGAAAAAGCATTTTACCAAATGTATAGAGACTCAAATGGTATAAGACAAGTCACAATGGCTGTAACATTGAGATATCACTTGGGAAATAAACTCTCCAGTCTTCAGTACAGTTTACATTTTCAAATAAACCCCATAAAGTGTGAAAGCAGAGTTGTTGCATTATTGGCAATGACCAACATACCAAACATCCACACACCAAACTAATGCCAGTAAAACACTAAATTAAGAGGTTAGTAACCTCAATTGTAATTTTATTAATATAGATAGATTTGTACTATTTTATCTTTGTTCAACTACATTATTTCTAGTATTAATCAATACAAGAAAATGTATGTAAAGCTACTATGAGGAACTTTCATTTGTGTTGATTTGGCAGTAGCTGTTGACAAAGGCTGTAGCGTTTCCAAGCACCAAAGTCCCTTTAGGAAACCTCTTATTTTACAGCAGCAGGGGTCTGATAGGCTGACCTGGTCAGTCCTGGTTCTGGTTGTCTCGTGCCCCCATTCCCTCCAGCAAACTAAGCCATACAACCTGGGCCTCCAGCGAAATCAGCTTTATTTGGCCAAGTATTCATGCACATACAAGGGATTTGGCTCAGTTTTTTGCATTTCTCACAATGTACTTACACAGAAAGAGAAATAACAGCTAGGGACAAGGACAACAAAGCTGGACAGATAAAGGTAAATAATAAGACAGGACTGTTATGTTCACAAGTAGTTGGAAATAGGAATAAATATAAGTATTATAAAGATATATAAACAGGCACTGACAAAATATCTCTATGGAAATAGCCAATCTTCTCTGTGATGGTCTTGTTAACTTATGTAGGTCATATAGAGGCATCAGTATAACATTGATTGTTCATAACCAGTAAAAGGTTCCTCATAGTACTGTATTTATTTGCCTGCAGAGTATGAATAAGAACATGTGCCACTAGTTATGACTTTACTAGCTAGTAACTAAATCCACTTAATGAAATTACTCATTTTGGGGGTTCTCTTATTATCTAAGCTTGGAATAAATCTAAAGCAACATTGCATTTTTTAATTAACCAGTTATTGATATTATTATTTGCCCCAACTTTATTCAATCATTCCTTGGTGACAACCCCAATGCCTTCACCCGCTTTCTTTGTCTGATGCTAAGTTTCGAGCTAAGCCTGAAACAGCATCATTAGCTTCAGTTTGTCAAAATGAGCTCTGACCGCTCTCCATCCTCATTCATAGGCGCCCGTCTCCCAACACATCATGGACATGAATGTAGGTGGGAGGGAGTCGATGCTTGCTGAGGCTGATATGGCCTCTGTTTTCCACCAGATTTTCAAGGAGCAACGCAAAGGTCTGGACCTGGGAATGGCTCCACAGCAAGGTAAAGACAGGACACAACACATCTCAGGTCACCCCATCCCATACTGTAGTGTTAGTAACGTAACAATGTAACCTCACCTACGAGGTTGAAAGAAAATACAGAGAGCTAAAAAAGATCAACTAGCTATTACAGAGCTCTGCTACTCTCAGCTACAACTTTGAAGAGCCCCATTGAACCAAACCTTGTCTGGCACAGTCTCAACAACACATTCAAAGTTTCATAAAATATAAATGCTGGATAGCAATAAATTATACAAATCACATTATTCATTGTATTGTACCTATTCCATTTTATCGCACAGAAGTCTAAAAATGTATCTACAAAATGCAACTGACTGGTGAAGAAATTTCCCAATGCTTTTATTGTTCAGACTGCTGCACACACCATTGTTTTAATATGCAGCTATAGTGGCTAACTTATTTTACAGTACAATATATAACACTTTCTTTAGGTGGTGTAACTGGCTATAACTTGACTTTTTACTTTACAATTAAGCATTACTCTATACATAGATTTGACATAGAGGCAAGTTGTACGAACCTGCTTTAAAAAATGTGCCTTGGTAACAACATCAAATCTGCTGGTTTAGATAAAAAAGTAATGTCCTGAACTGAACTGGCATCAGCACAGCACTGGGACCAGTTGGTCATGTAACTCATAGTCATGGTGAACAATCTGCACGCATGGCTGCTTTTCAGCTTATCATAGTGTGTAAGCATTAATTGAATACTAATAATAAAAACACAAGAAATGACATTTTATTTTGCCTTAATTACTGAAAAAAATGTGGACACCGTGTTGCTCATTTTATTTCCTGATTTACCCTCATGTTTCTCTCAGACGAACTTGTGTACCCAGACAGCCAAACTATTCCGTCTCGCTCCATCTCCCGGCTCAGCTACTCGTCCTGTGGCAGTGGAAGTGCCTGGTGCCCCCAGGGCGGCAGCAGCTATCTGCCCGGCCCTGAGGACTCCGAGGAGGACGACCGCTTCCAGCTGTACCCTCTCTACCAGTCTCATCTGGGCCCCCGCAGCCACACCTCTCAGGAGAGCCTGACCTCACCCAACCCCCCACCGCAGGTCTTTAATATGAGTCATACTAATATCCTACACTGGATCTACGAATGTTTATACTCTCGTAAATCCAGTTTCCAGAATCATGAAACATTTTTCTCCCCCACATACGGGTATATTAGCTGCTTTTAACAATAAAATCAATAGAAGGGCTTCTGGCCATGTTATAACTTATTCGGATCAAAACCAATTCTGTGCCCACCCAGTTCTGCATTTATTGACACATTAGTGTGAAGAACACATCTGGGACTGAACACAGGAGACGGACCAGAGTGGTGTTGGTGAGACCGAGTTTTTATTGTATAGGGGGTAAATATGAAGGGGCTGATGAATGGAGATGAAGATAAACTGCAGGTAGATGAGCTGATGGGAGGCAGGTATGTAGACTGGAAGGGACGATGAGCCAATTGCAGAGCGGAATGCAGGTTGACCGCGCCAAGAGCCAGTAAGGAAAACATAGACAATACAGGCACACATCAACAACAAAATACTTACATGGAGGTGATAACAAAAGTAACAACAGAAAGTCCAACACAAAAAATTGACAAGAAACAGGAATATCCACGGGAACATAGCCGGAACAAGGCAGGAACCAGGCAGGAACACGGTAGACATAACAGATAAACCAACAACTAGCAGGCAAAAGACAGGACTATAAATACACAAGAAACTAATCAGACAACAAGACACAGGTGGGTAGACATGAAGGTAGTCTGAAAGCTGATTGGTGGGAGAAACACAAGGGAACAGAACAAGGCTGACAAGACTAATACATCACAAGTGTATACAGTCAGGGGCGGGGTAGACAATTGCAAAAGCGGGAAAACATACAAAGGCAGGAAGTGAAGTGAACACAAGACACAAGAGGCGGGGAACTTCAGATGATGCAGCTGTGCAACGTGTTGTATTCAATTGAAGTCCCTTTAAAGATGATGTCTCTGAATCATAGCGCTCTTTTTGTTAATGCATGTTGCCCTGACTTCTCTCTCCTCGGGTCTCTTCCTCGCCTCCTCCGGTAATCTCTAATAGGAGGGACTAAGAAGCGAGGAGAGGAGGTGAGGAATAGAATCAAGGATGTGCGACTGAAAAATGAGAAGAGAGAGAGACAGACAGAAGTACTAGAGACACAGAGAAGGGTTAACTGCAGGGGTACGGCCACAACCGTAACACATTAGAAATCAGAAATGTGACATTCATAGTTCACAAAAGGTCAACCTCCTTACACAATCTTAAAATATTACCATCCCTGTACAGATATTCTGTCTGATATCAATTAACTTTACTGATGTACAACCCATATGGTTTTTATTCACTCATCATAAAACTTTAACATGCAAAACTTGCACAGAAAAATGCACTAAAACCAAGGACACATTTTTTATGACGTGTTGGAGGGGGCAACCTTAACATCTGTATAATCAACTTGAAGCATTTTTGAATATTACTACCCCAACATGGGAATAGAACTAAAAAGCGTTTAAAGTGGACAAAGTGGTAGACTCGGTTAAATTATTTATTTATTTTTTACATTTTTGCTTTACCAGACAATATATTCAGGGCAACAAAGGACAATATGAAAAATGAACTCGCTACATTTGACCACATGGTATAGCTCTGAGCTCTCTGCAACACGCTGTGTTGGAGGAATTTTTTATTGCTAAAATGAGCAATAAAGGGCATGATGAGGACATAACAACACTCGTAAAAGTGTATATGATTTGTACCATAATGAATTGTGGCTTGGAGTCACATTTCTGAAAGACAAAAACTAGCGGGCCTGCTTTTCCTTATGATATTCTGGGTCTTTCTAGCAGCACATGTTGAGCCTCTAATACACATACACACACGCACACACAAGTTGATCGGGCTGACACGTTGAGTTGACGTAGAGCAGACAGCTGCTAGATCAGAGGGAGGTTAAATACATTACATCAGGGTCTATTCATGTGATATATAACTCAGGCCCTGGATGGGATCACGACAACTGTTGCTGTTCAGAGCAGATAAAAAACAGACTTTGTTCACTCTTAGTTTGGCTGCTTTTCTGAATGCTGTGAGAAATCAACAAGTCTACACGTGTCCTCGTATGGCATACAGTTGGGGGGGGTGTCTTTGATTTGATTCAGACCGGCTGTGGGACTTAAAGGAGGATTTTGACACCTTTTATGTAGATGTTTAATCAGGGCTGATGGTAAAAGTAGTCCACCGAAGAAATAAGTTCCCCGTGCATGCTGTGTTAAAAGCTAAGGTCTCCTGCTGGTGGAGCCATGCCAGTTTAGCCTACATGTACCAGAATGCATTGCACGCAAGCAGCGAGTTCCCCACATTACACAAGCTCTTTTTTAGTCCGAGAAATAATCAAAATAAACTCACGAATTGTCAATGGAGATAGTATTCTTTAATCTAAACAGAAAAATACAACCGTATGCCTTCTGAATTCAAGCTTCTCTCTTACACCAAATTCAGACAGCCGTTTCCACTGTTCCAACAATCCCCTGATCCAGTTTGGTCCAAATAATCCCTTACTTCACTGGGTAATAAATGAAAATATGCCAGCTCTACACGCTGTTAACCCCCTGCTGTCTCTCTCTTCCGTACCGGCTATCTGCTGATGAGCTGATGCCCCGTTGCAGCAGCTCATCGGCGGCTCTCCTACAGAGGCAGACCATTCATTTAGCAAATGAAAATGACAGAAATCAGGTTTATCTACAGGATCCTGAAGAAGATCTCAAGCACAGCTTTGTCTCAGTGAAGGGGAAAACTCTCATGCATAGTAACGCACACAGGACTGGCACTCTCGTAGCTTTGTTGTCGGCGACAGCATCAAACAAAAAATGCCCACGCTGACATTCATAACAGCAGAATGATTCAGTTTGTGTTGGCCTTGAAGGGTAATTTGAGCAAAGGAACAATTAGGCAGTGTTTGCTCTCTGCAGCTCAGCAGCCTCAGCAGCCTCCAGCAGCCTCTCTATGGCTGAATATGGTCAGTGTAAAATTTACACAGTAATAATCCTTGTCCTGAACATCCTCTGCATTCATATTTTTGGATGCCATTTTCACTGTTAGAAATGTACCAGTTTGCAATACAAGCGAAGAACAAAGCATTTTTTGATGGCATTGCGCCCCAGAGCTAATAAAGCTGAGGAAGCACTCTGTAGTTCTTCCTTACATCCAACGTCGTCACCGTCAGGTCACTGTATGGAGGAAAATCAACAGGTTTTGCAGCTGCGTCAGAGAGACACCAAGAACATCGGCCGAAACTGCTGCTGTTTTTCTCACTATATGAGAACATTTTCCCTTTTTTAATGTTTAATTATTGAGGTATAGCTCAGACTACCGCATCAATATTCTTTTTAGTTATTAAGGATACCTGTTGTAATCAGTCCCACCTGGCCCTGTCATGGAAAATTTGTCTCATAGCTGGTCAACACACTGACTTGGAGACACAAAAAGGATGCTGCAGAAAACAGACAGCCAAAAACATGTGCCTGTCAGACATCAAAAGCAGCCGTGGTATTTCACAATGGCTTCGGACCAAGCTCCCTCAGACACAAGCTACTCCTCCTGCATACAAATGTTGCTTCCCGTCCTTTTGATTGGAATTTGGAAAACATTCAAGCCGCCGCGCGCGACTGAGAGTCAAATGACATATCATCAATTTTTTTAATTTAGTTTATTCTTGAACACATTTGAACATTTTCGATATTTTATTAAGAATTTGTTAATACGTTAACACATTATTTATAAATAAGTTGTTTGTAAAGCATCTATAAACATTATTTGGATGTCTTTCATAGAGTTGCAGCTGATGATGATTGATGATTATAATGCTAATGATTAATAAAGCATCTAAAAACATATATAGATAGATATTTAAAATGTTGTAGCTGGTTATTAATTGGTTTCTTGTCATTTTACTGATGTTTATAGATGCTTTACAAAGTATTAATTAATGTTTTAACAAAGTATTATGATCATCAGCTGCAACTTTATAAAAGGCATGCTTATAGATGTTTTACAAATAATTTGGTGATCATTAACAAATTGTTGTTATGATATAAAATGTTATAATGTGCACAACAATAAACAATTCATTAGTAGTTTACTAATAAATCAGAATGTAATCATTTTAGATAGAATCTATCATCTCTTAAAATATATTGCATTACTAATAATCTTAACATTACACATTATCATTTTATTGTTTATTAACTGTGTAATAACTATTAACATACTTTTACTCGACTATCAAATAATCATATGTTAATAATGGTTATCATAAAGTGAATCTAATAACTCTGAATATAGTCGGAGTTATTAGATTTAAATCAGTATTCTGAGATTAAAATCTGAATTTTGAGACTAAAGCCAGAATTCTTAGAATTAAATCAAATTCTAAATTAACAGTCAGAATTCTGAAAATATATTCAGAATTTTCGGAATACTATCAGAATCCTGAATTATTTAAGTTTTGAGATGTTCTCATGTGGCCATAATGTTCTTCATCATTATGAATAGTTTATGGTGGTTATGTTAAGGTATGGGATCATGGTTTTGGAATCCTATGAATGAGGGGGTAAGTAAGGCAGAATTTCAACATAGAGAGGCACAACCCAGGGCAAAGAAGTCCTTCCCCCTTCTTGTTTTAAAGACACAAGGTGACATGTGTGTTGACTTTTCTCTTGAGTTCTCCCATTTACTTTCCTTAATGCAATCAATCCTCTATGTCTCTGAAGTCCTACTTCCTGCTAACGTTGCCCTCTTCATTGACTGTAGCCTCCCTGACTCCTCGTCTTTCTCCAGATCACTGACCTGAACAGACGTGTGTCAGCCATTGAGACCCTCTTGAACCACTTGGAGCAGAATGTCGCTTCAGCATACCATGAGGTAAATCCGTTAGAAAACACAGTTGCCAAATCAGCATCATAATCATCATCAAACCTCAGCCCAGCTGTTGCAGAAGGAGTCTTTGGGAATAAAATGAGGAGGAGAATGTAACTTGAAACCGAAAAAAAAAAAAAAAAAAAGAAGCTGGCAAGAACATGTTTGCGTGTACGTAACCATAGCAACGGGTATTGTGATTAGTCCTTTGCTGATCTCATTACATATGGCACAAAGTAGAAAGTGACATACCAAACCACAGAGTGAGAAGCAAACATTCAGTTTTATGAAATTACACATGAAACATGAACCTTGCTCTTTACTGGACACATCCAGAGCAACAAAGGAAGTCCTGTCTTTCATCAAATAGCACCCTCCGGCATTTACACATCTTTGCTGCTCACACAGCTGATGGTGATTAACGTCTGTGGGGGCTGATGGAGATCATATACCCTATCTTCACAGACTTTACTGGAATGACCCCTGAGTGACCGCCATGTTTCCATACGTGAACACGTGAGCTTTGGCTGTAGCATTCATCTAGCTGTTTGAAAATGTAAATACATGCTAGGAAACCATTTAACGTGTATTGGCCTGCTCGGTACTTTGTATTTCTTTTTGCTTGTTCCTGTTGGTGACGATTGAACGGTTGAAGTATAGTTGATCAAATAAAAGAATATGATAGCAGCCTTTAAGCTGTTCTAATCAGTATCTTTATGTGAACTACAGCTCGAAAGGCGATGTGTAAAGTTAAAGGAGTTGCTCCTCATGACAAACACATGTCTACTGTAAAACGATAATATGTCAGCTTACGGCTAAAGTGGCCCAAAAAAAACACAAGTCGAAGCAGCTTTGAGCGGCATCTTTCTCTGTGTAGTCCAAACAGTTCTTTTAAACACGTGTGAGCTTTCTACTTATTTATTTGATTGTTTTGTTTTCACAAAATGTTATGATGGGGTATTTTATTAGCAGCTCATTGTTAAATCTTTCTGGTGATTAAGATGGGCACACAGTTACTCATGTTCACCCTTCTCTCATCAACACGGATGTCTAATGTGGGCTCGGTGTCTGTTTTTAATTGGGCCGTGGGCTCTGAAATCCACACCAATATAATCAGAAAATGATATAACAGCAAACCGTAAACAAAGCTCTGCTGGTAATTAGTGGCTGTCTGCTTGAAATGAGAGCAATATTTGAGAGATTAATGCTTTACCTCTTGTTAAACACAGCTTAGATCAATTAGCATACAGCACATTGACTGGTTTTGTCTGAGCAACAGTTTGCACGCAACATGTCTGTGTTAATGTCCAGCTAATTAGTGTAGAACCAGGAGAGCCCTCATGCTTTCATGCATCCATGTACTGTTTGACAATCTACTCGTCTTCTAGACCTGCTTGATCCTGTTTAAGATTGCAGGCCTGTCAGTGGCATGGTGGGAAGGGAAGCCTTGGCCACACTGTGCAGAAAGCATGGCATCAAGACACCAGTTTAAAGTCAGAATTCTGAGATTAAAGTCAGAATCATGAGGATAAAGTTTGAATTCTTAGATCTAAATCAGAACTCTGAGATTAAAGTCCAAATTCTGAGATTAAAGTCAGAATTCCGAGAATAAAATCAGAATTCAAAAAAGAAAGTCTGAATTCTAAGATTGAAATCATTATTCTGAGCCAAAAGTCGGAATTCTCAGTATAAAGTCAAATAAAGTCAGAATTCTTAGATTTGAATCAGAATTCTGAGATTAAAGTCAGAATTCTGAAATTCAAGTCAAAATTCTTGGATTAAATAATTAATTCTGTATGATCCATCTATTTGTTTTATAGACCTTCTAGTTCCTGTTTAAGATTTCAGGGCGTGTCATTGTTATGGTGGGGGGGGGGGGCTTGGTCCATAAGCATTGTGCAGACAGACAGCAGGGCGACAAAACAGTTTATCATCACATGCAGGTTACAGTGATGACAGTGGCATGTTTACCAATTTGTAAATAGCAGCAATTTTTTTTAGCAGCAAAACGGGCCTGTGATTTCACACGGAAAGTAAACCAAAGCAGACTTCTCGCTTTTGATATGACCGTTGATTTACTGAAACGATAACTGCTGCTAGCTACATACATGCTTGATATACTAACATTACAACTAAACTCTTTGCTTCATTTCACTGGAGTCCACTCGCAATGGGCGGTTCTCCATCAACGCTGCAAGCAGTACTTCTGGCCAGAACAATCGGCCCGCTTCTAACGGGTTAACCCTCTAAACGGACGCTGCACTTGTCCTTGTAAAATACATGTGTCAGTTTAATTGTTCTTCTAGTATTATATTACAGTATCATAAATACAAAATTTATGAATATTTAATTCACGGTGCTAAACTGCTCAGGTACGGCCCCAACTGCTTTCACACAAGCAATGCATTTAAAATCAAACAGCAAATATAAACTTTAAATAAAGGCGTAGATGCTTTTTGTTAGCCACATATTCTCTGCTCTGCTCCTACAGACCAGCCAGGCTCCTCCGACTCCAAACAGCACCTCTCCTCTTCCTCAGTGTGAGGAAGTGGACTTAGAGGAGCAGCAACTGAGACAGAAGCTGCACGAGATGACCGACAACATCAGTGACCACGGCCTAACCTCTGACGAGGACGAACCCAGCAGGCCACACTCCTCCCAAGACATCCCATCATGGAGGAGCCCAGAGGGGGATGCCAAGCCCACCAGAATACCCACCAGACCCACATCCAGGACAAGCATCATTCTCTGCAGACTTGAGGAGGAACAGCCTCAGCTGACTGAGTCTCAGAAGGTACAGAGAGAGAGATGAGCAAAACATCAGCAGAGGAAAACAAGATGTGTATATTTACAACACCAGATTTCATATCAGAGAGCCACCAGAAACATACATACTGCACATCTGGATCGATGCACATTCTGTACCAAACGTGGAGGAAAAGAGCCTAGCTCATGAAATTCCATACCATCTCTGTAGGAATCCATTTGAAGCACACACTCTAGTCATAAATCAAGTCGCTCAGCCTTAGCATTTATTTTTCCTTTGCAACCATCCCTCCCAGCTTCTCTGAAGCACAGAATGAACTGGAAAAGTAACCCCTTCTTAGTTGCTGTGCTAAGCTGCCTGATCTGTTTTCTCTGGCATTACTTTCCTTTATAAACAGTGCTCTGGTGAGTAATGATATTATGTTTTTCTTACATCACTGCTCTATACTGTTCAAACTGCATGCCCTCTCCTATGGATTAAAAGTATCACATAACACTAGCGTGCAGAAGCAGGAGAACCCTCAGTTATGACCGGATTTACTTGTGAACGTTTTGCAGTGAGGCTGTTTTGTTTCCACTTTGACTGAAGGGGGCAAAGGTCAACTGTTATCGACCTTTGATCTCTCAGCATAACGCTGTTTTGAACTTCTCATCAAAGAATTGCTCTTTAACTAGGCTCCTAACCTACACAGCAAAATAGGTTGTGTGTCATTAATATCCAAAAAGCTTCTTTCTGATCTGACACCCCTATTAGTTTCAGGACCACTTTATTTGTTTGGTTGTTTTTCCCAAAACTGTTAAACATTGAAAGCTACAAAATTGGATCACATGACTGTTTTCTAATCTGCCAGCTTGTTGTTTGTGGTTTGGTACGCTCAGTCAACTAAATGAACAGTCTGTTATACCGAAGTACAAATTCACAAGGTAAGAGCCAATAAAAATAAAAAAAAGAATTAGATTGATTGAGATTGGCCCACATTCTTCTTCTTTAAGTAAACAAGTCGTGAAAAAAAAAGAATAATGATTGATTGATTAAATTTGTTTTTAAAGTATTGTGACTAAGATGTGTGCTGAGTTGGACACTACATTTGAATGATAAACTTGTCAGCACTCGTTAGTGTGAAACTATGTAATGAAGACACTAAGAGACCTCAAACACATAAACATCAATGCCAATATATCTGTGATAATCTAAAACTGGCCGACGTATTGTACTGGGTGACGCTTACGTCACTAGCAAATTGTTACCATGTGTTGTAGAGAATCTTCTGAAATGGTCACTATAAAAACATTTTATCCCTAAATAAATGGCTTGATTTTATCTAGTTTTTATGATTGTATCTTCAAACAAGAGTTTGGTCAGGGTTCATTGGCGGCAGAGCGGTTAACCTTTGTTGCATGTCATTCTGTTATCGCTATACTGTTGATCATTTAATGAAGGCGGAAAATGCCCAAACACCCCAACAAAAAAAATGCTTGATGAAGTTTTTATGTAAAACACTCATTCATATATTTTTTATTTTATTTCCTCACATTTGTCTTGTAGACGAACCACTCATCAGACAGCCTGGAGAGGAAGTGGCACCCCCTAGAGGAGGGGTCAAAGGCAGGCTTCAAAGGCTCAACGGCCTTACTGGTTGAGTTGGAGGACAAGGTAGCTCAAGCAGCTGCCAACGTCCAGAACGCCCAGAGTGAGGTAAAATAAAACCAGAAGCATGGTTAAGCTTAGTTGGCACACAAGTGCAGAGTCACTGTCTCTCTTTGTCCCAAGGTCTCCTACATAGAGAACAGGATTGCTGCCCTGAACGCTGCCGGCATGCCAGTGGATAAGAGAAGAAAGGTAAAGACATTTATTTTGTTTGAGTAAAATCATTATATGAATATGTCTAAAGGTATAAAATACTTTTTATATTGTTCTGAAGGCAGCTTTAATCCAACTGGTTGACTTTATGGGATAGTTTGAGATGAGCAAGAAGCGAAATGCTTCATGGGAACAGACTTGCTGGTAAATCGAGATGATCATTTCATTGTCTCAGTATCTGCACTCCGTGCAATCAAAATACGATTTCATCTAATCTTAAACAGTAACACATGTATTTAATAATAGGCCTACTCGGGCATAACTTCATATGAACAATTAAACACATTAGAAATGTTGGTGGATCCAGATCAGTTGACAAATAGCACTTTTGACCATACATGGTTCTGGCATTGCACAGGTGTCCTCCTTCAAGTACCTAGGGGTACATATCGACTGTGACTTGAGCTGGCGCACACATGTGGCAGATGTGTGTGCCAGAACTCACCAACGCCAAAAGTGCCTCCATTTCATGCGCAGACTTAGGGTTTTTGGGGTCAGTAAAAATATCATGATCATATTCTACAGGGCAACAATTGAGTCCATTCTCCGATACGGTATTACCAGCTGGTTTGGGAACCTATCAAGTCAAAAACACAGATTTTCAACCTAGTTAAGACAGTAGGCAAAATCATTGGAACACCAGTACCTCTCAACCCACAGGAGCTCTTTGAACAAACTACAATAAGACAGGCTCAGACTATCCTATCTGACAGCTCCCATCCTCTGCACTCTGAATATACACTGTTAAACTCAGGTAGGAGGTATAGGGTTTCTCTGTGCAAACACAACAGGTACAAACACTCATTCATCCCTCTCTCAGTCAAGCTCATCAATGAAAAACGGTGAAAATGACTGTATGACAACATGGGAGAAGCAATGTCTTTTTGACAGTGGAATGTATGTTATGAGATGGAGTAATGTATAGGTAGCTAGGACTATATGGGGAGTGGGGAGGGATAACTGTATGCACAGGGAACAAGATCTGGTAGATGAGTATGCAAGAATGAATGAATGAGACCAGAATTAATGTTGATCGTATGCCTGGTTGGATTGCTATTGCTATTGTTGCACAGGTATGGATGTATGAATGGAGGAGCAGTTTTGGTCAGGATGAATGCTGAGTGTATGGTGTGATTGCTATTTGCACAGGAGTGTGGGAATTTTACAGATTGCTATTTTTGCACATGAATGCTTGTTTGCACAATACTATGTACAACAGTTTTTGAGCCTGTTTGTCCAATAGTTTTTACTGATCGTTTTCGTATCTGTGATTTGCCAATACTATGTACAACAATTTTGCACTTGCCCATGTGATGAACTGATTGTATGTTGTATGTTGTATGTTGTTTCATACTGATGTGATGCAGCTATTGCCCAGATCCAAACAAATTTCTCCCCTGGGAGACACAATAAATTGACTTGACTTTATGGGATAGTTTGAGATGAGCAAGAAGCGAAATGCTTCATGGGAACAGACTTGCTGGTAAATCGAGATGATCATTTCATTGTCTCAGTATCTGCACTCCGTGCAATCAAAATACGATTTCATCTAATCTTAAACAGTAACACATGTATTTAATAATAGGCCTATCGGGCATATCTGACATGAACAATTAAACACATGAACGCAAACTGGTCCAGATCACTGACAAATATAGTTTTGAAAGTGATTCTTCCTTTTACATCCAGTGTTCAACCCCAGTATTGATTTGTATTAAAATGAACAGAAAATCTAGTCACATTCATTTGAAGTTTTTTTGCCATTTTTCCATCACTGCTGCATTATCTTCACTTGATTTTAATCTTAGTCTTATGCTTTTATTTATCTATTATATCTTTCAGTTCCTTCTTGTTTGTTTTCTATATCTTGACTAAAGGAGCTTTTGACTTATTAGAGAAGAACCCTAGTGTCAAATATTTCTCGAAGAATTTGTGTGTTCTGCAAAGGAAAGTAATCAGTCAGGAAATGTCGTCATACTCATAAATTTATACTGATAGTGCCACGAGGTCTTGAATATGACTCCCAGTTCTGTTGCCCCGCCCTCTTCGATTCAAATCAGCCAATAGGATAATTTGCCAAAAAGGCTGATAGGCCATATATTTCCCACATTCTCATTTTTTTTCTTTTCTTTTTCTTTTCCTCTTTGATGTCTTCTAGTCTGCAATCCCAGTACAAGCAAGAAGACTCTCATACAACTTTCCCACAAGTAAGAACCGACACTGATGCCCTTGAGCAAAATCCCCAGAGCCTTCCTCCTGACTCAGAACATCTTAACCTTGTTAAAGTCAGAGAACACGATGATCTATTTTTGGACTAGTGAACACTGTGTTCTATTGTGCTCATGCTTTAGTTTTCCCAGCTGTATGTCAGATATTCAAATTCTCACAGGCGTATTGTGCTATAAATGGAAGAATGTTTCGAAGCAGAATAGCTGTTATGCAATACGTTTTTTCACCTTACAGTAGGTGTTTGAAACTGGGAGCATCTACTGGGGCAATTTGGAATTAAGAATTGTTGTTTAGAGAGGACTGAATGCTTCTAATTCACTTTCCCAATAACGTCATATTTAGTCTCCATCTGTAATTTTGTAATTTTAGGTTCTCAACAAAATGACATTGGAAAACCACAATCTGATTTCATTGTACTAAGTTTATAAACAAATGAGCTTGTAGAACATGGATGCCCAATTTAGCTGCTGTATGTTTGCAGGCCAATCTGACAGGTTTGTGAGAAACTCCTTCTACAGGGGCTCCCTGACACAGAGGAACCCAGTGGCTAAGCCCAAGACCAAGGCCACCTGTGCGGTATGAACCCACTAAACGGTGCTTGGTACATTGAAGAGTTTGGTTCCAACATCATATAGCTACCATTTGAGAAGGAAAAAAACCCACTGATAAACAGTATTTATAGCACTAGCAACAAAAATGTAATAGTCCAGATTTTCAAAAACAGG
Organism: Anoplopoma fimbria; assembly: GCF_027596085.1. Taxonomy (NCBI): domain Eukaryota; kingdom Metazoa; phylum Chordata; class Actinopteri; order Perciformes; family Anoplopomatidae; genus Anoplopoma; species Anoplopoma fimbria. The sequence continues at coordinate 2,776,265 of NC_072464.1, read as the reverse complement.
CTTTTGGTCCTATGGTACATTTTTTGGACTATTGGGTTTTCGGAATAATGGGCTGTCCCAACAATTGGCAATCTCCCTGACAACAGTGGATAACAGCCAAAACAACCAACTACCAACACCTCCAAAGCTCACTAGTTAACACATTTGGAAGTCCAGGAAGTCATAAGAAATTGTAACTCCCTTTACACCACTACTTGTTGTTTTTATACTTTGATTACATCGTGTTTACTAGTGAGCATTTGAGGTGCTGGTACTGGTGGAGTTTGTTACCTTTGGACCTACCCAGGCTAGCTCTGCTAAGCTATGCTAAGGTCACTGGCAGCTAGCCGTAGCATTACATTTAACAGTGTAACATAAGAGTGGTATTGATCTTCTCATCTCTTGGCGAGAAAGCAAATAAGTGCATTCCTGAAAAATATCACACCATTTCCTCAGAGTTTTTTTTCCTCCAAATGGATCTATTCTTGGAAAGGAACTCTTTACTTGGATTTGACTTCTTCTACTGGAGGATCATCTGGTGGTGGATTTAAAATTAGGCTTTGTGATTGTTTTAAATAATTGTATTTTCTTCATTTTTTTCTTTTTCTGTTTCAATCAAATATACAAATTCTGTCCAATTCTTGCATTATTGAGAATGTATGATTAATGTACCAACTACATTTATTCGGTTTTTCAAGCTCAATATTAAATTGATTAATTTTCTTAATTCTTTCTACTAGAAAAAGCCAAAATCTTTTTTCTGAAGACTTTTTCCCTAACATGCATCTTTTCTTTGGCCTATATTTAAATTTAGCAGGGCAGCCATTCTGCCAAAGGAACTGAAAACCATCAAAGAGTTCGATCAGATTATGAAAGGAAACACTGGTTATGAAAAGTATATGGCTGTTTACTGGGATCTATTATAATAATTGAAAACACACGTGTTACTGCTTTGACTGCCAAGATTTCTGAAAAGTACTTAAAGTTAATGATCAAGATCTGAAACACAGCCATTGGATATACTTCTCAGGTGTAAATGGTAAATGGACTGTACTTGTATAGCGCTTTTCTAGTCTTCCGACCACTCAAAGCGCTTTTACATTACTAATCATTCACCCATTCACACCCATTCATACACTGATGACAGGAGCTACCATGCAAGGTGCCACCTGACCATCAGGACCCTAACTAACATTCATACACATACATACACCGCAGGAACAGCCTGCGGGAGCAATTTGGGGTTAAGTGTCTTGCCCAAGGACACATCGACATGGACTGCCGGAGCCAGGGATCGAACCGCCGATCCTCTGATTGGGGGACGACCCTGCTCTCCACTGAGCCACAGCCGCCCAGTGTAAACTGTAAAACAAAACATCTTTGACTATAAATTAGACACTTTTCACAATGTTTAAACTTTTATTAGCGTGATTGTGCAATATGCAAAAAGAGCCAAGCTGTGGTCCAGTCTCCAGCAGCCCAGGACGACGCCAAAGCTATAGTTCCGTGTTAAACGAGAGCTTTCATTTCCCTTTGATTACCACTATTTGCTTTGACCTCTCTACACACTTGTGATACTTTAACAGGGAACAATGCATGGTGATTGATTTCCCCTTTAATGGGCTTTAAATATGCTGTTACTTTCTTTTCTTCAGTCTGCAGTAGTCATTCACAACACGATGAATCAAAAGTTATCAACAGGTTTATATAAATGATTTCATGGCTAACAATGAATCAGTTAACCGGATCAAAGCATGAAATGATTGATTATCTAATAACTACACAGCCAATCACCATTTGTTTTTGTCTTTCTCTCTCTGATTGCAGAAACCGGTAATGACGCAGGACTCATGAGGAGGAGGCTGAGCATTATGTGACCACGTTTGTTGTTACAGATGGTAATGGACTGAAGTTAAGCTTAGATTCCTATTTAAACATCAGAGACTGTCAACTGGGACGGGAGTGCTTACATTTATATTTAAAACTGTTTCCTTGTGATATTACTGAGATATTTTTCTGGGATAGATCTATACCATATTTAATGGAAACACACACGATATGCACTAATGTTGCTAGACCTGCATTGTAGGGTGTACTTGATGATTTGCATTCATTAACATGCAAGTTAATGCACTCACCTTAATCTGCAATAGTATTCACTTTTCCTGTTTTAATCTGAAGTCTATAGTTATTTGTTCCTATGTTCACACAGTAGACAAGAAATGAAAACGTTTCCAGATTAAAACATTTAAAATTGTGCCATTTGCAGCCCAAACCTGTGCAATAACAAACTACAAATCAATTAGAAATATTTTTTCATTTCCCTTTTTTTACATTTTGTGATGTTTTGTTCATGTCTGCTATCATCACAGTTGCTAGGCTACTATCATTAGAAGAAAGCTAAACATTTGAACAGCATAGACTTGTCTAATATGGTTAGTTAAATAGTGATGTATATGAATAAAATAGATATGGACATTGATGCACAGTCCTTGTGTGTATTATGGTACAATATCTAAATGGCATTTATAGTTAACATGGTCATTTTCTAATCTTTTCTTTCTCTTTATATTATGCCAATAAGAGCTTTAAAGAGTTTATACTCCTGCTACGTAATCAATTATTTTATATTTAAGGGACTGATTGGATTTTCTTCAAGTGGGGTACTATATGTAACGTCTCCATAGTCAGTGTTTTACCCACAGGAGATGAAGTTTGTAGTCACAGACAGGAGTACCAGCATGGGAGCAAAGCAATGTACTGCTGTAGATAGTGGCAGTAGATAGACTGTTTTACCTGCTGTGAGACCGACACAGACTGAAGCCGCTATCTATACTCTCTTTAAAGTCACCAGACTCCATTCACGAAAACAGTCATTTTACCTTGCCGAACTGAGTAGCTGCTGTTCTACCCCTGCCTCGATCAGTTAGTTTGTTAGTGTTATTGTGTGTCTTTTACGAATCCAAACGTACCCTTGAAAACACTAGAGTCATATAATAACACAAACAAACTAAGAGATTGAGGCAGCGGAGAACCAGAAACTCCTGTGCTGTGAGAGGTAACATCATGTTTTTGTCTGATGGCATTTGATAGCATAGAGAATGATTTCAGTGCCCCATTGGAAAGGGCTGTCCAATGGCAAGGTAAAGCAGTGAAAAAAAACTTTAAAAATATCTATATCTATATCTATATATATTGATATATATATATATAGTTATATATACGTATAGCGTCATAGTTTGATGCATAGGACCATTGACCAAGCTGCCAAATTTGATGAGTTGATAGTAAGAATGGGCTGGATTTAATGTAGACTGTCTTATATTGTGCGTTTTGATTACACAATGCAAACCGAAACAGGAACAGTTCATTTCCTGACCAACTTTTACAGATATGGACATAATACATCTATAATTGTTCATGTTAAATGTTGTATTGCATGCTTTCCATCAACCGTTTACACATACAGATGGTTGACAATCTGAGGGAAAATCTTAAATGAAAGAGTGGAGAAACACGCAAATGCAAAAGTTCCCATGCAGGTTACACAGGGTCATTGACAATGACAATGCAATGAATCCTCTCCTTGAATTAATCACCCATTTGTAGATTTAGTTTTACTTTATTTTTCTAGTTAAAACATCACTTTAAATATATGTGTAACTCTAATTTTGTAGTAACATTGTTTTATTAAATTATTTACTAACTGAACTGACACTCTCATTTGATCTTTTTTCTTCTTTTTATCCACAAACGTAGCTTTTTCTTGTTAATGCAGTGTTGGCAGCTGCTGACCGCTAGCATACTTGCTTGTTCCACTGCTATCAAGATAAGATAAGATTATGATAAGATATACTTTATTGTCCCCAAGGGGGAAATCTTGCTTGGGCAATAGTTCTGCACACAGCTGCAATCCGTACAATAGAAAAAAGACATTACAGTTGTTTACCAAAGAAGAGACAAAAAAACATGTAAAAGGTTGTTTTTTTTGTCAGTGGTGGTCATGCTTCTAGTGACCAGCCCTGATGGTTCTTTGAATCCACAGGGAGGGTTGGATGAACTGGCCTGATGACTTCTTGATCTTTCAGGAAATTGACGTTCCAGAGAGACCTTTTTACAATACACAAATGCTTAAGGAGAAATAAACAACATCCATCCATTTTCCGTAACCTGCTTATCCAGTTAAGGGTCGCAGGGGTGCTGGAGCCGATCTCAGCTGTCAATGGGTGAAGGCAGGGTTCACCCTGGACAGGTCGCCAGTCTGTCGCAGGGCTGACATATAGAGACAAACAACCATTCACACTCACATCCACACCTACGGGCAATTTAGAGTCTTCAATGCACCTAAGCTGCATGTCTTTGGACTGTGGGAGGAAGCCGGAGAACCCGGAGAGAACCCACGCTGACACAGGGAGAACATGCAAACTCCACACAGAAGGTTGTCCAGCCCGGGAATTGAACCCAGGCCCCTCTTGCTGTGAGGCGACAGTGCTAACCACTACACCACCGTGCAGCCCGAAATAAACAACATGACTTTAATTATTTTGGTTTGTGAAAAACGTTTGCTTCTCTGAAAATCCTTTTTTACTGTTTGGAATCCACGAGTAGACAGGAAGTAAATCATTCTCAAAATGTGCAGCAAAAACTGGCTGTTTGGATATACAGAAGAAAAACTGAGTAGTTAGCATAATCCGCGCTGGCTGCCATTACTGAAAAAAGAAAAGAGCACCGCCTATTGATCAGAAATGTGAACTGCATTGACAGACAATTCAAGTCTGGAAAACATATCATTACCACAGATAGTGTTTGACTGACAGATGACAAAGTGAATTACAGAAAGAAAGAGTTTCGATGTTATGATGATCCCACAAATTACCACTTTAAAGTTTGACTTTGTTATAGCATCCAACAGCGCACTCAGATCCAAAATACTCCGGCTTGTCAAGAACAATATACAATATATCACAGTATATTCCTTTATCCAGCCAGTCTCATTCACTATAGAGGGAGGAAGAATTTGTCATCATTTTTGCACCTGTTCAGCTCCTCAGGTTTTAACTGGGTGATGGTGAAGCAGCAGTTTAGTTTTGGCAAACTATCTAACAAGAAATCCTACAAACGGTGATTCTTTATTTTTCTTTATTATTCCTGTGAGTGACGAAATCAGGTCAAATATCACTTGTGTCAGAACTGATGCCAATAATAGCAAAGTGGAGCCAGAGAGTCAATTCAAACGGTCTGCTGAGATGGAGCAGCAAAAACATCAAATATGATATTTAAAAGAGAGGTCCAAAGTGCAGATTAAATGCATGTGACAGGCAACTCTGGAAGATCCAGTGACTTGCTATTGTTGAAGCACTGACGTCAGAGATTAGAATGTTTGACTTTTACTCTGTGAATTCAAAATTAAATTTGCTTTAATTAATTTTAACAGCTGTGCACTGACATTTGACACTATGTTCTGGGTTCAGATGTGTCTGTTTTCTTTGCTTTCTTTTCTCTGTTTGGACCTCATCAAGACCGTTCCATGATTATCAGAAGTCAGAGATCCCCTAATGAAATGACCCAAAATATTTGGAGAGCCAAAGTATTCAAAATCAGAATAAATGAGACATTTCGGAACAAATACAAATATGAATATATACAGACCAAATATATAATATAACCATGACATTGTTACATATTAATATAATATTTAAAACTAATTTCATTACAATGAGATTTTTTTATGCAGCTTGGTTTTTTTCATTAATAGAGTTATTGCCGGCCATTTCTATTAAATTCAAGCATTTTTTATTTCAGAATGTACATTTTCCAAAGTCAGTTTTTATTTCTGTTTTAATTCATAATGACATTTTTCATCTCAGTCTTTGATAGACCAATAACATCATTTTGCCTGTTTTACAATTACAGACTCATGAAATAAACAACCACCAAATGCCATTATGAATGATATAAATGCTGAAATTAAATAAAAATGACCTGCATTAAAGAAAGCATTATGAAATATAATAAAATAGATATTACTCCATAATGATGAGCTGGCTTTGTTTAGGAAATGTTTGTATAATATATTGTATTTTTTAGAGCAGCAAGATGACATTTACGTTGTGTACCTTCAGCCCACTACACTTCTTCTATTGGAAAACTTGTACTGTAGAAGTGACATGTAGTCAGAGGAAAAGTACAAAACATTTGTCATTAAAAGTTTCATCATGAATATTCATGTATACATAACTACTAAATCGGATTTGAAAATCACATTTAAAGAAGCCCTCAAAACATAAGGTACTTCTTACATATTGTGTTACCTTAAAACAGCATTGAATCAAGAGTGAAGCATTAGTTAACTTTTGCATCCTTCAAACTATTCTTCTGTTCTTCATATTCAAGTTTGAATCTCAACCGTTTAAAAGGAATCAGTTGTTTGGTATCACTCCAGCGGTTTGCAAAACATCTGCATAATCTGAAACAGCAGTACTGAAGGTTTCTATTCACAAGATTTATACACTCATAATGACAAACAAATCATTTCATCAGTGAAAGAGGTGTTTCTTTGTTTCTGTGAAGCAACCCTAACGAGGGCCAGCGGCCCCTCAGGCATTACGGGAGCACACTAAAGCTTTGTTTCTCATAGTTCATCCCCTATGATCTCAGCTGTGTTTTAAATCACTAAGTGACAAAGTCTTCATGCAGAGAAAAACTGCTGTTGTACGGAGAAAACATGAGAGAATGATGTTCAAAGAGCACGTGACTGCAGGGGAATGAAGTCACTTTGTATGGAAGCTTCAACTGGCCACTTCCTGGTCTGTGGAATACATACAAAATAATCCATGCAGATGGAAAAAAATGTTATTTAAGACTATTTTCTTAAATAGAAATGATAGTTAAATATTTCGGTAAACGTCTTTATTTCCTTTTAAAGTTAGGCTAATTTATGTATCAATGACAGTACTTCTGTGACTCCCCACTCTGGGACAAATTAAATAATTTCCAAATACAGACCAGCAGAATGCAGAGCTGTTTTGCACATTGAAAATACTTAAAAAATTTGGACTGTTCAAACTGTTTTTTATTATAATCTTTATTCTCTGTGGCTGTGTAGCAACAAGGCTGTAAAGTTTTAACACTACAGACACAATTTTTACATATTCTTGTTCATCAAGTCGTTCTGTTTCTCATGGTCTGGTATTTAGTGAAAACTGAGCTAAGGTTTTAGGAGATTTCAGCAGTAGTTTGAGAGGTGTGCCTCAGCTTTAACTCCATTTAAAGCATATGTACCTGTGAGTCTCTTTGAAGTCATATTGCTATGGTAACCTCTGATGCTGGCAGGTGATTGAGCTAATTAATGCAGTTTGACACACACAGAGACGCAGACACATACACAAATGACTTGGAGATATTCAGGAAAAGGAATTGTTATAACTCCTGTCTGTCTGTCTGTCTGTCTGTCTGTCTGTCTGTCTGTCTGTCTGTCTGTCTGTCTCTCTATATCTCTGTGTCTCTGTTACTGTCTGTCTGTTTTTCTGTCTGTCTTTCTCTCTTTCTCTCTCTCTTTTTCTGTCTTTCTCTCTTTCTCTCACTGTCTGTCTGTCTTCTGTCTCCCTCTCTTTGTCTGTCTTCTGTCTCTCTCTCTCTCTCTCTCTTTTTCCTTCTCTGTGTTTGAATCTCAACCGTTTAAAAGGAATCAGTTGTTTGGTATCACTCCAGCGGTTTGCAAAACATCTGCATAATCTGAAACAGCAGTACTGAAGGTTTTTATTCACAAGATTTATACACTCATAATGACAAACAAATCATTTCATCAGTGAAAGAGGTGTTTCTTTGTTTCTGTGAAGCCTTCTTTCTCTCTTTCTCTCTCCTTCTTTCTCTCTTTCTCTCTCTCTTTTTCTGTCTTTCTCTCTTTCTCTCACTGTCTGTCTGTCTTCTGTCTCCCTCTCTTTGTCTGTCTTCTGTCTCTCTCTCTCTCTCTTTTTTCCTTCTCTGTGTGGCTATCTCTTTTTCTCTTCCTATCTGTCTGTCTGTCTGTCTGTATGTATGTCTTTCTATCTATCTGTATCTCTATCCATCTGTCTCTCTCACTGTCTGTCTGTATGTCTGTCACTCTCTCTCTCTTTCTGTCTCTCTCTTTCTGTCTCTCTTTCTCTCACTGTCTGTCTGTCTCTCTCCTTGTCTGTCTTCTCTCTCTCTCTCTCTTTGTCTCTTCCTCTCTGTCTGTCTGTTTGTCTATCTGTCTCTCTCTCTCTTTCTCCCTCTCTCTTACATTACATTACATTACATTACATTACAGTCATTTAGCAGACGCTTTTATCCAAAGCGACTTACAGGAAGTGTATTCAACATAGGTATTCAAGAGAACTACTAGTCACCAGAAGTCATAAGTGCATCTCCTTTCTTAAACAAGCATCTTAAAGCATAAACCAGAGCAAAAGTATAGTGCAGAGGCAAATTACTACGAAAACAATAATTGCAACAAACTAATACGAATGCAATAAGTGCAACAAACTAACGAATACAATAAGTGCAACAAACTAATACGAATACAATAAGTGCTACGAGGAAGGCTCAGGGTAGTACTTCTTGAAGAGGTGAGTTTTCAGCCTGCGCCTAAAGATGGGCAGCGACTCTGCTGTCCTGACGTCAGTGGGGAGTTCATTCCACCACTGAGGGGCCAGGACAGAAAAAAGCTGTGACCGGGTGGATCGGCCGCAGGGCAACGGGGCAACCAATCGCCCCGAGGCAGCAGAGCGGAGTGGTCGGGCGGGGGTGTAGGGCTTGACCATGGCCTGGTTACTCTCTCTCTTTCTCTAATCTCTGTTTCTCTATCTCTCCAACTCTTCCTCTCTTTCACACATAATTTCCAATTTTCAGTTTTCTTCAATTAATTTCATTTCAAGTGAATTCATATAGCCCCAATTTCATTTTTAACACTATCCACACAAATCACATGTCTAAGTCTTCAGCAGAGTCTTGGGATTCTCAAAATGAAGATATTAAATCAATATGACTTCCAGATTTTAACTCAGAGAGTCTTGTTCAGGTAGAACCTTCCCTGTGTTATCACCAATTATGGCCAATAGTGACTCAGCACTACTACTATTAATACTACTACTACAACTACTACTACTACTACTACTACCACTATTACTAATACTACTACTACAACAATTTCTTCTTCTAGTACTATTTCTGATTAGAATGTTTCTTCTACTAAACCACTGATACTACAGTTTAACAGTTCAGCTTCCATCTTTGCCAGTTTTACAATTCAACTACCAGGTTTTTCAACAGTGCAGTTCTTGGCTTTTGGGCTTTTTCAGGAAAGTCATTTGAAACTTCCACATTTTCAGCAATGCTCTGTGACTGTTTTCAGCTTTCAGCATTCCAACGCATTTTCTGCAGGAAATGCATTGTCTAGTATTATTTATGCGATTGGACATTTTTTTCAAATGTACTCAAATGAACCCCAAACTAACCCTAAATGAACCTCATTGAAACAGCTGTCTCAGAACTGTTAATATATGCAACGTTTTCGGGCAGTAGCAGCCACACAGTCAACATTTTCTAGTTAACCTTGCTATTGTGTAAAAAAGGAGTTTTGGCATCTTCACTCAACAGAACTCTGCTTAGGGGGGATCTCTGCTTGGTTTGATCACAGTCATGAGACCCTGAATGAGGATAATCAGTATCAGTTCAACATCTGGCATAGACAGAGACTGAGGAGGTTGGTCCTACACACACTGAGGAAATCAGTCCAACAAATGGAACACAACACAACACAAAAGTCAAGGACTTATCCTGCATGAATAGTAGTGAGCAGCTTTAAGCTTCAAGCAAAACATCTGAAAATGTAGATGTTTTTATGTATACCAGATGTCCGTGTGGGACTTAGAACAACTTGAAAATGATAAAGACAGAGAAACAAAGACAAGCAGCAACACAACTGATAGTCAAAGAGCTTAGGGTCACACTTTGCAGCATGTCACAAAGGGATTGATCGTGTCTCTACGATGCAGATCCACGTGTGGCGTCTCCTGCCACTCTGACAGACCTCCCTGCTGCACTCCAATACACTCGTGCACACTGTGGGCTGAAATCAGAGCTCTGTTAGCAAAGACAGCACGCTCACAGTTTTAGTACACAGGAGCATGCTGACATTTAGAGGCCAGGGTTTCAAACTTTAAAAACTAACACCTCAGACAATATTTTATAGTTTTCATACTGTCAATAATTGTGTTTATATTATAGATAAAGCAGCCCACATTTGCTTCTCATGTGTGTATCTGCTGCTCTCTAGTGGTAGATAAGCTGTCATTCTTCTTGATCTTGGTCTTTTGTCCCCATGGATAAGTCTGTAAGGCAGACTGAGTAAACCCAGCTTCCTCTGATTATATTAGTAGACCCTAACAACTACCTTAACCCTACTAGTATTTTAGTATATTTTAAAGCACGTGATTGGTGGGGCAAAACACAGCCTGGGAGGGGGAGTTCAGGCAACAAAAGTGTCAGAATAACATCTTTACTGCAGTTCCTTTAATACTTTTACTTACCAACAGCTAGCAGCAGCTCACAGACCTGATCCCCTGACCGGGCTGAAGTCTCTGTAAACAATAGGCCCCTTTCATTGGCCAGACTCTGTGCTTCCTGCATGATGCCATACAAACAAAAACAAAAACAGAAATTGCTTATCATAGATTCAAATGTACAGTACATGTGACTCTGCTTGTTAAATAGGGATACATTGAGATTAAGGAAGGTGATTTTTTTGGTGTGTGCGTACCTGCACTGAGACTTGTCGACCCTGCGCCAGATCCACCTTGTTGCCTACCAGCCATATGACAGTAGATCCTGGGATGTACTGTTTCTCAAGCTCTTTGAGCCACACTAGAGCTCTGACAAACGTTTCCTAAAGTGACAAAGACACACACAAGGATGCGATATTGAGCAAGCACAAGCCAAGACGAGACAAGACAAGTCACTTCTGTGGTCAGGTGTCTATTCCTTTTACCCTCTGGCTGACATCATAGACCAAGAGTGCAGCGTGGGCCCCTCTGTAGTAGAGCGGGGTGACGCTGTGGTACTTTTCCTGCCCTGCCGTGTCCCAGATCTCAAAGCGAAGAGTGACATCCTTCAGATAAACGGCCCGAGTCAGGTAGGCACCTAAAGGGGAGGCAGACAGCACGAGGATACCAGAGGGGATTAATTTGTTCACTGCTGAGTTTGGAGATGTTCCTGGTGTCAGTTACTTGTCAAACTTAAATATTATACAGCTATAAAACTATAATAAATATTAAGTTTAACATTTTGGTTCACAAGTGAGGGTTAGTGTCTGTAGGCTACGTTATTTAGCCTAGCTTAGCATAAAGACTGGAAACAAGGGGAACAGCTACCCTGGCTCTTTCCAAAGGTAATAAATATGCCTTAAAGCACCAATCAAGTCACTAGTTAACATATTATATTTTGTTTATTTACTCTGTACAAAAACTGAGGGGGTTTCTCCAAAGATGAACCGCTTCCTGCCAAGAGATAGTCCATCACATAACTCCTGTTAGACCACAAATTATGTTTTTACACTTTAACCATATTTGGTTAATCAGTAAAAATGTATTTTATTGTTATTAGGTCTACCATTCTTTATGCTAAGCTAAGCTAAGTTAGCTATCCTGATAGTAGCTTCATATTTACCTTACAGACATGTGAGTGGTATAGATCGTCTAATCCAACATTTCAAACTATTTTTTTAACTACTTTTCAGTCTTAATACATTTCACTCTGATATGTATCAAGTATTTCTATCCAAAGTTCTGAGTGTCATGAACTCACAGCCTATAGTAGGTGATGTACTCCTGAATTCATCCTTGCCAAATCGCAGTGCCAGGCTGGACTTTCCCACACCAGAGCTTCCCAGAAGAACCATCTTAACCCTGTGGGTCTGCACTGGTCCCCTCAAAATATCACTGCGGGGCCGGGCTCCTCCTGGGCCCCCTGGGAGCGTTTCTCCCATCAAATGTTCTCTTAACTCCAAAAGAATGAGAGAACACAGACGGACAACACAGAAAAAAAGTCTAAGAAGGTCCACAGGTCCTGATTTCCCCGCTGCGGGACTAATAAAGGATTATCTTATCTTATCTTATCTTATTCAGTTGTCTATTTCCTGTTAAGAAGCAACAGCTACTCCGAACGATATAGAAGAGTCAACATGTCTTCTCTGTTGTGAGTGTCTGAGGCTCTGCTTCACTTTGTGTTACAAGAAGTAAAAGTAAAACCAAAGTCCAGTCTTGACTTGTAAAAGGCCAGCAACATGTTTCACTTCCTTATAAACACCCAGTACTGGGCCATAAAAGTCTCCAGGCCAATCTGAGCTACAAATCACACTAACTTTATTATGAATTACACTCTGGGAGTTTTTAACGTATGCATTTCCTTTTCACTAAGCTATTCTATTTCAACTGCTATGTGTCAGATACAAACAGAAGCTGTCTATTCATACAGCTCAAACATTTAATAAAGAAATACAAGTTATTTCACTTTAATAGCATGCTTTTGACATAATTTCCTGTAACAACATTCCTAATTGTTGCATGGTGAAATAACTAGTGTATATCATTAGAAATTAGACACCGAAATGTTCCCTTTATTTGTGTTCATATATCTTAGGCTGCACAGAGTTTCTGCACAGACTGCAGTGTTGCTACCTCCTTGTATTACACTGTATTAACACAAGAGGGCGTCATTGCTGCATGACAGTCCAGTAGTAATGATAAAGGTTCAGTCTCACAGTCTATGAACGTGTGTCTGTGTTAAATTGATCCTTGGAAATACTTTTGTGAACTATTTCCACCTTTTATTTGGATTTTCAAATAAAATTAATTGGCATTCTTATAGGTTATTTGCAAAAAAAACAACCAACTGGCCCAATTAGCACCACAGAAAACATATAATACAAAACTATTCGATTTTTTACTCATAATAATAATAATATAATCGTGTTTCTGTAAATCAATAGATGCAAAACAAACATATACGTTTTTGAAGTTCCAAATGATACACTAATATGATCTTGCATTGTGCACATTCAAACTGAGGTATTGTTTATCTCTTTTAGAAACTCCAGACTGCTTTCAGAGTTTGCTGGTTATCGTTGAGAGAGTGCACAGCCCATGCAGGAGCTGTGGTTCCTGGCTGAAACTCAACCCCCGAACATGTTTGGGTTCCCCGTCCAGAGGTTGATGCCGCCTTCAAGTGCTCTGCGTAAACTCGGGGCACTGAAATAACAGACGGTGCTTTACTTCGGGTCTAAATAGGTGTCACAGGAAAAGTCTAGAATGACGATGTTTTTAAGACTATAGAAAGAACACGTAGAGATGAAGCTTTTTGGGGGAGCTAAGGCTTGGATCATATTTCTGTAATGTAAAGGAACACATTTTTCTAGACTCCCCAAACATGTCACCCAAACAAACATTACACAATTCCACTGACTGTCCTCTGAAGTATTAATCCATGTATTAATATTAGAGTTATGCAAGAACAATTTAAAGAAATATTAAGTATAGAGATAGTTTAAGCAAGTATATACTTGTCTATAAGTAATAGTATCCGAGTATTGATTAAAGATATTGGGTAACATATGCAATTGACCAGCGTTTCCATTGTATCCCATATGTCCGACATCACGTAAAGGCATCTTGATCGAGTACAGGCTTTGAAGTTCGTCAGTGTGACAGGTTCGAGCGTCTTGCTGTGAATCCGTCATAAGATAAGATAAGATAAGATAATCCTTTATTTGCAGGCTTACAACAGCGTAGAGTAAAGTGCACACAAGAGACATAGTAGAAGAAGACAAGCTAAAAAATAAAATAAAACAAGTATTATAAATAAGCAATAAAAAAAACAGTAGAAAAAACAACAATAACTGAAATATTATATTTACAGACAGAGAAAAAACAACAACAACAACTATTTCAACTATTTTTAACTATTATTGCACAGTGTAATGTGTAATGTATTGCACAGGTTTTTATTGTCATGTAAGTGCAGTATAAGTCCTTTCCTTTTATTGTGCAGTATTGTCATATAAACACGAGGCAGTTTAAAAACATTACACATGGTTGTTAAGCTACAGTTAGAGTTTATTTGACAAATGTCTGTTTTTAATATATATATGTATATATATAAGATAAGATAAGATAAGATAATCCTTTATTAGTCCCGCAGCGGGGAAATTTGCAGGCTTACAGCAGCATAGAGTTAAAGTGCACACAAGAGACATAGTAAAGAAAGACAAGATAAAAATAAAAAAAAAAAAAAAAAAAAAATAAAATAAAAAACAAGTATTATAAATAAGCAATAAAAACAGTAGAAAAACACAATAACTGAAATATAATATTTACAGACAGAAAAAAAAACTATATTAACTATCCATAGTATGACAGACGGTGAGAAGCTCTAGTGAACAGTCCCGACTGAATGTGCCATTAAACGCATCAGAAGCACACGTGGGGAGACGCAGACTGAGCCAGACTTGGTCGAGTCTCTGCGTCGTGCCAGAAACACAGGAAGAAGTGTAACAAACCCTAAACGGATGTGTGACAATGACCCACGCTGTGAACGCGAACAGACGCGGTTTTGTTTCAGCTCCTCTCCTTCTACTTTGATATTCTAGCGACGCAGTCAGCGCACCAGGATATCTTAGGTCAGGTCGCCTTACTGCTCTGTCTGGATTATTCGGTGCGCCTTTTTTTTGGACCACAACTGTGACTTATATCGACAGTGAGTGGATAAAGTATTTGAGAGAACATGGGGACTCAGGGCACGGGACGGAAAAGGTCCACCAAGAAGGAGAGGTCGACGGCAGAAGACGATGCCCTCAATCTCATAGCGAGAGAGGTGAGTGGAGAACTTTATGTGATCGAAGCCTTTCCTTTCAGGTCGGTCAGTAAGATCTGACCCCAAAACCTACTCACTAACGGATGGGTTTCATTAGTTAGTTGGGAGTTTCATGTCCAAAATCATAATTTATCCAGAATATTCCCCAGTTTAAATTCACTTAGCAAGTCTCCACTGACAAAAATAGCCCTCCACTGTGTGTACCCATTACATTAACTGCGAATTTCATCACTTCCTTTGGGCTTATTGTCCATGCTTTTGACTTTATAAGGTAACAGATTACACTGACATCATCGCTGTCGGTTAGCCCTTAGGTTTTAAATTGTTTTTTTTTTTTAATACAGTATGAAAATGAACTTGTAGGGACTTGAAAAACCGCTTGATTACAGTAGTTAAAATGAGGTGTTTCCTGGTGACATAGTTGCAAGCAGGGTGTGTTTTTTTTTTTTTTTTTTTAAAAGTCTTCTTTTGGTTGATCCATTAACTGCTTAAAAAAATAATTAACAAGTTGAAGAAGATTGGTTTTCTGTGCAAAAGTGCATAACTAACACAAATATAAAAAGATTGCTGTCAGGCAACTAGGTATATGCTCAAATACAAAACACACCTAAATGGTTTTTTTTTAAATAAAGGAGTATCCACTTTACAGGAACATAAACCGTTAAATTGATCAATTATAACCACAGGTTTGTATATATGCAAGGCTGTTTATCTCTTCAGTGTGATGAATCAACAGGGCTATGCATTATATTCAACACAGGGCCAGTGTTGGCGGATATATTGGTAAACTGATGTATCGTTCTATTAAACAATAAGGAAAAAAATGTATCGCAACATTATTGTATTGTAATTATACCCTTAGACAATCACTTCTGGTTATGGTAATCATTGTGGAAAGATCTATCTGTGCTCCAGACTGCATAGAATGACTGTGTCAGATTTTGTTTTTACCATCAGCTGATGAAAAAATGGTTTTCAGTACTGTAAGAAATAGACCTTTCATGTGCCAACCTGTAGGAATTGTTGTGCTACCCCTCAATGATGCTGGCAGCAGTTACACACGGTTCTTTCTAACGGGCGCTGAAGTCATGTTGTGACAGGTTCACACCGTTTCAAGGTCTCTAATCTCTTTATTGTGATGCGTCTGGTGTAGGATAAATGAATGTTTTGTGGTAGGAATAATAACCCTGTGTGTCGTCAGGACTTAAGCCAGCCTCTTTTGAAGTGTGACACCCTCCACGCTTTTGTCTGCACTTGGGGCCCTAGAGGTGTGAAACACGGGCAGAAAATCATTATTTGGGTTTTGATATCAAAGTTAAATGCCAACCATGTACAGAAACCCAAGCTGAGTCTCACAGTCGCTGTTATAAAGCAACCAGGGCTCCCACGCGTCATGGAAAACAGTCGACCAATTTCCAGTCATTTTTCACTAAGTTCTGGAAGGTCTTCCACCATAGCGCCCCAAAACAGACATTATTGCCATCCCAAAGGGTGAAGTTACGTTCAGGATCATATTAGCGTTCAAATGATGAGTTTATGGATGAGAGTATTTTGATCATGCTGCTCTTGGTAACCTTGTGGAAATCCCCAAAGTCACATCCCATTGTAGCACATGCAGTTTGGATGACGATAAATAACGTTGATTTCTTTACAACCTCACGATGGTAAGTTGGTCAGCTTGTTTGGTTCAGTTCAGTTGTTGACACGCTTGCTAGCTTGTTTTTCTCAACACCTGCAGATGTGTTTGCATTATTCTATGATCAGTTTGTCATCATTTCTAAACATTTAAGAGATGATTTCACAGGTCAGTTAAAGCCATAGAGTGCACAATCTTTAACATATTAGTGTATGGGGTGATCCCTGTCTGTCACTGGCCAAGTCATCACGGAACAATCCTGGAAAATGATTCCTAGAGAACAGTGGGAACCTTGGCATCATTGTGCATCTTTCTTTGAATACGTTATATCTGTGAGATGCTGAGCAATGAACACAGGGTGTCCGGTTTATTTCCTGCACAATGCTTCTACAAATAAATCAACATGGATGCTGCAGCAGGTTACCCAGATACATTTGAGTTTTTCTTACAGTGAGGGGATGAGCATTAAAACATGAACGCCGCCATTGCCCCGATTCAGGGCCGGCTGTTTGGGAGGAAGTTGGGTCTGTGCTAACCCAACCCGGATGTTGCATCAAATTTGCATGTCACTCTTAACTGACACACACTCTGTTGGCGTCACTTCTCAGCTGCTATAGCTGTGTAAAAGGCCTACCGAGGTTTGGCTGTTTTGAGTGTTGTCTTTTCTTAACTGCTTAGCTGACTATTTACACAGCAGCGCTAGTGTATCTGAGGTTGCACATTCCTGTGGCTGGCCATCGTTTCTCCTTGTAGTCTGTTTGCAGTGGTGGGAGGCTTAGTGTTGAGGAGTTTGAGTGCGCTCACTCACAGTGGGTTGGTTAGTCAGCAGATGCACAATAAACAAACAGTAGATTCTCCTTCTTGTGTGTAGTGATGCCAAACTCCAACAATTAAAACTCTTAATTCTGGTCAATGCTCTATCACATCTGTGCAGTAAAGAGAAAGTCTGTGCCTTTAAGGAGCAGAGGGGGTCAAGTCCCTCACTGGCAGTCCTCTTGACAGGATGGTATGTCAGCCCTGATGAGTTGGCCCGTTCTGCAAAAGAGTTTTAAAAATAGACGCTCCTGAAAGATCAGCTGTTGCTGCACCCTAGTTTTAGATTTGGTCTGTTGGAGGGGGATGGGGATGGAGGAGGGGGGGGGGGTGTAGCTCACCAACTGGCCATCCCACCAGCACGGAAAACAGCACGTCGCTGCATGGAATCATTTGGCACTGCTGTAGAAAGCTGGTCTGTGTAGAGCAGGAGGTTGGAGAGTTTGTAGTTTAGCCTGGTGTTTAAGGTGTAGGACGTGGTCCATCAGTGTCACGTTGCTGTACATGTCCCTACTCTAACTCCCCTCAGTATCACAGGGCTCAGGCAAGCTGTCAGTACTATAAACCGGACTCAGCTTGGGCCAAATGGGAGAAGACCACACAGCAGGAAAAGAATGTCGGCACAGAATGCCAGAGCTTTAGTAATTCTGCACTTTAGGGAGTTCTCTCCCTGCCCATGTCAAACTGTTGTAAACATTAATTAGTAGCATTAAGTTAGCATACAGTAGCTGACCTTCACTGCTCTGAATTATTACAGGGCTTTGCTGAATGCTCAATTCTGGTCACGGCATTCCACGCTCTGTTATTTCTTTACAGCAGACCGCTGCTATGGACAAGAGGACAATTTGGTAAAAAAAGGATTAATCAAATCCCCACATGCTAGTTCTTGCTGCTGGGGATTCCAGCTTGTTTATGTACTTATCTATATCAGTCCATCACAGCTACATTTGTGCCTTTTTTAAAGTGGAATTGTCCGTAATTCAAGTTAAAATATAGATATGTCCAATGTTCTACATATAACAGAGCTCCTTTGGTGAAATCATTTCTCCTATGTTCTTTATGTAGTAAGGAAGCTGGGCAGATACCACCATTGTATCACTATTGTGAAAAAAAAGTAAGTAAAGTGTGTAAAAGTACAAAACACATTAGATTAGTTACCAAATGTACAGTAGATCTCTGTAAGCTAACCTTCTGGGTGTGGTGTGTCCTGTAAACCACAATTCCATAGTTAGAAAATGAATGAGAGAACAGTTGAGCTATGATGGTAAGCCCACCAGCTAGCGACTAATTCCACCACTCATTACACAAAACACAGTATCTAACAGAAGCTTATCTAGTGTGCAGGTTATATTAGGACAGTCCTATCACTGGAAAGGATTGTTGCTAGACAGAAAGCTGACATTGACTCAATGAAGGACAGATTAATGGGTACACCATAAACTCCCACTGAAAAAAAATCAAATACAGCCTTGTACAAGTCGTGGTTACCTTAAGTACCACAGTGTATTATGTCAGATAGTGATTATCACAGTTATTATAGCTGCTCTGG
This sequence comes from Anoplopoma fimbria, assembly GCF_027596085.1. Classification (NCBI taxonomy): domain Eukaryota; kingdom Metazoa; phylum Chordata; class Actinopteri; order Perciformes; family Anoplopomatidae; genus Anoplopoma; species Anoplopoma fimbria. The sequence goes on along the minus strand of NC_072464.1, from coordinate 2,757,402 downwards.
ATTTTGGCCTGAGTCAAACTCTCCCTTTCTGGAAGCTTCTGGTAAAGATTCAGTCCCAGTTTAAATTACACCCAGCTCTATGTGTCATAATGTAAACCTAGCTGGGTTTGTTAGTCAGCACCTGCTCGGCTCGTGATGGCTGTTTTAAATTTAACTTGACAGCACCCCTCGATTAAATATTGACTAGTAATTTAAGAGTTATGTTCCAAAATGTCTCCCATGTATTGGAAAGTCAAAACAGAGAAAAATAGTACATTACAGTCAAAGTTTGTACTACTCACACACTGCAGATACTCCCATTCTTGTTTTGTTGCTGCCAATAACACTGCAATATAAGATAAATGTAAAAGTCAGTCATCTACAATCATGCTTTGTTAATAATGGAGCAGCTTCAGGTTGTGTATGGTAAAATTACAAATTCATCTTTTAAACCCAACCTGTTCCACAGGTGGTTTATTACTACACAGCCAGGTTGGATGGCCAAGCGTGGTTTAGACATAGAGACATTTGTTTAATTGGGTTCAACACATAGAAGAGAACACAGCAACAAGAAGTTTCATCTGACATGTCAGCGAGTGTCGGTGGAACTCCAGGTCCTATTTCAATCACGCAAGTGGAAAGTGGTCGGAGCACGGACTGTGTGGGCATCTACAAGTGCACCTGCTGTTTCGGTTCACATGTTCATCAGCCCAAAGTGCACAAGGGCTGAGTGAAATGTAATAAAGATCATTTGGTGTGGTGATTAACAAATACACATCACGGGTCTCATCGCTCTGGAACTGTGGCATGACGCGAACACACGACACTGCAAGTCTGCTGCCAGAGGAAGATAGTGTGTTGTTATTTTCTGACCGCTTCAATCATTCTACCTCAGTTTTTGGCTTTAGCTCACAGCACCAATGTGCCCATAGAAGTAGAATAGGAATGTCTGTTCTACTCCTATTCTATTTCTATTACTGTGCCGTGGCGGAAGACTGTTTGTGCCGTTGTGCTTTAAATCTGACTCAAGTTCAAATCTTACGTGAGCAGCATTGATAGTTGTTGAAATATATTTTGCCAAATCCTTTAAATAGACTGACAGATCAGTCAACATCATCACTAGGGATGCCCCAATAGAGACCTGGGCTCTGGGTATCAGACGTATCATGTATAAGACGACATCAGGCTTGAATTAAACATTGCTTTACAAACTTTGTAAAACAATGTGAAAAATAAATTACATTAATATTAATATACTTCATTATTTATTAAAATAATGAACCAGATTGGCCTGTTGCTACCAGGCGGCAAGCTCTGATTCTGCCGAGTGAAGCCAATGTGTAAGTATCTTAAAACTTGCTTTGAGTTTATGGTCTCAATCTCTAGTTTCAAGTCTTCTTCAAGACAGACAATATCGAGGATTATGCTTTAGGGCGGGCTATTGTGATGGACCGGTTGCTGCCGTTACCAGAGCCGTACACAGTGTCTCTATGTCACTCCTACGCATTTCAAATACGGTAACTTCTGTTCATTGGTTGTGAAAAAACAACATGGCGACGGCCGTATTCCGAGATGGCGACAGGGAAATCGCCGAACTCTACGCTTCAGAACTTCAGCCCACAAATTAATAGGTGACGTCACGATGACTAAGTCCGCTTCTTATACACAGACTAAGATTGCCACCAATACCCGATCCAGCTGTTTGAGTCAGTATGGGACCAACATCGGTGTCTGTATCGGTGCATCTGTAGGCCCCACTGTTAGCCGGGCATCCTAAACCTCACTGGGTCTGCTGTGATAGTCAGGTTGCAGTGAAACACACACACACACACACACACACACACACCTCCGCAGTGTAGACGCTCGCAGGGGTTTGACATGGAAGACATTTTTAAATGTTTTTTCTTTAATATGTCTGTCGAGAAATGTTTGTGCTGGAACCTGTTGACAGTGTTGATAATACCAGCCAGGTTTGGCCTTTCACAGATACAGTGAATTTGACAGCATTTGCTCCACAGACATTAGAAGATGGACAAGAGGGTGGCCTTTATTTTATACCACAAGAACAAAATGGACAGATCTGTGTGTTGTACCATAATGGTATATGACTATGTGTACATAAATACTGGTCTATCTAAATAAGCTGTAAATAAACAATATTAGGCCACCAATTTGTAATAACCTGCCCATAAACTACAGAGGAAAATTAGCTCTCTAGCTAACTGTGGCACTTTACATTGAGGGGGAAACTGAAATGATTAAATTGCACTTCCATGGTTAATAAATCAATAAGATAAATATTCCTCCTCCCACACAATCAGGTGATTGATAGGATAACTGTTGTATTTAGCCACAGACTTCAGGTTTCTGTTGATGGTATGTATTTTCTGCGTGAGATTGAGGGGTCAGCCTACACTGGGGATTAAGTCTCCAGGTTGGTGCTGGTTGGTTGTCAGAAGCTCAGTGGAGCGTCGAAGAGAACTGAGTATTAAGAGTGGATTAGTCTGGGGCTTGGAGGCGAGGAAGGGGAAGCCCACCACACAATCCCCTTTTTCATTCTTACAGTCATCTGGAGAACAAGCAAGTCCCTCATGTAGACACAGCCACGTTAATCTTTAATGCCGGAGACAAGCAACACACATTAACGGCCAACAGGAAAAATCTGCTCTGAATAAATAGTCAACTTTGGCATCTCTACCCGGATGCGGATCTAATGTCTTTGAATGTTTTTAATATGCTTCACCTCCAAACAAAGCACTTTGAGATTCCTGCACTCGCCTGGGCGAATCAAACAGCTGTGCCACCCAGAATATGTCTGGAGCAGATTGACATTTTCCAGTGAACACCCATTATGCCATGAAGTAATTAAACAAACATTTTATGGTCCAAACAAATTACATGTGTATTTCCTGATATGTGTATATACACAAACCACCGGCTTCAGTTGGGCTCGGCTTGTCTGACTCACGTCTCCTTTAAAGGAAGTGGTGGCTCTGCATGCCCTGGCTTCCTCTTGATGACATCATCACATGCACAGCCCTACAGATTGTTATCACAAACTCCTTCCTGTTTGTTCACCACGGCTGAGTTTTTTCCACAGTTTAGGGAACAGTGGGGGGGGGGCTCAGTGGGGATTGAGTGCAGGTAATATAAATTATCAAATCGGGTACATCAAGGGTGGGGGTGCACTCATAGAATTTGATGGCGAAGCAGATTGACCAAGCAGTGTTGATCCTTCCAGCAAGTAGAAGTAGGGCATAAGCAAGACAAATAGGTCAAACACTTCAAAGTATTCTTAAAAGAAAGAAGTTCCCATGGGACCAAAGTAGCAGTGGGACGCGACAGCCACTACTGATGAATTTATTAATGCTGTTGTAAATCTGCTTTCTAAAGTTTTCATTAAAGAGTTCAAATCTCTTTCAGCTTGGCAAAGTTTAGCCTGTTGCTCATGTGTTTTAAACAACACTTGATAGCCAGTTGAGTGCAGGCACTGTGATACCACTCCTGACCACAAGGCGGGGTTACTAATACAGACACGTTGTCAGATTATGACATTTAAAACCTGTTTAAATGTTGTGATAATTTATTGAAAACATATATTCTGATAAGTTTCTTGAACGTTTTCTCTATAATTACACACATCAGGGCTCAACACTAACTTTTAAAAGTTGTGGCCAGGCTGAAACGGAAAATATGGTTGTCATTTTTAGTAACATAGAATATTGAAAATGTATGTTTATTGGGATGCATCTTTGCAAAATTTTGCAGTTTATTGTCCCTTTTTTTTTTTTAATGTATTATGATGGAAACCAATGTCCAAGAATAGATTGAATTTGATTGCCAAATTCTCGAAAATGGTTGTCAATTGCAACCATTTTCATGCATGGTCTCCTTTTTTCCCCTTTTAATACAGATTTCTATCACATTACATTCATTTGGTTGCTTTCGTTCAAAGCACCATCAATAATGTAGTGCTGCAGGAATGAGTCCTAAAACCAGGAAAGCATTTTTGCTCTTTCGGTTCCCAACTGATTTTTTATTATATGCCCGATATAAGGGCTTCAGTTCACACAGGCATGAAATATTTAAACGTTTTGGTTACAATATATAATACGTCAGTATGTGCCCATTCTGTGAATTTTGAAGCTTTTAATGTCTTGAAAATCGTCCCGCATTAATGCAAGCAGGGTGCTGTTTGTCTATAGCCTAAATATAGCTTTTTACTTGGCTCTATTATGCTTTTCCACTTTTTCCCTCTCCTTTATGTGTTGTATATATTTTTGTACATGTAAAAGGTCCGTAGAGTGTAAAACCTGAAGTCCAAAAAAAGGAGTTACCCTCCCCCTAAGAAGCTCCTGAGCTGCCTGAAACGGCTCCATTGAATTATCTCCTTCACTTCTGTAACTTTATGAGCTCATAATGTTACGGAAGTAACGTAAAATTGCTTCCTGCTAGTTTGGCCCTCAAACAACAAAAGAGAGAGACAGAGTTCACAGACACCATGGTACAGTGGTTATGAAAGCAGTCTCTCACCCAGGTGGCCAAGTTTCAAATCCTGTTGTGACCCACTGTGGAATTGTTAAGCGTAGGAGGGAGAGGTTTTGGAAATATGAAACGTTGACCAATCACAACAGAGCTGGCTAGCTGACCAATCAGGACAGACTTTGCTCTCTGGAGAGAGGAGCAAGCGCTACAACGGAGCATTTCAGAGAGAGGGTGAGAAGAGGTGCTGCAGGACAGCCAGGATGAGAAAAACAAGGAGGATTATGAGCATTAACGCATGTAAACGTGTTGTAACTGTAACTTGAGATAAAAATATGCACCCAGAAAATAGCATAATAGGGCCTGTTTAACACTTAAAAAATGTGGTGTTAAGTTATTAATGTCATCTTGCTGAGCAAAATATAAACTTGTGCATGCCACAATCAACAGCTATCTTCAGAGAGCTACAGTGCAAGTTCTTGAAGTGTTTTCTTATAAGCAATGAGATGGAAGTGCTAGCATGGGGAGTAGTATCAAAAGTTAAATTGTCACCCGTCGTGAAGAGGGGTGGTGTGGGAATATATCCTTCTCTATTAAGATGTAGAAATCGCTGAAGTACTCACTGGGACGAGTAGAATGAAGTGTAAATTCCCTGGATCCCTGAAGTCACAGCCCGTCACAGTCTCCTTTTACTAAACCTAGTCAAGGTACCTGTAAGCAAGGCATGTAACCTCTCCTACTTGGCTGTCATTGCTCAGAGGAAAGGGAGTAAACAATATTTGTTTAAAGTGTGTGACCCCATGCATGTAGTGTAAAGTAATAAATCATCTTTTGTCACAGAAATGTCTTTCTGCAACTGATATCCTGTTGTTTACTGCGCTCACAGAGCTGCATTGTATAAATTCCTGTGAGGCATAGCTTTCTCAAAAAGTCAGAAAGTCAGAGTTGCAACATAAGCTGTTGCTGCCTGAAGCACCATTTTCAGGCTACAAGAAGCTTCCTATTCCCACAAATAAAACAATTAGGGCCTCACAGTGTGTAACTAATTGGAAACATGTGAGTACCAACAACCAAAATATCTCTAATGACGGTCCTATAGACCCTTTTACAGCCAACGTCATGATTAAGGCACAGTGTTAGCAAGAGGCAAAACAGAGGAAAAACTGCCAAATCGCCTCACAGTAGTGTGCTAAAGTTACACATCGTAGATGTCATCTCGCTGTGCTGTTTGGTGCCAGATTCAATATTGCATACATTTGAGATGATGGAACTACATTTCAGAGATGGAGAGAACATTTTGCTTAGTTTAGCCTTTTGCTAACCTCCACTGCAGCACACTCGTGCAGAAGGTTAAACTATTAGAGAGATGGCCCACTGTTGGGCTTATTTTCTATAACCAATGCAGCATCAAAGTGGTATGAGCAAGCTAACTAGCGGATGACTGGCTTCTTAGCTAGTTTTCTAATTACGCCTAATGTGGCAACATTGTTTACATATAATGATCTGAACAAAATGATCACTTATCTAGCGATAGCAATGTGCTTTTCTACGTTGTTCTCATTAAGCAGCTGGCTACCTTGCTCTGCGCTAGGAGAGCAGACAGGAGCTCCGGAGACTTGCTAGCTTACTAGCCAGCCGTCCTGTCGTATTGGTTATGTTCAGTTTCTCAAGTAACACTCGTGGTGTTGGAGAGTGAATGTGTGTACATATTTGTTTTATTAATGGAAAAACAAGCAAATAAAACTGGCTAGCGTGTTCAAACAATTATTCTCCCTCCTCCCAGGCTCTGCCCACAAAAATACGTCATGTTTACTAACGTAAAGTGGTCTTTACAGTACATTACAATCTTTATGTAGTAAGACCCACAGTTTCTTGAAAGGAATGCATGAGGATTTTCTACTAATAGTAATTCCCTGTCTGGGCATGAAACACTTTGTTGGCACTTCAACATTTGAATCTCAAGAAAATCCTTCACTATGGGGGAAACTTTTTCCCCCGACACTGTAATGTGGTTTCAACGGTTTTATTGCATTTCTTAACCTTTTTAAAACACAGCTGCTTCACTTGATTTCTATTTTTAGAACTCCCTGGAGCACAATATTTGTTTTACTCCCGACATGATGAAGCCCTCTCAGCTAGTTTGTTAGCAGTGCTCAGAGCTCTACAGCTGTTCAGTGTGTTTGTGGTGCAACCTGAGGTCGAGAGTGAGTGGGGGCAGACAGGAGTTTCTCCTTGAGTAACCAGAAGTCAACGGTGTTTCATGAACATGCAGGGCTAAAGGATGAGTCTGTATGGATCTTTGTCCGGCTAGAAACTTTGACAAGGAGGGACTAGTGCCTATTGATGCACAATCATCACTTTGGAAAGGATCAGTAAGAAATTAATTCCGAGATATCCTAGTCTTTAACGGAAGGTCTGCGCACTAGTTTCTTTTTTGCAGCTTCTACAGTCTTCATCATTGGACAGAGTTTGCTCAGGAAAAAAACTAGTGTACTTTGAATTGCTTTTTTCAAACTAGTTTTCAAGAATGAACTTTCATGCTTAATATCCCTGATGAGGGGTCACTGCGATTATAAAAACCATATAAACCAGTTGAAAAATGAACATTGAGTTGGGATTGTGTCACAAACCCACAATTGACAAAAAGTCAAGAATCAACTTTGATACATGTGTTTTAATAATAATTTCCAGTAAAAATAAAATACAATAATAATAGATTTTTGGTATCATGAAATATAGACATTGGCATCAGCCTCACTTTATTCCTACCATACACTACAACCCTTTGGAAAGAAAACATCTGAAGACAGTATGTCATGAGTCATAGAATTTTAATCCCGGACTTTTAGATTATAATATAATAAGATTGTGCAAAGACTTGGGATCTCTTTGTAAGACTTCCTTTTCAGATTATTTCCCATCCTGCCCCTTGTGGAAATTTACATTTAGAAAAACTGGTCTGGCCTCTGCTGCCCTTGTGTGTAAAGTGGCTTGGGCTGGAAAAACCACCCAAAAATAAAAAGGGAAGACACCGCAGAATGTTGGGCAGTTTCTCCTCCTTTTCCACGGTGCAAGACAAACCAACTTGTGTCCTTTCCCTGTCTAACCGGTTTGCTGCTTCCTGTTTGGTGATGGAGAGAGCGCACCTATTGGTGGTTGATGACGTTCACATAATTGAACTTCACCATTTGCGTGAGCCCAGTAGATTTTCACGGTTGGTGTCGTGTATTTTTCTTTGTGAGCAAGAGAGTTTGTAAAGGTTTGGAAACAAAGGCTTGATTTATCCATTTATCCAAGACGTCCGTTCAGTTGACTCACGTCTGTGGCTTTAATAGTGTGAGCTGAGCGTTCTAGCAGCCACTCCCTTTTTAAGCAACATCTGGGAGGTTTATAAGGTTATGCAAAGAGGAAACAAGCGTTTTTTCCAGTAAGTCATCATGACCTTCAACTGGATAACAGGCACCCTGTTTGTATCCTACGTCATTTAAATCATCTGAACCGCTTAGCTGGTCAGAAATCAAGAGTCATTTCTGTGTGCTCTCTTTGTCCGGCCCATCAGCACCCACGGTCATTAAAATACCCGGCCATTTTGGTTCATGAAGGCTGGCACTCAGGGTGTGGGAATTCAGCTCACTGGAGACATGAGTCATACCAGAATGGCATTTAGATCTGGTGGGACGTGAAGACAGGACGCCCTTATAGATTATCAGGAGACACAAGGGTTCAGGCTAACAGAAGCCAGGCCAATAGGTTTGTCCTTTGCGGTCACACACACTATATGTAGGGCTGAAAAGTCTTATTAAAAATCACTGTATAGAATCAATAAACAAAGCACCAGTCTTTTAATTTGGATTGCATAAGGTTTTGTGTGCAGAAAAAATGTAATTCTTCATGTAATAACTTTAAGGAGGTATGACACTATATGTTGTGTTTTTAAAATCAGAGCAGCATTAGTTAGTAATTCATTTTTTTTAATTGACCATCTTGAAGGAAAACAACACCTTTATAGTTTTGAAATGTGAAATAAAGTGTTAAATGTAATTTTGGGCTTCATAACATAGCTCTTGCTTGATAAAACAGCAAGTCAGGACTACGAGTACGGAGGAACTACACTCTGTTACATAATCCACCTTTACACAATATGTTTGAAATCAGCCTTCCTCTAAAGAATTCTGTTTTTTTCCTTCTTTTGTCAGCATCCATTTTTGCAATGAACTAGCTCATTTGCTCTCAGGAGGACAGTCACCCTGTTGAAATAGTGCTGAATTAGAGCAGGTTTGATGGAACCGGAGAGCATGTGGGTCAGTATAAATAGCTGTAGAGGAGGAGGAAGGATGATGTGGGATTCTGTCTTTTGCCCTATTTAGATGCATCGGTCTGATTAGAGGCCTACAGTACACACTCGTAGGATCAATATGTGTGGACACTCAGATGATCCAGGATTCCACTCACTCCTCACTCACAGTGACTGACATAATGGTGTGTTTTGATAACTGCAAGAAGGTACTTTCTTGAAAGAATTGTATTATAAACAGCAAACTTCAAGTTTTTGAAGTAACACAATGTTTGCACAGTATTAGTCTTGTCGTTTCTAGTTGGTTAATAAACCAGTTGGGCGAAGTTTTGACGCTTCAAGGAATCTTGGGTGGCGCCCGGTAAGTGATCCACCTCGGAGGGGAATGCTGACTCGACACTTTACTTTTGTTGTTGACATTTTCGAACTTTTTTGGTTTCTAAAATAATAGTAATCACAATTACTGTTGGAGATTATTTTGTTCATAATTGAATAATAGCATTGGTCCTCAGGTGTGCAGATTACCGAAAAAGAAGGGACTGTTTGTGCAGGTTGTTTTAAGAGTCATTTTCTAGTAAGTCTGTTGTTAAATGCTTCTGTTGTCAAAAATGAACCCAAGTGTGTGTGTTTTTAAGCATACAAAGCACTCCCACCCAGTAAAGAAGGTCTAAATGATGAAATCTTTCACACCTCTTAGTTTCAACAGGGTTTTGATGTGCTGCTTCACTCAGACTAGTAATCCTGAAACTAGCAGTACAGAGACTGACTGACAGTTTACAAGGTGGCATGAACACAACTTTGCACATGATTTATAGGAGGCAGGAAAGTCTGAATGCTCACTCTTCCGTTTTCACTGGCTTTACATTTATTTTTGCACCAGTCATGCTGGACTAGTAGATGTGATCTACTAGTATATTTTACCTTAGCTGAGACCAGCTAAAAAAAGGCCCCTTCCTTTTACTCTGACGTTTCAATGACTCACAGAACTTTGGCGCAGCATTTCGAAGCGCTATATTCATCCACATTTTTCGTTTTGTGGTGTAAATGTCATGCCCTTTTATTATATATTCTGTTGCCTTTGCTGAATTATATAGTCGCATCCTGATCAGGTCACAGGGTGCTCCAATAGACAATCGTTAACAGCTGATATTCATTCTAAATAGTTTGGTTGGTGGTCTCTGTGGCTTAACAGAGGAGCCGATCAGATGCCCTATCGTTTGTGAATTAAACATTTTCAACACTCAATTGTCTCTCTTTAATTCCCCCTGAGAGTTAAGAGTAAATAGAGATAATTGATGCACCTTTATCCGGTCCAAATAAGTTGACTGCTGTTATTAAACCAATATTGTACTTAGTACGGCCTACATTACTACACTGGGTTTGGACAAACTGCTTGCGTTGTCTTCAGAATATTCTCCCAGCCATTATTGTAAGTCATGTCACAGTTTAAACAGAGGATCACAGAAGAGGTGATGGCAGAATGTGAGAAACATTATGTGTGCTAAATAAGTAATAACACTTGGAAATAACTCTTGTTTTTGTTGGGTGGGTTTTAATGCATCCGGACAATTCAGAGAGTGTCAAGTAAGTTTTCATTCACAGGAAAGTCTAACTCAGTATGATATGATTGTCTGCATATCCTGGCACTTTTTGTATTGTGTCATATTGTATGTGGAACTGTAGCACCCACCCATCTGTCACCGACATTTAAAACAGCTGTTAACATATTTGCCAATTAATACAACCCCAAACTGTTTGATATCGAGTAACATGTTGGAAATGTCCATTTTGTTCCTCTTGCCTTTCATTCAAATGAAGTCATTAGAAGGTCTTGTGAAAGTTAATGTCAGAGACAAATGAAAAAAGGAGTAAAAGTTCTCGACCCCTGAGCGTTTTTGGTAAAGCGAGATTCAGTGCTCCGTCCTCCTGTTAGTGTAGGTTTTTAGGAGCCGTATTTATGCTGCTGGAGGCCAAAAGACTGACGTCATGTTGCTCCTTTGACGCTGCGACTTTGTCAACCACAAGGGTCACGGACGATAAAATGTGTTGTGAGACCTGTACACTCCAGCGGAGATGCGTCAGCACAGGTACAGGCGCTGTGTGCCTCTGAAATGGGCAATCATTGACTTAGAGGAAATGCCATTTAAGGAGGCAATGAGGGAGCGACGGGGGGAACAGCAATCAGTAAGGGCTATTTCTGGAATACCTCCCTCATCACTAAGATGAATCTTGATTAGTTACAGTCAGTGTTTACAGAGGACAACATTCTCTTTTTTTTTTTTTTTAAAAGGATGTCTTGGTACCCATTCACGCAGTTGAGCAGAATGTGCTAAACGCACGCATGGCTTGCTGCAGGGTAAAAAGCATCTCTACTGATGCAGCAACAAGCCTGCTCTTCCAACATTTTAGGCCTCTGTCGCCCATCTCTCCACTGCTGGAACCCTTCAAGTGCAGGTTCAAACAGATGGATATTATGTCTGCAGACTTCTGAGCTCATAACTTCAATCCTGCATCTATTACTTTAAGAGCGTACACACCTCATTTATGGAGAACAAGCATTGCTGCAATGACCTTTTTATAGGTTGCACAATATTGCATTGTGAAGTGACACAGGATGTGGACAGGGCAAAGCAGCAACATGACCGTGCAAGCAGTTTTGTGATAATTCATATTATATTAACAATATTGCAACATATTGCCTTTTTTTGTGTGGTGACTACCACATAGTTTAAGTGAATATAGAGCTTTGAATTATGCAGTAGAGGCGCTATGTCACACAGTAAAGACAATATACATTACATACACATAGTACGTTTGTTTTGTGGTAATTAATCAGGGTAACAAACCATAATGTAACCATAACAGCACTGCCAGTCAAACACAATATGACATCACTCACAAACTAACATATAAAAATGGTAAAATAAGAACTTTTAACTATAATATTAAAATTGAATATATTTAATAGCAAATGCTGTAACTTCACATATTCTAATAGTATGCTAAAATGATTAAGTAGATTTCAAGTGCTAATTGCAACTGGGTTTTTGCAACTAAAACTGAAACCTGGTTCCGTTCCTGACAGCAGGGTCCCAGTCTGTCAGTGTCTTGTAACTAACACATCTGGGAAGGTTGATGGGAAGCTAGTGAGGGATGTTGTCCTGGTTTGTGGAATTGAGACGTTTGTGGTTGAGGTGAATCGGCACAGCCGGGTTCCTGATTCAAACAGAGCTTCAGTGCGGATGCACATAAGCATTGTGACTACATTATTGGGCAGCTGTGGCTCAGGGGGTAGAGTGGGTTGTCATGTAATCACAAGTTTGGCAGATTGATGCGCTGCCCCTCCAGTCCGCATGTTTAAGTGTCCTTGAGGCGCTGAACCCACGCCAGAGCACTGCTCCTTATGCTTACGACGGGTTAAATGCAAGTGCAATTTCATGAATGTGGCGATATAACCTGATGAAGGTCTACGTACCGAAACGTTGTTAGTAAAATATATTTATACGCAAGTTAAGTAGACAGTGTGCGGGAGTTTTTGTTCTATGAATGTGGCGATATAATATAAAGGTTACCTTCTTTTTTCAGTTTCTACTTGAAGTTTTAGCTGAGTGTTACTGTTTAAGTGTCAGATAAAAATGTTAAAACACAGACTGACAACCAGACCTAGAATTCTTTTGTTCTTAACCATTTTTTTTATTGGGTTTTGCAGGATAGTACAACATGCATTTTATAATGTGTCATTAAGGAACAACGACATGTATTTTTTTGTAAAGAAGTGGTGGTCAACCAGGCAAGGTTCTGACAAGTGAAGCTGATGCAAAGTGTCTTAAAACTTGCATTCTCTCTACTTACCAGCAGGGGGTGAATCCTCTGGTTGCAATAAGAAGTCAGATTGTATAGAAGTCTATGACAAAAGGACTCTACTTCTCACTTGATTTATTATGAACTTCTGTTCATTTGTTGCAAAAAGCCACGATAGCAACAGGTATAATCGAAGTTGGCGACAGCTAAAACAACGAACTGGAGGCTTCAAAACGGGGGTCCACAAACCAATGGGTGTTGCCCGATGACTACTTCTTATATAGAGTGTATGGTGACCAACATGCTAGAACAATAACACAAGCACATACTTGCAGGGAAACAAGCAAACTGGAAAGCAACGGAAACATGTAATGTTGATGATGTTGAAATGCTGTAGCTCTACTCTTTAAACCAAAACAAAATGAAGAAAAAAATACGTAGCTTTATAATTGCATTGAGTACAAATGGCAGAAAGAGAGTTGAATATTTATTCATCTGGTTGTGTCCTTGAGGAAGAGAAGATTCCTTTAGTTACAAGAACAGGAAATGTTTTTTGTGTGCCTGACATGGCTGTCCAGGGAGAAAGGGTTAGCATTTAAACCGACTCTTTTCGTTGTGTTTTCCTGTTACTTGGTCACGTTGACTTGACATTGGGGAAATGCATTAGTACGATGGCAGGAGGGGTTGCAACGACCCCGCCTAGAGGCAAACAGACTGCAACAGCATAGTGTTGGCCACAAAGCTAGAGGAAGGAAAAGCTTACACACACAGTCTGTGCGGCGCACACTCATGAGTCGTACGTGCTCTCAGAGAGGTCCTTTTAAGGAGAAGGCCCTGCTCTTACCCGAGCGCTGAGTGGAGCCGAGGGAATGCCTTCAAATACAGAAATCTAAATACATACGCGCATTTACACGTCGTCATGACTGCATGTCCGCATGGGTCTTTAGATTCTCACAAGGTTGAAAACTTCTAAATACAGTCCACTACATCTGTTCACAGTTTAAAGGACACTTGATATTCAGTGTTTATAGACAGTGCTACAACACTGGTAGTCCACTCTACTGCCACATACTGCAGTGTAAAGTCTTTTATAATCTATTTTCTGATTGTTTTTACTGCTTCAACATGCTGAAGGTTTATAAGCATTACTTCTGTATAACTATTAAACCCTGCAACTTTGGTTGAATGTCCATTTATTCCTCAAAATGTGACAGTTGCTGAAACCTGTGGTGCATTCACTTCCCAACCACAAACCTCACATGTCTATTAAGAACTCTATCCAGGAACTGGACGATTGGTCACACGCATGTGTAGATGTTTGCCACTCTAGTCCAGCTAAATTGGCAGCTGTCTCATTTCTCCTTTTTTTTTTTTCTATTTTCTCTCCCCATTTCTTTCTTCATCTGCCGCTCAGGCCGAGGCCAGGCTGGCAGCCAAGAGGGCAGCCAGGGCAGAGGCCAGAGAGATCCGCATGAAGGAGCTGGAGCGACAGCAGAAAGAGGTAAGAGTCCAAACACACTATCACATTTAAAAACTATAACTGTGAAAGGGCATCACGGCCCGTCGTACCGCCTGGTGGCATATGTTGGTTTGAAGAGTTTTATCCATGTATCACTTCTTGTAACACTTAAATTCTGCCTAAACCCAAACCGCTCAACATATGGGGAAGGTCAGCGTAAGTAATGCAGCACTTTTACATTCACCTTTGTCACACTAAGTGCTGCTGTCTGCCATGTAGCTTGATAATCCATGATCCTAGAATAACAAAAGGATTCCGGCAGACTTGTTGGTACTTTGTTGTTGGCAGTTCAGACCTACAGCATTTCCTGTCAACAGTGCTTTACGCTCTTAAACTGTGACTCTTAAATCCTGGGGTTATGGGTCAGAGGTGTAGACAGACTGCTGTAACTGCAGCACTGAGAACCGCCAGGGGATCTTCTAGTTGTTGTTCATAGAAAGTGCAGAAAAAAAGGTAGAGATCGGAGAGAAAACACATTGTGTAGAAAGGATAACTTGTGTTGTACTAAAATGACATTACCATCCCTCCTGCATTTATTTCAATAACTATTACACTGCAAAAAGTGAATTTGCATGGCCCAATTAAATGTTACACTGAATATTGAATAACTGATTTATTCTTAGAGGCCATCTGAACATGGTGTTTTTAATATACGATGCAGAACATCTGGAACATTGGTGTTAAGGTGTCACTTGTGCGGCTCATCTTGGGTCCTGATTAAAGTGGATTTGTATTGAAGCAATGTTTCCAACTATAAAACACATTAAAGTGAGTGGACCTTTGGTAAACGGTATTGTTATCTCTTACTCAAAAAGATCCATTGGTTTAGGAAACATTAATCAAGTAAAAAAGAGGTAAAGTAGCAGTAAACATGGATACTTCTTCACAGTGTGGCTCCCTACTGTGAAGATTAGCACACGTTCAGACAACGCAATGAGATGAAAGTCCTCGAAGATGCTCATTAATTCTCTCTGAAGAAGGCTTTGAACCTTTTTCCTCTTGATCTCAGGCCAAATAAAGAAAAAAAATCTTCCAAGACTTTTAATGGAAACTTGTCAAGTCACCCATTTAGTTAGATCTGCTCTTGAAATGACAAGAACTTTTGTAGATGTAAAAAACCAAAAGCACACTGTCACACCTACTATGGTTCTTAATCCAAACCACAGTAGATCAGTTATTAACATTCTGTTTTCTGTAATATACACGTTTGGAAGGACAGTTTTAAATATGAACAAACTGTCACCTTGCCAGTTGGTTAAGTCATGGTTCTTTTAGCGTAGCCTTGCCTCTTAGGACAACTGTAGCCTCTGTAGTTGATACCTTGAGGCCTCTGATTGGGGGATTCCCTCCAAGAATAACTAGGACTTGATCAGAAAGGCCTGCTATGTACAACAGGTATTACATTTATGTAAAGATGGATTCTTCCTTCACCAATATTTATCATAGTTAAGTACAAAGACCAAACACCCTAAAGCTCTGGTTTGCACCCTTTGAGACCAGCACCTCCAGTGCCAGCGTTGGCACCGGCACTACATTCTGATTTGTGTTGAAACAGGTGCAGAGCAGAAACATGTCTGTGTGTTGTGTGATTGGACTGCAGGTCAGTGGTGTGTTGCTTGAGTTTCTCTTTCTCTGGTTTAACACCTCTGATCAGCACCATGGGGAGTTGTGCTTTTCCTAGCTCACTTATCTTAGCCTGAGGTAATCCCATACACACAAACAAACGCCTCTCACCCGACAAAATGTAACCCTTAAAGGTTGCTTATAGGCGTCCAGAGATTATTTGGTGGTTAAGACCCCTTTAAACTGTATTTACATGTAACTCTGGTGGTTTTTTTTGTTGCTTCTCATTATAGCAAACCCTTTTCCCATTAAGGTATACTGGGATAATCAGCGTTCCAGCAGCACTCAATTATTCAGCAATCAAAACACAGGCGGTGAGCCCCAACAGCAACAATCTATGTGTGCACATTCACACATACACTGGTCTTACGCACTGTTAAGCTGAGTGTGTGCGCGTGTTTGTGTGTTCCTTAAACCCCTTAGCCGAGTTCCAAAGTAGCTTAGCGGGGAGTGTGTTCCTCGGTCCAGCCTACAGCAGAGCGGTTGTTGTTGCCGTGTTGCTGACATTAGCGATGGGCCGCCGCTCTCACAGCCACCTTTGGGACTTTTGGACGTTTTCTCACACACTGAAGACAGGACTTAACGGTGGATTAGTGGCCGAGTAGAAGCAAACGAGAACCGTGTGGTTGCCTTCGTCGTTCTGAGCTCAAATCTGAGTGCTCCGTCCCGTCCTAATCCTGCCTACATGACCGGCCGTGGTATTACCTGCTGACTGCTGGAGGATGCAGCCTTTTCGGGCACCCTGAGGGCAGCAGGACGGCCGGGCGTCGGCTGGCAGGGAGGGGGCTGAGGGCCGCCCTCAACGGGCGCCCAAGAACCCCTCCGATCAAGAATGGGAGCTCGGTGAGTTGAGCGGAATGGGTTCAAACATGCCAGCCAATTGTGTAACTCAGGGCTAACTGCTAATTGGCTGTCCAGACTCGTAATTGGAGATAAGTACGCAGGCAAGATCCCTCCAGTCAGTTGCCGATCTGGTTTGCACTATTTATTGATCTTTGTTTTTATTTACTACTTCATGCTTTTCTGGCATCTTTTGTATGGGGAAGGTCAAAACAGAGTTAGAGAGTCAGAGCTCATGTAGCACAGGAAGTTGCTTTGCATTAATCTGTGTTAACTATTATGGCATATAGGATGTGTTTCTTTTTCTCTCTAATATTTGAACAATAGGGATATTTTGCACAGAAATAATGTCAAACTGGTGCTTTGCTTTACACCTGTTCTTGTGAAACAGTAATGTATATCACCCCACCATTAATGGAAAGATACTTTAGAAATACGTCCAACCTCTGCTACTCAATGACACCTGCTTGTAAGGGAGGATGTCTCTGTTTTCATGACTAGACAAGGTGAAGCGCGTTCTTTGAGTCTGCTGCAATGCAGAGGTCGACATCACGGGGACGTGAACTGTCATCTCGACCCAAGCTGTAAATTAAGAAGGCAAGAGGTCGTGCTCCCATTGATCACCTAGGAGTGCTGTTGTTGCTGAAGCAATGCTGTGGATGCAGAGGTCAGCTGAGAGTCGATTACTGAGAGCCTGAATTACAAAGCAGCCAATCCATGTATTGGGCAAACATACAAGGGAGACAGTGGTAGTAAATCTGGATTTAAGTACTGAACCGATGAGGTGCAGCAGTGAGGGTGGGGGTGTGTTTTCAAGTGTGTGTTGGATTCATTGGGAAAGCACCAAAGCGCAAAGAGATGGTGTGTTTTGGAATAACGCATGTGACAAATCAGCCTGATCTCACAGAAATACGTCTTCACAGCGCGTTTTGGGTGGTGGCATCTACATGAACTGGCCACAGAGGTTGTTAAATGTACGGGAGCACACAATGTAGTGATGCATTTGTAGTCATATACACTGACATCTCTGAATAGTAAATGTCCAATGAAACCCCATGTGAAAGGACAAGATCAAGGTTTCTGCCCTTGTTGTGAGTAGGAGCTGTGATAGCTGTACTTTTATTAAACGACTCAACAATGTTTAATAACTCTATGGCTAAAGGATTATCAAGACAGCAAACATGTAGATTGAAATCTCCCACAATTAGAACTCTATCATAGTTCTGCATTACACTAGAGAGGGGGTACGTAGATTAAAATGCACTGAGTTTAAGTGTGCCCTCCAATAGTGAATCACAATGACAAAGGATGAAAAAGTGTCCCATGAAGATGAGTGAACACTTAAAATAGTTGTTATGAACAGCTGGGAGTCCTGACCCTCCACCAGATAACGTGGGCTGGTTGAAAAAGGAGAAATGATGGGGTGATGACTCTATCAGGGGGACAGCGTCACCAACCATACGCCAGGTTTCTGATATCATGAACAAGTCTATTGTGTTAGAGATGATATAATCTTGACTATTAAAGGATTTATGGGAGAGGGACTTAATGTTACAGAGTTGCCAAAAATATGCATATGATTTAAATGAATTAGGTTGTTTGTGTTTTTACGATTTGGTATGGTCTACTTTTGTTTTTTCTAAATACATTTGAAACATGAGCACTGGTAACATGGCTATAAGAAGGACGAGACCTGCTATTACATAAAGCAGGTATATAAAGGTATATAAATAAGAGAGAGAGGGGGACAGCCCTTACTGACTTTTGGGATGCGGTTCATGGTCTCTCCTTTTGTAATTCAAATATGATTGTTTAATTTATACCTTACAGTGTTTTGTACATTATTATTTTGTGGGTATTGAGTTACTTCATTTACAGTTTCCACAACAGGAAGCCCAGAGTATAAGTTTTAGCTCGACTACAAAGCTCATGTGTTTTGGGACTACAGCTCATGTGTAGTCCCAAAACTCTCCAGAACAACTGAAAAGGGATACAGTTTGTGTCTGCTGCAAACTATTAATCACAGAGTACTTGGCTAATAGAAATACACAGCAGGCTGGACTTAGCAAAAAGAAAGGTAAGGATATAAACTAAGGCATAGATATTCAAGCAAACGTAGTTTAACAGTGAGAAAGAGGAGGAGGAGAGCTGGATGGGTCTAAACAAACACCGGACTTTGGGACTTTTCCCAGAGTTCTGTGAGGCATGTTGAGACAAATAGAATTGCACATTTGATGTAATGTTGCAGCCATAAATAACTTAATTTTGGATTTGAATATTCCACGCCTTATAAGTGTAATATTGCTTCTTTTTTTTTTGCAGTTAAGAAGAGTGTCATGTAGCGCAGTGATTGGTGACGACAAGGCGCCCAACCAGGAAATAGCCCTTCACATAACCTTAAAACCAAAACTTGTTACTTTTTTTTGTAGGGATTACATGAGTGTGTGAGCTTTAGGGGGGCTGGTAGGTCACCTTTGGGCCGAGCTAGGCTAGCTGTTTACCCATGTCACCAACCTTATGCTAACCTGAGCTAACTGGCTGCTAGCTGTAACTGCACAGACCAGATTGGTATAAATCATCTCATCTAACTCTCTGCGAGAAAGAGAACAAAAGTGTTTCCCTAAATGACAAATTATTCTTTTAATGGGCAATCTAATAAGAATATTGGGGTTCTGGTTGTTAATAATCACTTTATTTGAATGTGATCTTGGATTGCAGTCTTCTTTTGCTGATCAGCAGTCCTCATTTCTTGTGTAACACAATAGTTAAAGGCCATGCTGCAGACACAGCTTAATGCTTAGTTGTTCGAATACAGTGAGAAGTATAATGCTTCTTTAATCGTATAAAGATTTAGTGATATTCATAACTATACGTATCCCAGTAATCCATACAGGGCAGCATAAGGGTTCTTTGGTCATGTGTCACCTTCAGAATCCTCATAAATTCTATATTATATTATATCCTCATCCTCATGATTTTTGTTACATTTTCACAAATTTGGATGCCTCATTTGATCTTGGTTCTAAAAGTCTTTGGTACCAGGATGTGTGAGAAGCTAGTTGTTTGTCACAAGATCTGTAGTCATGGGAACAAAGTGTATGCCACTGACACCAACCTGAAGGAACCATGGGAAAATGCCCTGTACCCAGTCTAATAGATCCTCAGCTGTGTCCCTGGGTCAGTTACTGTTGGTCCTACATTCCTGAGCACCTCTATTAGCAGAAACCTGCCTCTCTACGTCCTCTCTGCATGCTGTCTGTCTTATCTGGCATGCTGCTGACTACCGTTATTTTTTAGTTTTAATTTGTCTTCTCATCTCATTTTTGATGCTGATTTATTTTCTTTTGTTTGTCCCTGTTTCATGTTTTGATATCCTCCAATCTTTCTCCTCTACCTCATCGGCGTAGATCTTTCAGGTGCAGAAGGTAGGCCTCCTCGTGCTCCTTTCCACCTCCAACATCATTTGATTTAAGCATGGTTAAACAATTGTTCCTGGGCTTCAAATTGTGCCCAAGAAAATAATGGAAGTCTGTAACCTGTGTTCCGTTTCCTTTTTTTCTTTATTTTTTTTTTCTTGTCCTCATTTTCTGTCCCTTATTAGAAATATTATGGCTTGAACACCAAAATAGACGACCGAGCGGACAGCAAATGGGGAGATATTGAACAGTGGATGGTACAGTTTCTGTGCTGTGATGACATCACTAAGCACTACGCATGTGTTTCTGTGACGCTTGTACTTCTGTCTGTCGGAAGCTTTTGCAGTGTGCCAAGTCTGCTCTTGAATTCCAGATAATTCCCATTGAGCCTTTTTAGAAAATAACAGATTATAAAGAATCAAAGCCTGGCCATTAATGGTAATCCACTTATTCAAAGGAGCAGGGTGCCCGTTTGGCTTTGAATCAGCCTGACCATCTGCCCCGTTGGTGTGAGACTGCATGGGATTTATTGTGTTGAATTCACCACTTTAGTCACTTAGTTTGATTCGTCCCAGCAGCAGAGTTTTAAACACTACAATGAGTGTACTCCTAGTGTGTGGTGTTTGTATTCGGTTAACCGCAGTGTGTTTTTTCTGTTTGTTTACTAAAAAGATTGTTGCAATTTGAGGTGACTGTGTTTCTGCATGGTTTTCGCAGTGGTTTGTCGGCTGGATAACTGGCTCAGAGTGGTGTGTTTTAAGGACATGCATGTTTGAAAAAAGTGAGTTCTGGATTTGTTTAATGCCGGAATTGTACAAATGTGTTCAAATGTACCAAAAAGCAGGTGATGTAACCTGGTGTCCAATTGTGTATATACATGTGTTCATTCGGCCACATATCACAACATCTGATGAATGACTGTCTTGCCCAAAATAATTCCAATAAACTATATCACAATATCTTGATCCTAAAATGAAATTAAAACAGAAATTGTCAATGACTTTGAAATTTTAAATCCTATTGGTGGTAATAAAAACATGTCATTTCTTCTTGGAGTGGACATCACTGGGATCAGTGGAACGACTGACCTTAAAAGTCATTCAGTACCTCTACCTCCCTCATCCATCTGTGTCGTGATCTTTGACATCTCTTTCTCCTCCTTTGCACCCTTCACCTCCTCTCTTCTCCATCTGCACCCCCTCCTTTCCCCTCCCCTCCTCCTCCCTCATCCAGGAGGACAGTGAGAGATACTCACGTTCTTCACGGATACAAACGGTTTGTAGCCCTGCCTCTGTTTCCATGTCCTCGTGCCTTTCCTCTGTGATCATGTCCTCCACCACTTGGAAAATGTTGAATGAAATACATGGAACTCAGTACCTCAGGATTATAGATTAATATGAATATTTCAGTAATAGTTCAAAATAATGTGGTCCCAAACTTATTTTATAATAATAATACAAATAAATAGTAAATGGTAAATAGTAAATAATGATGATGATGATAATAATAATAACACAAACAGTTACTAATATTTAGTATAAAAAAGTATTTAATTGTTTTAAACTATGCTAAATAAAAGGAAAAAGACATCAATATTATTTTATTTTTTCTTGGCCTTTATTGGGCAGAATGTTTTTCCCATTGAGGAAATGAGCATATGCTGTTGCCCAGAGAAAGAGCGCCTCTTCCAACTTTTTTTATTGGGGGGTGCTCCAACTTTATTTGAGCAGCCACGCCAAATGCTTTTAGTTGAAAATCTGGTGTCCCCAGAGCATTGCCAGCTGTTTTCTCCAAGAGGAAAAGTCTATGGACACCCAAACTTAGCTACTAGCCTTAGCTAGCTACACTAACAGTCACTTTTATTTGACAATGTACTGTAACACAGCCCTGCAGTTCATTTTAGTAATTTTGAGATGTGATTTTTCATGTTTTCTTTGTATCTTTATTTATTGTTTTTTCTCACCTTAATTAAAGGTCACATAAAATACACATCAGATCTTCAACACACATTTTCAAAAGGAAACTCTTTTAATTGAACCATGTGTCCTTGCAGCAGGAGACGTCCTGTAGGAATCCGCTGTTCACTGTCATTTTTGACACAAATCATACACCGTGAACATTTCCAACCAGCCTAACCATCCATTTCAATCTCTCACTCTCTCACACAGCTCTCAGACGAGGATGAGCGGATGTCAGTCGGAAGCCGGGGCAGCGTCAGGGTCAGTATCACTCAAACAGCACATGCAAGAATCCCAAAACACCTTTGAGCTTTTTGAATTACCAAGATGGACCTTGTGTCTGTCCTCAGTAACTCAACAAGGTGCTGTCAGTGTGGGTAGCACTTGTTGATGATGATGATAATCATGATGATGATGATGATGATGATGATGGTGGTGGTGACGGTGTGTCTTTTGCACAGTCGGATCTTGATGCGGTTGGGGCTTATGGTGGAGGGGTAAGGGTTGAAGATTTGTTGTGTGAATGAGTCGTTGTTTGACTAACAGTTTAATTTGAAGACCTCAAAGCATGCAGTAAATCTGTCTTATCGTTGTGAAGATACATCTCTCTTCATAATACAAAGCATGTTTGTGAGCGCAATCTATGGAGTGAATTAAATGGATTTGAATTTGAGTTTTATATTCTGTCCATTGTTTGCAAATGAAAGTGCAGTTTTCTTAGGGATCCTACATTTATAGTTTGTGTTTGTAAGGGAACAGTTCTGATACTTTTGGTTAACTTATGCAATGTGGCAATATGTAGGAATTATAACATGAATGTGGGCTAATTTAGTGAGTTTCATGTAATCCCATCAAGTGATTATGTTCGGTCATGTGCTCGTTTTTGATGTGGGAAGGGTCATTGACTACCTTGGAGTCAGTTAGACTGGATTTTGACCAAAAGGAACACTGTGTGCCATAGAGCTATTATTCTCCAACCAAAACACAGTGTGCACTATTTTAGGCTCTGTTATGTCTCAAAAATGTTAAGAGCCATTTCTTCTGTGCTATGTAATGTGGAAAGATTGTTCATATTTATCATTCTCATGGGCGTACGAGATCCTGGATATTTGGATCAGTGAGTTTCAATAGCTGAATCAATTTGTTTTGTCAATTAACTTCATGGTAAAGTGATAGTTTGGAGGGCCGAGGAGGTACTTATCCAAAGTCGGTGTATTACTGACCGAAGATAGAGAAGCAGACAAGAGTACCAGCACAGGAGCAATGCCATGTAGGAGCTAAACGTATTTTAGACAACTAAAAATATATATATATCACTTTAAGTGTGCGCTATATTTAGAATGCTTTCACCGCTTTATCTTTCCGTCAGACAGCCTTTTCCGACAGGGAACTAAAGTCGTTATATCAATCTCTACTTTCTTCAAAGCCACAAGACTCCTTTGATAAAAAAGGCGTCATTATACCTTGAAAATAAGGAGTTTCTGATCTACTGCTACCTCAATCTGTTAGTTAGTTAGTTAGTTAGCTAGTTAGTTAGTGCTTTGAAGAGCGCAAAGATAACAAATTCAGTTCTCTGTCGGAAAGGGCTGTCCGAAACACAAACCATACCTTTGCATTTGCTGTCTGGTCAGTGTAAAGGGTCCCTTGTGCATGTATGTGTTGTTTGTTGCTTGGATTTTCCTATTAATAGTGACCGTATCTTTAATAATTAACAGTATATTAATAATGTTACCGTGTATATACTATTTTAGAGGTGAGAAAATAATTGTCCAGTTATCTTGCTCTCGCCCTCCACTGTTCTCCCTCTCTTTCTCTCACTCTAAGGACTCCTCCTCAAACTCACTTAAGAAGTCAAAGAAAAAGAAGAAACATAAGCACAAAGACAAAGATGTATGTAAAAGCTGATCCTGTAAATGCACAGAAACGGCGTCAGTGTTTCTCACTCGTGTTCTTTGTTCACAGAGGAACGGCAATGATGATGATTACAGTGTGGTATCCAGCAGGGTTAGTAGCTGTGTGTTGAACTGACTGTACAGACGTTTGCATTCAGTCTGTTGTAGAGTCACTGAGTGCTTGTAAATCTCTAGACAACCTGTCACTCATGAGCCTCCTCTTTGTCATGCCGTCAGAGCTCAAGACTCAGTGATGAAAGCAGAGCGTCTCGCTCCTCCAGGCTAGAACTAACGGTTAGTGTTGGCTCCGTCTCATCCTTATTGCTGAAAAGCTCAAGTCATATTGTTTATAGCTTAATTATTGGTGTGATAAACCAAACACAACTGCATTGTGTTGAGTGCAAACTGTTCTGTTGACTCCAGAGTGTAATTTTGCTTTGAAAAACAGTTTTTGGAGGTAGAAATAATCTCAATGTTTTGAGGCAAACTGCAGTGCGTGGAGCCAAAGAAACTGCGTCTTTGTATGAAATGTAGTTGCCATGGGCTGTACCGAATAGTTTGAGGCTTCATTTGTTACATTGACATTCAAATTCTAAATCATCATCTGAATGCTATTCTATTGGTTATGTTTTACCCCCCAGGAAGCAAATTATACATAGTGGCTAAACCGTGTTATTACAACTTCCAGGTCCGTCCCTAATGCCATTGGCCTTCAACTTTAGTGGAAGGCAGCAGTAAGCCAAAGTTCTGTTTGAATTATAACAAGATAAAGAAATGGTCAAATTAAATGACGAAGGGGGAGCTGCTTAAGAAAACAAATGGCTAAGATGTTTCATACATTCTTATAGTCGTCCTTCTAGAAGGAAGAACAGAAGCTCCTCAACACAAATGATGTAACATTTTATTCAAAAAGCCTCTAGAGGCTTGCACTAATCTTAAATGGCTTTTGTTTTTTTAAATGTTTCCAAACCACTGACAGCGTGTGATGTGTCCATAAGTTGAACCTGGGTGGTGTTGAAACAGAATAGAAAGGTGTTTGATGTTCTCACCTGTGCTCCCGACCCTCAGAGCTCCAGACTGAGTGAAGACACCCGGGTGTCTCGTGCCTCCAGATTAGACCTGCAGCCGGTGGGTGGCGTTGCACCGCTGTGTTTATTTGTTTCCTAATACCACTAATGGCCTTTGGTGCACACTTGTCTCATTGTCTAAAGTTGTGTTTATTAAAAAAATGAGTTGTAAGATCAACTGAAGCCCTAAACAGACATGATTCAAATATATATATTTTTTAAAGCCTGTCTCTCAAGATAACATCATTAACATGTGATCTCAGGATAATGGTTAAAAGAAATAAAAATGTTTAAGAACTAAAATACGCTTTGTTATGAGATCACTGGAAAATTAAATAATCACAACAAAAGGTTATTTTCTTGAATAGTATAAGTATAGAACATGTTGCTTGTGACATTTATGAATTAAAAATAAAATACCACAAAATTGTGTGGGAAATTACTTTATTCTTACATTTTTGGGTTACTGGAAAAAATGTATAATTAATGTTTCCTGACAGTGATTTCAATTATGAAATCTTCCATTGTAAAAATCACTAATTTATACTGTGAAATAGCTACATTTCTGAATAAATACATTCTGAAATGTCCTCGGATCTGAAAATGCATATCTATTGCTATTTCAAACGTTTGAGTTTCGTTTTGGAAAAACTCTTAATTGAGAGAGTAAATATGCTTGATTTTCAATATGTCAGAAATGTCCTGGAATCAAATCTGTCGTAGCAGAGATAAAAAATCTAGTTGGAATCATGTCCGTTTAAGGCTTCCGTTGCTTACAACCATTGACAGTTTTGATTGTTTTACTTAAGTATAATTTCATTGGGGCATGAGGTGCGTTTCTTAACAGTTTCTAATCGAGCTTTTCTGTTTTTTACCGAAGAATACATGTAGGTGCATGTATTTATTTTCTTTTATGAGTTTAATTTCTGCAAGACTTCCTTGTTGTTGAGGAGTCTTTGTGCAATATTTCCCAAAGATGTCCGTTCCCAGTGGAGTCAGTACCGTGACATATTTTTAAAAATAGCTTTGTGTTGAGTTCTGGGTTGCAACAATCTTTTTATTATCAGTCCAGCCATTTGGCAAGCATGCTGATTGCCTGTTGGTTCTGTGTTTTTGGAGTTGGGCTCCATCATTTATTCCTCATCCCCACCTCCCTCCTCCTCTTGGCTCCTTACTCCTTCTTCCTCTTTCCTCGTTTCAGGCCTCTTATGCTTCCTCTGACTTGTACAGCTTCAATGGTCTGTCCTCTTCCAGAAACCCAGGTTCAGCTCTCAATGGTTACCAGGTCTGTACCCGGGCAAATGCTATAGACAAGACACGTACTGTAAACATTTCAAATAATTGCTGCTCTGTAGCTGCCAGCTGACCTTTCACCTCTCTGTGGAGAGGGGCGAAGACATACATAATAAATGCAGATAAATCATCTTTTATTCTTAAGTTTTCACAACCTGTTCCAAGCTGCTGCCTTCTAAACCTCATCTTTACTCCCAACTCCATCCTCTGTTGCAGTTCTCCAGGTCACTCAGTCAGATCTCCCAGCAGCTCTATCGTAGGGTTGGTTCCATTCATTTCCACCTCACCTTTTACACAGTGCTAGATAACACCTGTTATTCATTCACTCCCTTTAAATTAAGGCCCCCAAATGAAATGCATTTTAAATTCACTGAGCACTGACGTCACTGCACATTTCGGTTTGGAATGGAGGCACATATCAGGCACTGAGGGCAGCGCCTGGTGTCTCACCAGTATAAAAAGCCTATGGTTGTCTGAGGCGTGAGCGTCCTGCTAACCCTGTATGTGTTTGTGTGACATGTGCAGAGCTCCTTGTATGAAGACGGCCTCTCTGTCGGGTCACAGCGGGTCTCTGGCTCCAGCGCTCATGTAAGACTCTCTTGGAATTGTGGCCTTGTTGCTTTGTGTCGGAGAGTGACCCGGTGTGAAAAATGGTGGTTTTAGAAGAGTGCATATAAATTCAGTGCGTGAAACTTGTGTAAAATAATTAAATGGATCATGTGTGAAGTTTGCTTTAGTTATGTTCCTTAACTTTATTTTGAGTGTTGTTGTTTTTTTTGCATGGGAGTTGTTGAGTTGAATATCATTGGATTTAAGTTTCTAATTTGTGTGTGTTGTTAAAATGGCATTTCTGTGTTCATTTAAGTGGATTGTGATTCGGGCATCAGTCCTAATAAATGTGCATGCGCATGTTTGTTTGCGTTTGCCTCCAGGTGTAGACAGAAACATAACCGTGTGTTTTCTCTGCAGCCTTTAGAGTACTCTAGTTATCGCAGCTCCGGCTCCAGAGCCTCGTCCAGGGCCGGTTCGGCCCGCGCCAGCCCAGTGGTGAGCCTTCATCGCCCCCACCCCCCCATACACCCTGCTGCCAACCGCAGGGTTCACATCACACCAGCCTACATGTATATAATGCCTTCTAACCACATAAGTCTGACTGAACTCACACTACAACACTTTGTGTATGTGTCAAGAGGACTTATTAGACATAATTAGACTGTGTTCTTTCGGTTTGTTACGGTGACTCAGACTTGGCACTGCTTGCACGATTTGTAAATGTGCAAACATAATTTGTTCTGTGTGCAGTGCAGGTATTTCCTGGTTGACCTGTACAGCAGCACAGTCATTTCAGGACAGGTTAAAGTTTGTTTTTATGCTAGTGAGCCATTAATTAAAGCTCAGAGAGGCACTAGACAAAAAAGTCCCATTCATGCCTGCAATATAACTACAAATGCAGTGTGTGCTTGTCAGTCCAGTTCATGGTTAAGACAGGCCGCAGTGTAGTGGCTGACCATCTGTCACCAGCCTGTAGCAACAGAGAGACTTTCAGCTGATGATGGAATCTCCCAAAAAACCTTTGTGTTAAAATATTCTCTTTTGTATATAGAAATCCATTGATTCATCAGTCACCGGCTGAAGAACCAGTTGGCTACATCAGAATTCATAAATCTTAAATTTTTTAAAGTTCCTACTGTACGGTGACTGTTACTGACGAGGAGTCACCATGACTGAGAACCGTGATGCGTACATTGTTTTTAGGGAAAGCCTTTAAATATATATAATGGTGAAGAAGAACATAAGTAACAAACTTGGATGTTCCTAAAGTGTTGCTCTGCTCTGTCTCTGGCTTCCTTTGTTGCTCTGTTTCGCCCCCTGATGGCCGGTGCAGGACAACTGCGGCTCCGTTGCCAGTTTTTTGAGGAGCGCAGCCGGTAGCGGCGGCCTCCCACGTGACCTGGACGACGTTACTATTCCTGACTTTTCCGATGTGAGTCTCTTTGCCGCAGCAGGAGGCATGCGGCAAATTTTGTTGCCAGCCGTCCTTCCTTTTTGTGCGCTTCGCTCTGCAAGAAGGGCTGATTGTACGCTGTGTTTGTGTCAGAGGTTAACTCCTGTGCTGATTGTGGCGACTACCAGAAGATGGGTGGGGGTGGGGGGGGGGTGTGGGTGTGAAAGCTGAAGATGGCCTTTTGTTTGAAGTGTTTTTTACCACATGATCTGTTGTTTAATGGAATACTGTGTTTGACTCGTTTTGATTTGGGTGATTTTTGAAGCCTCCCATACTAAATATTTGCATGGCGTCGTTTATTCAAATAAACTTGCGCCTTTTCTTAATATGTTTGTGAGTAGAAACCAGATTGGAACATGTGTAAGCACTGCTGAGCAGCCTGCAGTGAGGATTTTGGGACTTCCTTCCTCCCTCCCTCAGTTGGTTTTTCGGCCCAGTGGCCTCCACATCACCCTCTGTTAGCTCTGACTGTTTTTATTTGTCTCAACAGGTGGAGGACAGAGATTATCTTGAGAAGGTGAGTGGATTGAATAACCACATGCTGTGTATTAAATTACTCAAGATGCATAAAGGAACATTAGTTAATGAAGAATAATGAGTACTTTGCATATAGTTCTTATTGTGTGCCTTAGTAGTGAAGGCAAGTGAGGAAAGAAAAATTATAGTGATCCCCTTTCTCAGTCTTAATTATTTTCTCTCCTGTGTTTATGGTTAAAAAAGAGGGGTTTTTTCCTGGATTTGTCAGGATAATCTTTCTTACTTCTTTTTTTCATCTCTGAAACAGGTGGGGAAAAAAGCTTTGCCAGGACATTGACAACAGATGAAAAAATTGTTTGTTTGTTTTTGTTTTTCATCTGTTAACATGAACTTTTTTATTGGTGAAGCAGGTTTCAATTTAAGATTAAATAATTAAGATTATCCTGGCAAAAGCTTTTTATTTCTCCTGTTAATTTGTGAACACAGGAGAGAAAACTATTTAGATCAAACAATAGAGAATGGATCTCCAGAATGTTCCTTTCTCACCAATTAAAGATACCTAAAGAAACCATTTGTGTGACAAAGGTCTTCTTCCTCAGGGGTCTCGAGCAGCTTCTGCCTTAACAGCAGCAACCCTCACCTCCGTAGGCGGGACTTCCTCACGGAGAGGAAGCGACGAGACGGCTATAACTATAGATGCAGAGACGTCTATACGAGAAATCAAGGTAATGGTGAAGAGATGGAGCTCCCTTCTGACCGAGAGAATAGATTTCCTCGTGGATTGTGGTTTTTGTTAGGTATCATGCAGGGTTGTTATAAAATTGACCTAAAGAGACGGTGTGAAGGAGTTGGAGGCATCTAGTGGGGAGGTTGCAGATTTCTACTGTAGAAACATGATGGTGCATCAGGGTGGACTCCGTGAAGAGGACCTGCGCCCTATCTAGATATAAACGGCTCATTCTAAGCTAAAGAAAACATGATTCTCAGTCTCACGTGATTATGCATGAAAACATTCTGAATATTATGTTCCATTTCTGACAATAAATCCTTAAAATGCTACACACTGGCCCTTTAACAAATTTAAAATGATAATTTGATCAAGATCACAGTTTGAGCTTCAATAATTATTTATTAATTCAATAACTGACCAAAGTGTATTATCATTTTGCCCACAATTATTTCTCCATTGAGAATTTACAACATTTTGAATATTTGACTTTTGATATTTGGTTTTGATTGCAATAAAGTTTCTGTTGTGTTATGTCAGAGCAGGAATTCTGTCCACAGTCAAACTTTAGAACTCATGGCAGCTAATTGAGTGTAGAAGAGGATGAGTCATTTCTACAGCCAGCTTCATTAAACCACTGGACATGAGGGGACACAGTCTCCCATTAAAAAACAAACTGGATCTTACTCTTATATATGGAAAGGAGTAAATATAGCAGACAGACTGAAATGAAATTCCGTGCTGTCGTGCTATTTTCATTCTTTCTGCAAACACTTGTGTTGCTTTTCTCATTGCCAAACTTCCTGCATCGTCACCGCTTCTGATGTTGTCACACTGTGCTTCTCTGCTCACTGCCGCTGCACTCTTCACCAGGAGATTCATGAACTGAAGGATCAGATTCAAGATGTGGAATCCAAGTACACGCAGAACCTTAAAGAAGTCAAGGTATATAAGCCTGAGAGAGACCCCCCAGAACCCCTAACTCCAGACTCACTATTCACAGACTCACTATTCACTAATAGGTTTGATGTCTCTAACTTTCTCTGGTGATTTTAGCCTTGTTACTACCACAGTGGGTCAGAAATGCAGTTATTTGTGCAGACAAATACACTGTTATATAACCCAAAGGGCACAGTGGATCGTAGATCAATAAACCGATAGTTTGATAACTGAAGGCTTTTGATTTGAAACTAAAACAAAGACATGTTCTATGAAGTATTTTAGAATCAATACCGCTGCTCTAGACTTGCCACAAATATTGACACACATTGACAGTAGTACAAATGCAGTAAGTTTGCTCCAACCGATCGGCCAACGATGATTATCGGCTGATATTGGTTCTAAATAGTTTGATCAGTGGCTCTATAAATGCCAAACAGAAAAGCAGAATATAAATGCCAAACAGAAAAGCAGAATGCTTTCTTGCCTGCTCTTTAATTTGCTCTGAAAGCGACAGCTGGATACAGACTCACTGTACAAATCTGACAAGAAAAGTCTATTATAAATGATATAAGGAAATACTATATAAATTATCTGAAAATATGCATTCCTAGCTGCAGCACTGTTTTTTTTTCTTCCTCCCTCTCCCTGCTGTTCTCCTGGAGTTTAATCCCCCATTTTTTACTTGTGACACGTGTACCAAAATATCAAAGTCTGCCCTTCCACTCTATATTTTAGAAATAGCCTAGCATCACTGCGGTCAGGCTTTATTTCTCATATATTTTCCCCTGGGAAGATGTTTTCTAAGTTGTGTGTTCACTTGCAAACTGTTGATCTAACAGGCCAAGTTGTGTCTACATGTTGCATGTCTTTCTTCATTCTTGTGTGTGTGCCTTAGCCTCTTCTTAACATTTCCACTTACCACGGTTACACAGGCTTACACAGTTGTCCGATACATATAGATGGTTGCATAGGCTGGATTCTCTGCCACATGCATCCAGCTGTTACTCCAAACACAATGTATTTGATAGAGGAAAGTATGACGAGCTGTTATGTTCTCATATTCTTACATTCTCTCTATGCCGTGACATTAGGATGCATTAGTGGGAGTGGAGGAGAAGTACCGTAAGGCCATGGTTTCCAACGCCCAGCTGGATAACGAGAAGAACAACCTGATGTACCAGGTGGACACGCTCAAGGACTCGCTCATGGAGCTGGAGGAACTGCTGTCGGAGTCGCGCCGCGGATATGAGGAGAAAGTCAAGGTACAGCAGGAACACAGAGGAACAGACTATAAAACCAATGATGTTCTCTGTTTTAAAGGTTAAAAGAGACATTGTAGGCTTAAATCTTATATCTGAAGGTTGTTATTATTAATAAACCATTGATGTATCCATCTGTTTTGGAGTGTCATAAAACACATAATCTATTTTATTATTGTTCAAAGCCCTCTGCTGTTGAGAAATGTAAATCAATGTGTCATTGCTTCTGAGATCATGTCTCTCTTTGTTCAATGCCAGTAAAGTGTGATTTAAAAAAAAAAAAACCTTCTAGCACACTGGAAGTGACACACTGGTTTCCACAAACTTCTCAGCCATCTTTACGTTGAACCCCTTCCACTCTGCAGAAGCCGACCATATCTAACTGTATGGAACATGGTTTTAAGGGTGTAAACTGGAAACCTAGACTCTTCTTTCAATTTTAGAATTCATGTTCTGCCTTCCGCAAAGCCATTACGATAGAAATATACAGAGTCTTGAATCTTCCAGCATCCTAAATTCAAATGATGAAAACTTGCTCAAACATGCAAAAGTTGCAGATATTAAAGTCCTGAATGTAAGTTTCCCAAAACCTTTGAACGCATCATGTGATTTGAAAACTCTTTCTTACATGAAAGCATTGGACATAAATGGAAGCTAGAAAAAAATCAAACACTGAAGTTTAAAGAAACCAGGCAGACTCTTCATGTAAAGGTTTTCCAATATAGATGCACAGTCGACCACGGACCCATCTGTGATTTCAGCCCAAAATGGCAGCAGCAGTAACGCAGTGCCATATAAGGGCAGCTGTCAAAAAAGCAGCACAGTTTTGTCTCTTTGCTTCTATACTCTTTGTTACAACTACAACAAATACAGTAAAACAGCATTATATTGGTATGTAAGGACAAACATTATATTGTAAAGTGCAATATGTCTTCCACTGTGGCACTTGACACAGCTTTCAGAATGACAACTGACATCACACTTGACAGCAACACAAGTAGCATTCCTGTAACGTTTCTGGATGGGGTGTGTATGAGATGGATGTTTCCAATGAAAACAAATGGGGTTATTGGTTGTCAATCCGTGTTTTGTTCCTCACAGGATTACGAGCGTGAGAAACATGCCCACACGGGGCTTCAGTTCCAGTTCAGTGAAATGAAAGAGACGCTAAAACAAAGCGAAGAGCTGCTAAATGTGAGTATTCTTCCCCCAGTGTGAACGCGGTTCACTCAAAGTGGGCGTGTAGAAATGGAGCCTCCCATTGGTTTAAAAGACAGATGTGAAGAAAGGATAACAGCTGCTTTCTACACCGTTTGTCACCTAGATAGGCTGCATTCCCCTGCTTTCTTTCTGTTCACACTGTAAACATGCATGCACGTTTTTATCACTTTTTGCTTTCTCTCTCTACATCTCAAACTCGCTTTCCTTCTCCTGCTGTTTAGGACATCCGTCAGCTGCGTATCAAACAGGAAGGTTTTGTTAGAGAAATCTCTGACCTGCAGGAGACGGTGGATTGGAAGGATAAAAAGATTGGGGTACGGCCTCTGAGCCCTGGTCCTGCAGTTTTTCTATTTTATTTACTACATCACGTACAGCATTTACTTTTGCCGACATGAATTCAGTATCTCCTTTGCACACGAAACTGAATGCCATCTTCTTACTAACACTTCTTTCCACCTCTTTTACACTTTTCTTTTCACTCCCTTTTGCACTTGGGGGCTCCGCTCAGGCCTTAGAGCGACAGAAAGAATACACAGATGCTATTCGAAATGAGCGAGATGAGCTCAGAGAAGAGACGGTGAAGCTGAAAGACATTCTGAAGGTACTCAGTCAGTGTGTGATGTGTATAGTTTATTGAAGTAAAGTGTGAAAGTATTGTTGTCACGGTAAGTAAAACTTTAAAGGTAAAACCCAATCCTGGGTTATTGAAGGTAGAAAGTAACTACAAATGCAAATATATTCTATGTCTACTTTTTGTTTCCAACTCATTTTTAAACCAGATATACAGCATTTATTTTGTGACTTATTTTGAAGATGGGAACTCTCTGGAGCTAATGTTTGACCTTCTGTTTTTTCTAGAAACATGGAATAGTATTGGGTCCAGATCTAAACATCAATGGAGAGATTGGTGAGGCAGAAGGGGACGGGTCCCCCAGTGCAGACCCTACTACCCAACCGGCTCAGGACTCACAGACCACCTCAACAGAGGGGAACAGCATGCTCGGTAAAACTTCTCACTACATGGCTCTGAATTAATCTGTCTGAAGACTTTCATTCCAAAATGTTTTACAGTACTGATGGAACAGAAAATTCAGCAGTAAAAATAGAAAAACAAGTTATTATCCTCTCATAATTGATATCTGATCTGAATGGTTAATGTCTCATTTTGGAATAAACTCTTCAGTTACAAGTGTTGTGCTCCTGGAATGTCAAGCCTCTTTTAACTCTGATTTGCTGTTACCTGAAAGGATAAGTCTGGTTTTATTCTGTGTTTTTCTGGAGACTGAAAGTTTATTCTTGGTCTTGGAAACTCACAATGACAAGAACATCTCACCACAAGGTCAATTTTGTAGTTATTTTGGAGCTATCAGTCTCCACCTTTAATCCATCGTTGACGAGAAGTCCTTTGATAGTGCTCCAAACAAGGAAAAAACAACATCTGCAATTCGCTGGCAACTAGACAAACTATCTGAGGATTGTGTTACTGCTAATCTTCAAAGTGGACCTTTTGGTTTTGTCAACTATTCATTTTTATTGTAAACAAATTCCATGAAAATACCAAAATAATGGGATTGGAGTCCCTAAGTATTGTGTCTCAGCCTGACATAAATCTTACTCCTCTTTGCAACAGAGCTCCATTGTTGTCCAAATACACATCTGTGATGTAAATACTCACTAGGGCACCAAATTAAAATTAATCATCAGCTGAAATAGCCCCCAACGAATGCACTACTTATTCCTGTCATTCCTACAGACAAGTTAAGAAAGTCAGAAAGTTGTGAAAGACTGAGTAAAGCGTTAGTTATTTTTAATATTTTCATGGAATTTGTTAACAAAAAGAAAAATATGTAGGAACACCAGCCTTATCCTTTTAGGAAACATCTATCCGACCCTTTCTTTTCTGTTCAAACTAAGATTCCACTTACAAGCTCAGCATGCCTCTGGGGTTCACATCTTTGTCACCTTTTTCACCCCTGGTCTTCATTATTAATGTTTTGGCTTTTGATTTGTTACTCATGCACCTTTTTCATCATTTCAGCTAACACATAGTAGTTCTGAATCACAACTGACTCACACATGTTAATGCATGTGGCGTAGATGTGTAAATGCTGACAGGTCTCTACAGGGTTGATGGTACAAAAAAATTAGACCACCTTTAGAAACAAACAGTATGTGTAAGGAACATTATTGTAACTGCACTGTGACATATATCTTTGAACAGCTGGCTTCAGACTTCTTCTCTTGTTGATCGATGTGCTGGGAATCAAGAACTCAATTTCGGTGTTCCTTCTGCCTTTCTTCTTCCTCTTCTTCGTCTTCTTATCGTGCTTCTCTTGGTCATCTTGGCTCTGTGCTTCTCTTCCTGGCCACTGAATCAATCAGGTTTTCTGCCTTACCTTTGCTTCTGCTGTTGCACCTCCTCATGAAGATTACAGTTTTGTAATCCGTGTCCCTTCATCACCGTGTACTCTTCATGATCTCTCAGGCAACACAGAGGATACTCAGTTGAGAAGTAGCGGAGAGGAAGAGGTGGATCCAGAGCAGCATCAAGAAATGTTTGAGGAAGAAAAAGAGAATCACCAGAGCTTTGATGCACTCTGTAATGTTGCTGGTGATTCCACGCTAGAAACATCTATCGAAAAACAGCCAACAGAAGAACAACAGACGTGCTTAGATGAGGACATGAAGGCGACCACAGAAGAAGACAATGTTAAAGAAAGTTGCCTCAGCAAGGACTTAAATGTTGACATTATTGACCAATCAATTACAGAAGTCAAAGATATAATCATTTGCAGCCCGGGGCTTCAAGAGATTGTAACAAGTTCTGAGGAGAATGTTCCAGAAACCAAAACGTCTAAAGGGGGAGATTTAGGGGAGACAAGTAACCCAGATTTAGGGGAGACAAGTAACCCAGATTTAGGGGAGACAAGTAACCCAGATTTAGGGGAGACGAGTAACCCAGATTTAGAGGAGACAAGTAACCCAGATTTAGGGGAGACAAGTAACCCAGATTTAGGGAGACGAGTAACCCAGATTTAGGGGAGACGAGTAACCCAGATTTAGGGGAGACAGAAACCAAAAACAGTAGTGTTGACACATACAGTGATGACATTAGAGAGCCATGTAACAACCGTTATGAGGAGCAAGATAACAAACGGGAAGATGAGGAAAGTAACTTGCAAAATGTAGAATCTAGTCATCAGCAAAAAGCAGCGCAAGATGTTATGACAGAAAGTTTACCTGATGAGTCCGACCCAGCCGAGTCAAACACTGAACCTCAACAAGAGCCTGAGATCGCAGAAGAGGCAGAGAACAACGAGGCAGAGGAAATACCCGGTAAATGTCAGACCCAGGGCGCCGCTTCTTCAGGGAAGAAGAAGAAAAGGAAGAGAAAAGGCAAAAAGAAAGGAGGAACGAACGAGGATAAGAACCAACAAAAAGATGGAACTGATAAAGAAAAAGACAAAACGAAAATAGACAACAAATCAGCTACAAAAAATAATGGGCCAATGGCAGAACCTGAACTTGACAGTTCTGTCACTGAAACCCTCAAAGAGTCAAGGGTGGATCAAGTTAAGAATGAGCAGGACAGCCAAGAAGATAGAGTTGAAGCTTCAAAACCCGAAGAAACCAATGAAACTGTGGAAGAACCAGCAGTGGAACTTGTTACAGATGAGCGTGGCAAGAAACAAAATTTGGAGACCGATAACTCAGAAGAAGCAGAAGCCCTTGTTACTCCCAAGGAAGAAAGGTTGGATCATGTTACGGATGAAAGGAACGAGGGACTAAGTTTGGAAACTCAAACAGTAGAAGCAGTAGAGGCAGTGGCACCCGCTGAAACCAACTCTCATGTTGAAACTCTCAGTGACTCCAGAACAAATGCCAGAAACGATGAGCAAGACAAGCAACAAACTTTGGATACTGAGAAGGTAGAGGAGGTGGGATCTATAACAAGTCCTGTTCCAGAGACCAACCTCAGCAATTCTGATCTTATCGACAATTCTAAAGGTGACGAGAGCACTGATGGTCTCGACAGAGAGTGTTTTTCAAGTATAGATAACTCTAAAAGTGAATGCGACATCCCAACCTCTGACAATGTCATCCACACTGAGTCAGAAATTGTTGATTGTGTAGAGGTTGAAGTTGGGTCTATTGAAGAGATGCATTCTGAAGGCACAGCTAATAACCCAGAGAACATCTTTGAAGCGAGCGGTAAGGAAAACACTGAAGCTGAATCGCGTATTCCAAGCAATGCTGACATTGCTGCTGATGAATCTGAATCCACAAGCAATCCTGAGAATAAGGACGATTCTGTGTCCCAGTCCTCTACCGATGTCTTCACCGACACTCTCAAGAGCTTGTCTGGATCAGAGCCGTCCACAGCCGTAAACTCAGGCAGCGGTGATGCTTCCATCGAGGTTTCCGATGGAAGTCCCGAGGAGGTTACTGTCAAAGATGACGAGGAGCAAGGGGCAGAGACTGAACAGGAATCCTTACCCCCTATCAGTCCTGGCGGAGAGGATTCAGAGCTAAAAGCAGACAGAACCGAAAAGGAGGAGCTGAACGGAGGCTTGAGGGAAGCCGAAGATTTAGTCGAGTCAGAGCGCTCACAGGACGGAAAAAGTGACCTTTGTGACAGTGCATCATTAATGAAAACCGACGATGCATTTGACTCCGTGAAGAGTCTGTTGGAGACTGTTGGAGAAGCGCAGGCCGAACAACTGGGTGACGTACAAAGCCAGACATCACAGTCTGAGGATGAGGCCGATCAATCAACTGCCAAAGTGTCCTCTGAAACAGAAAAGGTCAATACCATTGACATGTTAGATACACCGGACCCTCCAATAGAAGCTACTGAAATAGGGTCCTCGACAGAGCAGGAACACAGAACTGAAGAATCTCCCGTTGAAGAAGATCCAGAACATAAAAACAGTCAAAACGATCAGCAAAGTGAGACGGAGCAACTGCATGAACCCGGCAAAGACAAGTCTGAGGATGGTGATTCGTCTCAACCCACCCTGCAGGACAGCGGTGAAGAGGACGGGGAAGAGGATGAAGGACTTTCTTTTGATTTCGATGACATGGATGTGGAGGCGGCTGTAGCCACAAGTCTCCTTAAAACTCAGAGACAGGAAGAAGTGGATGAGGCAGTTGAAGTCATGCCGGATGAAAGCAGCAATGATAGTTTATCAAATGAGAATATACAAGACGGTCCAGTTGAAACCATTGACGAGAAGTGTACGGTTGCCGGTGGTAGCCAGGTAGATTCACTTGAAGCTGTGCCTCTAGAAAACCACCACTCTGGTGAGGATGCCTTGTCTGAAAAGGAGGAATGTGTGCAAAATGTGTGTGAAGAGCAGAAAAACATTCCAGAGGAAGAAGTGGGTGTAGCAGATGAGCCTGAGCACATTACAGAGGAAGGAAAGGTTTTGAGGGTTGGAGAGTTGGGTGTTGTTGAAGAGGACGTTGACCAGACGGCGTCTCTGCCTGTAGAGGAAGGATTAGATGCCGTTATGCATGAGCTGCAGGGTGAAGATTTACCAAAGAGAGCAGAACCCGTAGCCAGCGATAAAGAGCCACAGCAGACAGGGAAAGATGTGAAGAAGAACAGCAAGAAAGGCAAAGGCAAGGGCAAAGAGGAGTGTAAGATGTCTTAACTTATGGATGGTATATTGTGTGTGTGTGTGTATATATATATATATATATATATATATATATATATTTATTTTCATCTGCATTCGCTTAGCTGTTTATAAAGTAGTAAAAAAAATATGTGCCGCACTTTGATCCTTTCCCAAATGAATATACCTTTTTATATCATTTTAATTTAATCCATGTACAGTCTAAACAGTCTAAAGGTCAAATATCAGTTTTCATGAGGTCACATGTCCAGAACAAAAAAAGACTGAGATTGTGAAGAGAATTTAAACTGCTCATGGTAGATCTTACTTTTGGACAATACTGCGCTTGCTATGTCGTGTATTATTATTTTGTTATTAATGCACATGTATCATGCTACTGGTTGTCATGTGTCATGAATGGATAATATTGTATCGCATAGTTTTTTCTCATGCTACAATTCGAGGAACTCATTGATTTATCATTCCATATGTGCATATATAAAAAAAAAACCCACAGCTGTTCATTGGTCATTTGTTAGTTACCTAACTAGCTTTTACATGTTCCAGCTGTAATGTTGATGGTTAAAATGCAAAGTGCTTGGAGACCCTGTTCTGTTCTCAGGGATTAAAACAACTGCTATTTGAAAACCATTTCCATTTCCAAGAATGAGAAATGTATGAAAAATGTATGTTTGCATTTTGTTGTATTTAATGGATGTGGTGCTTCCCGCCGAAATGCTAATAAATACTCTGCTGTTACCAGTTTGAAATGTTGATCCAAATGCATTTTTTGTATTGAAATTCCTTGAGTGACAGAATGCAATAATAATGTCACTGCCATCATCTCCAGTCAGCACATCTCCACGTAGCTCTCCATGTCTTGTTATACCTAAGTGTGTAGCCTGCTGTGTGCTCTTGCATTGACCCTCTTCTCCACAGTTTGTGCATGCTAACAATCCCAAACACAATATGCCCCATCACTCCCCCATGGAAGCCTGCGCTGTTGCATGCATCAACCTCCCACCCTGACCCAGCCCCCCCTCCCACCATCTCCCTGGCTCCTCCCATCCCTGGTATGTGAACTTCTTTTTATTCAAAGATGGATGGCAGCAGTTGTGACGGTTGTTGACTGAAATGGCTTTGTGATGCACGACGCTCCATTTGAATTAACAATCTGTGGCCGAGACTCTGATGTCAAATGTTTTCTCAAACGTGTGTTTCATCTTGTAGAGATTCGCCTGAGGAAACTGGTGGATGAGCGGGAAAAAATGATCGAGCAGGTGGGTCTATGAGTCATCCATTAGGAGACTGTAGTCTCAGTGAAATGTATGATTTGAAATCAGGAGATATTATTTAATGTTTCAGTCATTGCAGCATGTCGTAAGGCCATATTTTTCAATTTCTGTATAAGTGTTTGTCCCATTGCTATAAACATTGAGAAGCCTAAAGTGTCATGACGATAGCACGGTTAGCTAAGTGCATGAACTGTAAACCGTGGTAATAAAGGAAGGGAATTATACCTACAGGTGCAGAAGTGAATGTAAATTGGACAAATGGAGACGATCAGAGAAAGTGGAAGATTGAATCAAATCCCTCACACACCGTCCCGCTGCTTTAAATATTGTGGATTAATCCACTGCTGAAAATGGTCCCTAACAAATGCATTAGTTCTTCCTCTTTGAGTTATGTTTGCTAAAAACTACAGTGACCAGCTGCTTTAGAAAACAATTGGGCCTTTTTAAAATTGAAACTATATATCTTTTAGGGGTTTATAAATATGTATTCCTTCAGTGGCAGCAGGGTTGGAGACAGAAAAAAACATTGGCGGTTTTGGTATTTCATTAGTTTTGTTGACAATAATCATTCATCAGCTTATGTGTTAATGGCTCTGTTTACAGGTAAAGAAGCTGAAGTCCCAGCTGGACCAGAAGACACAGAGGAACGGCACTGAGAACAGTTCAAGCCCGGATGGTGAAATTCTTGAAAACGGCAACGATCCAAACTTGATAGAGCTGCAGAGTAAGGAAACCGATGCGTGAGAACAGACCAGTAGTTGCACTTTGCTATTTCAATGTCTCCTACAACTCAAGAATCTTTTCTTTTGCTAAATCTTTTCAGGAGATTCAAGCAGGCAAATAAGTGACTTTAAGTTCAAACTGGTGAAGGCAGAGCAAGAAGTGACCGCTTTGGAACAAAATGTAAGCTGAGAACAATCATGAATAAATTGTACAACTAAAAAAAAAAAAACATGAATATTCTCACCTAAGAATTTATTTTTTATTTCTTTGGAATCCAGGTGACCAGACTTGAGGGTCAGGTGACACGCTACAAGTCTGCATCAGAGAATGCAGAGAAAGTGGAGGATGAGCTGAAGGCAGAGAAACGGAAGCTACAGAGAGAGGTAGAGTTCTGTTTTCTGATGTTGCCAAAAATGACAACTGGTCTGTTTAACATGCTCTGTTTTTAAATCCATTCTCTCTCTCTCCCCGTTTGGCTCAATAGCTGCGGTCAGCACTGGACAAGGTCGATGAACTCGAGTCAAACAACAGCCACCTTTCTAAAAGACTGGAGAAGATGAAGACTACTCGCGGCATGGCCCAGACTCCATAGAAACCCCCCCCCACACACATCCAACGCCACAAAACTGGCTCATCTCCTGGAAAAAAAGAGTCTTCCTGCATTTTGGGTTCCTCTTCCATCTGCCGCATAGCAACCTTATGAAAAAGAACAAAAAAAAATCTAAAATCTTAGTTACCATATCCACAGAATAGAGAACAACAAGCAATGTGCCATTTCTTTGTCTGTTTTCTGCCCGATGAGAAGTCTTTGTAGCGTTAATGCACACAGCCAGATGTACATGAATCTGTGTGTACCTCGTGACCTTGGTTGACCCTCTGCACTGCTCTGCTAAAAGGGGGACCGGGCCACAAGGAGAGTCCCGGGACAGAACGCCACTCTCTGTTGTCCATCGTAGCGTGAGACAAAAAAATGCTGCACTGCACCTCTTCTTCTGCTGCCTCCCATCAAGATTCAAGATATTGACTTGTCTTGCTCACATGGAGGACAGAGAAAATTCAGAAAAGACAAATCACAGTGCAGGAAACAGTGTGGAACCGTGTCCATGACCCAAGACTGTGATGTTCATTGCTGAGAAGACGATGAGCGCTTTGTGTGTGTCGTAAATGAAAGAGCAAAATGAAGTGTATTCTCCCTCAATTGCATTCAAAGCCAAACTATTTTTAAAGGTGTCCATGTTGGTAGTAAATCTGAACAAAAAGGAATGCTTCCCCTAAACACAATATCACACAATGTAAACAGTCCAAAAGTCACCAATCGTAGCTCCTTAATGTAGCCAGCAGCCTGACGCAGGTTATCCTACAGCTTTGACTCGCAGCGTGTCCCCGCCCTTCACATCTTCCAGCTCCTCTCTGCTTCCTGTAGTCAGTCACTGGTTGGCTCTCGTGCACACACGTACTTGCTGAGACTCACTGAAGAAATGTGACGATGGTGGTCTCAAAGCGGTGTTAGCAGGAGATAGCGAGCACACTGGGGAGAAGCTGCTTCACTGTTTACAAAGCTTCAAAATGCTTGTAAAGAAAAGTTAAACAACTGTAATCTTTGTGCAATAAAAGCTCCAACCATATTGGTATGTGCACACATGCATTTTAGTCCCGGACTACTAAATGTTTTCTTTTAACATTGTTCCCCGGTATACTGTGCTTTATTATCCCAATGTTCCGTTGTGTTTCTTTCATCAGGACCATGTTGGAGGAAAAGGTTGACGGTTCATTCTTCACATTTTAGACCGTAGTTATGAACAAGCGAGTCAGTAAACCTTGAGATTGTTTCCCGTTTCTTTACACAGTCGGTAGTAAAGTACAGCAGCTTATTGTTGTTCAGTCGGAAATTATTATATAAATAACTGTTTTAATGAGCCTTTTTATGTTATAACAAGATATTTTACATGTTATTATGACACATTGTTATTAATAGATAACAATTACTCCGCTTTTCTCAGGAAATTACAATAATGTATTTTAAGTTTGCTTTAATATTTTGATGTATGCACATTCATTAATGTTAAAACAAGAAAAGTTTGTTGCAAAAAAATGACCTATTTTACTAAATCTAACAATGACAGAATGGTATATTAAGAAAAACTAAAGATTATTTATTCACGCAAACAAATAAAAAAGTCAAGTTGTATCTAAAGGGAGTAAATATCTTTTTGCTTTTGGTGAAAGCAATGTACTGCTGTAGTGAGGTAAAAAAAAAAACTATTGAAAATATCCTAAATCCAAGGTATTCAAGGCAACATAGATTGAACGGGTTTATAAGGGTCTAAATATTTAAGACCCAGTAACTCCTTTCAAATGTTCTACATTGGGCACTTTACGCTTAATTTAAAAGAACATGAAGGCCAACTGAATGATCTATAAGTGTTCAACACTCGGATGTCTTCACTCTGCTCCGGGGGGAGGTGGTGGAGCTAATCAGGAATTACATGAGGGCAGTACACTTCAATAACCAATAAGAACGATGAAGGTGCCACTTCAGGTTCGTTAAGGTGTACTGTTAGAGATGGAGGTTATTGTTTACAGGGTTCTGAAAAATAAGCTTTAAAGAGCTCAGAATTTTCATCTTTATGTTGTGTTTGCCAAAAATCTTACATTTTTCGGTATTTCAGGAAAGTGCTTCCCTAGAAATTTCTCATCAAGAAACTACTTTATATTCGCAATATCCTGAGACATGAGACACAAGGGGAACGCCAACCAAATGACTTATTCCAATAAGTTCTTTCCATGGCCTAGAAATCAGTACTTGTGAACATGAGCTACTTTCTCCCTCAAGGACAGAAAACGGAGAACCAAGTCTCAAACTTGTGATGTCATCAAGTAGAAAGTGTGGAGCTGCTCTATAGACAATGAATGGGATGATTTTGTGAAACCACAGATTGTTTTATTTTTCTATACTCAAATGAGCTTCTCTCTATTGAAGTGTTGTGAGTCATGAGCAGAAAATGAACCATATGCTCTGAACATTCTCCTGGGTGCTCTCAGTGTCATCTAGAACATCTCTCCCAATTCACTGCAATGGAGCAGTTCCACACCCTATACTACATCTTTTTGGACTTTGGTTTTAGACCGAAGGAATTACTTTTGACATTTGAAAATGGTTTATCTCTTACCTGGATATTAGCCCCATACATGGAGCAACCTGGTACTGACGAGTGAAGTAGATGCAGAAGTGTCTTACAACTTGCATTCTATCTACTGACCAGCAGGGGGCGACTCCTCTGGCTGTAAAAACAAGTCCAATTGTATAGAAGTCTATGAGAAAATGACCCTACTTCTCTCTTGATTTATTCCCTCAGTAAACATTATAAACATGAGTTTATGGTCTCAATCTCTAGTTTCAAGTCTTCTTCAATACAGCATGATGTTCATTTAGTGAATTATGGTCAATTTAGTGTAAAATAGACAATTTGCTTAGGGCAAGCTGACTGTGATTGACAGGTCGCT
Organism: Anoplopoma fimbria; assembly: GCF_027596085.1. Taxonomy (NCBI): domain Eukaryota; kingdom Metazoa; phylum Chordata; class Actinopteri; order Perciformes; family Anoplopomatidae; genus Anoplopoma; species Anoplopoma fimbria. The sequence continues at coordinate 2,713,464 of NC_072464.1, read as the reverse complement.
GTTGCTACCAGAGCCATATACTGAGTCTCTACGTCACTCCTCTGCATTCCAAATATGGGAACCTCCGTTAATTGGTTACAAAAAGCAAGATGGCGACGGCCAATTCGCTAAACTTGAGGCCTCATAACGGCAGTCCACAAACCAATGGATGACGTCACTATGACTATGTCCACTTTTTATATACAGTCTATTGCCTCATATTCATCCAAACGTTCACATGCTCTGACATAATCACATTTAACCTCCAATCTGAAAGTCAAACCAACCAATCAAAGCATGACATGGTTGTAACACCGTTGTTTTATTGGTTTATTTCTCTGGACCCTCATCCAGGTTTGGTGAATTGGCTGCTGGGTAATGTTCCTTCCTGCGTAGTTGTGCTCGACAGACCGTCACAGTACGTCCGTTTTTGAATGCGCTGTACCATTCGGCGCCCGTAAAAGTCCCGATAGTCCACCGGGAGCTCGTCCAGAGTGTGTAGCACCCTTTCCAGCGCCTGCAGGGCTCGAGTCGCGGCCGCGGGGTCTTTGTTACCGTACGGGTCCTTTCGGTCATAGCTGTCGGCAGGTAGATGGCGCCAGAACACATTTACGCCCACACCGAACTGCAGGGCCAGTGTGTTGTGGAACCACAGGGCTGATGAAAGCAGGGACACCGTGATTATTTAAACTCTTTTAATTATGACAAACCTTGTTACCGAAGTGTGCAGTGTGTTTCTTATATCACGATTCCAGCAGTTTTACTCACCAGGGATAAAAAGTAGATCCCCGGGCTCCAGCACACACTCGTATCTCTTCGCCTTCACAAACTCAGGAAACTGATTCAGGTCTGGGGAGTCGATGTCCAGCACCTCCGATTTATCACCTGATGGGTTGATTTAAAATGAAAATAGCGACTATAATAATTTATTACATAGAACACTCACAAAAATAAACCATTCCTCCAATAGGATGAAATCAATATCAGAGTTTGATATGAAATATTTTGAGCATTCAAACAAACTGGCATCTTCGCACAGCCACTTGCCCGACAGGTAGAGGTGCAATGCATCCTGGGGGCTGTAGAGAGCCACTCTCTTCCTCCCCGTCACCTGAGCCAGCAGGTTGTCCATCACCTGAAGGAATGAGCCGCAAAGACCAGAAAAGGCTATATAGTATATATATATATAGTATATATATATATATATATATACTGATACACCATCTACATCTGTGCCTAGAAGGACAGCACATACAAAATGTACCTTAATAATACCAAATTCCATACACCCTACATAACCCAATCTAATTGTAATCTACACTCATTGACTCTTATCCTTTCATTTCCTACGTCATTGTAACTGCTTTATGTTATTGTCTGAATGTCTGTTGTTTTAAGTCTGTCTTCCATGTTTATGTCACTTTATGTGTTGTTGTCACATTGCTTCACCAATAAAAAAAATATAATAAAAAAAGAAAAAAATACCAAATTCCACTAATGCTCTAAAGCCACATGTTATGAGGTCAGCGTCCCGTTCAATGATACAGACAGGCTACAAATACAAAGAGAAACTGTAGAAAACAAGTACGGGGACTAAACGCAGGAGGCTCACGTCGTAGTGCGTCCACAGCTGCAGACCACAGGAGCTGATGCGGAACACACTGGAGAAAAACTGATCGGGTTCAAAGAACGATGGGATGTGAAAATCCTCTGCCAAGTCCGGGAACTGTTTGCTCAGATCAGCAGGTTCCTGTGAGAAAGACATTTAAATTCCTTGTCAAGAGCTTTCTCTGAGTCAAACTGAAGACCTTTTGTTGCCATATAAATACAAAAAAAATGTCTAAAATCAGTTTTTAGTCGCAGGTCAATCTGAAAAGTATAAAACCATCAAGTCTTCCCCAAACCTTTCGAACATCCTCTCCCAGTGATCGAAGATAATAGCTCTCGTCCTGAAATAAGACCATGAAATGTATGTCATTAAAAGATGAAACATACTGTAACATAAACAAAATCCTTATTTATGATCCTTACCTCACACAGGAAGAAGTCAGAGTGTGTTTTTTCTGACGCCCTTTTCACAAACTCATTGAATGGCAGAGTCCTGTGAATAAAAAGGTGTAGATGAGAACTTTGCAGAGAGTATTGATCAGCGTGTTTATGTTTGCGTGTTTGAGAGAGAGCGCTCACTTGTACGCAAAGTTTTTGTGAAGGAAGTCCATCTGCGGCACAGTGGACACGTGGATCTTCACTTCCTTGTCTCCCCCTCTCTGTCCCAGATACTCCACCGTCCACTTTTCCAAGCATGGTCCAAGACACGTGCCTCTCAGGACGGCCGGTCTGCGCTAGGGACAAATCGACAGAAATTTAGCTGTAGATGCACATCCGTACATTCTGTCTGATAGAAAATACATGTACTCCAGGATCCAATATCATACATTATACTTAACTTAAAGGGCCAGTCCATGAAGACCACTTTACTTGTCATGGGGAGTTCTAGTGTTTAGACTGTTATAACAGCTGTATAATGTCCTCTTTGGATAATGTCCCTGATGATGTCATCAGACACTGTGTTACAAACTGAAGTCATAAGAGTTTCAAAGATGTTGATGTTTACCAGTGTCTGGTCTAATGAACAGACAATACTGAAATGCATTATGGGACTTAAAGTCAACATTACATTGATACCATTCCTTATTTAATGTGTCTTGGCCCCAACGTCCCCCAACTTTATGAGAATGCAACTCCCAAAAACTGGATTACTCCTAAAGACGTTGAACAAACAGATAGCTAGAGGATTGGGCATGACAATACATTGGCTGCACTTGGTAAAACTTTAAATGAAATAATTTGATGCCTGTTTTTCCAGTGTTTCTAAACAATTCATATTACACGGTGGAAAGCAGCTGGGAGCATTATGATTATTATCATTATCGATTCATCTTTATAAATGTATCAAAAACACTTCAGTCCATCTTCAAAGTGTTAGTTGTATCTAACCAACAGGCTGAAACACAGATATATTTCGTTTATAGTGATAAAAAGAAAAACTCAGACAAGCAATGATTAAATGAATTGCAGGTGAGTGATTTTCTATCATCCACTCATCTTTACTTAATCATTTATACTTAATGCTTGTCATCAGTTTTTGTCGTGCACCATTGACAATGTCAGCTAATAAAGAAGCAGAAGAAGAAGAAGTAGCAGCAGAAGAAGAAGTAGCAGCAGAAGAAGAAGCAGTCTCGTAGCGTTACAGTTGGAAAGTGTAGTTTAGTCACATTTTCCTGCAGCCATGAAATCCTACACTAGCCGGCCGGATGTATCTCACCTTTGGATAAATATCTCGCAGAAACACGTCCTTATCTACTTCTGTAAATATCGGCACAGGTACTTTTTCCTGCAGCTCCATTTCACATGATTTGCTTAAGAAATTCACGACATTAATGAAAGTAAACAGCTCCTGAGCTGAGGCGGCGTCACACTGTTAGAGTTCCCCGTAGAAACAAAAAATGACTAAGTAAAAGTCGGCTGTGAAAAAAAAAACCAAAGCATATTAATTACAAAAAGATGTGCATGTTTTTATAAAACCAAAAATCAATCTTATTCACAGTATTTCATTGCTTTAATGTCTGTATTTTTAATATTTGCAATTTGTTCTCCGGGGGAAGTTACAAGTGCACGGACAAGAAAGCTTCCGAGGAAGAAAAAGATGGCGCTGCCCATGTTGAGAGGTTGTCACAGGTTTCCATCAACATTTAGCCTTACTCGTCTATGTTTGAATGAAAGTATCATCCTGAGCCGGTCCTGTAAAGGCCGGCTACCTCCTCCCTCCCCTGCGGCCGTGGGAGCGTCGGGCCGGCCGTACAGCTCCGACGGCGGCGCACAGAAACCGAACCAGAAGCTGGTGGTGGTCGGCATCCCGAATCCTTTTATCTGGTTTCGCACCCGAATATACTACTTTCTGATCCGGGCTTACTTTGATAACGAGTTCAACATTGAAGAGTTCACGGAGGGAGCGAAGCAGGTCTGTGAAAACCTGGAAACAGATGCTGCAACTTCTCTGACAGCTCATTGAACGTGATTCATTCGCCATTGCGACCTTAAGCAGCTCTAATTAACATTGTTCATTCTGTTCTGTTAACTCTTGCAGGCCTTCTCCCATGTTTCCAGACTGCTGTCACAGTGTCGGTTTGAAGCTTTGGAAGGGCTTGTGGCTAAAGACGTAAGAATGGGAAGCCAGCAAGTCTAAACTCTTATTATTACATTACATTACATTACATTACATTACAGTCATTTAGCAGACGCTTTTATCCAAAGCGACTTACAGTCAGTAGTATATTACATATCATTCACCCATTCACACACTGATGACAGGCTACCATGCAAGGTGCCACCATCAGACTCTAACTAACATTCATCATCCAGTCCACACCGATGGCAAGCCTTCAGGAGCAACTTGGGGTTAAGTGGAAGCCGGGTATCGAACCACCGACCCTCTGAATGGAGAACTACCTTGCTCTCCACTACGCCACAGCCACCCCATTTTATTATCTATTGTCTACCTTGTTATTGATCATATTTGAAATATATCAACAAAGTTATCACATTGTATAGAGAAATATATATTTCCACCACATCATATTGGGAAAAAAATCACAATACAGACGACACAAAACTGTACAAGGGAGATGTGAACTTAAACACACAACTTATTTATTAATCCAATAGTATTTTTCTGAAGTCTTCAGTGTTAGTTAGAAACAGAGTCAAAGAGATCTTGTAGGTCACATATCGTATGGATTTTAGGTGTGATCTGAAGCACTCTAGCCTTAAAATTCATAAGCAAAAACATGTCCTCAAATATTGGTGTTAACTTATTAAAACCGATAAGATAGAGCGACTTCAACCTATACATTCTACTTGATATCTCCAGCTGATCCCCACTTCCGTTTACAATATACATGTACTCGTCTTTATGTGGGTACTGTTTTTGTAGATTGTACACAGTGAATCTTAATACAACATGCAACAGCTATTTGAATATCACAAATAGAATACAAAGGGATTGTCCATTTGATATTTGTGGTTTTCTGAGATCTTTTCGGAGCTGTTTTACCACAATCCATAATAGAGTCCTACATCTCATGTCATTTCCTTTGTGCATTAGATTGTTTTAGAATTGTTTCCGCCATCCATTACATTTATTATGTCATGGCAACAAAGGCTGTGCTCCTCACTTCTTGTGATATACTGGAGTGTTTAACCTCTCTAGGCTCCTAAAAACTATTTCAGAGAAACCGCTCATAAACAGATGCCACTTGTTATGATGGGTCGTTTGTAGGAATAACTAAAAAGATGAGTTGATAGTACAAATCAGGATTTATTAACATTTGCAGTTTAATTGAGTAATCAGTTTAATAGATTTCTGCCAAATATAACGTTATCAAAATGTTTTCTTGTGTCAAAGGACACACTTGCAGTATTTTTTTATCCTTGTATATAACTGGTGTAATCTCGCTGCTCAAATTGAGCCTTATCTATTTTTTTTATGTCTTTGCAGTTGATTGCAAAGCTGGAGGAAAAGTGCACCGTGCTGCCATCAAGCCACAAGAAAGCTCTCTCTGCAGACGCTGATGAGATCATGTACACGACACCTGGAGACGTCGCGATCTACTATGATGATAATGGTCAGCATGAAGTCTTTACCTCCCTGATCCTGATTTTTGTCAGCAAATGCCCATGAAAAGAACAAAAACTATTAAGTGATCCTATTAACAAGTACTGTGTGCATCAAAGCCCCATTGTTGTCCAAAACTATTTAAAACACACCAGTGAGCCACACCGTTGCACTGGGTGATATGTTCCTTCATTACCCTGAATACACACACTGTAGTTTATTCTAACTTGATCCCAAAGGCAACCTCCTGCTGCTGTACATTTCCACTAGAGCTCCATGGGGATTAATCCACAGCTGGAAATAGTCCCCAGCAAATGCACTATTTACTCCTGTTTGATTAACATTTGTTAAAAAATATATCGCCCAGCTGTTTTGGTAAATTGCATTTTTTCAGTAGAAACCAATGTAACCCACCCCAAAAAAATAAATAATAATAATAAATAAAACAACTTAACTAGGGGTAAATTAAGGATACCTCATTAAAGGCAACAGAGGAGGGATCCCTCTTGCAGTACGTAAATAACTGACATGCAATAGATGTGTGCTTGTGTTTGTATTTGGGCAGTGTTAATCAGTGTCATTTTTCCAGGGAGAAAATTTGTCAGTATTCTGATGCGCTTCTGGTATCTGACAAGTGCACATCTTCCTAACGACGCCATGGAGGGAACCCGTGTCTTCCAGGTGGACATCAGTGGAGAGGGAGAAGCAGAAACGAAAAGACTCCTATCTGCAAACTACGAGTGAGCACATGATTACTGTCAGGAGTGTAATGACTCGGGCATATAGAATCTAACTAAGCTTTGTGTGAATTAGAGTATTAGTGCTGATCTTTCTTTTCTGACAGATTCCAAAGGGAGTTCACTAAGGGAGTGCCTCCGGACTGGACCATTACGAGGATAGAGCACTCCAAGCTTTTGGATTAAAATGGTTTTGATTTGTGGCAGTTGTGCCACTGGAAACTAATCAAAGACATGAAATCGCGCTCAGTATTTGCTTTCATTAAATTGAGTAAACAAAAACAGCTCAAGATAATCCACAGAGTAAAACGTGATGCATCGCCTCGCTGGGAAGTCCGAGGAAAGCACCAGGACAGACTTGGATTCACTCACTTTTCACTGTTGAAAAGACTCATGAGCCGACCCATCTATTCTCATAGAGACTGCGCAGATCTGTCTGCGGTATAACAGTGTTTTTGATTTTATTCTTCAATATCTCTGATATCCCAACCCAAAAAACAGTGATCAGAACTAAAGTACAGTAGGTTTGTGAACTCTTGAACTTCTCATTTTAACTTCCATGTATCGTCATATGGATGGGGCTCGCTGCACATGGGTGTGCCTTGCACTTGTTCTTGGAAACTCATCTGGCTTTCTAATTTTGTAAAGACCAACTATTGTCTGATATTCCCAAGTAGAGAACCATTTTTTCTCTTCGTAGGACTGTGTGGTATAACAATGTAACAATTCAATGTGCCCGATTCCCTTTTTTTTCACACAACCTGTTGCAGTAACCTGACTCTGAAGTACATGCTATATATGAACAGTATGTGTAAACACATGTTTGCAATGATTCAGGCAGCTTGATGCAGCTGCAGCAGACCCTTGATTGTGTTATTAAAGAATTGAGAAATGGAAAATGTGGACAGATAACTATTAATTCATATTATTTATTTTTCTATTTCTGATAATTGTAATAAGGAAATGTTTGCGAGAACATTTAAACGTTCATGAAGATCACGTCAAGGCCATTAGAAAATGAAATACAATCTCAGAATCAAAGTAAAAAATCAATGAAATGAAAAATAACATGAAAGAACCCCGTAGAAGAAAACAAATCAAGCATATCATCGTGTCATTCGCTATCTGCTCTCCCATTGGTGGATTGTTTCGTGTTCATTCCTCCCATTGGCTGACAGCGGTGCCAATCACTTCCGGGTGTGCTGTTTGGTTCCTGTTGTGAGGTTCAGCCGGTGAGGATGACAGCCCGTGTGGTGTCTTGCTACGGCGAGGAGTTCGCAGAATGAGAACGGAAAACATGGAGACTGAACACTTGTGATATCTCTACAACCCGGAGTCCGAATTGAACCATGAAACTCGCCACTGTGGCCTTCTACGGGTTGGCTCTGGGGCTTCTGGCGGTCGGCCTGCGAGAGTTGCTGACTGGCTTCGAGGAGAACAGATGCAGTATGACCTATATGTTTGAATACCCGGAGTACCGGGTGAGTAGCCGGGCTAGTTGTTTCACTCTCAACGCCTCGTATAATAAGTCAACCACAAATGAGCTCGTTATGTTAGCATATTTGTAGCATATGCTAAAAAGAAATACAGCATCCTGCTAGCCTCAAATGGCTGAGTTGTTTTCTGAATCCCGACAGAGCTGGTAATGGTTGGTGTAGGGTTGAGGTGTATTTCCTCAATGGCTTCTTCACACACCTGTCTGTCTGTCTCTGTGTGTGTGTGTGTGTGTGTGTGTGTGTGTGTGTGTGTGTGTGTGTGTGTGTGTGTGTGTGTGTATTCGTCTAAGGTTTGGTTAATGGACATGGTCTCTCAAACCAGGGCTACCTGTTTTGTTGTATAGTATGTGTATTTATTGTCTGTGTCTGTAGTTGTATAGTATGTGTATTTATTGTCTGTAGTTGTATAGTATAGTATGTGTATTTATTGTCTGTGTAGTTGTATAGTATGTGTATTTAGTGTCTGTGTAGTTGTATAGTATGTGTATTTATTGTCTGTGTAGTTGTATAGTATGTGTATTTATTGTCTGTGTAGTTGTATAGTATGTGTATTTATTGTCTGTGTAGTTGTATAGTATGTGTATTTATTGTCTGTGTAGTTGTATAGTATGTGTATTTATTGTCTGTGTATTGTATAGTATAGTATGTGTATTTATTGTCTGTGTAGTTGAGCTGCTGCAACACTTGAATTTCCCCCATGGGGATCAATAAAGGAATATAATAATACCTCAGTGTCAGCACCGCTTGTGATGAAGACAATGGGTAGATGAGAAAATACATATTTCTTAAGTCTGAGGCAAATATTTGATGGAGCTTGACGTATCATTGTGACAAACCGTGATGTTTAAATAAGTTATTGTAATATTGGGATACAGCTCAATTGTCTGGTCTGCTTTTAATATTTCCATCATACTTTCATGTACTCCAAGTTGACGTCCAACACCTTAAATTTTTTCCCAGTAATTAAAAGTAGATCAAAGCAGTAGGTACTCACATTGAGAGGCTGGAAATTTAACATTTGTTGGAAATGATGTACTATGTATTTTTACCAAGTCTGGACACCACTTGTACATATAAGGGGTCAACTATACTGTAAATGTAACTTCTGACATCTCACATGAAGCCAGAATTAACCGCAGGTATTCATAATAATGCGATGAGGTGCACAGCCAGCGAGGGAGGGGTTGTCTCCCAGCTGTAGAGTAAGAGGAACACACTGCCGTTGTGTGCTTTAGAGTGAGACTGTTCCTGATGCCTTTACAGGTCTGACACATATTTAATGAACTGTCTGAGATTGATGTGACTGTAGAACTTCACCTCTTAACCCTGTGTGTGTGTGGTGTGTGGTGTGTGTGTGTGTGTGTGTGTGTGTGTGTGTGTGTGTGTGTGTGTGTGTGTGTGTGTGTGTGTGTGTGTTGCATGTTGGGTTCACAGCGTGTGGCTCTGCCTCGTCGCGTGGCCAGACTGTACCCAGCGTACGGCCTCTACCTGTATGGAGAGGGTCTGTACGCCCAGGAGACCCGATCGCTCAAACTCACCGGTGCCCCTGTGCTCTTCCTGCCTGGAAACGCAGGCAGCCACAAACAAGGTAAGTGCACAGCATTAATGGAGGGTTAAGCAACGGGAGAAAACAAGGCACGTTGGAAGTTGTGCGATTCAGCTTCGGACAGCCAACTGCACAAGAGGGAGGAGGTGCATTTTTATTCAATACGTGGATGTGCTGAGGTTGTTTGAGGACGAGAGCGTGGCTTGGTGCTTTTTGTTATTCTCTACCGGACCTGATCTACCTGCAGGCTGACTGGATTGTCCTGCACAATTTTGTACACAAGCTTTCAGTGATTGTGAGAGCTTTACCACATCCTGAAATCAAGTTTTATACAGTTTGTTTAGTGCATGCAGTGCTGGAATTAGCATGTAAACATTTAGAAAACGTATAGTAATAAAATATTACTATTAACCTATTAAAACCCAGGTGCCAACCTCCGGTTCTAAAAAGTAAAGCCAATGCTGAAGTGCCTTCAACTTGCATTCTCTCGACTGACCAGCAGGGGGCGACTCCTCTGGTTGCAACAAGAAGTCCGTATGTCCGTAAGACATGCTTGAAGTTTAGAGAACTGGTTAGTTTCGTCTGGCTTAATTGATAGATATAACTGGGTATCATCTGCATAACAATGAAAGTTTACTGAGTGTTTTCTGATAATATTCCCCAAGGGAAGCATATATAAGGTAAATAAAATAGGTCCAAGAACAGACCCCTGTGGAACTCCGTGACTAACCCTGGTTTTCATCGAGCTTTCATTGTTTACATATACAAACTGAGATCGGTCTGATAAATACGACTTAAACCAGCTAAGTGCGGTTCCTTTAATGCCTATTAGATACTCCAATCTCTGTAATAGGATTTGATGATCAAAGTACAGAGTCCTTTGTCTGAAGCTATTAGAAGGTCATTGGTAATTTTCACCAGTGCCGTCTCTGTGCTATGATTCACTCTAAATCCTGACTGAAAATCCTCAAATAAACTATTGTTATGCATAAAGTCACAGAGCTGATTTGCTACTGCTTTCTCAAGGATCTTAGAGAGGAACGGAAGGTTAGATATAGGTCTATAGTTAGCCAACACCTCTGGATCAAGAGTAGGTTTCTTAAGAAGAGGTTTAATTACAGCTAGTTTGAAGGCCTGTGGTACATGGCCCGTTAGTAAAGACAGATTGATCATTTCTAATAAAGAATTGCTAATTAAAGGTAAAACTTCCTTAAGCAGCCTAGTCGGAATCGGGTCTAAGAGACAGGTGGAAGGTTTAGACTTAGAAATAGTTAAAGTCAATTGTTGAAGGTCGATGGGAGAAAAGCCATCTAAATATATTTCAGGTTCTACAGCTGTGGATCGATCGGTACTGGTTGAGGGCAGTAGATTATACATTTTTTCTCTAATAGTTAGAATCTTATCATTAAAGAAGTTCATGAAGTCACTACTACTGAGGTTTATAGGAATACACGGCTCAACAGAGCTGTGACTCTCTGTCAGCCTGGCTACAGTGCAGAAGAGAACCCTAGGGTAGTTCTTATTTTTCTCTATTAATGCTGAATAATAGGCTGCTCTAGCATTACGGAGTGCCTTCTTATATATTTTAAGACTGTCTCGCCAGACTAACCGCGCTTCATCCACATTGGTGGAACGCCATATCATTTCAAGTTTTCGCGATATTTGCTTTAAATCGCGGGTTTGAGGATTATACCATGGAGCAAACCTCCTTTCTTTTATTAGCTTCTTTTTTAGAGGAGCTATAGAGTCTAGTGTCATTCACAGTGAGCATGCAGCACTATCAACAAGATGGTCAATCTGAGACGGACTAAAGTTAGCATAGGAGTCCTCTGTTATATTGAGCAATGGTACTGAATAAAACCCTGAAGAAATCGCTTCTTTAAATTTAGCTACAGCATCATCAGATAGACATCTAGTGTAGAAACTTTTGCCTAATGGCGTACACTCTGGTAGAACAAATTCAAAGGTTATTAGATAATGGTCCGATAAAAGAGAGACAATACCTTGCTGTTCAGAGACAATTACATTTTCTATTTCAATACCAGAACAAGGTCGAGGGTATGGTTAAAACAGTGAGTCGGTTTATGTACACACTGACAGAAGCCAATAGAATCTAATAATGAACTAAACGCAGTACTAAGGCTATCATTATACACATCCACATGAATATTAAAATCCCCTACAATAATAACTTTATCTGTCTTAAGGACTAAACTAGATAAAAACTCTGAGAATTCAGATAGGAATTCAGAATACGCACCTGGTGCACGGTACACTATAACAAATAAAATTGACTTTAATGCTTTCCCGCTCGGGTTTGAAAGACTAAGAACAAGGCTTTCAAATGAGTTGTAATTTAATTTAGGTTTAGGGTTTATTAATAGGCTTGAGTCAAAGATAGCTGCTACTCCACCTCCTCGGCCTGTGCCTCGAGGACTATGAGTATTAATATAACTTGGAGGAGTTGATTCATTAAGGCTAACGTACTCTTCATGACACAGCCAGGTTTCAGTAAGACAAAATAAATCAATACGATTATCTGATATTAAATCATTTACAAGTACACCCTTAGATGACAGAGATCTAATATTCACATTTAATTGTCCTGTTTTGATGCACTGTTGCATTGGTTGCCTTAACTTTTATTAAGTTATTTTGTATAACTACTTTAAATTTTGAAGTGGCCGTGGGGCAGACACAGTCTCTATAGGGTTTTGGGTGGGTAAATGGGTGGGTAACTGCTCCAAAGGAAGCGCAGAGAAGTGTGAAAGACTGCGACTCTGCTTCTGCTTCCTGGTCTGAACTCTGGGTCATGGATTAGGTCCACTAATGAACTGGGTCAGATTTCTAGAGATGAGATCCGCTCCATCCAAAGTAGGATGAATGCCGTCTCTCCTAATCGGACCAGGTTTTCCCCAGAAAGTATGCCAATTGTCTACGAAGCCCACATTGTTTGCAGGACACCACCTCGACAGCCAGCGGCGGAATGATGACATGCGGCTATACATCTCATCATTGACCAGATTAGGGAGAGGGCCAGAGAATACTACGGAGTCCGACATTGTCTTTGCATACGAACACACCGATTCCACGTTCAATTTAGTGACCTCCGAGCGACGTAATCGGGTGTCATTACCGCCGACGTGAATAACAATCGTACTGTATTTACGTTTAGCCTTAGCCAGCAGTTTCAAATGGGATTCTATGTCGCCCGCTCTGGCCCCGGGGATGCAGTTAACTATGGCCCCTGTCTTCGCTAACTTCACGTTTCTCAGAATGGAGCTGCCGATCACCAGAGTTGGTTTCTCAGCGGGTGTGTCGCTGAGCGGGGAAAACCGGTTAGAAACGTGAAGCGGTTGGTGGTGACCCGTGTGCTTCGACATAGAACTATGCTTCCTTCGGACAGTCACCCAGCCTCCCGGCTGCTCGGGGGTTGCCGGGGGACGGCTAGCACCGACTACGGGGGTGGGCTGGCTAACTGCAGGCCTGATATATCTTCCTCCTCTTTGCCATCAAGCCTTGTAGTTGAGCAAAAACTATTAAAACCATTAAAACCACATCAGCACCAAATGTGTGTTAATCCTCTGCTGAAAATAGTACCTGTAGAAACCCAGTTGACTCCTGATTATGTAACCTTGCTAAAGAACTACAGTGCTCAGCTGTTTCAGAAAATGACAGCCTTTTTTTTTTTTTTTTTTTTTTTTTAAAGGAAAGTATAGTATTTGTTTATTATATATTAGATTTTCACTAACATATTTACAATTGCAGCTGTAAATACTTGGCAAATCAAACCTGGACCCTTTTGGTGACATAATCTTTTCTCTAACTCATTGCTCCAGTAAAGCTCTGTGATAAGAATCCTTTCTGAGATGATGCCGGCCCCCCTGCTCTTGCTATCAGTTGTGTGTAGGAGGAGAACACCCGCGCCTTTCTTCATGTGAATACAAACACATTGCGCTGTTACACTGTGGTGTTTGTGATGGTGTTCCGTGCTCTCTGTTCTTCAGCTTTTTCTTGACCCACGTTAAGACTCCTCAAGCCGGTTTATTTTTAACAGCTGGTGTTGGACGGGCTTATTTAACTTCACATGTTACAACAGCTCGATGAGGTACCAGAATCAGATCAGGGTGTTGCTGCTATGTTTCAGGGCTCTTCCATACAAGAAAATGCTACAGACTATGTATATAGAATGAGTTTGTTTTTTTTAGGTAACAAACAGCTGCCCTGAGGATCTGAAGAAACTTAAAATATGATGACTCTAATCAATAATTAAAAATAGTAAAAATAATAATTTGCACATTACAACAATTTTTTTTATTGCAGCACATCACTTGCATTAATGCTCAGTATATACAGTGTTGATTAGTGTAGGACAAGCATGGACCCTCACATCTGTAAGATTTTATTTAAACATTTTGTTCTTAATGCTGTCTGTAGAAAACACACCTCCCCTAAACACACCATCAAAATGTCTCCTTCTCTTCTCAAAGCTCGCTCCCTGGGCTCAGTGGCCTTGAGGAAGGCCGAGAACATGGAGGGAGGTCTCCACTTCAACGTGTTCACCGTGGACTTCAACGAGGAGCTGGTGGCGCTCTACGGCGGCAGCCTGCTTAGGCAGACACACTTCCTGCATGAGAGCATTAAGGCCATCCTGAGGCTCTACAAGGTCAGGCCTCAAATACCAGCTGCTCGTCAGACAGGTTTACTTACTCTAGATGGCAGATACTGCTGGTAGAGTCATATTTCAGTGTGGGGGATAGATCTAACATTTCATCACCCGCTACATTTAAACTTTAAGGAATATAATAATCCCTCTTACTTGTACGTCTTGCAGTAGTAAATAATCTGACCTGGCAACAGTAGATAATTATAACCAATGTTAACGAGTGCATCAAAATGCACAGTTAATAGAAAATATTCGTATGTTTATCAACCTGCCTGCCTTTTATTCTCTAACTCTACTTTCTGGTAATTATATTACCCTAAATCTTTAATAAGTGGGTTAGGTTAAATTAAACTAAATAATCAGTTTTCTAATGTTCCCTGCTCCTCAGTCCCTGAAGACCCCACCTCAGAGTGTGGTGCTTGTTGGTCACTCCATGGGAGGAGTGGTGGCCCGGGCGCTCTTCACTTTGCCCCGCTTTAACACCAATCTGGTCAGCCTCATCATTACCCAGGCCTCCCCCCACCTGGCTCCGGTGCTGGCCCTGGACCCGTACCTGCTGGGTAAGGAGAACTCTTGTGCCGGTATCTCAAATGGTACACCGACACTTTGTGCTCTGAGATGTCGCCTCATTCCAAGCTAGCACCAAAACTGCTGATTGGAATACTAATCCCAATACCTTTGACCAGAGAGGAAGAGACTAATCAGTGAGATCAGCTACTGTATTGTTCAGCCTGTGTGGTAACCTGCGCTCATGTGACATTTGAACACTGAACTTTTTACATAGCAAAAAAAAAGTAACGCAATCACAGATTTTATGGTCGTACCCCCTGAGGAAACCCAAATACAGTCTTATTCTTAAATGTGAAAATTTATTATTTGTATTTGCAAATATGGCAAAAACTTTTCAAGATCATAGCTGTAATGTAAACTATGAATTCAGATAACTTAACTTTAAGTTATAATAGTTAACATTTCTGCATTAAAATGTCTAAAATTGACAAGACTTATGTAATGTATGTTGTTTAGTTGTGTACTTGTGATAACACTTATGTTTCCAACAAACCAGACACTGTCAGAGATGGACCCCTTTTATTAATTTTCAACCCACATCTTAACGATACACTTTTAATATCTTGGTTGTTTTTAACTATATATTTAAACAGGATGAAGGATCTAACGTTGTCAGAGAAACAAGCTGAGCAAAAGTTAGCCACAGCTCAGCTCACAGCCCCTCCAGGACATCCTGTGTCTGCCAAACACTGACTAAGACAAACGTATTTTTAACTTGCGTCTGCTTAAGTCCGTGTTTTTACCGGTTTTAGTTACCGCGTCTGTATGTTTTGGAGAGGAGGAGACATTTGCGGATAATAGGGCTGAATAAGCTGAGAGAAGCTGACTACAATAACGGTTAATGTGGTGAAGACAACAACTCCCTCTTTTGTTTGTCTTTTGTTTTGAGAGACCCCTATGGACAGATAATGTAACGTTGTGCATTTAACTTGTCATTGTCCCCACTCTATGTAGATTTCTACTCTGCAGTAAGACAGAAGTGGATTAACCAGGCGAAAAAGCTCAGGAACGTCACGGTTCTGTCTGTCGGGGGTGGTTACCGTGACTACCAGGTCCGCTCCGGCCTGACATCCCTGCCTTGTACCCCAGGAGACCCCAATAAGTTGTCCCTAGTGGTAAGCATTGTTTGTGAATTTGTTTAGTGGTACTGGTAGGAACTTTTCCAAGAACCCTGTAATGTTTTTAAGAAATGAAGAGCTTTACCTGCATTCAAGTGATTGAATCTCATCTTTACATTTTGTTTCAATGTCTTCTTTTTGTCAAGGTGACTGCAGTTCCCAGGACTTGGGTGTCCACTGACCATCTGTCAATCGTTTGGTAAAAGACACAGCATTATGTTTAGGCAGACTGTGTATTTCTTTAGGGCTATATTTAAATAGGATGCAGGTTATTAATATGCAGTGTATATTTCGTTGTGTTCCAGGTGCAAAGAGCTTGTTCTCGCTACTGTCAGGGCATTCTTTGACCTCATCGATCCAGAAACCAGACAGGTCAGAACAACAAACGTTAATACACATTTCAATTATTAATCTGTCTGTGAAGAAAAGTGGAGGGATGTTGTCATAGCAGAAAGACGAGTGGGACTTGTAAGCCCATAAAGTATTACATCAATGATATGTAAGCATCGCAAGCTCATGCCATCTGCTTCCAAGCTAACAAGTGTGTTCTTATTAGTTCACAGTAAACCCAGAGAAGAAAATGGCTGTACTAAACCATCACTTCATCAGACACCCTGTCAGGATGCTGGAAGAAACTGAAGACACCTCCATCTCCATCTCAGGTAAGAGATAAACACTTAATCATGACGAGGCTGGAATAAACAGAGACATTGTGCGAGTAGCTTCCATTGGTTTCCCTGTCCCTGTGCTTTTAAATCCATATCTCCACATGTGTATGCGTATTTTGGTATTCATTGTTTTGTATTATATTTGGAGTTTTTAATGACTCTATAAAGCCAATGAATGCAGTTTTGATCGAGTGACACTATTAAGGTATAACTCGTGCCTGTGTCCTTGTTTTTTTTCCCCTTTACCAGATTTTCCTGAAGCGTGGAGTGAAGTTAACACACTGCGCCTGGCTTACAGCACACCAAAGGTACCAGACTCTGTATCAATATATTAAATGGGTCATATATATATATATATATATATATATATATATATATATATATATATCCCTGATACCAACAGGAAACAAATATACCACTTGTCTTCAGTGTTGCTCTCTGTCTACAGGAAGGACAAGTCAAATACTTTCTTTTTGCCCTGTCGAGTCGCAGGAAGGCCTACAGCCATTTCTACTGCCGAAGCAACAACCTGGTGAGTTTTCAGCACCGTTGTGCTAGTCAACCATGTCGCGAGCCCTGTGTTGGACTACCGAATTGCCCACCGTATCATTAATATGTTTAGTACAGAAGCCCAGATATGGAAGTGAAAAAAAACTCTTGCTGGTAATCCATTTTCAATATCTGCTTTTTTTCTTCCATGTTCATGACTTAAAGGGACAGTTCAACCCAAAATCAAAAATCCATATCTTTTTTCTTATCTGTAATGCTTATTACCAATCTACATTGTTTTTAGTGTCAGTAGCCTAGTGTTTGAGGTATCAGCAGTAGAGATGTCTGTCTTTTCTACAATATAATGGGACAAGTATATGTATTATTATTGGGCAATCTGCTTGTGGTGCTCAAAGCAACAACATTAAAAAACTTAATGTCTCTCCAGAAATCATGACTTGGTTACTGAAGAAAATCCACAGACCTTGTTGTGAGCAGTGTCATGTAGGAACTATGAGTGAAAGAAAATAGATCCTGTTTTGGATTTTGGGGTGAACTGTTCATAAGAATAGGTGAAAAAGAGTTTTGCCAGGGTAATCTTCTAACTTTCTTAAATTACTTTTTTCACCTGCCTCCTGTTTTCACAGATGAAAATGTAACTTAGAAGAAATGGATCCTGGCTAAACTCTTTTTCACAAGCAAAGATTAAGGATTACCCTGATAAAGTGTATTGCCCACCTTTTCTTATTCATTAAACACATTAGAGTAAACTATTTGGATCAGAATTAGAAAAATGAATCACCAGAATTTTTCTTTTCTCATTTGTGTCAAAGCTTTCGTAGTTCAATGATTCATAGAGATTGAAGTAAAATTAAACATTTTGTTTTGGGAGATTTAAGTGCAATAGCCATATATCAAAATAAAGCATAAACCAAAGTAATCTGTACTCAAAATGCAATTATGTTTCTGATTCGTTGTTTCGACAGGAGATGACTAGCTGGGTTTACGGCTGCGTGAACAAGAACAGTTCCTCGTGGTAAGAATATGATAAAAGTGCATCTCTTTACCCACCTTACATCTTCTATCCACATCTCAGTTTTTCCACCGTCCCCAATTTGTTGTTTGTCTTATATTATAGTAGGTGACGAATGTATTTCTGTTTCTCTTCACTTGTGCTCTCTGAATTTTCCAGTGTGAGTGCGGTGGATCTGTCCATGGGAACTGAGCTTCTGCCACCCTACAAGGTAATCCTCCCCTGAGACAGCGTCCAGTCCAGTCTGAGCTTCTGTTGGTTACTTACAACTGTCTGTAATCCTCCTCAGGTCCTGATTCTGAGTCTCAGTGACTTGTCTTCAGTTACTCACCTGGTTGTTTCGGCCTCCAATCTCAATGGCAAGCAGGTACATTGAAAATGAGAACTCACTTCTCTCTGAAGATAAGATAGGTCTCTCTCAGTTCTTTGTCCGTCCATCTTCGGGTCTACTGTAAGGGAAGACACAATAACAGGACATAAGAGTCAACTTATATCTTCTGTGAGGCTGTAACTCTGCAATGCTGGGTTTTGAGCTGAATGCCAAAGACAACATGCTAACACGCACAGTTGGTGATGCGTCTTCCATCAGTGGTTGGTCTGCCAGAGAGAGTAGGCGGAGCTAACACAGAGGACATGCTCTAAAACTT
Organism: Anoplopoma fimbria; assembly: GCF_027596085.1. NCBI lineage: Eukaryota > Metazoa > Chordata > Actinopteri > Perciformes > Anoplopomatidae > Anoplopoma > Anoplopoma fimbria. The sequence goes on along the minus strand of NC_072464.1, from coordinate 2,694,841 downwards.
ACTTTTGTGTAAAGCTGTCAAACTGTTTTCTCTAAGTCTCTTCCAGCCCTGCATGTAAACTTTAACTATTGGCCAACAAACAAAAAAGAGCGATGACTACAGACGATGAAACTTCAAAAACAAGTGAAAGTCAGATCCTCACACATCTGTCGACAAAGAGAACAAAACAGATGTTTGAGATTGTAACCTAAAGCATGTTGGCATGTTAACATAATTTTAATTTGAAAAGCACAGCTGAGGTTTTTGGTCTTAAACCAGAGTATAAACCTGTTTTGAACAGATGATGGCACAAGAGGAAAGGTCAGCAAACCGTGAATGCAAGTACAAAACAAAAGCCGCCAGTGTAATCAGAATGTAGGGTTCAAGCTATTTAAAAGAGTTACTTGTGGAATGTTAAAGCCTGAGACAACCCAGAAAAAGTGGCCACAAGAACAGACAAGGAGAACCCTTACCTTGAAATATCACGAATTTGAATCTATACAAATAACATTACAAAATGTGTCTTGTCCACAGTTCACAGTGGAATGCGAGTGGCAGAGACAAGAATCTCAGACTCTGTCTCTCCCAATGCCACATGTTCTGTCCTTTGGTGAGTAGTGTGACTGCTGATATGAATTCTCTAAAACTTGGGAGATAAAAGTTCTTTTTCAGTGACTGTTGGTTTTCCAGGTTTGTCTGTCAGCGACGTTTCGGTCAACTTCTCTGGACTTCTTCACACCATCAAGCTGCAACACTTTCACCAGGTAGCTTTCATTGTTTCATTAGGCGCTTGCTCAACTCCGTATCTCTGTTCCTACTGTGTCACTAAACTTTAAACGCGTCTGTGTCTTTAGGTCTATCAGGCTTTCAGGATTAGTGTTGCAAGCCAGTGCAAAGTAAATAAAGGTAAGTTTGTCATGTGATACATATGCATACGAAATTCAGTTGTAGCCCATTTGTAACACAACAAACGCATGACAAACAAAACAAAAACAGCAGTGCATCCATGTGCTGCTTTTTCTTTTTTAATTTGCATCATAAGGAATATAAACGGCAGCAACCAAAATTATTTTCTGGGCAGATAATATGGCCGACATCTTCACATTAAAAGTTCAACATTAGGAAAACATTCTCCATCAACTTTCACTGTGTTTGAACACCAAGCATCATTGATGTAAACCCAAAGTCCACCTCCTCTCGTCCCACCTGAGTCCTGCTCTCTGTCCTGCTGTCCGCCCGTCAAGTGCAGCTTGAAGCCAGGTCAAGAAAAAAGGTTTAAACTGCCCCAAAAAAATGTCACCCGTTTTCCCCGGGTCACAAAGTTAAGGAACTCAGAAAGATGATACAGGTAAAACCTTAGTTTAACCTGTAGCAAGTAATAAACATTTAGATTAGGTTTTTTTTGTCACACGCCTCTCAGGGCTTCCAGAGGAGACACGTGCACATGTTGAAATGAAACAATGATCATTGTATGTCTGTCTGCAGATAGACTGCCCAATGTGTACAGAATACACGTGCCGTGGTTTCGAGAGGACTCTTTAACTACAGCCAGGTCAGTGCTGTCGGCGTCTGTTCCTTCTCGTTCTGGCAGATTTACATGTCATATTCACGGTTTCTGTCATAACTTTATGTGATCTGTCTGCCAGTGTGCCATCAGTGACTGAGATCTCAGGGATGCTCCACACAAGTCGTCCAGACAACGCCTCAGGTGTCCTCCTTCAGCTCCACACCGCCCCCAACTGCCAATATAAGGTACTCCTCCTCAGGTGCTGGAAAGAGCCAAAGCCTTCTTCTTCCTGCACACCCTGTTGACAATTCATCATGACAAACATGTTTTTATCATCAAAAAAGAGTTTAAAGCATGACGCTAATTCAATTATGTGATTATAACCTCAGGTGTCAGTGAGGACTTCATTACCCAGGGTGCTGGGACAGGTACAGCTTTCTTGTCTTTTCCCATTTCTGTTTGTTTTTGTTTTTGTTTAAATGAAAACAGCCTTACCTGTATTGGTCTTCCGACCTGCTCTCTCTAATCTGACAGATACTGAGGTTCTGTGGTCCCATGGTGCCGGTGTACACAGCTGTCACGCTGCTCCAGGCCTGTGGGGGGCAGCTGTCCTCCATCCTGAAGTCAAGGCGAGCTGCAGACATGAGCCAGGTGGTGGCCAAAGGTCTGCAGCCTCACAAAGTCAATCTCCCCGTCTTTATTCTGCACATCTTACTTAGGTAGGCTTTGGAAGTCTGATGTTAAATAAAGGGTGAACAATCAATCTTGACCATGAAAAAAGTAGTTTGACAAAAATAACTCAAGGTCCTATGTTTTATGAAGATACCTGGATATTCTCAATCTCTAATAAATCTTACTTTTCCTTCCTCCCCTCAGCTGTAGCTGGTTTCAAGATGTCTGGTCATTTCTTTATCTCCCCCCTATGGATGCCCTCCCCTCAACCCACCCTGATGGTGGTACTCTTGAGGATGCAGCACCGGTCGAAGAATGGCCCCTCTTCCTGTCCCCTCTTCTTTACATCTTGGGGGCAGCCGTGGCGTACTGGGGCAGCGCGCTGCTCCGTCTCATCATGCGACTGATCTCACTTATATTAGCTCCACTCCACAGGTATGGTTGGACATTTAAGCAAGGGCATTGTGATCTGAAACTGTAAAAGGATGGTCTTCAGGCTCTGTGAATATGTATTACCATACCCATTCTTAAGTGTCTCATACAATGTGAGTTACCTGTGAACCTCCTTTTCTATGCAGACCATCTGTGTCTAGAGACTGTGGCACCCTGGGACTCCGGACCCAGCTCCTCATCACTCTGTGTCTGACTGTTATAGGAGGGGTGTCCTGCGGGGCGCTGTCCATCTTTGCTGCCTTTCTGCTCCACCTTTACAGGGTGAGTCTTAGCAATGGGCATACAGATGAAGCCCTTCCCAGCTTTTAACAGAGTGGCATCAAAAATCAAACCAAAGACTCTGATTGTCCCTTTCTCTACATATATATCTCTCTTTGTTTGGGTTTTCAGTTACTGAGGCTACAGATGACAGAAAGATCCTTGAGTCACATGTTGAATCTGGTAAGATTTCCAGGTTGAACTGTATTGATCCAATCTCACCAGCCAGCAGCAGGCGGTCAGTTCGATGATATTGTGGTTGCTTGTGATTTGAATGCAGAGTCAGGGTTTCATAATATATTAGTTTGATTCTTGTCAAATGACAGTAGGAAGTAAATTAAGTTTTTCACCATCTTTCCAGGCACCGCGGAAGCACAGAGAAGCCGAGAACGGCATCGTCGATGCAGAATCTCTGAGCAAGTCTAAAGAATGTAATGGCGCCCCCCTGCTGTCTGAGTGTGCTCTGCAGGAGGTGAGGGACGACTTGCAGCTCCACCTCTGCCTATCTGCACTCTTCACGCTTCCTGTCATGCTCATCGCACCCTCACTCCTCCACTGGATCCGCAACCTGAGGTACAGTATGAAAATACAAGGACAGCATGAGGGTCCCATTGACCAAGACACACAAGGCTGTGTTTATTAGATAGTGTGTTGTTTCTGTGCCTCACTCAGGACATTTTTGGCTATTCATTTTTATTTTACTTATTTTATAGCAAATACTTCACTGATAAATGTACTATATACATTTCTGGGTACTTACAAAGAAGGCCCATTCATTTGTAGATGCTTTAGAAACAATCTTAAAAATCTTCATTTGAGTAAACAAATGTAAAATATGTAATGAACTGAATCCGGCTGTTGACTCTTATCAAGCACTAAGGTCGCTGGTGTGTCTCATCTCCACCTCTGATTCGTTTGTAGAGCTGAAACAGGACTTTCCTAGCAAGTAGCATAGCAAGTTTACTTCATGGTTATTTAGTCAGATCAATATCCGTATATTAGTATTAATATATTTCCCGCAAGGTTTAATGACAATATGGCAAATGAATGCTGAAACGCATAACGTAATAGTTGATGTTCAATAAAAAGGTGAGGAGGTGATGGGTAAAATGAACGGGTGTTTGTTGTGATCCTCTGCAGGTATTCCACCCAGCTGGATCCTGACCCTTGTTGGCCATGCAGCGTGCCTCTAATCATTGTGTACATCCTGCTTATTAACTGCAACACTTTAAAACTCAGCAACAGGTAAGAGCACTTCGTCACCAACACACACACATTCACTATCCGATTTATCATCCTGTCAGAGTTGAGGGGAATTCTGCAGCAGTTCCCAACTTTTTTCCTCCATCTCTTTCAGTAAACTCCTGCCTCTGACGTCTTGCCTCTCGCTCCCCTTGTCCATTGCCATGGTGACGTTCTCTCCACTCCACCTCTACAGAGTCACCTACTTCCTGTTGGCGGCACTCGTCCCCATGGCCTTGTGTTGCCTGCTCTGACGGTATCTGGCCCGTTTCGGTGCACATCTCTACCATAATAAGCCTTTCTCTAAATTACAGCCCGTCTCCCTGAAGCTGCTCGAGAACCATTCGTTCCAGGAAGACGTGCTCTATCTCGCTGCCGTGGAGCAGAGCCATAGACATACATAGCTTGGGGAACTGTGCGCTCGATGTTGGCACTAAAAGCTCTTTGGCAATTACACAATGTTTTTCAAATAAGAGGATGTAATGGCCTTGGACCATTTGGTGTGAATATGGCTCTGAAGGATTGACCTGAAACCAAGTTTGCCTTACTCTGTATATCTATAGCTCTGCCTTCAAGGAGCAACAACTCCACAACCAGTGAAGCTACTGATACTAGAGATTCTTAACAGGGTGTTACTGTTCAAATGTGTTCTTTTTCTTTTTGTTGTTTCCAGTGGCAGTGTCACACATTCCCTCTGTGAGAAAAACCCAAAGTTATCATGTTTACATTCTCCCATATTCACCTTTTTGATCCAGAACGATGACAATGGCGGCAAATTAAAGGTTTGCACTGGAAAAGGCGTATTTTTCAGAAGAAGAAAGTTACGATCTACTCCTTGTAACTCTAAAATACTGTGGTGTAGCCAAACAAATTTGTTAAGGAATTGGCACATAAATGTGTCTTGCTTTGTTTTTGGGTTTTTTTGCATTGCGCTTCGCCTTCAGGTAGCGCTGCACCGAATAGTGAAGAAGGTTTCACACATAATCTACGCATTTGAATCTTAATCAATATTCAAATGCTTTCTCATTTTTGTTGCATATCTATCTATTCTGTTTTAACCCGGTATGTGTGCACAGTTGCAGATGAAGATAATTAATTATATACCATTTTAATAATTAGATTCCTGCGGTGGCTGCTTATAATTGTTTCTGCCTCATACCATCCGAACATTTCCAATAACTCCAGAGCATTGGAAAGTTCAAACATCAAATCTTATTGATAAAAAGATAGATGTCATAATTTCCAAAATTTCCCCACATTTGTTAATCTAATGAAGTCTACTGCTTTAATCCATGTTTGTTGGTGTTTAGCCTTTCAAGAACAACTTTTTCCGCTGTCGTCAAAAAACAGTTTGCTCTCTTTCTTGCTGCAAACAAAGCACCCATATTCATGGGGCGGCCTAGCAGCAATCTAACAATACCGAAAAGTACACCAATATAACCACAATAACAAAAAATATATATTTTCTCTCTTTTTTTTTTAAGGTGATGATGTCGTAAAATATTAGGAATAATAAGCAATTGAAGCTTTATTTGAAAACCTCAAAAGTAGCTTTGAATGTAACAAAAAAACGTTCAGTACAACCCTACCTTCAGGTCTCTCATTCTTTTATTCTCTCACTAAGGCAACAACGACTGTTAAATAAGCAGCAGGATAAGGGCTTGATTAAAATAAGCGCCTAATAGTCTTTTGGCCAGAAATAATTGTGATTTATTTTCAAACTTGTAAGAAATGAGCCAAGAACTGAAAGGTAGAGGGCAAATAGGAATTTCAGAATGATCTAAAAATTAATATGTTGGTGTTGTTGCATGTGCAAGAGCCTTGTCTCTCTATTTCAAATAATCTAAACCAGTCCAACTCAACAAGTTCTCTTGATATATTAATTTAAAGTCAGGTTCACAGCACTGCCTCCATCAGTACAATTCCACAGTTTCTCTTTATCAGAATTATTGTTCTCACTCTTCTGTTTTTTTGTAGCTACTGTCAATTTCCCTGCACAGATGTGTCAAATCAGCTCTTAGCTCCCCAGTACATTTGTGACTAAAGTAAAGTGGGAAAGTAAAAACAAACATCTACAATTCATTATGAATTGACAATATATTTAATAGCAAAAGTACCACTACTAAGTTAATAGCAGGAGACCTGTGGGAGCAGTTCCACAGTCTATGACTGGGTTTACATGCACACTACTGTCCTTGTGTTCATGTAACAGTCGAGTTGTTAGCATGTCTCTCAGTTAAATATTTTTCATATCCAGTTTTACAAAATCTGAACAAACACCTAGAAAGTTGGATTTGTTTTTACTTTAACATCACAGTATTCTTCTGTTGATCAATTTAAAAAGATTTAATTTTGTAAAACAATGAGACATGAAAACATTCAGAGGAATGGGAAGACTTCATGGACAGCGCCGTAGTGCTGATCCAGTGACCTCCATGACAGGAGCCTAATTGGCGGTAATGCACAGGTGTTGACTGGTTAAATGCGATCGCGCCGAAAGTTAATGAGGTGATTGGGAGATAAATATGCTAAACAGACAAATTAGCATCAGGGGATGGCACTCATCATAAATATTCATGGAGTAGTTTTATGTTATGGACACGCAGTAGCATGCTACGGACAAAGCCAGTCCCTGAGGTTTCCTAATGACTATAATCAGAATGTGCTCGTTGGTAATTTGATACAATGAAGCAGAAGCTAAACATCGTTCTCAGTGAAGTGTCGGACTAGCAAGGTTCAAAAAGCAGATTACTTACTAAGCCTGGGATTTATGTTCAGTGGAGGATTATGGGATGTCTGTTTGGTATTGCAGCTGATCCACAGTATGATTGGAGCTTCAAACTGCAACTTCAAGCTTTCAACGGAAAAGTGTTTGAACTCCATATTGTGAATGGAATTGCTGAAGTGTCTTGTATTTCATGGTTACTGGTTATGAAGGCACTGGTCTTAATGGGATGTGCACAGGTGAATACTTAGGACCAAGGATACCACCACCTTATGTCTTACTTTTATTTTTGTTTTTAAATACCTTTTCATCGAAAACGGATCACAAAACTACTGGTCTGTGTGTCCTTTTGCAAGTCTTGAAATAAAAACAAACTTATTTTTTGAATGGTTTTTTTCTTAATATGTAAGAGCAGAGTTCTTGTGGTTCCAATTTTATCCATTCAAGAACAAATTAGAAGATGAGGCTGGGGTTGCTCTTCATTTTTCTTGTTGTCAACCAAAGCCAACAGTGTGGGAGTGCATCTCAATACTATTGCTTCCTAATGATGATGTTGCAAAGAAAGAAAAAAAACCGCTCACAAACATATCGTTTTGTTTTATTGGAAAAAAAGGCTCAGCAATCTCCTAAAACAGCCGGGAACTGTAGTTATTATTTAAAGTTACTCAAACAGGAGTAAATAGTGAAATTGTTGGGGACTATTTTCAGCTGTTGATTAATACACAAAGATATAGGAGGCTTTAGATATACAGGCAATACCTATTAGTAGAATCAATTAGTTGGTGTTGGTCTCCTATTGGGTTTTGTTGAAATAAAGAGAAATACAGAAAATCACCAGACTTATCCTTTTAATGCCAGGTGATATAAGAAGAGGATGCTTGAAGCTTTGGAATTTTTGAATTGCGTCATACCGTCATCATGATAATCATGATCATCGTGATGAACTGTTTCCTGTGAGGTGGTGTGTGTTGTTCTGGCACGTAGGTTTGACTGTTGTTGATTCTTAGACTTCCGTTCTGTTAGCCATTAACTTGTATAAGCCGGTTAACTGTTGCACTCCCTCTGATGGCCCTTAGTTGTAGAGTTTTATATCTTACCTTTTATGTTTTTCAGAAAACGTGATTTAGAAAACATTTTAAATACCTGAAAATGTATGAAACACAACTAACAACTAGCGATTTAAAGTATGTCTACTGCATGACAGACGATCGATTGATCTACCACAACTGGAGTTTCATTTCACTATTTTTTTATCCTTATATTTTGTACTTGATGCCTCTGCGTTAAAAAATGGTGTCTTACTGCTTTGTCCCTCGTCCTCCTGCTGTTGCTCACACCCCCTCATGTCAGTGAAGCAGCTGCTGTGCCTTTCTGCTTCTTCGTGTATGCAGCAGTGCGTCTGTCTCATACCTGCTAGTAGGTTTAAAACCATTCAGTCCTCAGCAGCAGTGTCTTTGCTGAGTGATAAAGGCCCACAGTGAATGTAAGTGTGCTTCTCTGGTTCTGTGTGAATGTGTTTACTCACGGAAACATTTCTGCAACACGCTAGTATGATTTGAGACTTGCGTGGCTTTATAAAACACTAAAGATAAGTTCATTAGGGACCAATCACTCTTGCCCCTTTTTGAGCAAGCATACAATCATATACGTCAGCATGCTCTGCAAAGACACAGCTGTTGTTCCCCAATGTGAATGTACCCGCACCGAATGTCTCCACGTGTTTGGATTTTAATGGAGTTACTAGTGATGTAAGTGATCAGCTTTCCTGTGCACTCGTCCGTTTGGTGCCGTTTTAGTGCTTTGAGATGCACATCATCTCCCTCTTGTGAATTGGTGGCAAACACTACTTTGTAGAACAAATTAGTAGAGATGAAAGCTGTGTGTTTTTTTTATTTTTTATTAATATAAATGTGATTTTTATCGGTCTTCACTGTGATCATGTCATAGTTCCAGATTTACACGTGAGGGATTTCTTTCCAAACTGAAAAAAATCATCACTTGGGGGGTAAAACAAACAAAAAAAGTGACATTTCCTCAGACAAAATGATGTTTTGGAATATTAGGCATTTAAACTGAGGTTACGTTTTGTGCTTTTGTCTTATATTTTAGAGTAGGACAGAAAATCAGCTCCTTGAATACTTCCAGAATGAGGTTATAACTTTAATGTTGGAGTGAATTAACACCAGGAATCAAAGTCTACATTTCATTAGCACTCAAGTTTAAATACTGCCATTTTTATAACCTGTAAAACAAACAACGGTCCTGTTGCTCTCTTGTTGGAGTGCAGCTGTGAAATGTGTCAATATATCATGTATTCATTTTGAGTTACATATTTTGAACTCCGACAAAAGGATATTTTACAGGAAGAAACAAGTAAATACTTTATCCACATTAACTTTAATGCTAGTTATTCTCTTTTTATTAAAATGGGTCTGGGTGTGCAAAAAGATGAAGTTGATTTATGGAAATGAAGTAAAGTGTAGCTTATTGTCCAATAACTTTCCTGTCTTGGTAGTACAGTAGGTGATACCTCAGACCATGTTTTGGTATCTTATTTTACTATCAATCAAATGTACATCATGCAGCATATAGTAGGATAAAAACATAAAATAGCCTAAAGACAGATATCAGACAGTTAAGAGATTTCTCCCCTCTTTGTGTGAGCTCCTTCATGTTTCCTAAGCTTTATTAGCAATTGAATCAAAACACACTTAAGAAAAATAATCCATCACCTGCTCCACTCACTCCACTCATCCATCCTGCATAAACTTGAGCTGAAAACAAAGACAAGGCTCTCAGTTCAACTTACTGAAAACGAGTTGCTCAGTCAGACCAAATTCCCTTTCAGAATCGAGCATTTTAACAGCTTTTTTTATTGAGCATTTAGGAAGTTTATTCCAATGTTGAATCAGCATGAGTCATCTGATGGTCCCAGCACATACATCTCGCATTTAGGTAAACTGTCGTGCAATACCACAGTATGACATGACTAACAACAAGATAACCAACATTGAACTCTATCAAAACCATCATCAAACCTGGTCGTTGTCACATTGGTTGTTTGTATTCACTATTACTTTCTTTACCAAGTATTGAAAAATGTCATTAAATAAGACCTTTCTTTTCCACTGTCTATGTGATGATATGGAGGTAAAAATTATTTAAAATGTTTACTACTGTTTTTAAGTGCTTTATAAGTCTGGTAACCCTATCAGTTTGTCTTTATTCTGCTTCTGCCTAGAGTGACTTTAAAACCTGTAACCTCCTGCTGGCTGGTCCTTGTTGTGCAGAAATAATTAGTCCTCCGACCTTTGCTAATACACTGCAACAGGCCGTCAGATGAAAGAAGAGAAAATGTACCTTATCTGAGGGGTTGTTTTCTTTTATTTGTATTTTCTTCCGAGGCTCTGGTGTGGAAGAGTATTTTCTCCTCAGGTTTAGGCATTATTGTGTCAAAATTGATTGCTTTGATGTTTTTTTATATTTCTCACATTTGTATCTGATGTCATTGTAAATGGGGTAAACTGTGCAATTTTTGGCACTATTGTTGTTGCAATAAAACAAAGAAAAATAACTGTTGTTTATAATTTTATTATTATAGAATTGTTATGGATAGGAGTATGAAATGAATATACTTTAAAGTCCTGCCACACCCAAACAGATGTTTTCACTTAATTTTATTCACTTATTTGACTTCTGCTGTGGTTGAAGGTAGGTGGAGCTGCTCTGCAAAATCATCGACATGAATTAAAAATAATTATACATTACATTTACATTACATTACAGTCATTTAGCAGACGCTTTTATCCAAAGCGACTTACAGGAAGTGTATTCAACATAGGTATTCAAGAGAACTACTAGTCACCAGAAGTCATAAGTGCATCTCCTTTCTTAAACAAGCATCTTAAAGCATAAACCAGAGCAAAAGTATAGTGCAGAGGCAAATTACTACGAAAACAATAATTGCAACAGACTAATACGAATATAATAAGTGCTACAAACTACTACGAATAGGATAAGTGCAGTAAACAAATACAAATTCAATAAGTGCAGCGAACTGATACAAATACAGTAAGTGCAACAAACAAATACAGTAAGTGCAACAATTATAAAGGTTTAATTTGTCACACTTTAACAGATGCAACATGTGTGGGTGGGTTATGTTACTCAAACACTAGAAGGACACAAGGCTGGTCTAAACACTCGTCGGAGTATACCCTGGTACC